>NC_060122.1:308355238-308992113 GCF_021461395.2 Schistocerca americana | reverse complement strand
GACGTATGATTGCGTAGATCGTGTTATTCTCCCTGAAAAATTTAAATTCCGTTGAATTGTTTGCTTTACAAACAAATGATTCGATTCACATGTAACAAACAATGTATCAAAAGTTGTAGTGAACGAAGCAAACAGTGTTGGAAGGAGAGAAAATTTTAGTGACTAGGAAGAAATCGCGGAGTCACACAGCGCTTCATTTTAATTCACTCATATTCTATATATATGTCTTTGTGAATGACCTTCCAGTTAACATTCATCGAGCAGAATTGGTACTTTTTGCAGACGATATTAGTGTTGTAACAAGTCTCGTTAGAGATAAAGCTACAGACGAAATTGTTAAGATGTTTATCAAAGAATTATTAAGGTAATCTTTAAACATCGATATTTCTTACATTTTTTTAGAAAACATTCTGTTCAAATCTGTACGACAAGCGGAGTCACACCAACAACTGACGGAGCACAAAAACGGGAGTTAGTAAACAGGATCAAATGCTCCAAATTTTTCGGTGTACGTATAGATGGGAACTTGAACTGAAAGAAGCGAATTACTGAGCTGCTCCAACAATTAAGTTCAGCCAGTTTTGCTCCTGGTATAATTTCTAGTCTTGGAAACAAACGAATCAACCTTCCTACACATTTTGCGTGTTTACGCTCAATAATGTCTTATGGAAGAATTTGCTGGAGCAACTCATCACTTGGAAAGAAAGCACTGATTCCACAAAAGCGAGCAGTAAGAATATTATGCGGTGCTCACTGCCAGTCACCTTGCTTGTACCTCACAGGGATTTAGCCGACATGTCATAAGTAATTCATCACAATTTGACAAGAATATGACAATAATTATCTTTATAACCTATTATTAAAGCTGTGAGTGACTCATAAATGAGTCCAAAATGCATCAACAAAAGTTTTGATCATTTGCTCATTAACAAAAAAATGTCTTATATTACTAAAGCAAGTATCATATTCGTCTTAAAATCATGTCTTATGAACAATTCCTTCTATTCCATAGAAGAATTTTTATTTAAAAACTAATAAACTGGAAATAGATCTACTTTTCAACTAAAGCTGGATGAGTAGGACAGAAAAATAATATGTTCATTAATGTTAAAACCAATCATATATACCTATCCTGTAAAATGACTGGTTCGACATCATTTCCATAAAAAAACGTTTCGAATGATCTATGGAACATGTAACAAACAAACTAACTAACTTGAACATTTCCCATTATATACTGTTCAGTACATTGAAGTCTACACACGGACATGAGAAAGGTACTAGGCACATGGTGTGGTCTATAGAAGGTTGTTTAAAAACAAATTTACTGATAAGATAAGGAATGAGGAACGTCTGTGCGAAATCGGGGAGGAAAGGAATACGTGGAAAACACTGACAAGAAGAAGGGTTCCGGACGATAGGACATATGTTAAGACATCAGGGAATAACTTCCATGGTACTAGAGGGAGCTGCACAGCGTCAAAACTGTGGAGGATGATAGAGACTGGAATACATCCAGCAAATAATTGAGGACGTAGGTTGCAAGTGCTACTCTGAGATGAAAAGGTTGGCACGGGACAGGAATTCGTGACGGGCTGCATTAAACCAGTCACAAGACTGATAACCCAAAAAAGGAAAAAGATTATTGCTGACTTTCATTTAGGTCGAGGCTTAGTTGAGTAGAAAAGAATTTCCGAAGATTTCAAGACGGACTAATCATTCTAAAAAACAATTTCTCATCCCTCCATGTTCTGAGAAAATGAGTAAAAGTACGACGGGTAAAAAAAAAATGGTTCAAATGGCTCTGAGCACTATGGGACTCAACATCTATGGTCATCAGTCCCCTATAACTTAGAACTACTTAAACCTAACTAACCTAAGGACATCACACACACCCATGACCGAGGCAGGATTCGAACCTGCGACCGTAGCAGTCCCGGACTGCAGCGCCAGAACCGCACGGCCACCGCGGCCGGTTACGACGGGTAACTTGTTACTTAATAATAAAAATAAAGATTTCCAGTGACAGAACTAAATGTGGAATGGTAGCCTTTTATACTTGCTTCGAAGTTCCTTCGTTTTATTTTTCATTTACTACTTTCGGATTGATATAGTACAGATACGTTCAATGCATAATGATCAGAACGTTTACATACTCTGATTTCTCTAAATCATTTCGGACACTTGTAGTGGAAATAGCATGTGTATGCGCGTCAAATATTTCAGAAGTGTTTGTCTGGGGCAGACATCCAGCCGTAATGTCAATCATATGCGTGACAAATGACGTTCTTTTTACCTTTAATGTGTATTCTGTCAGTTTCTTACTAGTTAGCAGTAAATTCCCACGCCATTCCAAATGCGGGGAAATAAGCACATTCTAAAACAATAATACAGTCATTTGCATGTTTATGAATAGAGTGCAGCAGCAATGACCTCTACGTCGACGGGAAGTTAAGCACAACACACGTTACAGCCTTGCCGACCTCTCATCCAGTACTGTAAACATCTGTTGGTAATTATTCCCGTTCCAGCACAAACACACCCACACACAAACATACACACACACTCTCATTACCGCAAGACTTAAAACTTCAACTGAACTGAAGATTATTGACATTTTAATATAACGCTGAGCTATTGTTCCCTTCCCTATAGCAACGGTTTCTGGGAGCTGAACAACTTGTTTTCCGTCCAGTCGCTGTACAATTATTTGCGCACACGGCAGCGGGAAATGCCCGTCGCCAGTGACATTTGTGTTAGCGAGATGCGAAATACTAAAGCAAATATGGCGGCTTCTCAGCTTGCGTCCAACTGAGGCCCCAGCTGCGGTTGCTGTGTGAATACTGTGATATGATGCGCTATTATGGCTGGCTAGCATTGGTGTTCTGTCTCTCTCTGACGCTCCACTAATGAGAGAATTAGATAGCCTAACCACAGAGTCGAACATTAAAACCACAATTACACAGTCTGCAGTAGCAGAGAGAAAGTGATGTATGATAGCATAACAAAAAAGGTGGATCAATAGAAAACACGCCCCCGCCCTGTGGTTTATTTCTCCTCCCACCTATCACCCCTACTCCTCCCCCACCGCTAGCTCCTCTGTTCATCTTGTCACGTTTAAATCCCTAGGCTTCTCCAAACCGTTGCGCGGCAGACAAATGCAGTCCGAACACCATTCGGCAATACTCTGTTTGTAAACTGCCCCTTACGACAGAGTCACCTAGCACTTCATTCGTAGCATTTTAGCAGCGAAACAAATTCGGTGACCATGTAAATAATACTCAAGTGAGATGGTACAGTATGGAGATCGTTTTCACGACGAGCTTGTCGACAAGACCATCTATCCAAGTGTGCGGCCTTTCTTTGTTGCTCGGGCAAAAGTTGGAGTGGTTCCTGTCGATATATAATTCAGCAAATGTCCCGCTTTCATTAAATAAAAGAACGTTTAAGAGTGAGATTACCAAAAGGAGAGCTTCATTCACACTAGTGAAATTACACGGAAATGTTCAATGCTTTAAATTAAGAAACAGTCACATCCATGAATGACAACGCAAACAAAACACAGTATAGATTAATTTTGCTTTAAATTTTTGTACTCTGCTGAAAATAACGTTAGTGGTTAGATTAGATTAGATTAGATTTACTATCATTCCAGTTGATCCGTAGTGAGGAGGTCCTCCAGCATGTAGACTATGTCAGAAAAACAATAATACATGACAGATATTTACAACTGAAACAAACATGTACCTTCCACAGGTCCCAAGTGGAATATTCATTGTTTTTAATGAACACTATATGACAGAATCATTTTACAAACATTCCTTTACTAAGATCGCTTTAATGCACTGAATTTAACATTATAAAAAGTTTTCTATATCAGTTGGGTCTACTGAGAAATTCGTCAATGGAGTAGAAGGAGTTGACCACCGATAACTCTTTTAGGCTTCTCTTAAACTGAATTTCATTGGTTGTTAAGCTTTTTATTGAAAATGTGTGTCCCTGAATAATGCACGCCTTTTGGACAAGAGTAAGTGACTTTAAATCCTTGTGAATATTATTCTTATTTCTAGTATTGATTCCATGAATTTAGCTGTTGGTTTCGAAAAGCGATATATTCTTAATGATAAATTTCAATAAGGAATAAATATATTGGGAAGCAGTAGTTAGTATCCCTAGTTCCCTAAACAGGCTTCTGCAGGATGTTCTTGAGTTCACACCACGTACAACTCTTATTGACGTTTTTGTGCCCGGAAAACTTTAGCTTGGCTTAATGAATTACCCCAAAAAATAATCCCATATGACATTATGGAATGAAAGTAAGCACAGTATGCCAGCTTTTTCGTTTTTATATCCCCAATGTCTGGCACAATTCACATTGCAAACAGAGATTTGTTAAGACGCTTCAGTAGTTCTCTGGTGTGCTCGTCCCAGTTGAATTTATTAGAATTTGACACCGTCCACTTCTTCTATCTGCTTGTCATCGTATGTTAGGGATATACTCCAGGGACACCTCTTAAAAGTTCTGAACTGCATGTCGTGTATTTTTTCAAAGTTTAGAGACTAAGAATTGGCTAGGAAAGAGTGATTAATGTCCAAAAATATTTTATTAGCTGATCTTTCTAAGACTGCACTTGATTTGCTATTCATTGCAACGTTTGTATCATCGGCATAAAAAAACTTGGCATCTGGTAATGTTACTGATGAAAGGTCATTGATATACAAAAGAAAAAGTAAGGGTGTACGCCTTGTGTACACCACGTCGTATGCATTATCAGGGATACTACTGCCGAGAGATATGAAATAGTGCAGTCACGTAAAATCAGTTTTAGTGAAGGCGCAAGGAAGATACAGATTTTTTGGAAGAAACATGCAAAGCTTCTGTAGAAGGAATCGCATACAATACGCTAGTCCTACCAGTTCTACAGCGCTGTTCCAGTGTTTGGAGTCCTTATCAAGTAGGCGTTACAATAAAGGTATCGAACAAATTAGGAGACGCTCTGTTAGAATCGCAACGGATAGGGAAACTGAAGCGCAAGTCCTTGGAAGAAATATGACATACTTCTCTTGAACCTCTGTCGAGTAAATTTAGGGAACCTGTATTTGGAGAAGACTGTGCAACCAACCATTATGTTGCCAACACCGTACAGCCCACGCAGCGATCATAAGAATAAGACGAAGGCGTGCAAAGAGGAATAAAGACAGTCATTTTTTTTTGGAACAGGACAGAAAGTCGATAAAACTGGTACGGTGCAGCGCCCGCCTATGTACTATACAGTGGTTTGCGGAGTATATACAGGATGACCCAAAAGTTCTTTAACATTTCCAAATGCACTACTTCACGGCGAACTGTAGGCAGAGAGGTAAAAGTTGACGCACATGACTGAATTGACATGGGGTTTTATTGGCACCAAAACCAAGTGCGAAAACCGGCCAACCGATGGCGTTGGATCGACAAGCCCATTTCACACTCCCAGGATCTGTCAGCGCCCATAACTGCAGAATTTGGCCTACCGAATACTCTAGAATTGTCGTGGAAGCCCCAATGCACGACGAGAAAGTCACGGTGTGGTCTGGTCTTGCAACATCTCTTGTGATCGGACCATTTTTCTTCGAGGAAATGCCGGATGCTGCTTTTTAAATTGTCAGAGTTACAGGTGCGAGGCACACCGATATGCTGCAGGATTGAATCATCCCTAGTGTGGCTGATGAACACCTGCTGTAAGGTACGACTTTTTTCAGGATGGCGCTCCACCCTTTACGGCCACAAGTGTGAAAGATATGTTGTGCACATCTTTTGGTGTGGACCACGTGCTGGGCCGCCAAGTCCGTCATGCTTGGCCTCCTACGTGCCCAGCCCTCAATCCGTGAGGACGGTGGGGTTACTTGAACTCGCCAGACTACCGCGATCGTCTGACCGCATTTGGGATGCTACAACGCAGCATCCGACGGCAAATTCTTACGACTAACAGTGCTGTTCACAACATTGTCTCTCGGCTACAGGTATTGTTGATGAATGATGGGCAACATGTTCAGCATTTGTAATAAACAACATCATCTTTGCGAAAAATCAATTACTGCTTTTGTATCACATGGTCATTCGGGTGCTTTTTGTGTCAATGTCATTTGAAGCATGTGTGTCACTTTTTACCTCTCTACCTGCGTTATTCCCTGAAGGACTGAAATTTCAAATATTAACGGAATTTTGGGACACTTTTTATGTCGATGCATACAAGGTTTATTTTTTGACCCATCGTGTCCTTATTAAGGATGTAAAATAACAGCCTATTTGAACGAAACCATTTTATGCAATTGAGCCACATCATTGTCGCACATTGAAATTGGTGTGGTCGGCAAAGTACATCAAAGACAACGGCTTGATCAATATGGCTTTCCAAAGAATGTTCCGCGTAAACGAGAGTAGTTGTAACATGATCCCACGACACAGATGAAATGTCGAAAGACGCTTACGAATGTCTTGAGACAATCAGCCATGTTTAGAAGCGACTCGCGTGAATTTAAAAGTCTGATGCCCGGCTATTCGATGTAAAGAGCGCTAGGAAGAAGCGGCGCGATTTTTGATCCAGTTCTTTACAATGGTCGTATTGAATGTTGGCTGGTTCCAGACTTAAATTATACCCAGAGCGATTTCAGTCATGTCTTATAAATTGAAGCAGCGTTTGGAAAGTTGTTTGTGGGAGTATTCAGTAACTTCGACATTAGCAATTGCAACAGATTTTAGAATGATATTTTAGCCCATGAATGTGGCACAGGAGGAACTTACAGGCGACAAATTAAAATAATTGAAAATTTGGAAAGGGAAATGCCTGATAAACATCTTCAAAAATATTTTGCCAGGAAAAGATATACCAAAACATTAGCATTTTGAAATAGGCTGTTAGTTTAAGAAAAGAGGCGATGCTAGACCATAATGAAACTCTGGGTGGTTGGGCCCAACAATCTCATCCCAGATATGTATTTTACTCTGAACTAAGGGATGATAGTTGCCTTTTCAGTGATCAGAAGAGGAATGACCTATAAAACAACTTTTTTAGAATTGTCCCTCGCTGCATAAAACCCAGTTCACTTGATGAACCTTACCTCTCATTTCCAGTAGTAAAATCTGCCCTGATGTGGAACTTACTAAGTGCATGAATGATAGTAACCATCCCTTTCATGTATATATTTACTGCAGATCACCACTTTGGTCAAGGAGGAGCTCTATGAAGAAAACCAAAGAGCTTAAGTAATCGTCATGTGAAGCTCGTGCGCAGCACTGGAAATCAACTTCCAGTAACGTAAACGAGTCAAACTGGTCCAGGACATCAGTTGGAATAACTCAATTAGTGCTAGGACTGGAGATGGCATCCAACTAGAGTCTAGTCCAGTGGGGTATAGTAGGAGTTATGAGACCATGTGTGACTGAGGGACCTGCTGCTAGAGACGGAAAAGACGATACTACTGGCGGATCACTTTTGTAAAAACACAAAAATAAATTGAGATGATGTTGAAAAATTCTTAATGTTTACGAGAGTAAAAGGCAACATGCTAAATTAAATGCAATTGTTTCTTGCATTTTTTTTAAGTTCAAATCTAACACGAAATACGTAAATTACTAAAAACTGGGAAACACGAGTCGTCGACTGCTTAACTTGTTAATTCTACAGTGTAGGACGCGCTGCATCTTCAGAAAGGTTGTCACACAGGGGAAAAGGAGTCTTAGAAGAAAACAGAAAGAAGCCCTAAGCGGAAATGTCACAGCAGAACCCGGTCCCCTCATAATTGTGATCACCGCCGTAAAATTTACATTACGGATCTGGCTTTCTGTTACCCCCAAATATCCATTTGTGGGAGTACACCATACTTGTAATCGCCTGTGGTGACAACTGGTGCAACGAAAACTGCAGTCCCGTGGAAGAATGAGGTAAGTCGCAATCGGTGCAAAAACATTTTCACTGTCACACCATTAACGATTTTTTTTTTCTTTTTTTCCTTTTGAAATTCACGTATGAAGTCTCCTAAGAGGTTTAGCATAACCTTTTGTTACATGATGCTCCCTCGAGACTATGAATTCAAAGACCACAAGCAAGAGGTATTTCGATAGGTGTCTCCACCGATGTCGCAGAATTTGTTTCTAATCGTGACGCGTCGCTCGACAACATCATCACAAAGTTCATCGTTTGTATACGTAGCGTCGCTCGACAACATCATCACTAAGTTCACCGTTTGTCTACGTAGCACAGCCACGGTCGCAGAAGGGCGCAACAAATAAGCCACACGACACCGGATACGCAAATGAACGATAACGATGGTAACTTGTTTGAATGAGCGGCCGATGCCGTAGTTCGCTGAACGGCGCCGGGCTTCCAGCGGCGTCCGGCGCGCCGGCAAAGCAGCGAACCACCTGTTGCGGCGTCACGAGACCCAGCAGCCGCGACCGTGACGTCACTTACCGCTGCTGCGGCCGCAGGGCTCCGTCCTCCGCGGTGGCTCTGGCGGTGACCTGCTGTCGTTGTCTTCGGCTCGCGTCGGGGGCACGCACGCACACTACAGACACGGGACCGACACAACAACAGTGCGAGGTGAGGCGAGGCTGTTTCGCGAGCGGAGCAGCACTCGGGTGCAGAGCCGCGGCCGGACTGCCGGCGGTGTAGCTTTTTGCGCTGAAAAACGCCGGAGGCGGGCCGCGGCGGGGGTGGGGGTGTCGGAGCTTTCTACGGCGGTGTCCTCCCCACCACGGGGCGGCCACGCCCGGCGCACGGCGCACGGCACGCGGCACGGCGCCGCTGCGATCACTTTCTCCGCGGCAAACAGCTGCCGGCTACCGGCTCCCACGCGCTACCGCTGTTTACACCGCCGGCCTCAGCTGCTACAAGCTCCGCCCAGACAAAATGCAGTCACTGCGGTACCTCCAGATGTCAAACCTTTGGAACATTGCCGGTTACTGAATGCCCCAGCAATGTTAATCATTATTGCCAGTCCTGTGTTGTAGTATTAACTATGTGTAGGGCATGGCTGAAGGCATCATCTGTGGATTTGTCGGTTCTGATGCCGAAACGGTGTCGTTCTATGTCTATGAGAGCTCCATGGTTTTGCTAGCGCTTAGGCTGCGGTCACAGAGACTCCGTTATCGGTGGATTCCGCAGACGACCGACATCGGCCGGAATCAGTATGCCACTACGGATAACCGATTTTATCCGCCGAACGTACAGAGATGATGATGTTCAGATGTGTGTGAAATCTTATGGGACTTAACTGCTAAGGTCATCAGTCCCTAAGCTTACACACTACTGAACTTAAAGTATCCTAAGGACAAACACACACACCCATGCCCGAGGGAGGACTCGAACCTCCGCTGGGACCAGCCGCACAGTCCATGACTGCAGCACCCAAGACCGCTCGGCTAATCCCGCGCGGCGAACGTACAGAGTTCGGTCAACAATCGCTTATATTCAAATCAGTTTTTCTTCGGTCAAATCGACCGACGTTCTCGCACACCAAGAGCCAACGAAGCTGGAAAGTGCCTAATACGACGTAGGGCCCCCGCGAGGACGCAGAAGTGCCGCAACACGACGTGTCATGCACTCGATTAACATCTGAAGTAGTGCTGGAGGCAACTGACACCATGAATCCTGCAGTGCTGTCCACAAATCCGCAAGGCTACGAGGGGGTAGAGATCACTTCTGAACAGCACGTTGCAAGGCATCCAAGACATGCTCAATAATGGTCATGTCCTGGGAATTTGGTGGCCAGCGGAAGCGTTTAAACTCAGAAGAGTGTTCCTGGATCCACGCTGCAGCAATTCTGGAGGTGTGGAGTGTCACATTGTCCTGCTGGAATTGGCTGAGTCTGTCGGAATGCACAATGAACAGGAATGGATGCAGGTGATCAGACAGGATACTTACGTGTCACCTGTCAGAGTCGCGTCTAGACGTGTCAGGGGTACCATATCACTACAACGCCCTACATCGTTGCAGAGCCTCCACCGGCTTGAACAGTTCCCTTCTGACGTGCAGGGTCCATGGATTCATGAGGTTGTGTCCATACACGTACGCGTCCATCCGCTCGATACAATTTGAAAAAAGACTCGTCCGACCAGGCAACTTATAACCAGTCAATACAGTCCATTGTCGGTGTTGACGGGCCCAGACGAGGCGTAAAGTTTTGTGTCATGTAGTTATCAAGGGTAAACGTGGGCCGTCGACACCGAAAGCCCATATCGATGATGTTTCGTTGAATGATTCGCACTCTGAGACTTGTTGATAAACGGTTCAAATGGCTCTGATCACTATGGGACTTAACTTCTGAGGTTCAAAAAAATGATTCAAATGGCTCTGAGCACAATGCGGCTTAACTTCTGAGGTCATCAGCCGCGTAGAACTTAGAACTAATTAAACCTAACTAACCTAAGGACATCACACACATCCATTCCCGAATCAGGATTCGAACCTGCTACCGTAGCGGTCGCTCGGTTCCAGACTGTAGCGCCTAGAACCGCACGGCCACTCCGGCCGACTAACTTCTGAGGTCATCAGTCCCCTAGAACTTAGAGAGCTACTTAAACCTAACTAACCTAAGGACATCACACACATCCATGCCCGAGGCAGGATTCGAACCTGCGACCGTAGCGGTCGTGCGGTTCCAGACTGTAGCGCTTAGAACCGCTCGGCCACTCCGGCCGGCAGACTTGTTGATAGCCCAGCATTGAAATCTGCAGCTATTTGCGGAAGGATTGCATTTCTGTCACGTGGAACGATTCTCTTTAGCCGTCATTGTTCCCGTTCTTGCAGGATCAAGCGATGTCGGAGATTTCAAAAATGGTTCAAATGGCTGTGAGCACTATGGGACTTAGCATCTGAGGTCATCAGGCCCCTAGAACTTAGAACTACTTAAACCTAACTAACCTAAGAACATCACACACACCCATGCCCGAGGCAGGATTCGAACCTGCGATCGTAGCAGCAGCGCGGCTCCGGACTAGAGCGCCTAGAACCGCACGGCCACAGCGGCCGGCAGATGTCGGAGATTTGATGTTTTGCCCGATTCCTGTTATTCACGGTACACTTGTGAAACGGTCGTACGGGAAAAGTCCACACTTCATCGCTACCCCGGAGATGCGGTGTCCCATCGCTCGTGCACCGACTATAACACTACGTTCAGACTTTCTTAAATCTTGATAATCTGCCATTGTAGCAGCAGTAACCGATCTAACAACTGCCAGAGACTTGTCTTATACAGGCGTTGCCGACTGCAGCGCCGTATTCTTCCTGTTTATATATCTCTGTACTCCAATACGCATGCATATTCCATTTCTTTGACGCTTCAGTGTGTCATAATTGGGTTATATTTCCGAATCTATGGACTGAAATCTCAGGTTTATTCCAATACTCAAATAGGCAAAATCTTTATTGGAAATTTTAAGCATACATTATAACCTCAAAAAATATTTGTTCAAGTGAAAAGAGTGGCAATCTTACATACGTATAGCTATTGTACTGGATCTTTTTTGTGGTTGGTTGTCATTAATTGTCTGCAAATTACTATTACTGCTTACTTGCCTTTTGTGCCATTAGGCAGTGATTTTGTTAGTGTGAAATGGTTTTAGCCGAGCGGTCTCAGGCGCTGCAGTCATGGACCGTGCGGCTGGTCCCGGCGGAGGTTCGAGTCCTCCCTCGGGCTTGGGTGTGTGTGTTTGTCCTTAGGATAATTTAGGTTAAGTGCGTGTAAGCTTAGCGACTGATGACCTTAGCAGTTAAGTCCCATAAGATTTCACACACATTTGAACATTTGAATATGAAATGATTTGCAAATGTGGTGTACGGTATGTTTTTCCACTTTTAAGTGCTTTAGGTTTTCAGAGGTCCTTACGCTACACTTTATGCTTATCTTTCACCCGTGTGCTAAAATACAGTCATTGATGGTTAACTGACGTACGTCTGCACAACTTAGAGTAAATACAGCGAAACAGAGTGTTTATAACTTGTTTTTCAAGGTCACCACGAATTATCTCGAACATGTAACAACGTTTCTTCCGTCGTCTCACATATTCGTAAAACTTTTATGGTTATTCCGATAACTGAGGACAGAGTGTATAGTACTTACCACGTTCTTTACGAGGTAGGAAGCTCATTCCCATGCATTCGGCGTTGTTTAATAGCAAATCCGCTATGCAACATTCGTATCCGAGCACAGAGGCGACTGTAACCTACCTCGTACATAGAACAGATTCAACCTCCTTGACCCTGCCAAAAGCTGACGAAGGCGATCGGAAGCGATATGACCCCACTGTCGGCTGATGTTATCTGACGACCTCTGGGGACGTATCTGACGACCGTTGTCGATGCCTCTGTGATCACAGCCTAAGTCCTTGGATCTGAAGGATCCCTGTCTGCTGATTTCTTAATAATGACTGCTTTGGAAGTTTTCCATACTATAGCTACCCTGCCCAGCCGTAGGGCACCTTTCAGTAACAGTGTTGAGAACGCAGATATCTGCGGCGCTAGATTTTTCAGTGTTTCCGAGTGTATAACGACAGGTCCAGGTGCTCTTTTGTTTTGAGCCCAAGATTGCTAAGGCAATCTCTTCTTGCGCAAGAGAACAGCTGACAGTTGCAGTGTTGTATCGTGTGTAGGTATTCTCTTAGTGTTGTATGATATTGTGTGTCTGTATCAAAGATGTCGTCAGGAAGCAGTTTATGCAGCAGAAACTCTGCTGTGTTTCTCTATCCCTTCGTCACCGCGCTGTAGTCCTGTCTTATCGTTCCCAGAGTCAGCCCCCGGTAGCTGAGTGGTCGCCAACACGGTAGCTCATCGTGTTCGGCCGGAGAGCTAGCTGCTCTTTAAAATAAAAAAATTGAGTGAAGGGATCAACAACGAACTTCAACGGATGTCGCGTGACGTCCGCCACGGCCAAACACAACGAACAAAATGAAAAAAAGAAAAAAAAGGTGGTCAACGTGACAGAATGTCAATCCTAAGGGCCCGGGTTCGATTCCCGGCTAGGTCGGAGATTTTCATCGCTCAGAGACTGGGTGTTGTGTTGTCCTAATCATCATCATTTCATCCCCATCGACGCGCATGTCACCGCAGTGGCGTCAAATCGAAAGTCTTACACCCGGCGAACGGTCTACCCGACGGGAGGCCCTAGTCAAACGGCATTTACATTTTATCGTTCCCAGAACTAGTGGGGCTTTCTGCCTTCTCTGTCAGTGTTTTGTATGGTTGCTCTCCTATATCTAACTCTGTCTGTGTTGTTACAAATCGTTCTCAGTGTTGTTTACGCGCTACAGTCTGGAACTGCACGACCGCTACGTCGCAGGTTCTAATCCTGCCTCGGGCATGGATGTGTGTGACGTCCTTAGGTTAGTTAGGTTTAAGTAGTTCTAAGTTCTAGGGGACTGATGACCTCAGCAGTTAAGTCCCATAGTACTCAGAGCCATTTGCACCATTTTTTGTTGTTGTTTACGCGTGTTGTGTAGAGTCTGCCTCTATAAGTCTTGTGCATTCCCTATACGTACAGTTCAAGTCTTATGCGTCTGTCTCTATCTAGTATCGTCCTTTGATATAATTTTTGTTTACGTCTGGCACCTTGTTCGAGTCTCATGAGTTCGTTGATCCACAATATTGGTGAGCGTCCTGTGTTCTTTGCCGTTGGCACTGATGTATTTTTACATGTTATATTACCTGTGTTCGTGTATGTGCTCTGTAACCGATACCTCCATTAATATTTTCTAGGTCGTGTTATTGGGTAATTTCCGTGCCTGGTGCGTGTTACGGTAATTGTGTTCTGAGAGTGTGTTAATGTGTATGTTATGACACTGTGGTCACTGCTCGTTATATTGTGTACGGTCCAGTTCGTTACTTATTTCATTGCTGCATTATTGCTACCGTTAAGTCGATATTACTGCTTGTACCACCGCACAATGTGTATGTTGGTATCGGTTCTTCTGTGTTCATTACGTATAACTGTCTTTCTTGTATTACATCGGTGGTTATGCGTCCTCTGTCATCCCTTCTGCCTGACCCAGAGGTTGGAGCTTGAATTTAAGTCAGCGCTTATCACTGTACTATGTTTACAAAGCATTAACTGCCTGTCTGGGTCTAAGCGAAATATGTTCATGCCTGTGATCTTACATGATGTTTTGTATTTTGTCCAAGTCGAATGCTACTGTCCAGCGCAGGTAGAGGTCAAGGAGCGGCTCCGCTGATGTAGGAACATTCTCCGTCCTTACGATGATTCTGGAAAAGAGAAAGAATCACCCTTTGGATGGTGCAGTCTACGTAGCATACGCTGCACTGTCTGCAGTATCTCTTTTTTCTCTAGTCCACTTAAAAGTAAGTTAAATTCTAAATTATTGTAATTAGGTGTAGCTGGCTTCTTGTTGTCGCTGGTTTCTGTTGTGGTTTCTGCTGTTGTACCAGATGGATTGTGGTTTCGTGTTGGCCGCTGATTGGAAGACATTTTGAGATTTTTTTGGGATGCTACACGGTTACACTTCATTTTGTCTCACTATTTTCAATGCTTTTTACCTTTATACGTATTTCACTGATGTTGGCGGTGCTTGCTTATGTGGTATCAGTGATAGTGATGATTTGTGTTGTGGTGTCTTTGTTCATGTTTGCAGTAGTTGTTGTTTCTAGATGCTTGTCAACATCGTTCCAAATGTCACATAAGAATCCCTCTGATTTGCCTTCATCTAATTTGTCTACTTTTATAAGTTATTTGGTTGAATGTTCCATTGATCAATCGCACGGTACAGTAGCCGATATGATGTGGAACGTGTCAAGTGCACAAGAAATGCACATATGAAACAAGATTATATATATTACAATACAGAGTTAAAGATTAATGTTTCTATTATTTGCTCCATTCCCTTAAGTGGCACAAAATGCGTATACTATATACATAGATTTATTTATTCCTATTGAAGAATTCATCTATGGTATAGAAGGAGTTGTCAAGGAGATATGATTTCAATCTACATTTGAAGCTATTAATGCTGCCTGTCATACATTTTATTTCCTCTAGTAATTTTCCCGAAAATTTTTATAGTAGCATAATTTACCCCTTTCTGTGCCAAAGGTAGGTTGAATAAAGGGTAGCCGGCCGGAGTGGCCGAGCGGTTCTAGGGGTACAGTCTGGAACCGCGCGACCGCTACGCTCGCAGGTTCGAAGCCTGCCTCGGGCATGGATGTGTGTGGTGTCCTTAGGTTAATTAGGTATAAGTAGTTCTAAGTTCTAGGCGACTGATGATCTCAGAAGTTAAGTCCCATAGTGCTCAAACCCATTTGAACCATTTTTTTGGGTAAAGGGTAGTGTAAGTCTTTCCTTTTTCTGGTATTATAATCAAGAATCTCACTGTTGTTTTTAAACTGGTCCATGTTGTTGAGAACAAATTTCATTAGTGAGTAAATGTACTGTGAGGCTGTTGTAAGAATTCCCAATATTTTAAAGAGATGCCTCGGCTCGGTTCGGTAGTTCTTGGTTTTGTATTTGTTTGTGATCTGATTGTTTCGGCATCTATTGATTCTGGCTCTGTGTGTGTATCAGAGCAGGCTGCCCAACTTTTTAGCTTATCTGGACTGTACTGGAAGAAGACGAGTATTTTTGGAGCGTGCTTAACGTTAACAATAACTGCTCCCCTCATGGGGAAGAAAAAGGTGAAGAAGAGGGGGGGGAGGGGGGAGGGATGAGTGGAGATATACAGCATGATTTTTTCCACCGCGTACAAGCTCTAGAGATTTATCGATGAGAGGATGGGCCACAAAAAAGGTCTAATGAACTTACGTCCGGAAATGCATGATTTCCATGCTAGAGACCAGTTATTCAGTCATACTTTGCTACAGCGATTGCGGTCTAACAGACGCTGTACTATGCAGCTACAGTTACAGTACGCAGGGTTTCCTCTTAGAGGGTGGTACTGCTCCCCATACGTCGTGCCCTCACACACTATCCTGCCATAGTAATTGGTAATGTCAAATCTACATCTACATCTACATTGATACTCCGCAAGCCACCCAACGGTGTGTGGCGGAGGGCACTTTACGTGCCACTGTCATTACCTCCCATTCCTGTTCCAGTCGCGTATGGTTCGCGGGAAGAACGACTGTCTGAAAGCCTCCGTGCGCGCTCTAATCTCTCTAATTTTACATTCGTGATCTCCTCGGGAGGTATAAGTAGGGGGAAGCAATATATTCGATACCTCATCCAGAAACGCACCCTCTCGAAACCTGGCGAGCAAGCTACACCGCGATGCAGAGCGCCTCTCTTGCAGAGTCTGCCACTTGAGTTTGTTAAACATCTCCGTAACGCTATCACGGTTACCAAATAACCCTGTGACGAAACGCGCCGCTCTTCTTTGGATCTTTTCTATCTCCTCCGTCAACCCGATCTGGTACGGATCCCATACTGATGAGCAATACTCAAGTATAGGCCGAACGAGTGCTTTGTAAGCCACCTCCTTTGTTGATGGACTACATTTTCTAAGGACTCTCCCAATGAATCTCAATCTGGTACCCGCCTTACCAACAATTAATTTTATATGATCATTCCACTTCAAATCGTTCCGCACGCATACTCCCAGATATTTTACAGAAGTAACTGCTACCAGTGTTTGTTCCGCTATCATATAATCATACAATAAAGGATCCTTCTTTCTATGTATTCGCAATACATTACATTTGTCTATGTTAAGGGTCAGTTGCCACTCCCTGCACCAAGTGCCTATCCGCTGCAGATCTTCCTGCATTTCGCTACAATTTTCTAATGCTGCAACTTCTCTGTATACTACAGCATCATCCGCGAAAAGCCGCATGGAACTTCCGACACTATCTACTAAGTCATTTATATATATTGTGAAAAGCAATGGTCCCATAACACTCCCCTGTGGCACGCCAGAGGTTACTTTAACGTCTGTAGACGTCTCTCCATTGATAACAACATGCTGTGTTCTGTTTGCTAAAAACTCTTCAATCCAGCCACACAGCTGGTCTGATATTCCGTAGGCTCTTACTTTGTTTATCAGGCGACAGTGCGGAACTGTATCGAACGCCTTCCGGAAGTCAAGAAAGATAGCATCTACCTGGGAGCCTGTATCTAATATTTTCTGGGTCTCATGAACAAATAAGGCGAGCTGGGTCTCACACGATCGCTGTTTCCGGAATCCATGTTGATTCCTACATAGTGGATTCTGGGTTTCCAGAAATGACATGATACGCGAGCAAAAAACATGTTCTAAAATTCTACAAGAGATCGACGTAAGAGATATAGGTCTATAGTTTTGCGCATCTGCTCGACGACCCTTCTTGAAGACTGGGACTATCTGTGCTCTTTTCCAATCATTTGGAACCCTCCGTTCCTCTAGAGACTTGCGGTACACGGCTGTTAGAAGGGGGGCAAGTTCTTTCGCGTACTCTGTGTAGAATCGAATTGGTATCCCGTCAGGTCCAGTGGACTTTCCTCTATTGAGTGATTCCAGTTGCTTTTCTATTCCTTGGACACTTATTTCGATGTCAGCCATTTTTTCGTTTGTGCGAGGATTTAGAGAAGGAACTGCAGTGCGGTGTTCCTCTGTGAAACAGCTTTGGAAAAAGGTGTTTAGTATTTCAGCTTTACGCGTGTCATCCTCTGTTTCAATGCCATCATCATCCCGTAGTGTCTGGATATGCTGTTTCGAGCCACTTACTGATTTAACGTAAGACCAGAACTTCCTAGGATTTTCTGTCAAGTCGGTACATAGAATTTCACTTTCGAATTCAATGAACGCTTCACGCATAGCCCTCCTTACGCTAACTTTGACATCGTTTAGCTTCTGTTTGTCTGAGAGGTTTTGGCTGCGTTTAAACTTGGAGTAGAGCTCTCTTTGCTTTCGCAGTAGTTTCCTAACTTTGTTGTTGTACCACGGTGGGTTTTTCCCGTCCCTCACAGTTTTACTCGGCACGTACCTGTCTAAAACGCATTTTACGATTGCCTTGAACTTTTTCCATAAACACTCAACATTGTCAGTGTCGGAACAGAAATTTTCGTTTTGATCTGTTAGGTAGTCTGAAATCTGCCGTCTATTACTCTTGCTAAACAGATAAACCTTCCTCCCTTTTTTTATATTCCTATTAACTTCCATATTCAGGGATGCTGCAACGGCCTTATGATCACTGATTCCCTGCTCTGTACATACAGAGTCGAAAAGTTCGGGTCTGTTTGTTATCAATAGGTCCAAGATGTTATCTCCACGAGTCGGTTCTCTGTTTAATTGCTCGAGGTAATTTTCGGATAGTGCACTCAGTATAATGTCACTCGATGCTCTGTCCCTACCACCCGTCCTAAACATCTGAGTGTCCCAGTCTATATCTGGTAAATTGAAATCTCCACCTAAGACTATAACATGCTGAGAAAATTTATGTGAAATGTATTCCAAATTTTCTCTCAGTTGTTCTGCCACTAATGCTGCTGAGTCGGGAGGTCGGTAAAAGGAGCCAATTATTAACCTAGTTCGGTTGTTTAGTGTAACCTCCACCCATAATAATTCACAGGAACTATCCACTTCTACTTCACTACAGGATAAACTACTACTAACAGCGACGAACACTCCACCACCGGTTGCATGCAGTCTATCCTTTCTAAACACCGTCTGTACCTTTGTAAAAATTTCGGCAGAATTTATCTCTGGCTTAAGCCAGCTTTCTGTACCTATAACGATTTCAGCTTCGGTGCTATCTATCAGCGCTTGAAGTTCCGGTACTTTACCAACGCAGCTTCGACAGTTGACAATTACAATACCGATTGCTGCTTGGTCCCCGCATGTCCTGACTTTGCCCCGCACCCGTTGAGGCTGTTGCCCTTTCTGTACTTGCCCAAGGCCATCTAACCTAAAAAACCGCCCAGCCCACGCCACACAACCCCTGCTACCCGTGTAGCCGCATGTTGCGTGTAGTGGACTCCTGACCTATCCAGCGGAACCCGAAACCCCACCACCCTATGGCGCAAGTCGTGGAATCTGCAGCCCACACGGTCGCAGAACCGTCTCAGCCTCTGATTCAGACCCTCCACTCGGCTCTGTACCAAAGGTCCGCAGTCAGTCCTGTCGACGATGCTGCAGATGGTGAGCTCTGCTTTCATCCCGCTAGCGACACTGGCAGTCTTCACCAAATCAGATAGCCGCCGGAAGCCAGAGAGGATTTCCTCCGATCCATAGCGACACACATCATTGGTGCCGACATGAGCGACCACCTGCAGATGGGTGCACCCTGTACCCTTCATGGCATCCGGAAGGACCCTTTCCACATCTGGAATGACTCCCCCCGGTATGCACACGGAGTGCACATTGGTTTTCTTCCCCTCTCTTGCTGCCATTTCCCTAAGGGGCCCCATTACGCGCCTGACGTTGGAGCTCCCAACTACCAGTAAGCCCACCCTCTGCAACTGCCCGGATCTTGCAGACTGAGGGGCAACCTCTGGAACAGGACAAGCAGCCATGTCAGGCCGAAGATCAGTATCAGCCTGAGACAGAGCCTGAAACCGATTCGTCAGACAAACTGGAGAGGCTTTCCGTTCAGCCCTCCGGAATGTCTTTCGCCCCCTGCCACACCTTGAAACGACCTCCCACTCTACCACAGGTGAGGGATCAGCCTCAATGCGGGCAGTATCCCGGGCAACCACAGTCGTAGTCCGATCAGGGGATGCGTGGGACGAGCTGGCCGTCCCCGACAAACCCCCATCCGGACCCCCACAGTGATGCCCATTGGCAACAGCCTCAAGCTGTGTGACCGAAGCCAACACTGCCTGAAGCTGGGAGCGAAGGGATGCCAACTCAGCCTGCATCCGAACACAGCAGTTGCAGTCCCTATCCATGCTAAAAACTGTTTTGCAAAGAACGTCTAAACTAATCTACAGAGAGCGCAAACAAATCGACAAAATTGAAACGGTTATTAAAATACAAGATTGCCTAGTAAACGCAGTAATGCTGCTACTTGCGCACTGCTGACACTGCTCGGCGGCGGAAGGAGACTAAGCGGAATTACACTATTCAGGTACTAAAACGCGATGCTACACTCTCAAATACTATAATACGCCCGAAATTTAAGAATTATACAATACAAGTACCAAAAACACGCAAAGAAATTAAGAATTAAACTATGTAACAAACGAGTGAGCTAGGAGTATACGACTTGCTGCTCAGCTGCTTATCCAACGGCGGCAGGGAGCACACTGGCTGACCAACCGACACTGGCCGTTCAAAACAAAAACAGTAGACAAACGACTACGCGAATTTACACTATTCAGGTACTAAAACGCGATGCTACAACTCTCAAATACTATAATACGCCCGAAATTTATGAATTAAACAATGCAAGTACCAAAAACACGCAAAGAAATTAAGAATTAAACTATGTGACAAATGAGTGAGCTAGGAGTATACGACTTGCTGCTGCAGCTGCTTATCCAACGGCGGCAGGGAGCACACTGACTGTGACCAACCGACACTGGCCGTTCAAAACAAAAACAGTAGACAAACGACTACGCGAATTTAGACTATTCAGGTACTAAAACGCGATGCTACAACTCTCAAATACTATAATACGCCCGAAATTTATGAATTAAACAATGCAAGTACCAAAAACACGCAAAGAAATTAAGAATTAAACTATGTAACAAACGAGTGAGCTAGGAGTATACGACTTACTGCTTATCCAACGGCGGCAGGGAGCAATGTTCTTTATTCCAGTCTGTGATCACAATATAAAGTCCTTCGACAATGACTGGTTTCAGTCAGGAATGATCATATTCAGATCCACAATATAAAAAATATACAACTAGTGGGCAGCCTGTCTATCATTTTTTTCTTTATTCTATTTCAATTCCCGATCTGGAGCGTGCTGGCAGCAACATAGGCGCTGCTCTTCAGCCAAAAGACATGAAGCATATAACAAAAGACATTTAAAACAACATAAAGGAGAAAAATAGGGGGATATAAAGCCACAGTAAATGGAGATAATGTAAGGTGGAAGGTAAAATATACATTAATGCAGGGACGTTCATTGGACACTAGTTAAAAGTCGGCCACAAAGGCAGGAGATGGGATGGGTGGGCTATGAAGAGGTAAGGCAAGGCATGAAGAAGCGCAGAGAACAGAAGGGGGTATGGGAAAGGGAGGGGGGCGTAGGAAGGAGGAAAACCATTCAGGGAAAGGGAAGAGGAGGGGAGAAGAAGCCCTGAGGAGGAAGAGGGGGAAGGTGGGGTTAGAGCTGGTAGGAGGGGTAGATTTCAGGGTGACGCTCATCATCCAGGATAGCTAGGTGCTGGAAGCTGCATTGGGAAAGAAGGTGGAGGGTATGGAGATGGAGAGAACAGCCAAGATACAATGGTAGAGGCACGGCAATGGGCTGGGGATGGAGAGGGAGGTGGACACCAGGGGATATGGGGGGTATCGCTTCAGTGGAAGATGTACTGGGTGTGGATATGTTCGAGGAAAAGAAGAAGGTAGGGGAAGAGGATGAGGTCACAGAGGATGCCCATGGGGGATGGTCGGCAGATACGGAAGGTGAGACATAGCACATGGCATTCTAGGATTTGGAGAGCTTTATAGAATCTGGGAGGGGTGGAAATCCAAGCAATGCTGGCATAACAAAGGATGTCTATCTATTGATTTTGTTCTTTATTTTAACTTTATGCCATTGCCCCATATGGGCAGGGGAGGGCTGGCAGCAGCACAGTCCGCCACTCTTCAAGTGGGTGGCCTTACAAAACATATAAAATGGGGAACTCATAGAAAAAAGGGCGAAAAAAGGGGGATAAAACACAGTAGATGGGGATAATGGAAGTTAAAATATACACTAACATGGTGACATTCACTGGGGACAGTTAAAAAGTCAACATAAAGTTAAAAGAACACAGCTGGCAACTCTTGGCGCACCTAAAATACACCGGAGTCAAACATAAGTTAAAAGTCGGCTACAGTATAACGATCACACAGAGCAAGGCACTTAAAAAACCACAGGAAACGACAGAGCACTACAAAGAATAAAAAACACTTGTAATGATCTGTCTATGGACTGAAATCAGAGAAGAAGGAAAAAGAGGGGAGGAAGGTGTGGTGGTGGGGGGGGGGCGGTTCTGGGGTGGGAGGAAGAGGAAAAAGGGGCAGGAGACAGGTGGGGCAGGAGATGAAGAATGAAGAGGGAAGACAAGGCAGGAGGGAATGCAGAAGGGGGCCACAGGAAAGGGAGGGGTGTAGGAGGGAGGAAAACTGCTCAGGGGAAGGGAAGGGGAGGGCAGAGGGAGCCCTGAGGATTGGAGGGGGGGAAGTGGGGTTAGAGTTGGTAGGAGGGGTAAATGTCATGACGAAGCTCATCATCCGGGAGGGATTCTCTCTATAAAAACAATACAGTAATACAGTATTTTATATCACGATATACTTTCATACAAACTGGGAATGTACAGATAAAATAAGGTAAAGCGTACCTGTTCTACACCATATCCTAATGTGATAAAGCCATAAGGGCGTTGTCAAAACATATGAATACCCTCAGCATAGCACAGTCACATAGAACTAAAATATGGTGTAAAATAGGTCACATCGTCCACCAGCCGTTTTGTAACTGGTGTTATTGTACAAAACATACTGAAGTGCAGTAGCTACCGTTAATGTATGTTAGTCATGTCTTCCTTGGTCGATGGACTGGACGAGGAGATCCAGTTGCATGGCCTGCTCGTTCACCAGATCTCAATCCGTGTGATTTCTTGCTATGGGGCCATCTCAAGAGTATCATGTAAGCAGAACCCATTCCTGATGTGGAGACCCTGAAGCAGCGTATTCATGTTGCCTTTGACACTGTTCAGATGCAGCCTCGCTGATGTGAATGTGTGAGGCAGAACATTATATGGCACGTACACGCATGCGTTGAGGCACATGGGAACCATTTTCAACACGTTCTGTAACTGTGGCTGCATGGTACAGCGCGTACTAGACTGCAGTGTCTTTAACAATGTGTGATTGAATAAATGGTCTCTGGCATGGAAACCTTTCTGTTCCGTATCCTCTCATCGGTCAAACCCTAGAGTTTGTACACAGTGGAAAAAACCACCTTGTACAGTTAATAGACTACATTTAAGCAATTGAGAATTTATTGATTTATGATTCTTTGTTCCAAAAAAGAAAAAAAGTCGAATTAATTTTACATGAGATTTTATTAATAATTTTATAAATAAGTAATTACAAATCATAGTATTAATGTGACATTTCAGTTTGGGAAACTGATGTATTAATATAGGGTTCGATCGAAGTCCTTGCAATTCTCAAAGTGTTCATCCGAGATTTGGATGCTATTTTCAGTCCTTGTGTGCTTTACTCTTAAAATAACTGCTCAGAAACGCACTTGCTTCCAAACAAAGATGACATGTATGACGCACAACTGTGTCGCCAAGGTGATTTGTATCTGGGCAGCTATGAGTTGATAAAATCCAGCAAAGACACATGTACGAATTTAAGAATTTTTCTTTTGTTGGATGTCGGCATGCAACTCTACGCATTCCATTTGAAAATCTTCTGGCAAGATATATATATTGCTTGTGAAAGAAGTCGCATAGATCCAAGGCTTTTATTATTTTTTCGAAAACCTGAGATAGATTCTCAAATTCTTGCATCAAATTGAAAAGTAGTATGTTAATTTTATCATACTTTCATATAACAGATATTTTATGCAACTTTTTTTACCCATCGTGTGACAGATGCTCACTTCTAGGACTGCGATGATAATAGCTTTCGGCCGCATGCGGCCCGCGGGCCGCGGGTTGAACACCTCTGCCTGACACAAATCGTCTTGGAGTGCACACACAAATGCGACCACAGCAAAAGCTAGGAATGGATGAAATGTAGTATAATTTAAAAGACTTGTATTAAGCCATTACCCGTCATCCAACTGGGAACTAATCAAATGTTATGTCCCACGAGGTTCCATCTTAGGGTCATTACTTTTTCTTGTGTAGATCAATGATCATTCAATTGCAACAGCACCAGATGCCAAGTTTATTTTCTTTGCAAATGACACAAACATTGCAATAAATAACAAATATGGTACACAGCCTTAGAAAGATCGGTTAGTGAAATTTTCATGGACATTAATAAATGATTCCTAGCCAATTCTTTGTCATTCAGTTTTGAAAAAACTCACTACCTGCAGTGTACAACTTGTAAGAGCTTTCCCGCCAGCAAACGCCTAGAATATGATGACTGACAGACAGAAGACGTTGACAGTGTTAAACTCTTTGGGTTATAACTTGATAATAAATTCAATTGGTAGGAACATACAACAGAACTGTTGAAACGCCTAACCAAATTTCTATTTGCAAACGTAGGCTTCAGCGGCCGTTGTCACAGTCAATAAAATTCTTCTGGGTTTGAAGCCGCATTGTCATCTGTAAAATTCCGACGTTTAGGCGACTGTTACAAGGCGCCTTCCTCAGGGTGTATTGAAGTACACCCTGAGGAAGGCACCTTGCAACAGTCGCTGAATCGTCGGAATTTTACAGATGACAATGCAGCCTCAAACCCAGAAGAATTTTATTGATAAATTTCTATTTGCAATGTTGTCATACATAGGTGATATAAAAATAAAAAAGCTTTCATTCCACAACGTCATATGGACTATTTTTTGAGGTAACTCGTCAAGCCAAGCTAAAATTCTCTGGGTCCAAAAACGTGTAATAAGAATTACTTGTGGTGTGAACTCAAGACCATCCTATAGAGAACTGTTTAGAGAACCAGGGATACTAAGTACTTCTTCCCAATATATTTATTCCTTAATGAAATTTTTCATTAAAATATATCTCTTTTTCAACCCAACAGCTCAGTTCATGGCATCAGTACTAAAAATAAGAATAATCATAAAGATTTAAAGTCACTTACTATAATCCAGAAAGATGTCCATTATTCAGGAACACACATTATCAATGACTTTCCAGCATCATTATGAAGTTTACTAATGAAGAGGAGCATAAAGGATTTTGAGACGCCCTGCTAAACCGACAGGACAGGAGAGGTAGTTTAAATTGTGGAAAGGGGCTAAAATAAGCGGCTGTCAGTTACACACGAACATACAACTTCATTTATTTGACCAAACATTACAAGAGCCGAGAACATTTAAAAAAACACACAGCATTAATTTTTGAAACTTAATAACTGGCTGAATACGTCATACAGTCTCACGCCTTAAGGGTAAGACTACGTTAATTTAAAATCAGCTGAAAGCCATTAACTTAAAACTCAAACCAAAATCAGAAACTTAAAAGGCAGAAGGCCTTATCGTAAATCAGTTCTTTCAATTAGACTGAAGACCCAAACGATCTCAAACCTGAAGAGCTAAACAACTTTAATTTTTAAAATTAAAGAGGATAACAGCATAATCGCGATAACTGCGGGAGACTAAACACAGAATAGCAACCAAGGTTTAATCCAAGGCATAACGTGAGCCAGGTACGGCTCAGGTTTATTGGTGGCCAACTCGTTCTACTCTATTAATCAATGTCTTAAAAGCACCACCTGATGAGTACTTGTTACTACAAAGACATGCTGAAAAGTAATGTCCCCGAATTTTTTATATGAAAACCCTTAACGCTTTTAAAATAAAACAAATGTTGTTAACATCCTACATCTTTATTCTGCACGTCTGCATTTGCAGCCGTTGCTGCTAGAGAACACCGAATTGTAGTGTGTAACATGGCAGTGTGTAGCCTAACTACGTCGGTACGCGAGAAACAGCGCGCTATAATCCAGTTTTGTAGTCGAAGAGTTTGTTCATATGTGGAGCATCCTTTCCTTCAGCATAACAATGCCAAACTTCACACGAGCGCTGCGAAATCTGCAACAATCCGACGCCTCTGAATTCACTTTCGTAGATCATCCTCTACACAGTCCCGAATTGACCCCACCCGATTTTTATCTGTTTCCAAACCTTAAAGAAACCTCCGAGGACTTCAGTGTGACAGTGATGAAGAGATGCTAGCAGAAGTGAGATTGTGGCTCCGTCAACAAGGTTAAACATTCTACAGTGACGGTATCATCAGATGGGTCTCTCGTCGGGAGAAATGTGTAAGTTGACAGGGTGCCCTTGTTGAAAACTAAATATGCATAAATGAAGAAAATGGATGTAGAATGTTAATAACGTTTCTTTTCTTTAAAAAGATTTAAGTGTTTTCTCATACAATATTCGGAGCAATTACTTTTCAGGACGCCCTCCTAATCATATTAAATAATGCGAGCATTAATACAATGTGAATTCTGTACAAATTCCGAGCAGTAATACGATCATTCTAAATAACCGTTGTAAAATAATTTTTCTATTTGATGATGCATCGCTAAAATGGCTTATGAATTGCAATATACACCTCAACGTATTAAACATTTGCACGTTTTGTGACAAGTTATTTATTACCTTTTAACTAAAAATATATTTAATTTTTTTATTTACTCCGCATCCGTGAGGCCCATTTCACTTGGTATCTGGGGAAGGTATATGGGCCTATTTGTGTTTTTTGTAAATACTTATTGTGTACTCTGTTTTTCTAGTGTTCTAATCGTGGAAGATCTCCTCACTATGGATCTTGGAACGAAAACTAGATCTAATCTAATCTGGAAATGTCAAATGTTAAATGCCATTTTTTCAGAAAACACGTTTTCAGTGTTGTTGTGTTCTTGGTACTGTGCTGAATGTCTCTCGACTTGTTCCAAGCACCAGATCATGGAGAAAATGATTCAGACATTCATTACTAGATGCCGCATGGTGGAAGAAGTACAGTAAGAAATGCTTTTGTTCCACAATATGTACATAACGTTGTTGGGTCAGCTAAAGCTATGAACGCTTCCCATGTAATTGCAATGCATACGACTGACTTAGTTGATGTTAAATATGGTGCTGAATCACTGTTATCAACGCACGCGATAAAAGTTTCTCATACTCATCCATCTCAAATAGCTATTAAAAATTCTTCCTCTGAAGCAGAGGAATGTAAAAATGCTAATGTATTCAAAAGGGGAAAGACAATGGCTCATGTATACTATGCGGTACTTCATCTGAACCCTAGCCATGCTTGTCAGTTGCAAAACTGAAATATCTTTGGACAATGTTGCCAGTTCTTTTTCAATAGCACAGATAGCTCTGTAGTAAACTTCGCACCATCGGGCTCCAAGAATGGAGTTGTGTAAGAAACAGAAGTAAATATTGAAAGATTTTATTCTCTTGTAAAACTTTGAAAGACATTGTAATTGTTTTGTTGACTGTAATTGTACTAGTTAAAATATCACTCCATTGTGTTCCTACCTGTATTATCACAAATAAGACGTAGTGCCTCAGTATTAGCGACATATGAAACAAAAACTTTCTTACTGGCAAACAGAACCAGTCCGTTCCCCGGTATGCACTCAGCGTGTTCTTAATAAGTTATTTGTTTTTTATTTTGTCCGGTAATTTTTTGCAGTGATGAGGTGAGCACATAATTTTATGGTAAAATACCTTCTCAATTTTTTGAATACAAATTAGTTGTGAATAAAAAGATATGAATTGTTTTTTGATTGCCTTGACAAATGTGAGATTTTGCACTTAGAACGTTTGATATTTGCACGCTTCAGTTAATACGTGGATGGCTGACGTAGCATACCTCCAAAGCTTAACACAGAGTCCAGAAATGCGACAACGACCTGGTTAGCCAATAAGGCAAATATCTTGAAAATACTTAGGACAGAAGGAAGGATTCTGATGATAGCTGGACGTTCAGGCACGAAGGCTAGAAACAACACATTCTAATATAGCACCGTTACAAAAACGCTGAAAGCATGTGACAGCGAAAGTACTAGAAGACAGACGAAAACAACCTTACCTGATCGCCGAACTGGTAACAGGAACTACCACCGCTTTTCCATCTTTTAAGTACGCAACATCACCAGTAACAGAATGCATGGACATTGAAAACCAAGGCGGAAATCCAAGACAGCGCAACAACATCACGTGGTTTCTGCAACGTTTGTTATCAAATTTAGATTATCAAATAGAATGAACCATCAAATAGAATAAGAATATTATAACCTGAGATGACCCTGACTGAGGTTCTAAGGAGGTTTTCCTCTGTACATTGGCATATGCTAAGGTGCATCTCACCTCTTCCTCACAGAGATAAATTAGCAACGCCGGCAGCTGTGGCCGAGCGGTTCTAGGCGCTTCAGTCCGGTACCGCGCTGCTGCTACGGTCGCAGATTCGCATCCTGCCTCGGGCATGGATGTGTGTGATGTCCTTAGGTTAGTTAGGTTTAAGTAGTTGTAAGTCTAGGGGACTGATGACCTCAGGTGTTAAGTCCCATAGTGCTTGGAGCCATTTGAACCATTTTTCAAAAGTAGCAACAGAAGTAAACATTTAATATAGCAGTAAGAAGAAGCATCCACACAACAATCAAAGTAAATTGAATGCCAACACACCAAACCAGCACTGCAGACTGGTCCAAAATATCTTGAAAATACTTACTCAATCCCATCTTCCATAAATGAGATTCAGGGAGCACATTTGGGACTCCCACATTACCATCCTGGGTACGATCCAGCAGCAGATGGTTTGCTATCCCCCTTCTTCCACCCGTTATAAAGTGCCACGCTTGTAACTATTTGATTCTTTTTTTTTTTTTACTTGTTTATCAGGTTCAGTGGTTCCATGCGAGCCAAAGATGCTTGGCCATAGAACTAGCCAATGACCAGAAAATTTCTTGCGAAAAAAAAAAATAACTTATGCGTTCTCGCATGAGTCCGCCCCGATAGGTGAGTGGTCAGCGCGGCGGTCTGTCACGCCACGGGGCCTGGGTTTGATTCCCGGTTGGGTCGGAGATTTTCTCCGCTCAGGGACTGAGTGTTGTGTTGTCCTCATTATCATTTCATCATAAACAGTGGAGGGAAACGGGAAACCGCCACTGGAATCACTTCCCTAGACGCTCGTGCGATGGACCTCTCTGATGAGGCTTCCCCCATGACAAGACCTGCCGAAAGGCAGAACACAAAGTTTTTGTTCTCGCATGACCTTCTGAAAGCTAAGAATCTAGGAAATAAGATGGATGCAGTATTTCTTATGTTCTGCACACCATTGGCCCGGGTAGCACATCAACGTTTGTTAACAAAAGTGCTGTAATACCCTGTCAATCCCAAAAGTTTCGCGTCTGGATTCATAAAACGTAAAGAAAAGTTAAGATGGTGGTTTTAACGCTTCCGGTGTTGCCATACAGCCTCTCTCAGAACGTGCAGAACGTACATGCAGCTTCGTAAAACTCTTACAAAAGCCTTCTTTTAGGATGTTGTTCAGCTTGCATTGCATAAAAATTAAGTCTCGTCACTCGTCGTATTTCTTCTCATTTCGGTCAAGTCGTGGCAGCTGTCCATGTGCCGTTGTTTTTGTTCCCGGGCCAAGGTGTGGAACATACTTTGCACACAATTTTCTCTTCTTCAAAATATTCTGGAGATTCTCTTCAGCATTTGATTTAAGGATGTTGTTTCAATGCCGTTTCTGACGCAACAACGCTGAAACACTATGGTCGTACTTCCCACCACTTAACGCTGCCTGCTCACAACGGACTGTTCGATTGCCCATCTGTTGTCTACGGTTGTTAGTTTAATCTGTCACCTTAGTTAGTGCTCTGACGTCGCATCGAAATAAAATCAGCACCGGGAATTTTTGAACGGATGGTGTACGTGGTATCAAACTACCGTTTATTAGTAATCCATTACAATAAGTTCTTTGCGAGATCGACCTTAAACGTACTTAAACTAAAAAAGCCATCAGTAAAGAACCATATAATTCGGAAACTACAATAGGAACTAAATGTCAAGAAAAACTGAAAATTCTTCATTAAATAAACCGAGCTTGTAACGTTGTGTTAGGTTTATTTGGCCTGCGAAGGAAAGCATAGGACACAGACATAAGAATAGCATCGGCCGATATATATATATATATATATATATATATATATATATATATATATATATATATTATTATTCACGTTTGGGCCCTACTGGACCACGCGAAGTACAATCACGGGGCATTCAGCTATTTTCTTTTAGATTTTCTCTCTGCCCAAATTGTTTTCATTCTCTCGGAATGAGCTCTTTTCCTTTCATCAGACCATGTGGTTCCAGTTTTCTTTGGTTTTTCAGCTTGACCAACTACCCAGTCATGAATTTTTTGCCCAAATAATTTTCTGTCTTGAATTTCATCTTGTTTTATATCTGCCTCTTTCATGTCCTCTTTTATAGCAGCAATCCATTTTATTGTCTCAAATTTAGCTTTACTTCGATTTTCGTAGAATTCCACTACTTGTTTAGTTAGTCTGGTAGCATCCATTCTTTTAATATGCCCATAAAATTTTAATCTGCGTTTTTTCATATCCGAATATATGCTGGTGTATTGTTGAATTTCACTATTTGCTCTTAGCCTGTATGTTCCTTCTTCAGTATATTTTGGACCTAGAATTTTTCTGATTACTTTTCTTTCTCTTTTTTGGATTTCTTGAATGTCCTTTTTTCTGTTTAAAATTAGCGTTTCAGCCCCATAAAGGCACTCTGGTTTTATGACCGTGTTGTAATGTCTCAATTTAGAGTACCTCGAGAGACATTTTTTGTTGTAGATGTCTTTTGTAAGTCTAAAAGCTGTCTCCATCTTTTGACAACGAATTTCATTTCCAATTTTTTCTAGACCAGTCTCTGAGATTGTTTCACCTAAATATTTGAATTGCGAAACTCTTTTGATTTTTCCGTACTTAGTTTCCAAAAGTTTGGGTGCCAGTTTGTTGCTAGTCATATACTGTGTTTTTTCAAATGAGATTTGGAGACCTACTCTTTCTGCTGTTTCTTTAAGAATTTCTATTTGTTTCTGAGCAATTTGGATGTCCTGCGTTAGAATAACCAAGTCGTCTGCAAAGGCCAAACAGTCTATTCGAATATTTGTTCGTCCTAATTTCACTGGTTGGTCAATTTTGAACTCCAATTTTCGTTCGCGCCACTCTTGTATTACTTTTTCTAGAACGCAGTTAAATAGCAACGGAGAGAGTCCATCACCTTGCCTCACGCCTGTTTTTATTTCAAAGGATTCTGAAATTTCTCCTCTGAACTTTACTTTTGATTTTGTACCAGTTAGCGTGTCTCTGATAATTGCCGTGGTTTTAGGATCCAGGCCTTGTTCTTTCACAATTTGGAAAAGAGACTCACGATCCACTGAGTCATAAGCCTTTCTAAAATCTACAAAGGTACAAACTAGTTTTTTATTGTAAATTTTTTGATGTCTGAGAATTAGTTTGAGGACTAAAATCTGTTCTGGGCAAGATCTATTTGGCCTGCAACCTGCTTGATATTCACCAATTTTCCATTCAAGTTGTTGTTGTGCTCGGTTCAGAAGACATTGAGAGAGGATTTTGTATGTGACTGGAAGAAGAGAAATTCCTCTGTAATTATTAACATCAGTTTTGTCTCCCTTCTTATGAAGTGGGTGAATCAAGGCGGTTTTCCATTCATCAGGAATTTTTTCAGTTTGCCAAATGTTTTGCATGATTGAAGTAATTTCTTTAACGGTTTTTGGACCAGCTGCCTTTAAAAGTTCTGCAGCAATTCCATCTTCACCAGATGCTTTGTTGTTTTTCAACCTATGAATTTCTTTAATGATTTCCTCTTCATTTGGTGCAAGTGAAACTGGATTGCATTGTTGGGGAATTTTTGGTGGAAATCTTTCTGTGGGCTCGGGGCAATTTAGAAGATTCTTAAAATATTTAGAAAGTTCTTTGCAATTTTCTTGGTTGTTAAGAGCCAACTGTCCATTTTCCTTCTTGAAGCAAAGATTCTGGGGTTGGTACCCCTTTATTTTGGTTTTAAAAGTTTTATAAAAGTTTCTGGTATTGTATTTCTGAAAATCTTCTTCAATTTCTAAGAGTTGACTATTCTCATATTGTCTTTTTGTTTGTCTAATTAGTTTTGAAGTGTCTTTTCTAGTTGTCAGGAATGTATCATATGTGTCTTCTGTCTTGTTGCTATTCCATGCTTTAAATGTCTCTTGTCTGGCTTTGATTGCATGATCACAGTTTTCATTCCACCAAGCATGTTTCTTGTGTTTTCGTAAAGGAATTTGATCTTGAGCTGTTTTGATAATCTTGTGTTTGAGTTGTTCCCAATTTTGTGCACTTGTTTTGTCAAATTCGTCTGCTAATAATGATGGTTGGATTTTACTGGTGTCAAATTTGGGGATCAATGGTGTCCTTTTGTTGCAATTTTGGGGTTTTAGCTTTAGTTTCACACGGGTTAAGTAATGGTCTGAGTCAATATTGGCGCCTTTACGAACTTGAACATTTAAAATTTCTTTGTGACATGGATACGAGATTGCAATATGGTCAATTTGGAATTCACCTATGTCCTTGTTAGGTGATCGCCATGTCTTTTGTTTTGAAGGTTTTTTCTTAAAATGACTTGACATAATTTTGAGATTGAAATTTCTGCAAAATTCTACCAGCCTCTTTCCATTTTGATTGGTCCATTTATGTGCAGGGAATTCACCGACCGTTTTTCTAAATTTTCTCTCTTTCCCTAACTGTGCATTAAAATCACCCATTAAAATCTTTACATAATTTTGAGGAATTTTGGAGACTGTATTCTCTAACACTTCCCATGACTTATTTACTTTTTCTGGATTTGTTTTATTCTCCTGGTTGATAGGCATGTGTGCGTTAATTAAACAGTACATTTTATTTGCACATTTCATGGAAATTGTCATTAGTCTGTTGTTTACTGGATTTACTTCGATTACGGAGCCAAGAATGTCTTGCGAAATTGCGAATGCAACACCCAGATGCGGAGTGTTTTTAAGAATTCTTTTGTCTGTTTTACTTTTAAACAATCGGTAGTTTCCAAAATCCATGGTATTCTTATCAGGCAACCTAGTTTCTTGCAGGGCTAAAATTTTGATATTTTGTTCTTTTAGTGTGTCTCCTAATTTATAGAGTTTTCCTGGTGTCAAGAGAGAGTTAATATTGATAGTTCCAAAAAATGTTTCGACCTTGGGAATGAGTCGGTCAAAAGACTTCGATTTCCTCTGGTTTGGGATATAGCGTTTCAGCCTAGTCTCCCCAGAATCCGATAGACTAGTTGCGCCACTGATGGCGGAGGATTTGTTACCACCTGGGGTAATTTTGTAATTACTAAAACGCTCCATAATAGTACTTATATTATATATATATAATTTTTCCCCTTCATTTTTCGCGCTTACGTCATTAGCTTGGAAAGGGCCTTCGTTATGCTTTCCTTACTTCATCGCTAAAAGCGTAATAAAAGCCGGTCAGGCGGAACTTGTATGTACAAAGTATATTCAAAAAATTCCGGAACATTCGTAATATCGTGCCAATGGTATGTTGGAGCGAAATGCGGTTGGCATCCATGTAACACCTGTGTTTAATGTGTAACTGCCGGAAGTTTTATTGTTGTATGTCTGTTTTTATTGTTCAGAGCTGTATTGAGTAGAACGTTGTGTAGCACAGGTTGTGAATTTCGAGATAACAGAGTTAGAGGAGCAGCGCGTTTGCATTAAATTTTGCGAGAAACTCGAGAAAATCCTTACAGAGACACACCAATGATGCAGGAAGCCTACGGTGATGAGTGTTTAAGCCGTACTTGGTGTTACGAATGGTTGACGTGGTTTAAAAATAGATTGTTCACGTGGTTTAAAAATAGCCAGACAGAAGTTAAAAATCACCCTCATTCAGGGCACTCTTCGACGTCTGCCGATGATGCTCTTGTCAGGAACGTCAATGAAATTGTGTGTGCCAGTTGAATACTGACTGCTCGAAAGAATGCAGAAGAATGTAACGTTTCAGTTGGATCATGTCATGAAATCCAGACACAGTATCTTGGAACGCCTCGTGTTGCCGCATATTTTGTCCCAGGGCTCATGAGTCAAGACCAGAAAGACCTTAACCTCACAACCTGTGGAGAGCTTTTGGACTTCGCAAATGAGATGTTTCTTCAGATAATCTTAGCAGGTGATGAGACGTGGGTCTATGGTATGATGTTGAGACCAAGGTGCAATCTTCACAATGGGTCGGGAAGGTTATCCAAGACCAAAAGAAGCTCGTCAGGTCAGGTCAAATTTCAAAGCCATGCTGATAGTTTTCTTTAACTTTATAGCATTAGTTCATCATGAATTCGTGCCACAGGGACAAATTGTTAATTGATAGTACTGTCGAGATGTGTTGTGACGCCTGCGAGAAAATGTGAGAAGGAAACGGCCTGAAATGTGGCGAGACAATTCATGGCTCTTGCCTCACGATAACGCACCCGTACATTCATTCCTGTTGGTGCCTGGCTGTTGCACAAAAAATGAAATCACCGTGTTGCCTCACCCTCTGTACTCTCCAGAACTAGCTCCTGCGAACTCATTTTTTAATTTCAGAGTTCAAAACCCCTTGAAAGGAGAAAGATTTGCAACGTTAAGCGAGATAAAAGAAAATTCGCAGACGGTGCTACGCGCGATCTAGCAAGAGTCTTACCAAAACAGCTTCCGGAAGGGAAACGGTGTTGGGAGCGATTTATCAGTTGTGGAGAAGCAGAAAAAATTTTGTGGACAATTTTCACGAATTTTTTGAACAGACCTCGTATTTAGCCGGAAACGATCGAAAAAAGACGGACATGTCCGGATAAAGTAGGAGACCTGGCAAAACCACTCGAGGGAGAGCTTCATTGATTTCATCTACATCTACAGCTACATGGATACTCTGCAAATCACATTTAAGTGACTGGCAGAGGGTTCATCGAACCACCTTCACAATTCTCTATTATTCCAATTTCTTTTCAGCGCGCGGAAAGAGCGGACACCTATATCTTTCCGTGCGAGCTCTGATTTCCCTTATTTTGTCGTGGTGATCGTTTCTCCCTATGTAGGTCGGTGTCAATAAAATACTGGAATTTCGTGAGAAGAACTCCGTCGCAACGAAAAACGCCTTTCTTTTAATGATGTCCAGCCCAAATCCTGTATCATTTATGTGACACTCTCTCCGATATTTCGCGATAATACAAAACGTGTTGCCGTTCTTTAAACTTTTTCGATGTACTCCGTCAGTCCTATCTGGTAAGGATCCCACACCGCCCAGCAGTATTCTAAAAGAGGACGGACAAACGTAGTGCAGGCAGTCGCCTTAGTAGATCTGTCAACAAAACGCATTCTTTGGTTAGCCTTCCCCACAACATTTTCAATGTGTTCCTTCCAATTTAAGTTGTTCATAATTGTACACTCCTGGAAATTGAAATAAGAACACCGTGAATTCATTGTCCCAGGAAGGGGAAACTTTATTGACACATTCCTGGGGTCAGATACATCACATGATCACACTGACAGAACCACAGGCACATAGACACAGGCAACAGAGCATGCACAATGTCGGCACTAGTACAGTGTATATCCACCTTTCGCAGCAATGCAGGCTGCTATTCTCCCATGGAGACGATCGTAGAGATGCTGGATGTAGTCCTGTGGAACGGCTTGCCATGCCATTTCCACCTGGCGCCTCAGTTGGACCAGCGTTCGTGCTGGACGTGCAGACCGCGTGAGACGACGCTTCATCCAGTCCCAAACATGCTCAGTGGGGGACAGATCCGGAGATCTTGCTGGCCAGGGTAGTTGACTTACACCTTCTAGAGCACGTTGGGTGGCACGGGATACATGCGGACGTGCATTGTCCTGTTGGAACAGCAAGTTCCCTTGCCGGTCTAGGAATGGTAGAACGATGGGTTCGATGACGGTTTGGATGTACCGTGCACTATTCAGTGTCCCCTCGACGATCACCAGTGGTGTACGGCCAGTGTAGGAGATCGCTCCCCACGCCATGATGCCGGGTGTTGGCCCTGTGTGCCTCGGTCGTATGCAGTCCTGATTGTGGCGCTCACCTGCACGGCGCCAAACACGCATACGACCATCATTGGCACCAAGGCAGAAGCGACTCTCATCGCTGAAGACGACACGTCTCCATTCGTCCCTCCATTCACGCCTGTCGCGACACCACTGGAGGCGGTCTGCACGATGTTGGGGCGTGAGCGGAAGACGGCCTAACGGTGTGCGGGACCGTAGCCCAGCTTCATGGAGACGGTTGCGAATGGTCCTCGCCGATACCCCAGGAGCAACAGTGTCCCTAATTTGCTGGGAAGTGGCGGTGCGGTCCCCTACGGCACTGCGTAGGATCCTACGGTCTTGGCGTGCATCCGTGCGTCGCTGCGGTCCGGTCCCAGGTCGACGGGCACGTGCACCTTCCGCCGACCACTGGCGACAACATCGATGTACTGTGGAGACCTCACGCCCCACGTGTTGAGCAATTCGGCGGTACGTCCACCCGGCGTCCCGCATGCCCACTATACGCCCTCGCTCAAAGTCCGTCAACTGCACATACGGTTCACGTCCACGCTGTCGCGGCATGCTACCAGTGTTAAAGACTGCGATGGAGCTCCGTATGCCACGGCAAACTGGCTGACACTGACGGCGGCGGTGCACAAATGCTGCGCAGCTAGCGCCATTCGACGGCCAACACCGCGGTTCCTGGTGTGTCCGCTGTGCCGTGCGTGTGATCATTGCTTGTACAGCCCTCTCGCAGTGTCCGGAGCAAGTATGGTGGGTCTGACACACCGGTGTCAATGTGTTCTTTTTTCCATTTCCAGGAGTGTAGTACCTAGTTATTTAGTTGAATTTACTGCTTTTAGATTAGACTGATTTATCGTGTAACCGAAGTTTAACGAATTCCCTTTAGCACTCATGTGGATGACCTCACACTTTTCGTTATTTGGGGTCAACTGCCAATTTTCGCACCATTCAGATATCTTTCCTAAATCGTTTTGCAATTTATTTTGATCTTCTGATGACTTTATTAGTTGATAAACGACTGCATCATCTGCAAACAACCGAAGACGGCTGCTCAGATAGTCTCCCAAATCGTTTATATAGACAAGGAACAGAAAAGGGCCTATAACACTACCTTGGAGAACGCCAGAAATCACTTCTGTTTTACTCGATGACTTTCCGTCAATTACTATGAACTATGACCTCTCTGACAGGAAATCACAACAAATACAATCACACAACTGAGACGATATTCCATAAGCACGCAATTTCACTATGAGCCACTTGTGTGGTACCATGTCAAAAGTCTTCCGGAAATCCAGAAATACGGAATCGATCAGAAATCCCTTGTCAACAGCACTCAACACTTCATGTGAATAAAGAGCTAGTTGTTTTTCACAGGAATGGTGTTATCTAAACCCATGTTGACTGTGTGTCAATAGGCAGTTTCCTTCGATGTAATTCATAATGTTTGAGAGAAATTTCGAGAATCCTGCAGTAACAGGCTCTATATAAGTGACGTAAATTAGCCTGCCGAAACACAGCACTCAGAACAGCTGAGCGATGGCGTATTAAAGTAAACGTCGACAAGTGCGAAGCAGTTCTGTTCACACGCAGACCGAAACAACTGCGCAAACATCAACACTGTAGACCAATAACACTAGATACACGCCCAATACGTTTCCGAGAGAAAGTCAGATACCTTGGTGTCTGGCTGGACCGGAAACTTACATGGGGGGGACCACATAGAATACGTTGCCAACCGAGCGCACGCGAGGCTCAAACAGCTCTACCCAATGGTCAACAGGGAAAGCACACTGAATAGGAGAGTGTCGGGGTCCATATACATGACACTGATTAGACCTCTGATGACGTCTGCACCGCCTGCAGATCATACAGAACAAGGTGCTACGAATCATTAGCAACGCTCCACGCTATACACGCACCGTGGATCTTCACCATGAATACCGCCTTGATACCCTCAAGGAAGTATTCAAAAAACACGCCACACGACTATACAGGAACTCGAGACACTCGAACAATCCTTTCATCCTCACTCTGGGAAACTACGATCACAACCACAGGTGGAAGCACAAGCGGCCAAAGACACTGCTAGCTAGGGCATAGCCACCTATGGTAAACTAAGATGCGCAAACAGCGACAAACGTCGGTAAGCCCCTGCATATCAGCAACACTGACTGGCAACTACCAGCTGCTATTAGAGCCGACCAACAGGCCACAGCAGGGACACCGACGAGCTCGCCCACAGACGCACAAACAAGCTGCCAACATCCCCTCACACTGTGCTTCCGGTATATGACCTATCGGACACAAGATCGATAACAACCCTAACTGTTGCAGGTTGCTGACGCTGAACGAGGACTTTGTACCAGCACCCAGCGCCAGCCGCCGAGCAGCACAAACGCACAACGTCATGGTATCGACACGCATGATACCCACTACTAACAAAGCCTATCCTTGCACGACCTATCGCAGGCAGCAAGACAACCGCTACTGCTCTTACCACCCGACCTAACTATCGCAGAGGTTTTTTTCCCTTGGCTCTTGCCTTGGCACTTTTTTTCCTCTGCCCTTCAAATCGCCACCCTTCGTCCGATTTCCACCAATCTATCTCCAGATGAGCGCGTATTAATGGTTAACCCTAACCAGACGTACGCAAACATCGCAGTACCCACATCCTGCGACACCTCACTTTAGTGAATACTAACCCTTATACAGAGATGGCAGTAGACCTTTTGTGTTGGCCATCATGCCGGTGTGGGCGTGGAGGGGCTCCACCTCTATTTAAAAAAAAAAATCTGCTGAAACCTACTTATAAAGTTTAGAGAACCAGTTTTAATTGAAGAATCTAGAGATATCAGTGTGTCTTTATGTATCGCTCCCGCAGGGACATTGAAGACGAGGTTGATTATAGCACGTGCAGATGCATAAGGCATTCTCTTCACGTGGCGCAAAAACCTTACATGTCGCACTTTACTAAGTACCCTCCTCAGCGAAGTTCACGGTGATTTGCAGAGCATGTATGTAGAATTATAAATTAAAGTAAACTAATGAAACACAAAAAATGTCAGAGAGTACATGAATAAATAACGCATAAAAGAAAAGTAATTCTCAACTTCTGAGATGAACTCCGGGATGGAAGGGAATGAATGTCTCGCAAAAAAACCTTTCAACTAAATTTGCCACGAGCGAAAGCAAAGCGGGGTGTAGAATATCGGGAACGCACCGCTGTGCTGTAAAGATGAATCGGATGACAACCAAAGAGGTCATGCTATGAAAAGAAATGACACCCAAACCATCACTGGTTGTCGAGCCGTATGGAGAGCGACAGTCTGGTTGGTATCCCACTGCTTTCCGTGTCGTCTCCAGACATTTCTTCGGCCTGGAAACTCACTGACTGGAGTAGAACTGTTTCCAGTAATGAATCCCGCTTCGAATTGACCCCGATGACAAGCAAAGACGTGTGTGGAGACGCCCTGCACAGTTGTGGCATACCAACGTGACTGTAGCCCGCCATATGGGCCGGCAACCAAGGTTGATGGTCTGGGGTGCGATTTCTTCTTATAGCAAGATCCGTTTGGTTGTCATTGGCTGCAAAGTTACGGCACAGCGGTACGTCGACGATAATCACGCTCCGCTTTACTGCCCTTCATGGAAACCTATCCTGGACGTACATTTCATGCCCTCCCGCACTCAGCGAGAGTTTCTACTACTTGTCTTCGCTCTTGCCAACCCTACGCTGTCCAGCAAGATGCCAGGTCTCTCCCTGATTGAGAACGGTTGAAGCACTATGGGCAGGGTCTTACCGCCAGCTTAGGATTCTGACGGTTTAATGCGCCAATTGAACATGATTCAGCAGGATATCCAACAAATCTGTCAGTCAGTGGTCAGCCAAAAACAGCTTGCATAGGATGCAGAAGTTGATCGGCTCGTTATTAACTTGCTCGATTTGTGAAGCTCTTTCTCTTGAATAAGCCACTGTTTAAGCAGGGAGATAAAGAAATAGCATCAAACTTCCGTCGAATTTCACTTTTGCCAGCATTTTCAAAAATTTTAGAAAGGTAATATACAATCGGCTTTATAACCATCTTATCACAAATAACATATTGTCAAAGTCGCAGTTCGGATTTGTAAAGGGTTCAGATACTGAGAAGGCTACCTACACTTACAGTGAACATGTACTTAATTCATTAGACAAAAATTTGCAGGCAACTGGTATATTTTGTGATCTGTCAAAGGCATTTGACTGTGTAAATCACAATATCCTTTTAAGTAAATTAGAATATTATGGTGCAACAGGAAATGCTGCAAAATGGTTCAAATCTTATATCTCTGGTAGGAAACAAAGGGTCTTATTGGGAAAGAGACATGTATTAAGCTATCAGGCATCATCCAACGGGGAACTAATTGCATGTGGGGTCCCACAAGCTTCCATCTCATGGCCCTTACTTTTTCTTGTGTATATCAATGACCTTTCATCAGTAACATTACCAGATGCCAAGTTCGTTTTGTTTGCCTATGACACAAACATTGCAATAAATAACAAATCAAGTGTAGTCTTAGAAAGATCGGCTAGTAAAATATTTGTGGGCATTGATCACTGGTTCCTAGCCAGTTCTTTGTCACTAAACTTTGAAAACACACGACATGCACTTCAGACCTTGTAAGGGGTGTCCCACGAGTATATACCTAACATACGATGACACGCAGATATAAGAAGCGGAGAGTGTTAAATTCTTGGGATTACAGCTTGATAATAAATTCAGCTTGGAAGAGTACACCACAGCACTGCTGAATCGTATTAACAAATCTCTGTTTGCAATGCGAATTGTGTCGGACATAGGGGATATAAAAATGAAAAAGCTGGCATACTATGCTTACTTTCATTCCATAATGTCATATGGGATTATTTTTTGGGGTAATTCATTAAGTCAAGCTAAAGTCTTCCTGGCACAAAAACGTGCAATAAGAGTTGTATCTGGTGAGAATTCAAGAACATTCTGCAGAAGCCTGTTTAGGGAACTAGGGATACTAACTACTGTTTCCCAATATATTTATTCCTTAATGAAATTTGTCATTAAAAATATATCACTGTTTCAAACCAACAGCTGAATTCATGGAATCAATACTAGAAATAAGGATAATCTTCTCAAGGATTTAAACTCACTTACTCTTGTACAAAAAGGTGTGCATTATTCAGGAACACACATTTTCAATAACTTTCCAGCAGCCATAAAAAGCTTAACAACCAATGGAATTTAGTTTAAGAGAAGCGCAAAGGATTTATTGGTGGCCAACTCCTTCTACTCCATTGATGAATTTCTCGGTGGAACCAGTTGATAAGTACAATCTAACTACTGCACCATTTCAGTGCAGTAATGTGTTCATTGCAAATAAGTATTGTAGTAGTTCTATGATATGTTTATTACCGTATAAATAAAAATATTTTTTTTAAGTTTTAAATTCAGTGCATTAACGCGATCTTACTAAATGAGTGTTCGTAAAGTGATTCCTTGATATAGTGTACATTAAAAAAATGACGATCATTCCACTTATTACCTGTGGAAGGTAAATTAGCTTATTTGTTTCAGTTGTAATTATTTGTAATGTATTATTGTTCTTTTGACATTTTCTACATCCTGGAGGACCTCCTCACTACGGATCAACTGGAATGTAAGTAAATCTAATCTAATCATAAATCATTCAGTTTTTCTGAAATTGTAATTATTTGTTTGTCTGTACATGTACACTGCGTCTACCGTTTCCCGTTCCATTCGAATAATTCCTTCGTGCTGCGTCTTTCTTTTCGTAGAGTGTATATTGTGAACCATGCCCGCGTATTTTCCCTAATCCCATAATGTTGTAACTTCAGCAAAAGTATTACATGGTCCACACAACCAAATGCTTTTGTTAAATCAGAGACCTCAGCCTGTCATTTAACACTGATATTGACTCACACACAAGTGAATAAATTGCATTGTTTGTGGATATTCCTTACCTGACCACAAACTAGGAGTCTGGCAGCAAATTATGTAAACTCTGACGCGCTCTTTCCATTCTATGCATTCCTTTCTAAAAGACGTCTGGAAAAACTAGTAGCAAAGAAATCCGTCAGTAATTGTCAGCATTATTTCTTTCATTATTTTTATTACCTGGTTTCACCAACGATATTTCAGTCTGTAAAGAAACTGACCACACGTGAAAGACATAGTGCGCAAGTAGGCTTACTGATTACAGAAATGATATTTGCTGCACTTATCTTCGTAAACTTGAAGCTTCGACATAACCATGGAAGACTGTAATCTTTAATTATTTAGTGATTGATTCAATTTCACCTGTAGCTGCATGTGATCTCGTATAATTGTCTCGGAAAAACAGCTTCCGAGCGTTCTGCATACTGTAACTAGTCTGTTTGTATGTTGGCAGCTCTATAGACTGTGTTAATATCGCTGGCAGCGCTCTGCTCCCTCGGCAGGAGATTCTGTGGTCCGACGAACTAGCAGTTAGCGAGTGGATAGGGAAGTGTATGGATATTATATTCTTAGTGGAGACTCTGTGTTGATAGGACATGCATTGTAAAGTGAGATGAAACGATGTGTTTAAAAGACAATACGCAAGGAAATATATGAGGATGGATGTACGGTTAATAACGTTTGGACAGTGGAATTATTAAAAATTATATAATTTTTGGAACTGGATGTCACATGAATAAGGTAAAATTTTCTAAATATATTGTTTGCTCTTCAACAAAATCTATCTTTTGCTAACCATATGCCTCCTAGTAGGTAGACTCCATTGCTAACCATATGCCTCCTAGTAGGTAGACTCCATAGTAGCTAGAATCTTTTAATTTCGCTGGCTGTTGTTGCTACTTGCTGTAATTGCTATAGTTCGTGTTATGAAGATTTTCTGTGAGGTATGTGACTTATGAAAGAGAATGGGATTTCCACTATCGGAGTTCGTGATTGAAATGAGTTTAGCCAATTAACTGAGTTGGAGGTAGTTTCTTATTTCTTTAATTTCATACACTACTGGTCATTAAAATTGCTACACCAAGAAGAAATGCAGATGATAAACGGGTATTCATTGGACAAATGTACGAGTATTATACCAGAACTGACATGTGATTACATTTTCACGCAGTTTGGGTGCATACATCCTGAGAAATCCGTACCCAGAACAACCACCTCTGGCCGTAATAAAGGCCTTGATACGCCTGGGCATTGAGTCAAAGAGAGCTTGGATGGCGTGTACAGGTACAGCTGCCCATGCAGTTTCAACACGATACCACAGTTCATCAAGAGTAGTGACTGGCGTGTTGTGACGAGCCAGTTGCTCGGCCACCATTGACCAGACGTTTTCAATTGGTGAGAGATCTGGAGAATGTGCTGGCCAGGGCAGCAGTCGAATATTTTCTGTATCCAGAAAGGCCAGTACAGTACCTGCAACATGCTGTCGTGCATTGACCTGCTGAAATGTAGGGTTTCGCAGGGATCGAATGAAGGGTAGAGCCACGAGTCGTAACACATCTGAAATGTAACGTTCACTGTTCAAAGTGCCGTCAATGCGAACAAGAGGTGATCGAGACGTGTAACCAATGGCACCCCATACCATCACGCCGGGTGATACGCCAGTATGGCAATGACGAATACACGCTTCCAATGTGCGTTCACCGCGATGTCGCCAAACACGGATGCGACCATCATGATGCTGTAAACAGAACCTGGATTCATCCGAAAAATTGACATTTCGACATCTTCAATTTTTTGGTCCTGTCCTCCTCAGTTGCGCGTAATACTACGGTATGTTGATGATTTTCACTTATGGACCGTCTGACAGCAACTGAATAAAACACAATTTTAGTGCCATACGCGTTTCACCTTTATTTTCTGCAAGGCATCATCAGTGGCAGGTTGCGTAGACAGTTTCTTACATATTACGCTCCTGTTTCATTTTTGGTCTTGTTCTTCTTCCTCCTATGAGCGCCAATTTGCTGTTTTTTCTGCATTCCACAGCACTATGCACTGAACGCTTTTAATGCAATCATTGCATTAAAAGCGTTCAGTGCATAGTGCTGTGGAATGCAGAAAAAACAGCAAATTGGCGCTCATAGGAAGAAGAACAAGACCAAAAATGAAACAGGAGCGTAATATGTAAGAAACTGTCTACGCAACCTGCCACTGATGATGCCTTGCAGAAAATAAAGGTGAAACGCGTATGGCACTAAAATTGTGTTTTATTCAGTTGCTGTCAGACGGTCCATAAGTGAAAATCATCAACATACCGTGACATTTCGACATTCGTGCACCCAGGTTCGTCGTTGAGTACACCATCGCAGGTGCTCCTGTCTGTGATGCAGCGTCAAGGGTAACCGCAGCCATGGTTTCCGAGCTGATAGTCCATCCTGCTGCAAACGTCGTCGAACTGTTCGTGCAGATGGTTGTTGTCTTGCAAACGTCCCCATCTGTTGACTCAGGGATCGAGACGTGGCTGCACGATCCGTTACAGCCATGCGGATAAGATGCCTGTCATCTCGACTGCTAGTGATACGAGGCCGTTGGAATCCAGCACGGCGTTCCGTATTACCCTCCTGAACGCACCGATTCCATATTCTGCTAACAGTCATTGGATCTCGACCAACGCGAGCAGCAATGTCAAATGGTTCAAATGGCTCTGAGCACTATGCGACTTAATTTCTGTGCTCATCAGTCGCCTAGTACTTAGAACTAATTAAACCTAACTAACCTAAGGACATCACACACATCCATGCCCGAGGCAGGATTCGAACCTGCGACCGTTGCGGTAGCTCGGCTCCAGACTGTAGCGCCTAGAACCGCACGGCCACTCCGGCCGGCGAGCAGCAATGTCGCGATACGATAAACCGCAATAGCGATAGGCTACAATCCGACCTTTATCAAAGTCGGAAACGTGATGGTACGCATTTCTCCTCCTTACATGAGGCATCACAACAACGTTTCACCAGGCAACGACGGTCAACTGCTGTTTGTGTTCGAGAAATCGGTTGGAAACTTTCCTCTTGTCAGCACGTCGTAGGTGTCGCCACCGGCGCCAACCTTGTGTGAATGCTCTGAAAAACTAATCATTTGCATATCACAGCATCTTCTTCCTGTCGGTTAAATTTCGCGTCTGTAACACGTAATCTCCACGGTGTAGCAATTTTAATGGCCAGTAGTGTATGTTTATTACCTTATAAATAAAAAACATTTTTTTAAATTTTAAATTCAGTGCATTAATGTGATCTTAATAAATGAGGGTTTATAAAGTGGTTCTTTGATATAGTTTTCATTAAAAAAATGACGATCAATCCACTTATTACATATGGATGGTGCATTAGCTTATTTGTTTCAGTTGTAAATATTCGTAATGTATTTTTTTTTGTTTTTTTTTTTTTAGATGTTCTACATACTGGAGGACCTCTTCACGACGGATCAATTTAAATGTAAGTTAATCTAGTCTAATCATAAATCATTCAGTTTCTCTGAAATTGTAATTATTCGTTTGTCTCTACTTGTACACTGCGTCTACCGTTTCCCGTTCCAGTCGAATAATTCCTTCGTGCTGCGTCTTTCTTTTCGTAGAGAGTATATTGTGAAACATGCTCGCGTATTTTTCCTAATCCCATAATGTTGTAACTTCAGCAAAAGTATTACATGGTCCACACAATCAAATTCTTTTGTTAAATCAGAGACCTCAGCATGTCATTTAACACTGATAGTGACTCACACTCAAGGGAATAAATTGCATTGCTTGTGGATATTCCTTACCTGAATCCAAACTAGGAGTCTGGCAGCAAATTATGTGAACTCTAACGCGCTCTTTCCATTCTATGCATTCCTTTGTAAAAGACTTCTGGAAAAACTAATAGCAAAGAATTCGGTCAGTAATTGTCAACATTATTTCTTTCATCATTTTTATTTCATGGTTTCACCAACGATATTTCAGTCTGTAAAGAAACTGACCACACGTGAAGACATAGTGCGCAAGTAGGCTTACTTATTACAGAAATAATATTTGCTGCACTTATCTTCGTAAACTTGAGGCTTCGACATAACCATGGAAGACCGTAATGTTTAGTCATTTAGTGATTGATTCAATTTCACCTGTAGCTGCATGTGATCTCGTATAATTGTCTCGGAAAAACAGCTTCCGAGAGTTCTGCATTCTGTAACTAGCCTGTTTGCATGTTGGCAGCTCTATACTCTGTGTTAATATCGCTGGCAGCGCTCTGCGCTCTCGGCAGGAGATTCTGTGGTCGGACGAACTAGCAGTTAGCGAGTGGATAGGGAAGTGTATGGATATTATATTCTTAGTGGAGACTCTGTGTTGGTAGGACATGCATTGTAAAGTGAGATGTAATAATGAGACTATAAGAAAATATGCAAGGAAATGTATGAGGATGGATGTACGGTTGATAATGTTTCGACAGCGGAATTATTAACAATTATATATTTTTTGGAACTGGATGTCACATGAATAAGGTAAAATTTTCTAAATACATTGTTTGCTCTTCAACAAAATCTTTCTTTTGATAACCATATGCCTCCAAGTACGTAGAGCTGATAGCAGCTAGAATCATTAGCTGGCCGTTGTTGCTACTTGCTGTAATTGCTGTAGTTCGTGTGATAAGATGTTCTGTGAGGTAAGTGTATTATGAAACAGAATGGGGTTTCCACTATCGGGATTCATGATTGAAATGAGTTTAGGCAATGAACAGAGTTGGAGGTAGTTTCTTATTTCTTTCATATATTTTTTATTTGTATTTTTGTAAAGATTTTTTACATTTCATGGCCATTCTTTTTTGTTAATTATTGGAAGTCATGTAGCAGTCAGATTGCGTTGGGCTTGTATATTGTGGGTAATAAGTGAATAGGTTAAGTTTGAGTTGCCTTTGTCAGGGAAAATTATGTAGGTCAGTGTTTTATATAAAAAATTAAAGAGGTAGTTTCAATACAACAGGTGCCAAAAGTCATGGGATAGTGATATGGACATATACGGATGGCGGTAGTATCGCGTACACAAGGTATAAAAAGGGCAATGACTTGAGAGAGCTGTCCTTTGTACTCAGGTGATTCATGTAAAGATTTCCGACGTGATTGTCGCCGCACGATGTGAGAATTAACAAACTCTGAACGCAAAGTGATAGTTGGAGCTAGACACACAGGACAATTCATTTCGGAAATAGTTTGGGAATTCAATATTCCGAGATCCAAAGAGACAAGAATGTGCCAAAAATACCAAGTTTCAGGCGTCGCTTCTCACCACCGACAAAGCAAGGCCAATGGACTTCACTTAACGACCGAGAGCAGCGGCGGTTGCGTACAGTTGTCAGTGCTAAGAGATAACTAATACAAAGTAAAATAACCACAGAAAACAATGTGGGACGTACGACAAACGTATCCGTTCGTACAGCGTTAACGGGCTATGGCAGCAGGCGAGCGACACGGGTGCCTTTGCTAACAGCACGACATCGCCTGCAGCGCTTCTCCTGGGCTCGAGACCATATCGGTTGGACCCTAGGCGACTGGAAAGTCGTGCCCTGGTTAGGTGAGTCCTGATTTCGGTTGGTAACAGCTGATAGTAGAGTCAGCGTGTGTTGCAGACTCCAAAAAGCCATGGACCCAAGTTGTCAACAAGGCATTGTACAAGCTGGTGGTGGCTCCATAATGGTGTCGGTTATGTTTGCATGGAACGGACTGGGTTCCCTGGTCCAATTGAACCGATCTTTGACTGGAAATGGTTATGTGATTCTTCAGTTTCTCCCGGCGTATTTCTTGCTCGAACAGTCCACAGGTGTAGTGCCGGTCCATAGTGTCCAACGGGCACAATATTTCGGCGATCAGACATGTCACCGTCGTCATGTGCGCTGACGAACTGAGCTCCAGAGGGCGGGCGGCCGTATTAAATCCCCTCCTCTCGCGAGGCGTTTTCTCCGCGGTCCGCGCCTGCGCGTTAGCACTAGCTGAGACGCTGGCGTCGACTCTGTCCCAATAGTAAGATGTCTGTGAGAAGACCCTGGTATGTTGGTAGTCCATTATCCGAAAATCACGAAATGGACTACCAACATACCAGGGTCTCGGCACAGACATCTAAATACTGGGACAGTGTCGTTAGAGAGACTATCGAAATTCTTACCAGGGACGGACTCATCAACTGAGATTGCGGCTACAACCAGCATTGAGTCTAATTAAAACGACGCTCACCAAAGGAAACGAACAGGCGACTTAGCGGACGAGGCAATTACACCGACGCCACCACAGATACGGACGCCAGCGTCTCAGCTATTTGGAGACTATTTGCAGTTATTCATGGATGGAATTTTATGGATGACAATGCGCCATGACACCGCGCCACAGTTGTTCGTGATTAGTTTAAAGAACATTCTGGACAGTTCAGGTGAATGACTGGCCATCCAGATCGCACGACATGATTCCCATTTGAATATTTATGGGATATAATTGTGAGGTCAGTCCGTTCACAAAATCCTGCATCGGCAGCACTTTCACAATTACGGACGGCTGTAGAGGCGGCGTCGCTCCATATTTCCGTAGGGAACCTCCAACGATTTGGGTCCACGGCACGCCGAGTTGCTGCACCAGGCCGGGCAAAAGGAGATCCGACATGATACTAGGAGGTATCTCATGACTTCTGTCGCCTCATTATATTTACCTCTACCAAACAAATTCTGATTTATCTTGCCGACTACTGACAGGAAGTGATTATTAAGTATTTTGCGCAACTATGATGGATCACTAACAGTTACATTCTCACATAGGGGAGGTATTGAGCACTCGCATTGTGCCCTGATATCTCTTCTCTATCACAATTGAACACGTGGTTATAATTTTTTTCTGAGAGCTTGCTATTCTCTTGGTGCAATGCACTGTTTTATCCTGTCTGATGATACTAGATCTGTCCGCCCCTGGTAGCTGAGTGGTCAGCGCGACGGGATGTCATACCTAACGGCCAGGTTCGATTCCCGGCTGGGTCGGAGATTTTCTCCGCTCAGGGACTGGGTGTTGTGTTGTCCTTATCATCATCATTTCGACACGCAAGTCGACGAAGTGGCGTCAACTCGAAAGGCTTGCACCAGGCGAACGGTCTACCCGACGGGAGACCCTAGCAAACGGCATTTCCATTATATTAGGTATTTTACGGTAGTTACTATTTGCAACAATAGTGTAATAGAACAGCACAGGATACCTTCTCCTACGTAAGCACAGTATGTTATGGACTGTGGAATAAAAGTATTGTGGGAACAATAACTGAGATGTTCTTAGCATTCGTGCTCTGTACATCTGTCAGACAATATCATGAAGTCCCTACAGCAAAAGTAGCAAATTTATGTGACATTCGCAATTTTGTTTTCCCTATAAATCAAAGAAATAAGCTGTACGACTGCTGCTTATGCACCCATAATGAAAGCGCCGCTGGTGTAGCGACCAAGTCATCTGGTTTGGGAGGAGAGATTTTGAGTTCGATACCCAAATCCATCCCACCGTTTTTTTTTTTTTTTTCATTTCTGTTTCTAACCATACCAAAATTGGTAGCAATAGGAGGGTGAATATGGTAATCAATACGCATCAATAACAGGACAGGCAAACAAATTTCTGAGATGATTAGGATTGGTAAAGAATTGAAATTTTAATCCTGATTGCCTTTTAATGGCTCTCTCCCTCACTACTCACTTTCCTTCGAACAACTACAAGGATGGAAATTGTCATATAAACATGCCGAGCTTATGTATTCGTGGAACCAGGAACTACTAATAAGTGAAATCTTTGCGCAACTACATCGTTCCTTCCGAAGATCTGGCGGAAGACAGACTTGATTTACATTAAAAAATATTTATTTTTCCGGAATTAGTTTGAATACAGAGCGCGCATACAATAAACTCGCTCGAAAAGTCGGTGCAGAAAGTTCATCATGAATTATTATGCTATGAATCGTTGTTACGTCCGCGCGGCTGTGCAATTCCCGCTGGGTTTCCAGAGGCACACTGCAGCTTTGAAACTTCCAAATAAATTTCAGCACCGCGATTCGCTGTAAACAAACATGGCTCGGTCGCCTGTCTGTGGTCCCTCGAGACGAATTCGCAGCAGTATTACTCGAAATTCTTTTCATACGTCGAGGCTTAAAATTTTAATTTCTTACTAATCCTGATGTTTTCCAGTGGTTAAAATTAGGAACTTCCAGCAAGCCCTCTGCTGCGATGGTAGTGTAGGTGATCAATAAATGTAGTATCGTGGTTTAATAGTTTTGGGTGTTTTTCCTTTTCAATTAATATTTTCTAAATTTCCTGTTTTCTTTATAATTAATTTCAACTAATTATTTAATATACTTAATTGCAAAGCTCAAAGTGAACATTAATAGTAACTGTTTAATACTTGCTGTACCTATGTGGAAATACGACCTGCACTGGATTGCAGGTGGTGGGTGTCAAAATTGTATGCAATATTAGGTAAATAAATAAATAATGCAAGTCATTTGCCAAATTTATTTGCCTACTTCATTATTATTCCTTATTGATTGCCGTCTTAACTCTCCAATTCCTACCAATTTCCATACAGAAAGGAAAACAAATTAAAAATAAAACTGCCGACCTTTGGGAATCGAACGAGTGTTCTCTGAGCAGCGTTTACGTTATGTGAAGATAAACGCCAGTCGCAACAGTTTCCTCGATTTCTAGGAAAATATGCATTTGCAGACGCCACATGTGACGATGAAAAATACTCAGTTTTCAATTATCTACCGATCCTGTCAGTTCTTAGGCGATCGCGCGTCATGAACTTTAGGGATGGTAATCGCAAAGCCATAGGGGTGATGAGCCGAAATATCTTAAGGATTTAATTTTTTGTTCTACACAAGCGGCCTGCCAAATATGAGCCGTTGTGGCCGCGCGGTTCTTGGCGCTTCACTCTGGAACCGCGCGACCGCTACGGTCGCAGGTTCGAGTCCTGCCTCGGACATGGATGTGTGTGATGTCCTTAGGTTATTTAGGTTTAAGTAGTTCCACTCAGGAGGACGTTGTTATCAGGAGAAAGAAAACTGGTGTTCTACGGATCGGAGCGTAGAATGTCAGATCCCTTAATCGGGCAGGTAGGTTAGAAAATTTAAAAAGGGAAATGGATATGTTAAAGTTAGATATAGTGGGAATTAGTGAAGGTCGGTGGCAGAAGGAACAAGATTTCTGGTCAGGTGAATCAGGTGAATACAGGGTTACAAATATAAAATCAAATACGGGTAATGCAGGAGTAGGTTTAATAATGAATAGGAAAATAGGTATGCGGGTAAGCTACTACAAACAGCATAGTGAACGCATTTTATTGTGGCCAAGATAGATACGAAGCCCACGCCTGCCACAGTAGTACAAGTTTATATGCCAACTAGCTCCGCAGAAGACGAAGAAATTGATGAAATGTATGATGAGATAAAAGAAATTACTCAGATAGTAAAAGGAGACGAAAATTTAATAGTCATGGGTGACTGGAATTCGACAGTAGGAAAAATGAGAGAAGGAAACGTAGTAGGTGAATATGAATTGAGGGAAAGATATGAAAGAGGAAGCCGCCTAGTAGAATTTTGCACAGAGCATAACTTAATCGTAGCTAACACTTGGTTCAAGAATCATGAAAGACGGCTGTATACTTGGAAGAACCCTGGAGATACTAGAAGATGTCAGACGAATTATATAATGGTAAGACAGAGATTCAGGAACCAGGTTTTAAATTGTAAGACATTTCCAGGGGCAGACGTGGACTCTGACCGCAATCTATTGGTTATGAACTGTAGATTAAAACTGAAGAAACTGCAAAAAAGTGGGAATTTGAGGAGATGAGACCTGGATAAACTGAAAGAACCGGAGGTTGTAGAGAGCTTCAGGGAGATCATTAGGGAACGATTGACAAGAACAGGGGAAAGAAATACAGTAGAAGAAGAATGGGTAGCTTTGAGAGACGAAATAGTGAAGGTAGCAGAGGATCAAGTAGGTAAAAAGACGAGGGCTAATAGAAATCCTTGGGTAACAGAAGAGATATTGAATTTAATTGATGAAAGGAGAAAACATAAAAATGCAGTAAATGAAGCAGGCAAAAAGGAATACAAACGTCTCAAAAATGAGATCGACAGGAAGTGCAAAATGGCTAAGCAGGGATGGCTAGATGATAAATATAAGGATGTAGAGGCACATATCACTAGGTGTAAGACAGATACTGCTACAGGAGAAAAAAAACACTTGCATGAATGTCAAGAGCTCAAATGGAAACCCAGTTCTAAGCAAAGAAGGGAAAGCAGAAAGGTGGAAGGAGTATATAGAGGGTCTATACAGGGGCGATGTTCTTGAGGACAATATTATAGGAATGGAAGAGAGTGTAGATGAAAATGAAATAGGAGATATGATACTGCGTGAAGAGTTTGACAGAGCACTGAAAGACCTATGTCGAAACAAGGCCCCGGGAGTAGACAACATACCATTAGAACTACTGACAGCCTTGTGAGAGCCAGACATAACAAAACTCTACCATCTGGTGAGCAAGATGTATGGGACAGGCGAAATACCCTAAGACTTCAAGAAGAATATGATAATTCCAATCCCAAAGATAGCAGGTATTGGCAGTTGTGAAAATTACCGAACTATCAGTCTAATAAGTCACAGCTGCAAAATACTAACGCGAATTCTTTACAGACGAATGGAAAAACTAGTAGAAGCCGACCCCGGGGAACATCAGTTTGGATTCCGCAGAAATATTGGAACACGTGAGGCAATACTGACCTTACGACTTATCTTAGAAGAAATATTAAGGAAAGGCAAACCTACGTTTCTAGCATTTGTAGAGTTAGAGAAAGCCTTAGACAAAATTGACTGGAATACTCTCTTTCAAATTCTGAAGGCGGCAATTTGTACAGAAACCAGATGGCAGTTATAAGAGTGGAGGGGCATGAAAGGGAAGCAGTGGTTGAGAAGGGAGTGAGACAGGGTTGTAGCCTCTCCCCCATGTTATTCAATCTGTATATTGAGGAAGCAGTAAAGGAAACAAAAGAAAAACTTGGAGTAGGAATTAAAATCCATGGAGAAGAAATAAAAACTTTGAGGTTAGCCGATGACATCAAAGGACCTGGAAGAGCAGCTGAACGGAATGGAGATGGTCTTGAAAGGAGGATATAAGATGAACATCAACAAAAGCAAAACGAGGATAATGGAATGTAGTCGAATTAAATCGGGCGATGCTGCGGGAATTAGATAAGGAAATGAGACACTTAAGGAGTAAATGAGTTTTGCTATTTGGGGAACAAAATAACTGATTATGGTCGAAGTAGAGAGGATATAAAATATAGACTGGCAATGGCAAGGAAAGCGTTTCTGAAGAAGAGAAATTTGTTAACATCGAGTATAGATTTAAGTGCCAGAAAGTCGTTTCTGAAAGTATTTGTATGGAGTGTAGCCATGTATGGAAGTGAAACATGGACGATAAATAGTTTAGACAAGAAGAGAATAGAAGCTTTCGTAATGTGGTGCTACAGAAGAATGCTGAAGATTAGATGGGTAGATCACATAACTAATGAGGAGGTATTGAATAGAATTGGAGAGAAGAGAAATTTGTGGCACACCTTGACTGGAAGAAGGGATCGGTTGGTAGGACATATTCTGAGGCATCAAGGGATCACCAATTTAGTATTGGAGGGCAGCGTGGAGGGTAAAAATAGTAGAGCGAGACCAAGAGATGAATACACTAAACAAATTCAGAAGGATGTAGGTTGCAATAGGCACTGGGAGATGAAGAACCTTGCACAGGACACAGTAGCAAGAAGAGCTGCATCAAACCAGTCTCTAGACTGAATACCACAACAACAGCAACAAGTTCTAGGGGACTGATGACCTCAGATGTTAAGTCCCATAATGCTCAGAGCCATTTGAACCAGTCGGTTGGGCGCGTCTGAGGCCTTCGCCGCGATGGTCATTGGAGGCAGAGATATTATTAACATTCCATCACCCTGACTCGCTTTCTCTGTAGCAAGACCTGTTCAGTGACTATTTTCACATCGTCTGTCCTATATTTATACGAGTAATAATGGTTAGCCAATGCCGCTGCAGCAGCGCACTGCACACAGCCAAGGCTGCTGTGGCTAAGGTCATGGGTCTCCAATATAGACTCAATAGGGCTTTCCCTTATTGATTAAACGTATCTTTTATTATCCCCAAGTGTTGAGAAAGAGTTATTTCATGAACAAGTACATTACATACATTTTCTATCATTCTATAATGTCTCTATTAAAGTATATACATGGGATGGACGTGTAGGGTGACGTTGAGGATATGTTTCAACGTATAAGTCTCTAGCTCTCACTGAATTTCGTAGGCATTCACCATCAACGATAGGTATATCGATTTGTTCTTCATTCACATTCGCTTTTATTCGACAATACTAGTCTTACCGTTCTTATTAGTGTCGTACTGCGGAACTGTTGAATGTTGATTACATGTCAATGGTGCGTTACTTGGATACGCCGTATTCGGCGAATACTTACAATTTGCACGATATACGAGAGAGAATTGTCAGAGCATATGCTTCGTTAAGTGCCAAAGTGTTAAGGAATACCACTCAATCCATTATAAGAAGATTTAAGCACGTCATTGATACCAATGATCATCACATCGAAAACCTTCTGTAAATGGACGTTCATGCCACCTTTTTGACCTTCGTTGACCTTCAAAGACTTTACTGCTACACATCACTGGATTCTTCTCGATAGCCGGTATCAGAAAATAAGTACCAGACTATAACATCCCATTTAAAAAAACAGAGTTGACATTCATATCTCTGAAGCGACCCCACTTAGCAACAAAAAACCAACGTCATATTATGGCTCCAGTTGTCCCGTGCAACATTTGTCCCACAAACTTTTCGGTTACTATCATACTTTCGGAATTATTCTAGGTGACAGTAGTTTGTGACTTACCCTGTTTAATGCTCCAAACGTTCTCGATTGGGGAGAGATTCGGCGATCTTGCTGGCCAAGGCAGGGTTGACATCTACGCCAAGTATTAGGCATAATTTCCCCAAAACTTCGAAAGAATACAACGAAATATGATATTGCTTTTCAGGCGTAAAGACTGGAAACTGCCGATGCTTAAGTAAACTATCTTCCAGAAGTACGGCTGCCAACGTCGGTGTCGCCACCATCGACTCGTATGGGGCTATAGGCATTCTGCACATGGGCTAATCGCACCGCATGATGCTAAAAGGTTTGACTACATGGACTAAATGTTGCGTGAATTTCATTCGTTCACGCTGCGGATGGGGCGTCCCAGGCGGCGAACTTTTTATCATTTCTACTTCTTGTGCCAGATCCGTGACATATGCAGTGATGTTCTGACACCATTCATGCAAGTTATGCGTCAGTATTTATTTTCATTACGATATTGCAGTGCCGGTGTTTGTGAGAAGTACGATGCATTGTTCCCTCGCATATGCACACATGATACCAGGCTAGCGATTTTCGATTAAATGTCTCCCCAGTAGGGGAATTACAGTAACTGTAAGAGTGCAGGTTAATCACACGTTAACGATGACATATGGAAGTTTGGGTTTGGGCGCGAAGGATCCTTAGGTAGCCTAATTTGTTAAGGCGACTGATCGCGATAAGCGGCAAATCCAGACCCGAATTCCAGCCCGGCACAAGTTTTCAATGTCGGCATTCAGACTACGTTGGAGGTTGCCCATATTCGTAACTTTAAGAACATTTTCTGTGTTTTTCTTATGTGACCGATCTCATTGCGAATGGTTTCGCTTGAGGTTCCCAGTTCAACGGCTTACGTGCCAATGGGCTTTACCGCCGCACGATTCTCCTTTTCTGTTTTCTCTAGGATATCAGTATTTTCCGAAATCCAGTGGTTAAAGGCTTTTGTAAACTGTGCGTATCTTCTGCTCCTGCTCAAGTGTCGGGTTGTGTCTATTTTGACATATTGTTTCTATTGTGGTCTGACCATTTTTTAGTACCTGAACATCTTCAAACAGTTTGTTCACTGTATCCGGTATTTCGCGGTCTGCCTCCATGAGACTAGACTTTTTGTGATTTGATTGCTTCTACATTTGTGGTTGTTTGGTCATTAATGTCCTTAAAGTCGTTCAATTTTTCATCCTCTCTCGATCCTAGCAAAATTTTCCTTCATCTTTGTGGTTTTCTTCTCCGCAATACGACCAAATTTTCTGTAGATCTTTGGAGACTTTTCTTTCAACATGTTATCGGTTCTAGTTGATTGTTCCTTTAGATCTTAGACATATTCTCTTTCCTCTCAGCAGTTTGCTTTTTCACAAAAGAACCAAATTTTCTACGGAATTTTTTCATTAATTCACTATCGCTAGCAATTCTCATTGGCGCTAATTCAGTATCGGGAGCAGTTACCATTGTGGCTAATCATTGTATGAAGCTGTTTTGTATAGCTTCCTCACTGACCTGCGGTTGTACATCGGTATCCTCAAATAAAATTTGCAGTCGCGAGTTCTGATACATCAGTATCAGAGTACGCATTCAACATTGTCGGATCGGCAGTATTGCCGCTGTCGACCTTCGTCTGACTTTCCATTTCGGGATCCGTGTTCATGGTCTGCGGTTTCCCAAGTATTGGCATCATTCAGTGCATGAAAATATGTTAATAGCCAAAGAAGAGTCATATACAGATACTTCCTAGAAATACGTACTGCAGCAGTTATTAAGCAATGCAGAGAGACAAGATGGAAGGCTATGTAATAACAAATAAGAATGTGAAGCTATTCCAACTTGCCGATGTGCAGTATGGCAGCGGCCATGACTGAAAACTTTGATAATTAATGTACAGAATTATTGCAGAATTAAAAATGACTATTAAAATTCAACATAAGCCATGAGTTATTCCTTAAACGTTTGAAAATTTGTCGAACAACAGGTAAAGAATTATGGTATCCCTTCGTTTTTTGACATTGTGTTGCGTTGCATCGTCGCAACAACCACAACATACATTCTTTTTCAATTTCCTATACTGCTTTTAATACATTTACATTATCTTCATTTTCAGGTATTAGGCAGGGATTGCCTGTTACGGTACCCATCTCTGTCGGGGTCCTCGTCCGTCTCTTCTCCCATGGCCCTTATAATTTTTTGCCTTTAAGGGAAGTCTCTCACTCTCCATTCTTTGTAGATGTTCGTTCCATTTTCTTCTGTAATCTCGAATTTTATCATTGAGGCTAAAGATTTGCAGTTCTTCTCTAACATCTTGATTTGTTAGCCTGTCTTCTCTTGTTCAACCTTTAACACCTCTAAGGAATTTCATTTTTTGTGCCTGAATCCGGCTTTCTTGCTTCTTGGTAATCACCCATGTCTCACTTCCATAGAGCAGTGTGCGAACTGCAACAGTTTTGTAAAATTTAATTTGAGTGTATTTCTTGGTTTTGTTTTTTAGGTTTCTGTTAATTGTTCCACGTACCCTGCCGAATTTACTAAGCTTAATTTCAATATCTTTGCTGTAGTCATGTGTCATTTCACATCCGAGATAGTTGAAGTGGTTTACTTGCTCTAAAATTCTCTGATCTATCACTATTTTGGTTCTTGAAATTTCCATGTTACATTTTGCACGTATTTGTTTTAGTAAGTAGATTCTTTTCTGAAGATCATCTTCCTTATCTGCTAGGATCACTGCATCTTCAGTATGTAGTAAATTATTTAAAAGAGTGTTCCTGTCTAGGTAGATGCCTTTACATTTACTTCCAGACAAATTTCTTCATTTTTTCCTTTTAGTGGTGTTGTTTTCCTGGTTTATTCTCTATGAGAGAACAACACTTTATTTGATGGTGGTAAGTGATTCTGTAATCACACTGGGTTTTGCTTCAGACAGAAAGAAGAGAACTTATAATACTCACTAAAAATACATTTTTGTAGCCCCACGTTGGGCGCCAGAATGAATTTTTTCCTCCCTCCGCTTTCTGTGAAATAGTTAAAGTTTTTAGAGAGGCGATTCAGTTGCATTAATCGTAATTAAATGAAATGACATGTATGTAACTCACGTAGACAAGAATCTCTATGAGAGAACAACACTTTATTTGATGGTGGTAAGTGATTCTGTAATCACACTGGGTTTTGCTTCAGACAGAAAGTACAAATGTTCAGTACAAGGGGATGAATGAGAATATTACTTCCTTCTTTTTTTTTACCACCATCGCTTTAAAGTAGTATAGTGGGGCCTGTGTCTGCTATTGAAGATCGACAACGTCATTGATTGGAAACCAGTGACTGAGTCATTCTCAGCATAGGTTGCACTAAGATTACTGCAGATACTTTAAATGACTGCTGATATGTCTCATGACCGTTTTGTATTTTGTGCAAATGGTTCAGATCTGGGTAGTTGAAGGGCCAGGACATCAACTGTCACTCGCCACTGTGTTCCTCGAACCACTCCAAAAAATGGTTCAAATGGCTCTCAGCACTATGGGACTTAACATCTGAGGTCATCAGTCCCCTAGAACTTAGAACTACTTAAACCTAACTAACCTAAGGACATCACACACATTCATGGCCGAGGCAGGATCCGAACCTGCGACCGTAGCGGTCGCGCGGTTCCAGACTGCAGCGTCTACAACCGCTCGGCCACACCGGCTGGCGAACCACTCCATCACACCCGTAGCCATCTGACATGACGCATCATCTGTCATTAGGCAATAGGATCGTCTCAACGGGTGTGCGTGGTCGGCAACCAATGTACGATACTCCTTGGGCGTTATGGTGCCATGGGTGTCGACGTGAATGTTCCCAAAGTATAATGGAGCCACCACCAGGTCGCCAGCTTGTCATCGTCTCGCAGTACAGATGTCAAGGAGCTGAGCCGTCCGGTGTGGCCGTGAGGTTCTAGGCGCTTCAGTCTGGAACCGCGTGACCGCTACGGTCGCAGGTTCGAATCCTGCCTCGGGCATGGATGTGTGTAATGTCCTTAGGTTAGTTAGGTTTAAGTAGTTCTAAGTTCTAGGAGACTGATGACCACAGATGTTAAGTCCCATAGTGCTCAGAGCCATTTTTTTCAAGGAGTGTTCCCATGGAACACTCAGCCCTTGTGAGGCAAACTGAGGAGCTACTTGACTGAGAAGTGCCGCGCGGGATCAGCCGAGCGGTCTAGGGCGCTGCAGTCATGGACTGTACGGCTGGTCCCGGCGGAGGTTCGCCGGCCGGAGTGGCCGAGCGGTTCTAGGCGCTACAGTCTGGAACTGCGCTGCCGCTACGGTCGCAGGTTCGAATCCTGCCTCGAGAATGGATGTGTGTAATGTCCTTAGGTTAGTTAGGTTTAAGTAGTTCTAAGATCTAGGGCACTGATGACCTCAGCTGTTTGGTCCCATAGTGCTCAGAGCCATTTGAACCATTTTTTGAACCGGCGGAGGTTCGAGTCCTCTCTCGGGCATGGGAGTGTTTGTTTGTCCCTAGGATAATTTAGGTTACGTAGTGTGCAAGCTTAGGGACTGATGACCTTAGCAGTTAAGTCCCATAAGATTTCACACACATTTGAACATTTTTGATTAAGAAGTAGCGGCTCCGGTCTCGTAAACTGACATACGGCCTGGAGAGCCGTGTGCTGACCACATGCCCTTCCATATCCGCATCCAGTGACGCCTGTGGGCTGAGGATGACACAGCCGCCGGTCGGTACCGTTGGGCCTTCGTGGCCTGTTCGGGAGGAGTTTTTAGTTTTAGTTCCCATGGAAGATGACGGATTCGCGCCCTCCCATCGGCGTGATGAAGAAGGTATTGGGATTCACCACCAGACCACGCAACGCTCTGCCACTGCGCCACGTCCAGTGCCGATGGTCATGTGCCCATTTCAGTCCTAGTTGCAGATGTCGTGGCGTTAACATTGACGGTTGCTTGGGCCGTCCGCTGGGGAGGCCAGTCGTTAGGAGCGTTCTGTGCACTGTGTGTTCAGACACACTTGTACTTTGTGTGTTATTAAAGTCTGATGTTGGTTCCGCCACTGCTCGTCGCCTGTCCTCTTTTACCAATCTACCTAGCCTACGACGTCCGACACTTGTAATGAGGTGTGGCCGCCCAACTCTACGACGTCTGGACGTCGTTCCACCATGGTTTCGCCACGTGTTGAAGACAATCACCACAGCACTCCTTGAACACCCGACAAGTCGTATAGTTTCTGAAATGCTCGTGATGAGCCTCCAGGCCATCACAATCTGTCCTCGGTCAAACTCAGATATATCACGCGCCTTACTCATTCTACACACGGACAGCACGCTAACTGATACTACATGCATTGTGCGTATGTCTGACTAGCAGTCATTCATCCTCACGTGACGCTACTATTGTCTGGACGGGTTTATATCGATAGTAAGTTGGTGGTCATAATGTTCTGGCTGATCAGTGTCTACTCGTTAAGATAGTGATAAAAGCCTATGGATACGTACGTAACACATCTGACGCTAAGAATGTAAATACTCATGCAGTATTGTAATAAATATAGTATGGGAGGGTAGTTCGTTACACCAGACATGCAAGCGAGACACAAGAGCCATCTATATTGAGCATCACTGCTCTACTAATAGTGCAGTTCGTTGACATCGCCGGCCGATGTGGCCGAGAGGTTCTAGGCGCTTCAGTCCGGAACTGTGCTGCTGCTACGGTGGTAGGTTCGAATCCTGCCTCGGGCATGGATATGTGTGATGTCCTTAGGTTAGTTACGTTTAAGCAGTCTAGGGGATTGATGACCTCAGAAAGTCCCATAGTGCTTAGAGCCATTTGAACTACACTCCTGGAAATGGAAAAAAGAACACATTGACACCGGTGTGTCAGACCCACCATACTTGCTCCGGACACTGCGAGAGGGCTGTACAAGCAATGATCACACGCACGGCACAGCGGACACACCAGGAACCGCGGTGTTGGCCGTCGAATGGCGCTAGCTGCGCAGCATTTGTGCACCGCCGCCGTCAGTGTCAGCCAGTTTGCCGTGGCATACGGAGCTCCATCGCAGTCTTTAACACTGGTAGCATGCCGCGACAGCGTGGACGTGAACCGTATGTGCAGTTGACGGACTTTGAGCAAGGGCGTATAGTGGGCATGCGGGAGGCCGGGTGGACGTACCGCCGAATTGCTCAACACGTGGGGCGTGAGGTCTCCACAGTACATCGATGTTGTCGCCAGTGGTCGGCGGAAGGTGCACGTGTCCGTCGACCTGGGACCGGACCGCAGCGACGCACGGATGCACGCCAAGACCGTAGGATCCTACGCAGTGCTGTAGGGGACCGCACCGCCACTCCCCAGCAAATTAGGGACACTGTTGCTCCTGGGGTATCGGCGAGGACCATTCGCAACCATCTCCATGAAGCTGGGCTACGGTCCCGCACACCGTTAGGCCGTCTTCCGCTCACGCCCCAACATCGTGCAGCCCACCTCCAGTGGTGTCGAGACAGGCGTGAATGGAGGGACGAATGGAGACGTGTCGTCTTCAGCGATGAGAGTCGCTTCTGCCTTGGTGCCGATGATGGTCGTATGCATGTTTGGCGCCGTGCAGGTGAGCACCACAATCAGGACTGCATCGACCGAGGCACACAGGGCCAACACCCGGCATCATGGTGTGGGGAGCGATCTCCTACACTGGCCGTACACCACTGGTGATCGTCGAGGGGACACTGAATAGTGCACGGTACATCCAAACCGTCATCAAACCCATCGTTCTACCATTCCTAGACTGGCAAGGGAACTTGCTGTTCCAACAGGACAATGCACGTCCGCGTGTATCCCGTGCCACCCAACGTGGTCTAGAAGGTGTAAGTCAACTACCCTGGCCAGCAAGATCTCCGGATCTGTCCCCCATTGAGCATGTTTGGGACTGGATGAAGCGTCGTCTCACGCGGTCTGCACGTCCAGCACGAACGCTGGTCCAACTGAGGCGCCAGGTGGAAATGGCATGGCAAGCCGTTCCACAGGACTACATCCAGCATCTCTACGATCGTCTCCATGGGAGAATAGCAGCCTGCATTGCTGCGAAAGGTGGATATACACTGTACTAGTGCCGACATTGTGCATGCTCTGTTGCCTGTGTCTATGTGCCTGTGGTTCTGTCAGTGTGATCATGTGATGTATCTGACCCCAGGAACGTGTCAATAAAGTTTCCCCTTCCTGGGACAATGAATTCACGGTGTTCTTATTTCAATTTCCAGGAGTGTATTTAATTGACATCAGATAAACGAGCGAGCTATGAGTGCGCACTGTGTTGCGTATCATGGCTCCAGAGTAAACAACAGTAAAAAGTCACAAATAAAGAAATCATAAAATCGAACAACTGTTAGCCCACATACCTGGATAAATATCGGCAAACCACAAAAGCGTTGACATACTAAAGGCCGATCCTGTTTCCGTCTCCTCACTAAAAGCTTTAGTCGGGTGAAATCGAGTCATATAAATAGCAACACAACACAACGCTCGATCGACAATAGAAATAGGGATCTGTGACGCTTGTTTATGCTGCTCGGGCACAGAGATAACTCGACAAATTTGATATCAAAGATACCCACATATTTAATTTTTGTTGTCAGTGATACGCAGATCTAGAAATCGATACGGAAGTTACATGATATAAAAGAGGGCTTACGTATTTGTGTATACAGACAAAACATCCTTACAGTAATAAAGTCCTCATGAACGCTCGTAAATGAATATATCTTAACAGTTACAGCAGGATTGTGTTAGAGTGAATAAATTACTAATTCTTAACACAGCTTTGACAAGAGCGGCAGTGTTATAAGGAGTTATTATTTTATAGCCTAATCACTATAACGCCCTAGTTCGTGATTTTGCGGCATTTATCCAGGTATTGCACAAGGCTGTTCAAAAATAAGGAACAGATTTGAAACATTCATTGCTTCCAAACTACAAAAAATAGAAATACAATTCCAATGTTGCTGGAAAGAGAAAAGTTCAAATTTTTATGCATTCAATGTGTTCACCATGTGCTACACAACAAATATAAAAACAGTGGCTCATATCCTGCCACACACGTAGCAGCTGGTCTCTCGTTATCGAATTCACAGCTTCAACAAAGCGATGTCGCAGACTTCCAAGAGTGTCAGGCATAAATGGGATAAAAACGTGATCTTTTATGTAACTCCACAAATAAAAGTCACGAGGTGTGACGTCGGGAGACCTCGGAGGCCACCGCCGATGTTCATCTTCAGCTCCTTCTCTTCCAATCCAACGTGCTGAAATGGTGTTCTTCATGTAACATCAGACGTGCTTATAGAAATGAAAGTGCACGTTAACATAAAAAAGACGCACCACGAAGGAATTATTCGAATGGGGCGGAATTCGGTAGATGTGATGTACACTCCTGGAAATTGAAATAAGAACACCGTGAATTCATTGTCCCATGAAGGGGAAACTTTATTGACACATTCCTGGGGTCAGATACATCACATGATCACACTGACAGAACCACAGGCACGTAGACACAGGCAACAGAGCATGCACAATGTCGGCACTAGTACAGTGTATATCCACCTTTCGCAGCAATGCAGGCCGCTATTCTCCCATGGAGACGATCGTAGAGATGCTGGATGTAGTCCTGTGGAACGGTTTGCCATGCCATTTCCACCTGGCGCCTCAGTTGGACCAGCGTTCGTGCTGGACGTGCAAACCGCGTGAGACGACGCTTCATCCAGTCCCAAACATGCTCAATGGGGGACAGATCCGGAGATCTTGCTGGCCAGGGTAGTTGACTTACACCTTCTAGAGCACGTTGGGTGGCACGGGATACATGCGGACGTGCATTGTCCTGTTGGAACAGCAAGTTCGCTTGCCGGTCTAGGAATGGTAGAACGATGGGTTCGATGACGGTTTGGATGTACCGTGCACTATTCAGTGTCCCCTCGACGATCACCAGTGGTGTACGGCCAGTGTAGGAGATCGCTCCCCACACCATGATGCCGGGTGTTGGCCCTGTGTGCCTCGGTCGTATGCAGTCCTGATTGTGGCGCTCACCTGCACGGCGCCAAACACGCATACGACCATCATTGGCACCAAGGCAGAAGCGACTCTCATCGCTGAAGACGACACGTCTCCATTCGTTCCTCCATTCACGCCTGTCGCGACACCACTGGAGGCGGGCTGCACGATGTTGGGGCGTGAGCGGAAGACGGCCTAACGGTGTGCGGGACCGTAGCCCAGCTTCATGGAGACGGTTGCGAATGGTCCTCGTCGATACCCCAGGAGCAACAGTGTCTCTAATTGGCAGGGAAGTGGCGGTGCGGTCCCCTACGGCACTGCGTAGGATCCTACGGTCTTGGCGTGCATCCGTGCGTCGCTGCGGTCCGGTCCCAGGTCGACGGGCACGTGCACCTTCCGCCGACCACTGGCGACAACATCGATGTACTGTGGAGACCTCACGCCCCACGTGTTGAGCAATTCGGCGGTACGTCCACCCGGCCTCCCGCATGCCCACTATACGCCCTCGCTCAAAGTCCGTCAACTGCACATACGGTTCACGTCGACGCTGTCGCGGCATGCTACCAGTGTTAAAGACTGCGATGGAGCTCCGTATGCCACGGCAAACTGGCTGACACTGACGGCGGCGGTGCACAAATGCTGCGCAGCTAGCGCCATTCGACGGCCAACACCGCGGTTCCTGGTGTGTCCGCTGTGCCGTGCGTGTGATCATTGCTTGTACAGCCCTCTCGCAGTGTCCGGAGCAAGTATGGTGGGTCTGACACACTGGTGTCAATGTGTTCTTTTTTCCATTTCCAGGAGTGTATATGTACTGACAAAGAAATAGCCAGCCGGAGTGGCCGAGCGGTTCTAGGAGCTTTAGTCTGGAACCGCGCGACCGCTACGGTCGCAGGTCCGAATCCTGCCTCGGGCATGGATGTGTGTGATGTCCTTAGATTAGTTAGGTTTAAGTAGTTCTAAGTTCTAGGGGACTGATGGCCTCAGATGTTAAGTCCCATAGTGCTCAGAGCCATTTAAACCACAAAGAAATGATTACAATTTCAGAAAAACTGGATGTTTTATCCAAGAGAAAGAGCTTCATAAAAAAAAAGGTTCATATGTCTATGAGCACTATGGGGCTTAGCTTCTGAGCTCAGCAGTCCCCTAGAACTTAGAACTACTTAAACCTAAGTAATCTAAGGACATCACACACATCCATGCCCGAGGCAGGATTCGAACCTGCGACCGTAGCGAGAGCTTCTCAAACTGAGCCAGAAAATAACGCGCTGGTCCACCTCTGGTCCTTATGCAGGCAATTATTATGCTTGGCATTTCCTCCTGAGGGGGATATCGTGCCAAATTCTGTCCAATTGACGCGTTAGATAGTCAAATTTCTGAGATGGTTGGAGGACCATGCTCATAATGCTTCAAACGTTCTCAAATGGGAAGAGATCCGGTGGCCTTGCCGGCCAAGGTAGTGCTTGTCAAGCACTAAGACGGGCAGTAGAAACTCTGCATGTGCGGCCGGGCATTATCTTGCTGAAATATAAGCCCAGGATGGCTTGCCATGAAGAGCACCAAAACGGGGCGTAGAATGTCGTCGACGTACCGCTGTATTCTAAGGGTGCCGTGGATGACAACCGAAGGCGTCCTGCTATGAAAGAGAATGATACCCCAGACCACCACCCCTGGTTTTCGGGACGTGTGGCGGGCGTCAATCAAGTTAGTATCCCAACGCTGTCCGTGATTACTCCAGAAACATCTTCGCCCTGGAATCTCATTGACTGAAGCAGAATTGTCTTCCTTTGAGAACTGTGGACAACTACTTGCAAGATGTATTTTCGACCCCCAAGGGACAGCACTATAAATGACTGGAGAATGTTACGTGACAATGAAATTTATGACTTATTCAAAGACGCAGATGTAGTTCCTAAAATAGTCTTCAGTCCATAGATTAGTTCGATGCGGCTCTCCACGTTCGTCTGTCTGGAACAAGTCTCTCCACCTCTGTATAAATACTGCAGCCTACGTATTTTTAAACTGCTTACTGTATTCAAGTCTTGGTCTCCCTTTACAACTTTTACATCGTGCGCTTCCTTCCATTATCATATTGAGGATTCCTTTATGACTCAAATTGTCCTCTATTAACCGATCCCAGCCGGCCGGAGTGGTCGTGCTGTTCTGGGCGCTACAGTCTGGAGCCGAGCGACCGCAACGGTCGCAGGTTCGAATCCTGCCTCGGGCATGGATGTGTGTGATGTCCTTAGGTTGGTTAGGTTTAATTAGTTCTATGTTCTAGGCGACTAATGACCTCAGAAGTTAAGTCTCATAGTGCCCAGAGCCATTTGAACCGATCCCACGTTTTAGTCAAGTTCTACCACAAATTTCTATTTTTCTCTACTCGATTTAGTACTTCCTTATTACTTACTCGATCAAGCTATCTAATTTTCAATATTCTTGTGTAGTAACACATTTCAAACGATCCTGTTCCCTTCTTGTCTGAACCGCTTATCATCAACGCTTGACTTTCATACAAGGCTACAGTCCACATAAGCACCTTCAAAACAGGCTTTCTAAACACTTAAATCTATATTCGATGTTAACGTATTTCTGTTTTTCAGAATCGCATTTCTTGCTGAAGTCAGTCCGCATTTTATGTCCTCTCTATCTCATCGATTGTCATTTATTTTGCTGCCCAAATAGCAGAACGCATTTTGATGAATCCTGCCTAGTCATCGAATATGGCGTGTCTAGGAAACCTTCTTTGTCGGATCGCTAGACTACAACTCAAGCAAATCGTATTATTGAGCTTTATTACGAAAAGCACATGACAATACTTAACTTCGAGAAATACATAGATGTGTCGTAAGCAAAGGGTGACATAAACAATAAGCAAGTTTTTTCAGTACAAACAACGCTAATATAAGTAAAATAATACAGTTGACTCTTCTAGAACGCATAGAGGCCGCTGCTGCCGCGTTGTCGTCCTGGAGAGGGATCCGTCAGCGTGAAATTGGCTGACGTCTTCATCACAGGCCTCTCTGCTCCCTCGTTCCCGACTGCCGTGCCGGCGTTTGACTTTATGCCGTCACACATTTACCGCTTTTGGCGTCTCATTTCCTAATTAATTCCTTGAGCATAGCCTAATTTAATCCAACTACGTTCTATTAAATTGGTTTTGCTTTTGTAAGTGTTAATCTTATATCCTCCTTTCAGGACATTGTGCATTCCATTCACCGAGCGAGGCGACGCACGGGTTAGCACATTGGACTCTCATTCGGGAGGACGACGGTTCAATCCCGCGACCGGTCATCCTGATTTAGGTTTCCCGTGGTTTCCCTAAATCGCTCCAGGCAAATGCCGGGATGGTTCCTTTGAAAGGGCACGGCCGACTTCCTTCCACGTCCTTCCCTAATCCGATGAGGCCGATGACCTCGCAGTTCGGTCTCTTCCCCCAAACAACCCAACCCCATCCTCCTATTCCATTCAACTGTACATTCAAGTCCTTTGCTGTATGCGACGGAATTACAATGTCATCGGCAAACCTCAAATTTTCATTTCTTTCCGCTGAACGTTAATTCCTTCTCCAAATTGCTCCTTGGTTTCCTTTACTACTTACTCGGTGTACAGACTAAATAACATTGGGGTTCACTGCAACCTTGTTTTAATCCCCCTTCTCAACTAATGCTTCCATTTAACCCCCTTCAACTCTTATAACTGCAGTCTAGTATCTGTATAGCTAAAATAAACACCGAAAATCTGCAGTAATGGACAGGAACTTTACAGGAACATGACTGTCGTGAGAGTAAATGAAGATGACCTTCTGGGTGTTCACGCACGAGGTACCTTGATAATATACAAAGTGATCTGAAAAAAAAGTAAGCATGTCAGGACTGGATGACTCTTTGTTAGGATAGAAAAAGCACGTTCAGCATCGTTCATTCTGCAGCGAAGAGGATTTGTAGCTTTTAAAGCTCCATAATACTAATAATGATGACAATAATAATAATTTAATACTATTAATAATAGTATTAATAATATAGATACTCCAGGCTATTTTTAATTTTCTGTTAGATTTTCTTTTGCGCATGCAGACGTTTTCTTCAGTGAAAATCTAGAACAAATAGTCGAGTTTTTTATGTGTGTATTGTAAGACTATGTAGAAGCTAACGATAATGCTTTAGCAAAACAAGGGAAAGTGAAAAGCGATACAGAATCGTCAGTGACAGTGGGTTAAGTGCTAGCTGACCACATTTATGGAAAATGCTTTAGAAATTTCCCCATATTCCTGATTCATTAATCGTGTCTCATCTTTACATGTTTTATAATATGTTCCAAATGTCCTTATCTTCTTGCTGAAAGCGTTAATCTTGAAAATAATTCAGTATAATGCTTTTACGATTCTGCATAGAATTGTACAGAACAATTTATAGTATAAGTCAGCCTGCCAATATCAGTGTTCCTTGATGTCGAAGTGCAACCAAAGTCCTCAGTTATTTGCTAGCTGTATTCCAATCTCTGTCTTCCTCTACAGTTTCTTGTCCTCTATAGCTCCCTCTAATACCATGGAAGTCATTCCACGGTGCCTTAACACAGGTGCTATCATTCTGCGCAGAACCTCCTCATTCCTTCCCTTATCAGTCTAACTAACTTTCAACATTCGTCTTTAGCACCACATCTCAAACGCTTCGATTCTCTTCTGTTCCGGTTTTTCCACAGTCCATGTTTCACTACCCTACAATGCTGTGCTCCAAACGTACATTCTCGGAAATTTCTTCCTCAAAATATGGCCTATGTTTGATACCAGTAGACTTCTCTTGGCCAAGAATGCCCTTTTTTACGGTGCGACTTTGTTTTCATGTCCTCTTTACTCAATCTATCGTTGGTTATTTTGCTGCCTAGGTAGTAGAATTCCTTAACTTCATCTACTTCGTGAACATCAACCTTATTATTAAGTGTCTCTTTGTTCTCATTTCTGCTACTTCTTATTACTTTTGTCTCTCTTCCATTTACTCTCAATCCGTATTCTGTACTCATCAGATTGTTCCTTCCATTCAGCAGATCATATGATTCTTCTTCTCTTTCATTCAGGATAGCAATGTCATCAGCAAATCGTATCGTTGACATCCTTTCACCTTGAATTTTAATTTCGCTCCTGAACCTTTCTTTTATATCCATCATTGCTTCTTCGATGTAGAGGTTGAAGAATAGGTGTGAAAGAATACGTCCCTTCTTACACGCTTTTTAATCCGAGCACTTCGTTCTTGGTCGTCCACTCTTTTTATTCGCTCTTGGTTCTTGTACATACTGTATGTTACCCATCTCTCCCTACAGCTTACGCCTATTTCTCTCAAAATTTCGAACATCATGCACCATTTGACTTTGTCGAACGCTTTTCCAGGTCGACGAATTCGATGAACGTGTCTTGATTTTTCTTTAATCATGTTTCCATTATCAATTGTCTCTCTGGTGCCTTTACCTTTTCTAAAGCCAAACTGATCGTCGCCTAACACATCCTCAGTTTTCTTTTCCATTCTTCCGGACATCATTTTGTCAGCAACTTGGATGAATGAGATGTTAAGTTGATGGCGCGATAATTCTCGCACTTGTCAGCTCTTGTCTTCGGAACTGTGTGGACTATATTTTTCCGGAAGTGAGATGGTATGTCGTCAGACTGAAGCATTGTAAACACCAATGTGAATAGTGATTTTGTTGTCACTTCCTCTCCCCCCCCCCCCCCCCCAATGACTTTAGAAATTCTGGTGGAATGTTATCAACTTACACGAGCTAGTTGTTGGGACAGCACTTTCCGAAGTAGCATAGAATTGTTCTTCTTCACTTGCTTGTGCCTTTGTCCCACATCGGTGTAGGATAGGCACGATCATTTACGGATTTGACATGGTTAGTTTAAGAGGTGGTTGGATTATCTTCCTGTCGCCATCCCGTTGCCCCCGCCCCCGCTCAAAAAATGGGGGGGGTGGTACCTCAACTATCTGCGTGTAGGGTTGTTCATGAGAAAGTGAGTGAAAGTATTCTAAATGTTTGCGAATCGTGTAACTGAGGCAGAACTCGGAAACCAGCCGAGAATTACCTAGTGGGATGTGGGAAGCCGCCCAACAGCAACAACCAAGCTGCCCGGCACGCCGATCTTCGTCGTTAATCCACCGAGCGTGTTCCATCCGGGGCCTGCACACCTTCCCCTCCCGGAAGCGGCATTTCAGCACCCACGGTTTTCCAAGCGGGGTTAGCATAGAACTCTTACAGAACACATTATAGTTCTTATTTGTTCTAGACTAGCTAAGTACATTTTTCCTGTCTGTATTTTGCAAATACTTCTTTCATATTTCATTCCTCTTTCATTTATTTTGGTACTTCTATATTTACTATTTACGTCATGCAACGTGACATTAAACGCCATCAGTTGGTCATCGCCACGATGTCTCTGTGAGAACCACATCAACAGCTATGTTGCTGGCAATTATACGTCTTGCTTTAGATTGTACGACGAGCGTTATTACTAAACAACTTGTAGACATTAGCTACCCCAAAAAGCAATGCCGAAACAAATATATGTTGTTCTCCTTTAATTTGTCGTAGATCTTACGTACTGGTCCATTTTCTTTTCGCCGTTTATTTCTACTATCTACACACTGACAACTCACCCGGGGCTTAGAAAGCGGGCCCACAATTACATTATGACATAAGATGCCTCCACAAAGGCAGACGTTAGTGCAAGAGCAAGCAAAAAAAAGGAGAGAGACGATGAGTTGCTACACCATCTGGGCAAAACAATGCGGCTGCCAGCTGTTGTGGCTTTCTTCGCCTTCTCGGTAGATGTTACGGTGGCACCCAAGCGTGCCATATAGAGGATCGCTTTTCATACGGCGCTACGGGCAGTAAGGAGTGCGCAGGCGAAGCCGGGAACAGGAACTGTGGAGCGAAAGCACAGTCCGACAAGTAACGAATCCAGATGGTGCGTTACTTGAGCCTGTCCCCACGCAGGCGGCACAGTCACGGACAGTGCGCAAGCCCACAAAGAACAGGACTGAAGCGTCTCTGCGTACTGCTGAAGTGTTTGCTTAGACATACTTTATGTAATGAGAGAGAAGTACAGTGGTTATGTCATCGGATTCTAAGGCCGCCCGCAGCCAACCAATTACCGTAAGTCCGCGTGACGTGCCGGTGAGGTGTTCCATTTACGGTACGTTAGTGGAATTTTCCACAATACGATCCAATCGACTCGTGAGGAAATTGTGAGAAGCTCTTTCAGTCAGAATACGAGACAAATTTTGAGGTCTGAACGCACTGGATTTCCTAAATCTGCGTGGTTACGCTGTAAGGAAAACTGGAATCGTTAGCAAGCGAGAAGCTGCGAGTGGTGAGATGCCATGCCACAAAAACATAATATGTCATCCAGAAAAGATTAATTAATTTTATTTACAAGTTGTTGTTGTTGTTGTGGTCTTCAGACCTGATACTGCTTTGATGCAGCTCTCCATGCCACTCTATCCTGTGCAAGCTTCTTCATCTCCCAGTACCTACTGCAAACTACATCAATACGAATCTGTTTAGTGTATTCATCTCTTGGTCTCCTTCTACGATTTTTATCCTCCACGCTGCCTTCCAATACTAAATTGGTCATCCCTTGATGCCTCAGAACATGTCCTACCAACCGATCCCTTCTTCTAGTTAAGTTGTGCCACAAACTCCCCTTCTCCCCAATTCTATTCAATACCTCCTCATTAGTTACGTGATGTACCCATCTAATCTTCAGCATTCTTCTGTAGCACCACATTTCGAAAGCTTCTATTCTCTTCTCGTCCAAACTATTTATCGTCCATGTTTCACTTCCATACATGGCTACACTCCATACAAATAACTTCAGAAAAGACTTCCTGACACTTAAACCTATACTCGATGTTAATAAATTTCTCTTCTTCAGAAACGCTTTCCTTGCCATTGTCAGTCTACATTTTATATCCTCTCTACTTCGACCATCATCAGTTATTTTGCTCCCCAAATAGCAAAACACCTTCACTACTTTAAGTGTCTCATTTCCTAATCTAATTCCCTCAGCGTCACCCGACTTAATTCGACTACATTCCATGATCCTCATTTTGCTTTTGTTGATGTTCATCTTATATCCTCCTTTCAAGACACTGTCCATTCCATTCAACTGCTCTTCCAAGTCCTTTGCTGTCTCTGACAGAATTACAATGCCATCGGCGAACCTAAAAGTTTTTATTTCTTCTCCATGGATTTTAATACCTACTCCGAATTTTTCTTTTGTTTCCTTCACTGCTTGCTCAATATATAGATTGAATAACAACGGGGAGAGGCTACAACCCTGTCTCGCTCCCTTCCCAACCACTGCTTCCCTTTCATGCCCCCAGACTCTTATAGCTGCCATCTGGTTTCTGACAAATTGTAAACAGCCTTTCGCTCCCTATATTTTACCCCTGCCACCTTCAGAATTTGAAAGAGACTATTCCAGTCAACATTGTCAAAAACTTTCTCTAAGTCTAAAAATGCTAGAAACGTAGGTTTGCCTTTCCTTAATCTTTCTTCTAAGGTCAGTATTGCCTCATGTGTTCCAACATTTCTACGGAATCCAAACTGATCTTCCCCGAGGTCGGCTTCTACCAGTTTTTCCATTCCTCTGTAAAGAATTCGCGTTAGTATTTTGCAGCCGTGAATTTTTAAACTGATAGTTCGGTAATTTTCACGTCTGTCGACACCTGCTTTCTTTGGGATTGGAATTATTATATTCTTCTTGAAGTCTGAGGGTATTTCGCCTGTCTCATCCATCTTGCTCCACAGATGGTAGAGTTTTGTCAGGACTGGCTCTCCCAAGGCTGTCAGTAGTTCTAATGGAATGTTGTCTACTCCCGGGGCCTTGTTTCGACTTAGGTCTTTCAGTGCTCTGTCAAACTCTTCACGCAGTATAATATCTCACATTTCATCTTTATGTACATCCTCTTCCATTTCCATAATATTGTCCTCAAGTAAATCGCCCTTGTATAGACCTTCTATATACTCCTTCCACCTTTCTGCTTTGCCTTCTTTGCTTAGAACTGGGTTTCCATCTGAGCTCTTGATAGTCGTACAAGTGGTTCTCTTATCTCCATAGGTCTCTTTAATTTTCCTGTAGGCAGTATCTATTTTATCCCTAGTGAGATAAGCCTCTACGTGCTTACATTTGTCCTCTGGCCATCCCTGCTTAGCCATTTTGCACTTCCTGTCGATACCATTTTTGAGACGTTTGTATTTCTTTTTGCCTGCTTCATTTACTGCATTTTTATATTTTCTCCTTTCATCAATTAAATTCAGTATCTCTTCTGTTAACCAAGGATTTCTATTAGCCCTCGTCTTTTTACCTAATTGATCCTCTGCTGCCTTCACTACATCGTCTCTCAAAGCTACCCATCCTTCTTCTACTGTATTTCTTTCCCCCATTCCTGTCAATTTACAAGTTATGCAAATTGTTATTGTTAATTTTTTAAATCCATGAAATCTGACAAGCACAAATGGATGAAAGTACAAGTTAATATAAAAAACGACGCATCACGAAGGAATTATCCGAATGGGACTGAAATCCACAGATGTGACGAAGATGTACAGACAGACAAATCTCAGAAAAATTGGATGATTTATTCAAGAGAAAGAAGTTCACAAACTAAGCAAGTCAATAACGCGTTGGTCCTCCTCTGGTCCTTCTGCAAGCAGTTATTATGCTTGCATTGATTGACAGAGTTGTTCGATGTCTTCCTCAGAGGTGGCTAGTTAGATTGTCAAAATCCCGAGCCTGTTGGAGGGCCCTGCTGGTAATGCTCCATACGTTCTCAATTGGAGAGAGATCCGACGGCCATGCTGGACAAAGTACGGTTTGGCAAGCACGACGACAAGCAGTAGCAATTTTCGCCATGTGCGGGCGGACATTATCTTGCTGAAATGCAAGCCCAAGATGGCATGCCATGAGGTGCAACGAAACGGGGCGTAGATTATCGTCGATGTACCGCTGTGCTGTAAGGGTGCTGCGGACGACAACCAAAAGAGTCCTGCTATGAAACGAAATCGGATCCCAGACCATCAGCACGTCTTCGCTGGTCACTGGGACTTGATTCGGAGCGGGACTCTTTACTGAAGACAATTCTACTCCAGTCAATGAGATTGTAGGCCGAAACGTGTCTGGAGACGCCCCAGATAGCGGTGAGATACCAAACTGAGTCTCGCATGCCATACGGCATGACAACCAGAGCGATGGCCTGAGATGCCATTCCATTTCATAGCTGCACCCCTCTGGCTGTCATTTGTGACATCCTTACAACACAGCGGTACGTCGACGATATTCTACACCCCGTTTTGTTGCCCTTCATGGCAAGCCTTCCTGGCCTTAAATTTCAGCAATATAATGCCAGGGCGAGAATGACTACTGATCTTCTTCGTTCTTGTCAAACTCTATCTTGGCAACAAGGTCGGCGCATTTCTCCCCAGCTGAGAACGTTTGGAGCGTTATGGGCAGGGCCTTCCAACCAGATTGGTATTTTTACGACCTAACGCTCCAATTGGAGAGAATTTGAGAAGATATCCCGCAGGAGAACATCCAAGGACTCTATCAATCAATGACAAGCCGAATAACTGCTTGCATAATGGCCACAGGTGGACCAACGTGTTATTGACTTGACAACTTGTAAAGCTCGTTCTCTTGAATAAACCATTCAATTTTTCTGAAATTGTAAACAAGTGTTTCTCTATATATATACATCATATCTACCCATGTCAGTGCCATTCGGATAATTTCTTCATGGTGCGTCGATTTTTTTTATCTTAGAGTGTACTAATGGTTCAGGTGGCTCTGAGCACTATGCGACTTAACTTCTGAGGTCATCAGTCGCTTAGAACTAATTAAACGTAACTAACTTAAGGACATTACATACAGCCATGCCCGAGGCAGGATTCGAACCTGCGACCGTAGCGGTCACGCGGTTCCAGATTGAAGCGCCTAGAACCGCACGGCCACACCGGCCGGCAGAGTGTATTAATAACCATCAAAAATCATCAATAGGGATTTAGTATTTCAGATTTGAAGAATATTAAATTCAAAATCGTGACCTCGCATGTCGCTCAGGTGATTTTGTCTCAAAATGAATTCAGTAAAGCACACTATGAATTCAGGTACCATTAGAACAGACCGTAAAGCATTTCACTTATCAATTGTTCCAGAATTATATATCAGGCACAAATAAACGTTTGGTTAAAACATCAGTTAACAACATCAAACGCACCAGATCACAACAGGCAATGACTAACAATAAAAACAATACAAAAATTAACTTTTACTTACATCAGAGAAAGATTATTTCAACTAACAATGACAACAGGACTTAAGCTTGAAGTTACATAAATTCTGAGTACCGAATATAGTACATATGACAGTACTAATAATATTCGTAAATCACCAACAAGGCTCAAATCCGATAGACAGGAACTAGAGAAAGGTTACCTCAAACCTAAAACGATATAACACACAGTTAAAAATAAATCTTGCAGCACAGCGAATGGCTCCGAACAACTGTTCGCACAGTCTACACACTTAGATGCTCACCAAAAAGTCCAACAAGTGCCGATGAGTACGGCTCACTATTTGAACTTTGCCAGTAAATTCTGCACCTACAAGGAGCAGACAAAGTTCCAAGGCTTTCTTCTACCAAAGCCAAATGACGTGCTTCTCGGGCATGTAAGCTGGTAGAATGCAGAACCACACACCCACTCAGATTCATCTTCAACTCCAGCAAATGCTCATAGCAATCACGCAGCACACGACACAGCATTTTTCTTGTATTGATATCCTGCAGTTGTTGGTGATAAACAATTGAGAGCTTGTTCATGCACAACTCCGTTGCGACGACACGTTGGAAAGTGCCCATGCACCATGGCGGGGCTCGAAGCAGGCGGTTGCTTAGCTACACGGAAAGAGATTAAACCAAGCTTCTGAGCACATATCGAATCACCACACCGGTCACAAAACTTATAATACGAGGAACACTAACAAAGTTTTACTTGTTGTGGTCTTCAGTCTGAAGACTGGTTTCATGCAGCCTTCCACGTTAGTCTATTATGCGCAAGTCTCTTCATCTTTGGATAACTACTGCAGTCTACATCCATTTGAACCTGTTCACTGTGTCTGAGCCTTGATCTCCCTCTACAATTTTTACACTCTATAGTTCCCTCCATTCTCTCATGCTTCATGAAGAATTCTATCAAATTATTTCTTCTTTTAGCCAAATTGTGTCATAAATTTTTCTCCCCAATTCGATTCAATACTTCAATACGCACTTGGCGCTGTCATTCACGAGCTCGGTTTGGAAGACACTTGGGACATCATCCATACTGATAGACATGGTTTCACGCACTTCACAGAACATTCGTCTAGCAGAATTGATGGGATGTACACCCCCCGCTCTCTCAGGGATACAGTCACGGCAGTCAAGTTGTGGACAGTAGCATTCACTGACCACACTGCTTACATCTGTATCATCACGCTTCAACGCCAAAAAGTGAGGCGCAGCCGCAGCCCAAAGAAATTTAACACCATTCACGTGGCCTCACTGGAATGTCAAGAGGCAGCGGGAGACACGTGGACATCGTGCCTACAACGACAAGGAGCGTATACATCTGCTTTACAGTGGTGGCTGGACTGTGCCAAACCGAGTCTTCGACGTACCTTGAAGACCTTCTAGTAGGGATGTTGCAGCTTCGAGTCGCAGCACTACAAAGTTCTACTACGCCAACCTCAGAAAGTGTTCCATTATGCCACCATCAATGGACCGACAGGTGACTGTCAACCTAGCAAAAGCGAAGATTTTGATGCTGATGCATCGACACCTGGATGGGAGCATCATTCGTATACGTCAAACGGTCGGAATCGCCAACGAACGGCCCTCGATGTACCATATAGCTATGGAAAGAAAGTGCAGACACAGGACATTGATCCCTGAGGTGACGACAGAAGACGGCTTCCGTCACGTCAAGCAAAGAGACATAAGCAATGCATACTTTACGTGTTATTCTCACCCGTATGCAGAGAAGAGATCTGATCCAGAGATCATTACTACTGTCGCTGGATTGACACACGCAACGGTTACTCCGGAACTCCAACAGGAACTGCTAGAACCGGTGACGGAAGAAGTGTTGGATGCCATAGAAAAGGGGCACCCAATAAGTCACCAGGACCGGATGGGTTACCCTTGGACTTTTATAGGACGTTCCAGAGGCTATTGGCGCCCTATTGGACTACCATATGTCAAGAGCTCATGACACCAAGGTGCAACTTCCAGCTGCCTTTGTGGAAGGTATCATCATCCCGATCCGTAAACCTCGGGGAGGAGAACGTATTACTGACTACCGACCATTAACTTTGTTGAAGTGTGATATTAAAATCTTCACACGTCTATTGGAAGCTCCAATTCGGCGTACGACATCTCGTGTCCTATCAGTGGATCAGGATCGATGGGTGGGACGCATAATATCAGCGCCGCCCTGTGCCGCTACAGGGGCTAGATTGACCTTGCAAAGGTGCATAGCGCACCGGGAGTGCTGGCTGCGATAGTCTTTAATCAAGCATTGATCGAGTCAGTCATATGTAGGGCGAACTCGGCTATTTTCGCAGTATTAAGGTTTTTTGCCTCTAGAATTTAAAAGAATTATATTAAAAATGGAATTTTTGTATCAAATGATAAGTACAAGTGGTATAATTCGATGGCATATATGGTAAATATTGGAAGTTAAATTTCAGATACAAAAAAAACTTTCTTAAAAATAGCGCTAATTTTCTGTATCAATAGGAACTCGGGTAATTTCGCAGCAGCAGTTATAATTCTTAAGAATTCTTTTGTGTCATCGGAACATGATTTAATGTAACCAAACACATCGACACTTAACATTTACTGTGTTTACTATTACTAAATTATTATAAGTAATGTAATCATGGATAATATCATTAAGTAATTACATACTTTAACGTAAAAATGAATAATAAAATAAACAAAATTAGTTACTGCAGTCATACTAAATCTTAAAATCGCAAATGTAATTGAAGTTAGTTCTTAATACCGGAAATGTGATTTAAGTTATTCAGAATCAGCCGCAGTGCATAAACGGCGTGTGAATTGAGCACAGTATGCCTTCAGTCTTTGGCAAGACACATGAAACCAGCACTCGCACTTCGAACAGCAAATCCGCTCTCGGCCATCATTATCATCTTCGTAGTTTCCACCACATGACGAACATATGTTGTCATCCTTTCCTACATTTCTTATTAATCTTCTCCCCGCAGGCATACGTTGTGTCGTTGAAGGAACTACTTGTGCGCACCCTTGCTGTTTTCCCGTTCTAGCTTTTGAGGTGCTTACTTTTCCTTGTTTCCTCTTTGCCAGAACATTCCCCTTTGATTTGGAATTTTTTCTGTCTGCTTCCTTTTCTTCAGGGGTCGTTAGGCCTATTTCAACCAACATGCCTTCATCAGCAATAACTCTGGTTGAAGTAGCTGTGTGTTTCCTTTTTCTCCGTTATTTTATGGATTTTGGAAGAGGCATGTTAATTTCCTCCTGGATATTTTCAGTTTGATCTGCTGACGCTTCTGTCTCATATGGCACATTATCAACAGCTTCTTTTTGCTCTGCTGTTGCTCTGCTGATACGCATCCATCTACTGTTCTTTCAGGTAACTCTACTAACAGCATTAAAGGTCTCATGGACTTGGGAAACCTTCAAAGTGACATCCGGAATGGCATTTCTATTCATGGGAAAAATTCCAGTTTTAGTAAAACCACTCTTAATGGTGGCCAGAGTTATAGTTTCGTCCATGGACTTCTTGAACAGATGATAAAAATCCGTCCTTGTAGGCTTGTAACTACAAGTTTTCATAAAGTCTCTCACACTCCTTTTCCAAGCCATTTTTAGAGGAGCAAACACGGACACATCACACGACTGTAAGATCTGAGTGGTGTGTGGTGGAAAGGTAACCAAAATAATGCCATTTTCTTGTCTGAATCTTAGAGCTTCTGGAGAGACATGGCTAGAATGTGAGTCCATCAATAGCAGAACAGGACGAGAAAGAGGAATTTAGTTAATGAAGTGCTTCAAGAACTCCAAGAAAATTTCCGAATTTATCCAGGCATTTTTTGACACCGTTACCTGGCTCAGTGGAGGAGCATTTTCCTTCATGCTATCGGTGACACGAATCCTCTTGCAAGTAAACATAGGAGGCACCGTTTGTCCCATAGCATTGGCAGCAATCACAACTGTTGTGGTATCCCCCTTCTCAGCAGTTGTCTGCTAGTGCACACTCTTCGCTCCTTTCGGTGAAACAATTTTGCTCAGCTTATCCACCATTGAAAATCCCGTTTCATCTAGATTCCAAATTAGATTTGCCTTCGTCCCGAGCCCTGTTTTCTCATACACAGTACTTAGCACATCATAAAAATCGTTCAAATTATAACGATTCGAAGCTGCGGTTCTGTAATATGATAGATTTTCTGGCTGACGTAAACTGAAGCCATATCGTTTCTTAAATGAACTCCACCACTCTAATCCTGCCTTGTCTCTTTCTTCCCCAAATGGGTTGGCTTGAGGCCTCTTTGATGCTGATTTGGGAGCGTAATAACGCATATCTCTCGCCAACAATCCGAAACCCAGTTCTTGCATTTCAGTTGCATACTTCATCAATTTAGTTTCCTCTTCCTTTGTTAAAAAAAAGAGGCGCCCCTTTTTCAGGAGTGCACAGTCTGCAGGATCGGCGCAAACTCTTAGTCTATCCTTTAGTGTATTGTAAGGTATGCCAAAATCTTTGCTGGATCTATAAACTGAACAGTCATCCATTAACACCCTTCGTACAACTTCTTCCAAATCCTTTCTCCTGTACTGTTCTCCATATTTGTCTCTAGGTTTAAACATCTGTAACAAATTAAATGGATAAATACCTTAAGCCTTCCTTTACGGATGTCAGTATTGCACTCAGATCATGAAAGCACTTCAATTCGGCATAACAACACGCAAAGTACGTTCTTTTATTTGATTCACGGGCTTCTCGTACTGGTTTACGAGCCCGCCAGGGGCACCAAATCATTAAGAAATTCAGTACCGGCAAAAGTGAATCACGGGCGAATTATTGGTGTCAAAATGGTGAACAAGACCTTAAATTAAATAGAGGACAGTGAACAATCCACCAATAAAAGTCTTATACTTACACTTCCGATTGTATATCGGCAGTATCGCTAAAAAAACCAGAAAGCTGTCACCGAACACGTGCTACACTGAAAATATTCTCAACCACCCTGGGAAAAGTTCTACTACAGCCACAAGAATGCGCTCCGATAGCTGACTTCTCTACCGCACATTGCTGATAGGTGCTGCCATCTGTGGTGCAATGTTCGTAATTAAAATCAGTTTTTTTCCCTTTATTGTTATTTTAATACCTGAACAATCAGGTAGGCTGTCAGCGGCATGCTACGCCGCTCTTCAGCCATAGTGTTGACAATAACAGAACACAGAATGGAGAATCAGAATGAACATAGTGACGGGCAAAAAAATAGTGGTCACAGATACACAAAAAACATGGAGCCATTCAGCCGGCCGAAGTGGCCGTGCGGTTCTAGGCGCTGCAGTCTGGAACCGCGAGACAGCTACGGTCGCAGGTTCGAATCCTGCCTCGGGCATGGATGTGTGTGATGTCCTTAGGTTAGTTAGGTTTAACTAGTTCTAAGTTCTAGGGGACTAATGACCTCAGAAGTTGAGTCCCATAGTGCTCAGAGCCATTTGAACCATTTGAACCATGGAGCCATTCACACTCGACGATAACGACACTGAAAACACGTTGACACGGCGCACATAACACTGATGAATCCGACGTAGAAGCGTGACGGCGGACACTAAAAACACAAAATGACGTCACACACACGAGACACTAATGGCGATGATCTCCGGCGCGCGGAAGTCCACGTAGCGTGTGCGAGTCCGGGGACCTGCCAAGAGGGGAAGAAGGGGGAGGGGGGTGGAGAGGGTGGAGAGGGGAGAACAAAGATGTCAATGGCTGGGGTGATGGGAGGAGGAGTAGAGGGACAGGGGAGGGGAGGCCCGGGGGAGGAGTGGGGAGAAAGGGAGGAGGGAGGGAGGGTGCCCAAAGGAACAGACACAGGAAGAGGGAGGGAGGATCAAAGTTGGTAGGAGGGGTATATGGAGGGGAGGATGACATCATCAGGGAGGGGGAGCTGGCGGAAGCCACCTTGGCAGAGGGTAAGGAGGGTGGACAGATGGAGACCGGGTGGGACGTGGGAATACAGGCGCGGCAGCAGCGGGGGCGGGAGAGGATGGGCGAGACAAGTGGGTGAGGAGGATCGAGTTTGTGGGAGGTGTACAGGATCCATATCATTTCAAGGAAAAGGATAAGGTGGGGGAATGGAATGAGATCGTATAGGATCCGCATGGGGGAGGGGAGACGGATGCGATAGGCGAGGCAGAGAGCATGGCGTTCAAGGATTTGAAGGGATCTATAAAAGGTGGGGGGGGGGGGCGGAGATCCAGGCCGGATGGGCGTAACAAAGGATAAGGTGGATGAGGGATTTATAGGTGTGGAGTACGGTGGAGGGGTCCAGACCCCACATACGGCCGGAAAGGAGCTTGAGGAGATGGAGTCGGGAGCGTGCCTTGGCTTGGATTGTCCGGAGATGGGGGGTCCAGGAGAGTCGACGGTCGAGGGTGACGCCAAGGTACTTAAGGGTGGGGGTGAGGGCGATAGGACGGCCATAGATGGTGAGATAGAAATCAAGGAGGCGGAAGGAAGAGGTGGTTTTGCCTACAATGATCGCCTGTTAAAATCAGCTTGTACAATAAGCTATATATGGTACTGCGAAATAAGCCGTACTGCGAAATTTGCCTAGTTTGCTCTACTTAACTGCTGTTCTTCAGAATATACATTACCCGGGCGCTTTCGTCGAGGTGGTACTCCGTCTCCTACGTGGTGCAACATCTGAAGTGCTTGTCACTGGTAGACTGTCGAACACCTTGCACATTCGCCACTCTGTTAGACAGGGATGCCCATTATCGACAATACTATACGCTTTAGCCTTAGAACCTTTGTTATGCAGTCTGCGACACCACCTCACGGGTTTGCCTCTAGGCGGCTTCGTTTTTAGGTGCACTGATGATGATGTTTGGTTTGTGGGGCGCTCAACTGCGCGGTAATCAGCGCCCCTACCAGGCCCAAATTTTTAGACAGTCCCATTTTTTTTTCACAGTCCAATCTAGACACTGTCACAAATGATGATGATGATGATGATGAAATGATGAGGACAACACAAACACCCAGTCCCTGGGCAGAGAAAATCCCCAACCCAGCCGGGAATCGAACCCGAGACCCCATGATCTAGAGGCTGCAACGCTAGCCACTAGACCACGAGCTGTGGACTTTTAGGAGCACTGCATATGCAGGTGATCTGATGTTAACTCTTCATGACGAACATGATGTTTGCACAGCCTTGTATTGGTTAGCCACTTATGGTGAAGCTTTGGGGAGCCGTATAAATGTACACAAATCGATGGCTTTGAATACTGGCAATGGCATGATACCTACAAGCGTCGCCCCAGTCAGACTGTGGGATAAAATCCGCTGTCTTGGAATCGACTTAAGGTACGACACCTCACGCACGACGACCATTAATTATCGGAGCCTCTTGTAACATATCTGCGCTGGACTTGTGGATCATCGTCTTCGTGCATTGGACCTTCATCAACGACCAAATTTGTTAATGTCTATCAGGCATCACGAATTCCGCTTGTAGTGCGAACACTACTGATGCCTAAACAGACAGCTCGGAGCATCACGGCGGCGTTAGGTTACTTTGTCATCGCTAAATGATATTTAAGGTTCGGTACGACTCCCACACTCTGCCTAAAGAACGGGTCGGGCTTGGCCTTGTTCATGACTGAGCAGTGTCTCTATACGTTACTATGCACCTCAAGCTTTGGCGACGATGCCCGACAGCATCACGGGCCTACTGACGGAGGCTCTCGACATCATATTCCCCTGACCCTCCGGTGGTGCTTACCCTTTTCCTACTTTGGTAGGGTTTATCTGGAGTACAGCTACCTACGGGACGTTCTCCCCGTCTCTCGCTTACCAACGGCCGGTGACATCTTCACACACTACTTCGCCGCCGTAACGCTAGATTCAGATGTACGTTAGACCTGGTACCTGACAGTGAACAGAAAACAAATTACTCGAGAAAGTTTCGATAGGATCCGTCTTGCAGATTCGCCTTTATGTGTGTGTGGGCTGGCAGAAGAGATCTGGTATTTTTTGCGTCAAATTTTGGCTCTCTTTTTACAGATTTCACCATCGTATGTCGATTCCCGCCTCTCCTCTACCTGGACGCTGTTTATTAACCGAGGACGAAACACAACGCTGTCACGTGAATCAGAGGCCACGCGATTCATTGTTTATTTTTAGGTGGTGTCATAGAACTCATGGATTTTTGGAACTATTTAAAAGATCGACATTGTGCTATTGTGAAGAACCCTAAGTACAGTCAATAAATTTCGAACTTCTTGCGGAGCATCTTCCACGATCCATCCCGTAGCTCGATTATTCATCGCAGGAGATAAATTTGATACATTCGCACAAGGAGATAAATAGATAACGTTACCCACACGACATTACAAGAAGACATGCCATGAAAATGGGGCTGCGGCGTCCGTGGAGTATCGACGCCGCATGTGCGTGTTACAGAAGTATAGCTTTGTGTTTATTTTTCATTCTTTCAGGGACAAGTCATGGAAAAGGCTGATTTATTTTTTGTCAATAAATAAATGAATATTCTCCTGTGGCCATTTACCCCTTCCAGATGTTCCTGTTTGGCGAAGGAGACATCTTGGCCAGGCCTCGTACAATAACCCTCGCTTACTTTGCCCCCGAGATCATTCCTTCTATTCCTTTACCTTCTTCTTATTCTGTAGTGGTCAATCCAAGGATTGGTTTGCAACAGGCCTCGTACAATAACCCTTGCTTACTTTGCCTCCGAGATCATTCCTTCTATTCCTTTACCTTCTTCTTATTCTGAAGTGGTCAATACAAGGATTGGTTTGCAACAGCTACAATGGCAGCTTGTCTCCATTCTGTGCGTCTTTCAGCTTTTCTCTTCATTTCTTTGTAGGTGTTACATCCCACATCTTTCACGATTTGATCCATGTACCTCAGTCGTGGTCTTCCTCTTGGTCTTTTTCCCTCGACATATCCCTCTATGATTGTGTTCACGAGTCCTTTATGTCTTAATAGATTGCCTGTAAATTGCACTCTTCTTTTAACAATGAAACTCCAGAAGCCTTTTCTTCTCACCTGCTCTTTCCAGAACCACTTCGTTTGTGACCTTGTCGATACATTTTATTTTGAGCATGCATCTATAGCACCACATTTCAAAAGAATTTAGCTTCTGGTCTTCCTCTGTCCCGAGAGTCCATGTTTCACACCCATAGCATGCCACACTCCACACATATGATTTCAAAAATCTTTTCCTGATTTCAAGGCTGATGCTCTTAGATGTTAAGATGTTTTTCTTCTTGTTAAAAGCAGCCTTTGCTTGAGCAATTCTACTTCTCACTTCTGCCTTGCTCCTTCCATCCCTGGTAATATTACTGCCGTATCACTGAACTGTTCACATTATCGCGCTCTCTGCCCTACCTTCCTATTCGTAACGAATCCTTACCTTATCAGTCCACCTAATTTTCAACATTCGTCTGTAGCACCAGATCTCAAATGCTTCGGTTCTCTTCTGCTCCAGTTCCCCACAGTCATGTTTCACTACCATACATTACCTTAAATTTAAAAAAAAAAATGATAATAATTTTTTTAAAAAAAGCAGTTGGCGTTCGCGTTGTGCAAGAGAGTCATGGACGAGGCGCGACGATTCCAATCCTGCTAACACATATTTTAACTAAAAAAAAAAAGAAGGAGCGTCTTTGATCGGTAGTCAAAAGAAACAGCAATGATCGACAGCATGAGGATGCAGATGGCATCGAAACCACTGCGTCAAAGACACATAACGTGTATCAACAGGACACGTGGCCTGTAATTGAAAAATGTCACAATGATCTCTCCATCGGCAATAAACTCCGGAACAGTCCACCATTCGGATCTCCGGGAGCGGACTGCCAAGGGGGAGGTGACCATGAGAAAAAGGCTGATTAACCAACGAAAAGATAACGTTCTACGAGTCGGGGCGTGGAGTGTCAGAAGCTTGAACATGATGGGGAAGCTAGAAAATCTGAAAAGGGAAATGCAAAGGCTAGATCAAGATACAGTAGGACTCAGTGAAGTGAAATGGGAAGAGGACAATGATTTCTGATCAGATGGGTATAGGATAAAAACAACAGCAGCAGAAAATGGTCTCACGGGAGTACGATTCGTTACGAATAGGAAGGTAGGGCAGAGAGTGCGCTAGTGTGAACAGTTCAGTGATAGGGTTATTCTTACCAGAATCGACAGTAAACCAACACTAAGCTGAAGATGAAGAGAGAGAGAAAGTATATGAGGATACTGAAAAGGTAATACAAATACAGTATGTAAAAGGGGATGAAAATCTAAGTCATGGGGGACTGGAATGCGAACACTGTGTTCAACAGTCACAGGAGGAGGAGGTATAGTTGGAAAAGGCCGGGTGATACGGGAAGATTTAAGTTAGATTACATCATGGCGAGACAGAGATTCTGAAATCAGATACTGGATTGTATCCACGAGCAGATGTAGACTCAGATCACACTGAAGTAGTGATGAAGACTAGGCTGAAGTTTAAGAGATTTGCCTGCAAGAATCAATACACAGTGAAGTGGGGCACGGAAGTTGTAAGAAATGACAAGATACGCTCGAAGTTCTCTAAGACCGTAGATACGGCAATAAGGAATAGCTCAGTAGGCAGTACAATTGAAGAGGAATGGATATCTCTAAACGGGGCCATCACAAAAGTTGGAAAGAAAAACATAGATACAAAGAAGGTAACTGCGAAGAAATCATGGGTAATAGAAGAAATACTTCACTTGACCGATGAAAGAAGGAAGTACAAAAATGTTCCGGGAAACACAGAAATACAGAAATACAAGTCGCTGAGGAATGAAATAAATAGGAAGCACATGGAAGCTAAGATGAAATCGCTACATGAAAACAGTGAAGAAATCGAAAAAGAAATGATTGTCGGAAGAACTTACCCAGCATATAGGAAAGTCAAAAACAACTTTCGGTGAAATTAAAAGCAAGGGTGGTAACATTAAGAGTGCGATGGAAATTTCACTGTTAAACGCAGAGTAGAGAGCGGACTGGTGGAAAGAGTACATTGAAGACTTCTATGAGGAGCAAGATTTGTCGGATGTGATAAGAAGAATCAGGAGTCGATTTAGAACAGACAGGGATCCAGTATTAGATTCAGAACTTAAGAGAGCTTTGGAAGACTTAAGATCAAATAAGCCAGAAGGGATAGATAACATTCCATGGGAATTTCCAAAATCAATGGGAGAAGTGGCAACAAAACGACTATTCCCGTTGGTGTGCAATATGTACGAGTCTGGCGACATACTATCTGACTTTCGGAAAAATATCATCCACACAATTCTGAAGACTGCAAGAGCTGACAAGTGCGAGAATTATCGCACAGTCACCTTAACAGCTCATGCACCCAAGTTCTTGATAAGAATAACAAACAGAAGAATGGAAAAGAAAATTGAGGATGTGTTACATGACGATCAGTTTGGCTTTAGGAAAGGTAAGGGCTCAAGGGAACCATTCCTGACGTTGCAGTTGATAACGGAAGCAAGACAAGAAAAATCAAGATAACGTTATTTGTCGACGTGGAAAAAGCGTTCAACAGTGAAAACTGGTGCAAGATGTTGGAAATTCTGAGAATAGTAGGGGTAAGCTTTAGGGAGAGACGTGTAACATACAATATGTACAAGAGTCAAAAGGGAATAATAAGTATGGATGACCAAGAACGAAGTGCTCGGATTAAAAAAGGGTGCAAGACACGGATGTAGTCTTTCGCCCTTACTGTTCAATCCGTGCATCAAGCAAGGAGGATATCAAAAGTAGACTAGCAATGGCAAATGCGGCATTCCTGGCCAAAAGGAGTCTACTAGTATCAAACACAGGCCTTAATTTGAGGAAGAAATTTCTGAGAATGTACATTTGGAACACAGCATGGTAGTGAAACATGACTGGGGGGAACTGGAGCAGAAGAGAACCGAAGCATTTGAGATCTGGTGCTACAGACCAATGTTGAAAATTAGGTGGACTGATAATGTAAGAAATGAGGATGTTCTGTGCAGGAATCGAAGAGGAAAGAAACATTTTGAAAACACAGGGAAGGAGAAGGGACAGGATGACATTGGCGAATGACGTCCATCCCACTAGAGAGAGCTGTAGAGGGCAAAAAAACTGTAGAGGAAGACAGAGAGTGGAATACATTTAGCAGATAATTGAGGATGTAAGTTGCAAATGCTTTTGAGATAAAAGAGGCTCGCACAGGAGAGCAGAGAGGGCCACACCAAACCAGTCAGAAGACTGATGACTCAAAATAAGCTCGACAGAGCTCCACAAATATCCAGTCAGGTCTTGTGCACCTTCGTTAAATGTGTGACATTTGTACGAGCTGAATTGTTGTTTAGCGTCATCACACTACCTATCAATATTGTAGTGTCTTGCACTAACCGATAATTCTTATACTAACCAAACTAGCACTTGAACTTAACACATATTCTGCTTACAGATGTAAACTCTTTGCCTGTAATTGTGAATGCATGATTTATTTGTGCCTTGTTATGTTGAATGTTCATGATTTTCTTTCCTGATTTAAGCAAAACAGTAACTAGACCTATGTACAGTATTATTTTCTAACATGGAAAAGTTCACTGTCAGTGAAATTGTAAGAGCGGCAATGAGGTTTACTGGTAGATATACCCTGACCACATGTACTTCCATATCCGCATCCAGGAATGCCTGTGGGCTGAGGACGACACGGCGGCCTGTCGTTACTGTCAGGCCTTCATGCCTGTTCGGGCAGAGTTCAGTTTTATATCCTGATCATCTTACCTGAAATACCAAATAACCTCACATATTTAAATCTCTACCACAGACACTTTCTGCTTTCGAAATTACAGGCCTTGAAACAACCACTGCCCCATGGATTTTCAGAGACAGATCCAAGTGCTCTGACCCGTGAATGATTTCCAGGTGAGAACCCTTATTATTCCCTCCATGTGCGAAGAGTTCTCTCAGACTGACAGAGAACATTCCAACACATTCCTTCCATTGGAATGCCCATAACAACATATACCAAATCAACATGTTGAATGCCACACACACACGCACACACACACACACACACATACACAGTGATTAATGTTTCACTGCTGTGGCCACTGGCAGTCAAGATGGTTAAAGCTGGTGCAAGAATGAGTATCTATATAATCCAATGGTCTGAATATATAGATGAAGAATAACACTTTGTAAAATAGTGTGGAGGACTGGAAAAGACAAACGTGTACACTGATCAGCCAGAACATTATGATCACGTACCTGATAAGCAATACGTCCACCTTTGGCATGGATAACAGCAGCGGCACAACATAGCATGGAAACAATGAGGCTTCAGTAGGTTGCTGGAGGGAGTTGGCACCACATCTGCACATACAAGTCACCTAATCCCCATAAACTCCAGGATAGGGGCGATGAGCTCTGAAGTCATGTTCAATCACATCCAGGACATGTTCAGTCGGGTTGGCACCACATCTGCACATACAAGTCACCTAATCCCCATAAACTCCAGGATAGGGGCGATGAGCTCTGAAGTCATGTTCAATCACATCCAGGACATGTTCAGTCGGGTTTAGACCTGGTGAGTTGGGGTGCCAGCACTAGCCACTGTGTTCCTCAAACCAATCCATCACACTCCTGGACTTGTGCAGATTCCGAAATGCTCATGGCCAACTTCTGGGCCATCACACTCTACCCTTGGTCAAACCCATATAGATCACATGCCTTCCCCATTCTACACACAGACATCATGCCATTGATACTACATACACCGTGTGTGTGTGTGTGTGTGTGTGTGTGTGTGTGTGTGTGTCTGACTGGCAGTCATTCCTTACCAGGTGACGTTGCTATTGCCTGGTCGGGTTTAATATTGATAGTAAGTTAGTGGTCATAATGTTCTGGCTGATCAGTCTACATCCAATGTAGATTTCTGGATGACTCTTTCAACATCTTTAAGATGCCATCCCAGTGGCAATCAAGGTCATGAAGGATAACCAAATGCAGATAGTCACCAACATGCCATCAATGATAGATTTTCATGGTAAATACTTCGCAAGCCATGGTACAGCACATGACATAGGATACTTCATCTGATTTGATCTTTTTTTTTGTACTGTTCCATTTGTGTTCTGAGCGATGGAAATGACTGTCTGTAAACTTCTGTACACATCCGAAGCTCCTTTTACCTTAATCTCTTTATCCCTACAAGAAATATAAGATGGTGAAGCATAACAAGTCACACTTTCTTCAGTTACAGGTTTGTCTACATTGATCCAACAGAGTTTCCTGAGAATTACATACGGTAGTCTTTCTTCCAACGATTGGTATAGCTAATACGAAAGTGTAAAAGAAACAATGAGGAAACTTTCTTCATCAATTCTTTTACACTTTCCTATTAGCTATACCAATTTTTTTGCAATCCTAGGTCCAAATGCTACACATGATTTACTTCACAGATAAAGTGCACTTACTCAGAACCCTTACAATAAATCTAGATTAGCCATTCACTTTTGCTAATTCTGATTTCAAATCATTATCTTACTTCATATCGACTTTTGTTTTCCCCAGAGTCCACCATTCGCACCAATAGCTTAAAACTATCCAAATTATTGTTTTGAAAAATATTTTAACACTTCTATACTAAGGAGTACATTAGTTTACAAATTACTCGGGTGGTTTTTTGATTATTAAGAGTCCTCTTTCAGTGCCCACTAGACTTCTGGTATGAGCAATTACCCTACAAACACAGTATTTAACACAATTTTGTTTTCTTGCTGCAGAGTTGAAGCACCTTATGCTATCTGGAGAAAAAGGAAAATTTCACTCATTTTTAGCTCTGTTGTATTTATCTACAGCTTTATTGACACAATGTGCACCTAATATGTTTGTTTAACTTTATACGTTGTAGTTATAAGATAGACACAGTTTCTATCAGAACTGCCCCAACAATAATGTCCTTCAGCCAGTTTTTGATCTTTCCATCTCATGAACATTTCTTACATTTTTCTTCAAGCAATGTTAACTCCAGGTTGGAATATCAACACTGTAGGAAAAGACAGCTTGCTACTTACTGTAAAGATGACACATTAAGTTGCAGTCAGGCACAATTAAAAGACACTTACACTTAAGCTTTCAGCCACAGCCTTCATCAGTAAAAGAAATTGAAACACACATCATTCACTCACACAAGCAAGCACACATGTGACTGCCAACTCCTGCAGCTCAGGCCAGAATGCAACTATCAAGTGGAATGGAAGCAGCAATCTGGAGGGGATGGGGAAGGGGTAGAGGAAGGGATATAAGTGCACAAACGCTGTCTGGCAGAGTACGCAGGGACTACAATGCCAACAGGTGTGCCGTTAGGAGGTTGTGGGACAGGGGAAGAGAAGAAAATGGAGCAAAAAAGGACCAGAGCAGGGAAAGGTGGGTGTGTGCATTGGCAAAGTGTGGCAAAAAAAGTGGATAGGAGACTAGAATGGGAAGCAGGTGACAGGGTAGAGGGAGTGGAAACTGTTGGGTGAGGAGAGTATGTTACTGTAGGTTGGGGCCGGGATAATTAGGGGAGCAGAGAATGTGTTGTATGGACAACTTCTGTCTGCACAGTTCAGAAACTCTGGTGGTGGAGGGGAAGATCCAGATGGCTTGGGTAGTGAAGCAGACATTGAAATCAAGTATGTTATTTTTGGCTACATGTTGTGCCACATAGTAGTCTACTTTGCTCTTGGCTACAGTTTGGCACAGGCCGTTCATCCTGGTGGACAGCTGGTTGGTAGTTATTCCAGTATAAAGAGCTGTGCAATAATTGCAGCAGAGCTGGTAAATGACATGGCTGGCCCACCCCTGATGGGGTACAACAGATCTGTGACAGGAGTGGAATGGTAAATGTCAGGTGGATGGATTGGTCTTGCAGCTAGGTCTTCCATAGGGACATGATCCTTGTGGCAAGGGGTTGAGATTGGGAGTGGCACAGGGATGGGCTAGGAAGTTGTTGTGGTTGGGATGGTGACAGAACACCATTTTAGAAGAGGTGTCTCTTATTTCAGGGCACAATGATAGTTAATCAAACTGATGGTGAAGGATGTGGTTCAGTTGTTCCAGTCTGGGGTGGAACTGGGAGACAAAGGATGCTCTCCTTCCTGGCTGGCTCTTGGCAGTGGTTGACGGATTGGAGGTGTGAGGGGAATGACATGGGAGATCTGTTTGCAGACTGGATCTGGGAGATAGTGCCTGTCTGTGAAGGCCTTGGTGAGACTCTCAGTGTACTGGGCAAGGAAGTTCTTGTCACTGCATATATGCCTGTGCCAGTTGGCCAGGCTGTATGGGGGGGTTTCTTGGTGTGAAAGGGATGACAGTTGCCAAATGCAGGTATTGTTGGTGACTGGTGGGTTTAATGTGGACAGTGGTACAGATGGAACCATTAGATGAGGAGGAGTCAACATCGAGGAAGGTGGAACACTGGCTTGAGGAGAACTAGGTGAAGCAGATAGGAGAGAAGATTTTAAGGTTGTTAAGGAATAAAGATAGAGTGTCTTGGCCTTGAGTCCAGATCATGAAGATATCATCAATGAATCTGAACCGGACAGGGAGTTTGGCATTTTGGCAGGATAGGAAGGTCTCCTATAGATGGCCCATAAACAGGCTGGCATTGGAAGGTTTCATGTGGATGCCCATGGCTGTGCTGCAGATTCATTTGTATACCTTACCTTCAAAGGAGAAGTAGTTGTGGGTTAAGATAAAGTTAGTAAGGTGTATGTCGAATGAGGTAGTGGGTCTGGAGCCTGAAAGATGTTGGGAAAGGTTGTGTTCAATAGTGGTAAGACCATGGGAATGAAGAATACTGATATATGGGGAGAGGGTGTCAACAGTGAGGAGCAGGGATCCAGGAGGTAAAGGGGTGGGGATGGTGGAGAGTCAGTGAGGGAAGTGGATGGTATCCTTGACGTGGGAGGCTAAATTAAGGGCAACTGGTTGGAGGTGTTGGTCAATGAGTAATGAAATTCTTTCATTTCTGCCAAAATAACCAGCCACAATGAGGTGTCCAGAATTGCTGGGTTTTTGGGGAGCATGTAGAATGTGGGTGTGTTGGGTATCATAGGGACGAGGAGGGAAATGAATTAAGGGGAGAGGTTCTGGGAAGGGCCTAAGGATTTAAGTAGGGAATGGAGGTTGAGTTGGACTTCTGGGATGGGGCCACTCTGGCAGGGTTTATAGGTGGAGCAGACAGATAAATGGGTAAGCCCTTTTGCCAGGTAGTCACTCTGCCAATTATCTGACTCCCCTAACTATAACTATAAACGGTAGCTGAGTGAACCCATCCCAGAAGTCCAAGCCCTGTTTAAAGCTATAGGCCGTTCACAGAACCTCTCCCCTGGATCCAATTCCATTCTCACCCCTGTGATCCCCCCACCACACACACACACACCTTCTACATGCTCCCCAAAATCCACAAACCAATCAAACACAGATTCCCTGCGATATGGCACACACAGCTATCCTGTGATCTTGTTTAGAGCACGTGCTATAATCGATTATAGTTCACTGTTCTGGTGAGGGTGGTGCTCCAGTGGTGATTTGCTATTACGACGCTGGCGTGTGTTTGCAGTGGCTGACGGAAAGCAAGAGGGTAGTCGGTTTTCGAGTATTGCACGGAATGTGAAGATCACTCTGCCTGATCTGCTGGTGACTAGTGCTAAGGTTGTTGTGCCTCGCAATATGAGCAGAGTGGTCTGGGGCGGAGGCGACTCGCCGCGGTGCTGGCTATGCGGTGGCAATTAATTGGAGTTGGTGTGACATTGACACATTGCATTCATTAATCAGGAGAAAGCTTTTAATAATGTAGAACAGAATACAGTATAATGTCTTTTTTTTCTTGGGCAATGTGATATCAACTACAAGGATAGAAAGGAAATCAGTAATCTTTTTTGTGGATCAATAGACTAATCAGAATTGATGAAGCAATAGAAGAGGCTAAAATCAGGAAATGTTCAAGGCAGGATTGTCTACTGTCACAACTGATGTTTAATTTGTATAGTGAAGAGGACAATAAAAAAAATTAAAAAAAAAACTATTTCAATGTAGGAATGGTTTGTCATGGACAGAAAATCAGAGTGATACAGTTCACTGACAATGCAGCAGTAATCTGTGAAAGTGGATAGGTTCTGAGTTGGATGCTTAATGAAATGGAACAGCTGTTGGATGATGGCTACAATACCCACATAGACAAAAAGAAACCCAAGGCCATAGTATCCACAGCAAGAGAACATGGTTAATATTAAAATTAAGCTAGAGATTCTTCAAGAGCTGGACAAATTTTGCTACGTAGGAAGTAGAGTATACAACACAAATAAGGAAAATAAACAAAGTATGATGATAGTACATGGCAAAAGGACTTTCTATAAAGATTAACAGCTGCTAACAAATGGAAGTATAAAATCTGAAACCAGAAACAAAAGATTCACAAAAAGCTATGTTCGAAGCACAGGGGTAATGAGAAACACAGAAATTAAATCATTAGAAATATGGTGGTACAGAAAGTTGTTGGCGAAATGGATTGATCAAGAATGAAGACACACTGCAACAAATAAATGAGAAAAAAATAAAAAATGTGAGGTAATGAAGTGATATAATGGTTAGGCATAGATTGTAATATAAATCAATGCCGAAAAATGTCATTTCAGGGAATATGCAAAGGTATATCTAAAAATGAATATATAAGGCATATCGTCAATGATTTGGGATGCTTCAGTTGTCATGCCAATCTTAGGTTTATTGAATAAATTACAACAGGGAAGAAAAACATTTTCTTTTGAAAGTGCTGTTTGTGGATTTTCCTTAAGTGATAATTGGAAACCATGAAAAGCCTAAAGCTGGATTGCCAAGCACAGATTTGAATGCAGCTCCTACCAAATGTATGTTCAGTGTCTTAATAACTTGGGGCAAAACACCATCTGGTACTAGTTGGTATTGTAATCATATGTCAAGTTACGATACCTTTTAAATGACAAAGTAATATCTCTTGATTTTCTGTTAAACTATATAATTTTCTGGTGGTGGACTACTAATATTTTGCTGTCTGTACTGGAAACAATGAGTCCTCACCTATTTCTTCAACTAATTAATGAATAAGGAAAAAGCAATTCTTTTCACATGTAAATATATTGTACCATCAGTTACAATTCATCACAGCTCATACATATTTGTACACATGAAATATGCTTGCAAGTTAAATAGTTATTGTCACTCAACTGACAATTCTTTTCCATGCATAGCAAAGAAATCTCACTGAAGGTAATAACATGTTGCATGACTTTAGTGTTGACATCACTATCTACTCTTCCATGGCCCGCAGTGCATTTCCTAGGTGGGACAGAAATGGAACGGAGTAATCAGCCAAACAGCAAGTACCTCAACATGCAGACATACTACCTTCGGCATCCCGACCGGAAAATATGCTGCAGCCATCTCAACTAGTCAACATGCACATAAGAAATATACCAACTTTCCCACAGTATTCGAAACACAATATTTAACAAACATGAAACAATACTCCCAGAGGTCACAATCATCATCGGTTAAAAAGACATGGGACTAACACATCACTTTCCCTGACGTGACATGTTGCACCTCATACTCCCCCACTCCATCATGATAATTCTGTAATTTAAATAAACAAAGACATACCTTAATTAATAACAAACTGTTTATATTTACAATAGTTAACATGTGATATGCCCACTGGGCAGTACAGGCGATTAGGATTGCGGAAAGGGCCAAATAAGGTTGGGGTCAGTTTCACTTCAAAATTGAATTTATTGTAATTTAGTAACACCTTTAAACCAAACCAGCACATAGCCAAACCTTTACATCTACGAGTTCCAAAAAGCAATTTTTCACAGCTGAAGGCCTCCAAACAAGAAATCTTAAAAGCAACAAGATAATCTCAAGTGGTAAAAACATGCAGTTAAAATTGCAAATAAAATAATTGAAATATATATACATATATGGGCAGCTGGGCGGAAAGCCTCAAGGCAAAAGTGGACAGACAAACATAAACAAGATGCAATACAAACAGCTGAAGGCCCACAATAAAACTTTCAAGATTTTAAAATAAATTACCATAAGCTTTCAAAGGCAGAAACCCACACTGTTTAAGCTTGAAAGGTAAGTTTAAGAATAAGGTTTCCAAAGCTGAAGGCCCACAATTAATTTTTCAAAATTAAAAAAAGAAAACTATAACCATAAGCCTTAAGTTTTAGGTGGCTCAAACGCACTAAAAGAAAAGACAACACAACGACAATAACCTTTCAGCAAATATCCACTTGCCGAAATTCAAACTTACTCATATGCAGCTGAAGGCCTTTAATTTACATAATATACAGTAAAACCAAGAATTTTTTAAATCATTGGCTATGATAGATTATAAACAGACAATTAAACACCGGTGAGAAAGACAATAAAGACAACGGCACTCAGAAGCCTCCAGGGGGTCAGTCTGCCCTCGTTCACTTAGGTGAGACAGGTAGTGAGCCAAACTATCCTTGGTCCATCGGTAACCAAACCGTGGGAGAGCCCCAGACTGACCGACAAAATGACTTGTTTGCCACCAATCAGTACATGAAACTGAAACACAAAATGTTACAAACACGATTATCCACAATGAAATATGTACTAAGCTGTCAACTACACACCATGTTGGACAGTGACAACAGGTGAGGAAAGGATGCTGCCTGAAATTACATTAGTGGCCAGAGCAGGTAACCGGAACACTAACGGTCACAAAGCAGAAAAATTCCGCTGGTGCACTTGAATTATAGTCAACCGATATAGTTAATTCCACTGCATGGCAGCTAAATTCCAGCAATACGAACACTTGGTGTCATGAATGATCGGCGAGCCAAAATGCGTTGTCTGGTAGGACAACTAACCAACGATCCACCAAGACCATGGCCCGGCTCAAATGATGCGCCGCGGCAAGGGTTGAGCATGTCAACATAGACCTCACTGCTGCTCCATCCCAACAGCACTAGAGTCTCATTGCAACTCCCCGACTGGCAGGTCCGGACTGCACTCCAGACGCGTTCCAACTGACTGGCAGACCCAAACTCGCAACCCAAACTTGCGACCCGAACTGCCTTATGACAGACAATGACCAGGAAGCAATATCAGTTGAGCAAAGATACTACAAGAGGGGATATATCGATACGTGCTGCTAGTGCCAGTCACAGTCAGGCAAAGCAGCAACTCAGTGACAGTAGTAATTTAAATTAACAAAGTGAGGTGGAGGTACGTTAAAAACAGGCAGTAAAATACATGATGGCAGGAACACGAGCCACGCACAGCTCAACGTTGACAGCATATAAATCTCTTATGTTGCTCTCTTGCAATATTGTGAACTAACATCACCATGTTGCCTCTAAGAACTTTAAATGTCATTAAATGTTTTACGGATTGTAGCTATTATCATTATATCTCCTCACACTTTTTATGGTCTACTTGTTGGTTACCCATACAGACTGTCATAAATCCTTGCAATGTACTTGTTATTGAGAATTTTGCTCCAATGCACATAACTGTCTCTGTCAAACGTTCATTTCTCCATAATAAATTAATATTTGCATCTGAAATTATAGCTACAACAATGTGTTGTCTATAAATAAGTTACACATTACTTCGTTTATCCATACGATCTGTCATTTGTGAAATAAAGTATGCATTGCTTCTGTTTCAGCGTACATGCAGCATGGCCTACAATAAGACTACTAATTGAGTAATAATCTTAGGGAACTTAATTGTATCTTGTCCATGTCCACTGGATAACTGGTGGTTATCAATTTTCATTACTCTGATATTTATGTTTCTACGTCTTCCAGAGGTTATCTGATGTCTTCCCCCATAAGTCGGTAGGATTACTACCTAATCTTAGTTAAAATGACACCCCTTACAAAACTTTATATTAACCCAACCATAATGTCTACCTGATTATAAAAGGCATAGAACTTGCCAGTATGAGTTCTTCAATAAATAAGTTTACTCTTATTAGTATAAAATTACATAAAAAGGCATTACAAATGTGTGAGATATATCCACATATTGTGCTTGCTTAAGACATCATAAAGATACACTAATTTAGCACTGTTGAGCTGCTACTTTTACCAGATATTTTAGGGATGTATTACAGTATCTCTACAAGCATTATAATATCTTAGTTTGTTGTTGCACTGCCATTTACAAAGTTCCAACACTTGGATCATTATTAAAACTGGACTCCAAGCACAGGTATGGTAATCTATGTTACAACTTTGAATTAAGTTGGTATCCTGCCTCTACAGGAACCATCAAATACCTCATTTTCCACAGAAAGATACTCTCAAATAATACTTAATTTTCAAAGTGATTGTGACTCTGTATATATATCCTTATAAGCCTCGTTTTGATGTGGGTTATCATCCTATTTGTCCAGCCACACATCTAATAATTTCTTCAATTTATATACAAGGGTCCAGTAAGAAGCATCTTCCTATCTTTCTATTTTTCACATATATTTTTGAGGTAATACACTTATTATTTACTTAAACCCATACTTGATTTCTAAATTTAAGCCTTCTTACTTTTGTACAAAAAAAAAAGTTCTCCTCTGCACCGAGCGAGGTGGCGCAGCGGTTAGCACACTGGACTCGCATTCGGGAGGACGACGGTTCAATCCCGCGTCCGGCCATCCTGATTTAGGTTTTCCGTGATTTCCCTAAATCGCTCCAGGCAAATGCAGGGATGGTACCTCTGAAAGGGCACGGCCGACTTCCTTCCCTGTCCTTCCCTAATCCGATGAGACCGATGACCTCGCTGTTTGGTCTCTTTCCCCAAAACCAACCAACCAATCTCCTCTGCACCTGACTGACTGTCAGCAATAATAATAATAATAATAATAATAATAATAATAATAATAATAATAATAATAATAATACACAGACAAAAAATAGGAATAGATAATACAAATATTAAAGAAGAACTAAAAGAAAAATATAGACAAAGACTAACAAAAATACTGAAAACAGAATTGACAGTAAGAAACAAGACAAAAGCTATAAATACTTATGCTATACCAATATTGACCTACTCATTTGGAGTAGTGAAATGGAGTAACACAGACCTAGAAGCACTCAATACACTTACACGATCACAATGCCACAAATGTAGAATACATCACATACATTCAGCAACATATTCACATTAAGCAGAAAGGAAGGAGGAAGGGGATTTATCGACATAAAAAACCTACATTATGGACAGGTAGACAATTTAAGAAAATTCTTTATAGAACGAGCAGAAACTAGCAAAATACACAAAGCAATCTCTCATATAAATACATCGGCTACACCACTGCAATTTCATAACCACTTCTACAACTCTTTAGGTCACATAACATCAACAGATACGAAGAAAGTAAATTGGAAAAAGAAAACACTACATGGCAAGCACCCGTATCATCTAACACAGCCACACATCGATCAAGACGCATCCAACACACGGCTAAGAAAAGGCAATATGTACAGTGAGACGAAAGGATTCATGATTGCAATACAGGATCAGACAATAAACACCAGATATTACAGCATGCATATTATTAAAGATCCCAATACCACAACAGATAAATGCAGACTTTGCAAACAACAAACAGAAACAGTAGACCACATCACAAGCGGATGTACAATACTAGCAAATACAGAATACCCCAGAAGACATGACAATGTAGCAAAAATAATACATCAACAGCTTGCCTTACAACATAAACTTATAAAACAACACGTTCCCACATACAAGTATGCACCACAAAATGTACTGGAGAATGATGAATACAAGTTATACTGGAACAGAACCATTATAACAGATAAAACACCACCAAATAACAAACCTGACATCATACTCACCAATAAAAAGAAGAAATTAACACAACTAATCGAAATGTCCATACCCAATACAACAAATATACAGAAGAAAACAGGAGAAAAATACATCCAACTGGCTGAGGAAGTCAAGGACATGTGGCATCAGGATAAAGTTGACATTATACCAATTATACTATCAACTACAGGAGTCATACCACACAATATCCACCAGTACATCAATGCAATACAGCTACATCTAAACGTATACCGGTATATACAAGTACAGAAATCTGTAATTATTGATACATGTTCAAAAGTTCCTAAATGCAACGTAACATATACCATACAATTTAGTTTTAGCTTGGTATGTCACCTCTGCATCTATTATCAGTTGCTCTTTACATCCTCGTGCTCCTTTGCAACAGCCTTTCTGTTCTTCATTTATAATTTTGTTCTGTGTTGTAAGTGTCATTAATTTCTGTGTAATGACTGAAGTTAATATTTTGTATATTGTTGGTAGGCATGTTATGGGGCGATATTTTCCTGGGTTTGCTGTGTCTGCTTGATCTTTAGGTTTCAGATAAGCTATTCCATGTGTAAGCGTATCAGGGAATGTGTATGGTCTGCAATGTAACTGTTAAATAATTTAGTTAGATGTGAATGTGTTGAGATGAACTTCTTTAGCCAGAAATTTGCTATTTTATCTTTTTCAGGGGCTTTCCAATTGTGCGTAGAATTAATTGCTTGGGTGACTTCGTGTTGCTTATTAGTGTTACTATTATTATTATTATTAATAATAATAATAATTGTGTGTGGCTCATTCGCCAAGTGCAAGTCTTCATTTGGACACCACTTCGCCAACTTTCACATTCTTAACCTACCCCAGTTATCCAACCGGGAAAAGGGGACCTACAGTTTAGTGTAGAGTCTGAACATGTGTTATTTCTGGCAACTCCTCAGATCATTGAGAGATGGGGGCTAGGTTCAATCACAGAATGAAAAACCCAAAAGTCCAGCCGGGATTTGATCCCACAACATCTTGGTTTCCAGTCAAGTGCTTTATTGCTAGACCACCAGGCACATATTTTTATTACTTCCTTTCCATGATATTGCAGCTTCAAATTTCCCACAGCTAAATTAACGTAGGATCTAAAACTGATTGTTAGCATGTCATTTTCTCATGTATATAGGGTTAACTCCCATGTTTACTTCACATTGCTAATAGACTTGGTTCTTCTTTAGTCTGTTCTCTAAGCTTTCATGTTTCATATTTAATTTAATATAGTTTATTTGCCCTATGCAATGTAAGTAGTACTTTTAAAAAGCAGCAGTGATCTGGTACATTTGAACAGTAATTTATTGCATCTCTATGTACTGACATCGCAAACTGCCTGTGAGAGAAAGTGAAATGCCTATTTTTGACAACACTGTCTCACTACATCTTCTCCCTCATTTCTAGACTAGTTTGAATCGGTCTGTGTTAGTCTGTTAATTGTAATATCCTGTATAAACCTGAAAGCCATTACGTACTATTTGTATTCTAAGTACACCTCTTTTTGTACCACCATCTTAGGCTAGTTCAACAATATTCTTCAATACTTTATATATATATAAACTCAGAAAAGAAAAGATATACAGACATATCACAGGAAAACATACTCCACACAAGGACACCAACAAAAACGGAAAACATCTGACAGACTTTTGCAAAAGCCACGACCTCGCCATTATGTCAACAAAATTCAAGAAACCAACACGAAAACTTACCACATGGAAATTCCCCAGCGGAAAGCAAGAACTACAAATCGACCACGTAATAGTGCAGAAAGACTCACAAAAAGAAATTTTGAACATAGACACCCGTAAAGGCTACTTCGACTCAGACCACCACCTACTACAGATCAGGATTCGTCTTTTGCCCAAGAAAAAGCTCCAGAAGAACAAAATTGTTAGACCAGATCCAGAATACGTTACTTTAAACCAGACACAAATATTACACAAAATTAAAATGGAGAAAACGACAGACTGGACACAACTTTCACAAAGAATCCGAGAGGCCATGAAACTAGCACAAGCACCACGAACACGGAAACACCGTTGGTGGAACCACACATGTGACCAAGCTATTGACCAACGAATCAGTGCATGGAAAAAATTTAGTAGCCATAAATCCCAAGAGAATTGGATGAACTTCTTGAAAACATAGAAGCAATCAAGCAAAATCATTCGCAGTGAAAAACGACAGTATGACAAACGGCGACTGACAGAGATCGAATCGGACTTCATGAAGAACAATACAAGAAACTTCTACAGAACGTTCAGAGAAAATATGACTGGATATCAACCACCCATCTTGTGCTTCAGAAGACCGGATGGAACCCTAGAAACCAATACCAAAAACAATTGTGACATTCTGGCAAAGTACTTTGAAAAACTGCTCAACACGGACCCCCCCATGGAAGAAATGATGACAGAAACGGGCACATACAATCCAGATAGTGAACCTCCAACTCTAGAAGAAGTTAAAGAAATAATAAAGTCACTCAAGAATCGTAGAGCACCAGGAGAAGATGGCATCATCGCGGAAATCTGGAAGTTGCAAGACCCAGAACTCACCAAAGACATCCACAGGATCTTGGAAGACATCTGGAAGACCATGAAAATTCCTGGCGACTGGAAAACTGCCCTGATACACCCACTACACAAAAAAGATGACAAGACTGATCCGAACAACTATATCCCTACTACCGGTCACATACAAGATCCTCTCTAAAGCTTTACTGAACAGACTAGAATGCCAAACCGACCACTTGATTGGGGAATACCAAGCAGGCTTCCGTAAAGGCCGGTCCTGTGCGGAACGAATTTGGAACCTGAAAATGATTTTACAACACAAACAGAACCTGATCATTACCTTTGTTGACTTCAAAAAGGCGTACGACTCTATCGACCGGAAAACTCTCTTCAAAATTCTAGCAGAATACAAAGTAGACAACAAAACACGGGCTATCATAGAGCAAACTTTAACCAACACGACCTCCAAAGTAAAGTTCTGTGGGGAACTATCAGAGCCCTTTGAAATTCGCACAGGTGTCCGACAAGGCGATGGCCTCTCACCTCTCCTTTTCAATCTGGTTTTAGATAAGGTCATAAAAGAATGGGAAACATCACAACAGGGCATAACCTTAGGAAACCTACAGATTAAATGCCTGGCTTTTGCAGACGATTTGGCGATTGTCACGAAAGGTATAAAGGAAACAAAAGACGCTATTGAAAAACTGCACGAAATCGCTTCCAAAACTGGACTACAGATCTCTTACGAAAAGACACAGTTTATGAGCACAAAGAAACTCTCATCTCTGGACACAAAGTATGGCACGATTTACAAAACAGCAAACTTCAAATACCTCGGTGAAACACTACAAATGAGTGGACATAACAGAGACTCAAACGAAGAAAGAAAGACTAAACTGGACAAGGCATACAAAGTAGTGTGGAATCATTACAACAAGAAGTCTATCTCACAAAAAGCCAAATTACGCCATTACGACACGGTGGTGCTCCCCGAGGCACTATATGCAGCAGAGACCACACTAATCCTAGGGCATACACGTATCAGACAATTAGAAAAAGTAGAACGGAAAATACTTAGGAAAATATTTGGCGCAACTAACAACAATGGAATATGGACCAAGAAACCTACAGAGGAACTGTACAAACATACGGAGACAATCACAGAAAAGATTAGAAATCGCAGACTACAATTCTATGGACACCTATACAGAATGCCATCACACAGGCTGACCAAACAGATCTTTGACTGGGTAACCACTAGAAACAACAAATGGGTGGCAGAGGTAGAAAACGACCTGAACCAGCTCAACATAACAGCAGACACAATAAATGACAGAATAAAGTTCAGAAACATCATTAAGAAAAGTAAACTACATGAGATACAATGCGACAAACGAACAGGCATCAAATGGACCGAAGAACGCAAGCAAGATCACAGCCAGAAGATGAAAGAAATATGGGCAACCAAAAAGGCAATCAAGATGAAGCCGAAGACACAAAGCCGACAAGAAGCATGGACAGAGGACCGGAAACAGAAACACAGCGAGCGAATGAGGGAAGTTTGGGCAGCAAGGAAGGCAGCAAAAGGAACTGGCCATGTAGTTTAGTCCAAATGCGCTCTTTAAGGGCAAAACACCAATAATAATAATAATAATAATAATAATAATAATATATATAAAAACAGGATAAGATGTAGAATTGTACCTGCTGATGTGTCCAGGTGAAAGAGTCACCTAAAGTTTTGGTGCATTTAATCAGCACTTCTATACACCGGTGGCACTAAAAGAGAACCCAAAAGAATTTCATACAAATATCTAGTCGACCTACAAATCTCCATTTGCTTAATATAGGCTCTAGGCCTTCTGCCTTCAATTTCAAGCATGCCTTTTCTCTTTCTTCTAAGGTTACTTAAGTATTCAAAACCATTAACTGACATAGCATAGAATCTAAGCTTAAATGTATAAGTGAATTTGACATCACTCTTTTCATAAGTGGATCATTCCAGTGAAAATTACATCTACATTCATTATCAAATATATTCTACATTTCATGTAATCTACATTTAATACCGCAAAAGTATTAAAAAGTTGATGAAGAATAATACTAAAACTGCCATGCATTTCGCATGAATTGGTATGGTAGTAAATTAAATCTGAGCACTGACTATGAAACTGACAACAACATTCTTTGACATACGTGTCCCATCAATTCAACTGCCAGTGCACATCGAAATCCAAAAATTTTTCTGAAATAGATTTATCATCCACCATTTCTGAGGAAACAGGTGTGTTACTAACCAATTTCACTTCTTGTTAAATCTTCAGTTCCAAGAAAACACTATCACACCACACCTAAGTTGCAACAGCAGTGCCAGTAACTTCTATATGATGTAAATAGGTATCAGTTTCAAAATACATAAAATAACATCAAAGGCTGAGGTTTGATTTAACTTGGTACTTAATTCTACAAATTCTGTAGTTAATAGACGTGTGACAGGATCAGTCAGTTTGGTTACATCAGAAAGTAACTTATCTATAATATTTTAAATAGTGTATTCTGGATTTGACAAATGATTATTTGTTTGTTTGTTTGCCTGCCAAGATTTCACAGCGTCTGTCTCTAGATTAACATTTTTCATTTCTACCTTAGTGTGTGCCTAGCCATAGAGTTGTCAAATCGAGGACCTAGCTCGTTACTTAAATCAGTCTTAGTTAACCTAAGATTTTAAATTTTCGATATTTGCATCTAGTTTACTATTAAAATTTTCATTGGTAAACTTAAATGATTTGAGTAAGTTTGCCTCCATGCCTTGACAATACCAGCATTCAACAAAAAAGGGAAATAAACTTATAATTAGTCTAGAACAGCTACTTACTTTTGTGCCAAATGTCACTCAACAATTCCAATAATTTTGATTATTGTACCTTCCTAATGACGTCACTACAAGCTCTCAGAAAGGATGACTCAAACTAACATAGACACAGTTCACTGAATTGCTAGTGTAGCTCTCAGTGTCTCTATCCCAAAGCGTAGCAATGGATATGTGATAGGGGAACTGACAAAATATTAGTCATGCTTGTAATGATTATGTTTCTGCTGCACTAAGGAATTAAAGTATGTCTGCACTCATATCAACTTTTGACATGAAAATGTGTAAACTGTCCTTTAGTTCTGGTATTTAAACAGCATCAAAATAATGTATTTTTGTTTCTGTTAATAACAGGATGTATACGTGGACAAGGAAAAAAAATTCCCGGATTTCCCGGTTAAAAATACACTTTCTCCCGGGAGAAAACACACTTTTTACGTGTTAAGTGACAGTATATTCTCCCTGCAAAACTTATCGTTCCTTTGAATGGTTATACACAGGCGTTGAATTTCCCGGCCGAAAAATATGTTTGATGTGCAGCAACATGTATGTTGTGTATTTTCGTATTACGAAAGTATACATTGGAATTCCACCAAACACTACATGTTACTCTCCGAATCATTGAAATCGAGATTGCGATGCGCTTTTGTAAGCCACTTATTGCTCATGTCACCTGTCCTCGCCAGCCGATGACAGCGGATATTCAGAGCATAGGACACGTGATGTAGCCAGCCAACAGCAACGTCACTGTTGAGTAGCAGGAACACACGAACAGGGAAAGTTAATAGTTTAAATTAATATACATAGTGTTGCTACAAGAAAAGAAAAGCGTTCGCATAAAATATTGGTCTCTGAGACTAATAGGCTACAACAGAAGCTAAGCTTTCGCATATAATGTTGATATTTTTTGCGCGTGCTACACTTTAAGATATATCACACAAATGTGGCAGTAAAATTTTTAATAATGACAAATGTCTGAGCGTCAGGGTTCGAAATTCTTCGAAATGGTTCATCATCAAAGAGTTGATTTTTAAATGAGAGTCAAGCGCTCTGTGATTTAATAAATTCATGGTACATTCTCGCACGTAGTTCAACTTACGTAAAAGGTTATTTACTTTTAAAGTAACGCTTTTCAAACCACCATTCGCAATACCTGTTAGAAATAGGTTCATTTCCACAGTTGCCAGAGAGCGCAGATAACAGGCGACACCGCGCTTGCGCAGCTACCATGGCGTAGGAAGCCCGTATGTACGTACGTGTAAAATATCGAAATGCATACATTATGTCATAAAAGAAACGAGACATCAGAGGATACTCCAAAAGCATCGGAATTTCGTGAACCATACTAAAAAGTGCACATTTAAAATGCATACTTAAAGTGCACATTCGTATATCCAGATTCCCAGTGAAGTAGACCTCGACCTTACCTTAAGCTTTTCAGTGTGGTTTTCGGGATGTAAATTCTTTTGGAGCACCAGTACTGTATTATATCATGTTTGGTTCTTTATTATGGCATAATGCCATACGTGCTAGAAGATGAAAACGTGCACTTTAAATGCTGCAAACAGTTGAAACTAGCCAGCACTGTGGAATTAAACATTTCGTTTGAAATACATTGACTGCCTCTGCCGAAAAGGTTAATAAAAGTCAAAGTTCTTTAGCAAACAGACAACAATAACTTCATGGTTCTGCAAGGCGATTAATGCTTGACTGTCAGAAAGGTGGAAATAAAATAAAATCTGAAACTAATAATATATTTTAGCCTTCCGTAATTAGTGAAAGTGTTTTAATTCATTTGATAGCGCCTGGCCACAAATATCCGTTTTGTTTTCATTTGACGTAAGAGTAAACAAATGAGAAACAGTAAAATGACTAAACGTAAACATGGCTTACGTGGAGACTACCCACTAAACTCAGACTGCTCTGCGCATCGTCCCCGGATCTACGATATTTGCTAACCAGGTTAATCCTAAAAAAAAATCGAATTTTCAAAAATATGTTCATCTTGTAGCGCACATCTTCCTGAAAAGTATGAAACATAAAACGCGTGTTCGAGGAAATGGAAGACATGTTTTGGCCAAAGAGCAGTGCCACGCCTCTTTAGACAGCATTCTTCTATCGCACGTCACTGTATTTCGTTCTGTGGAAATTAAACGTGTATATTTAGTAATGGATGCCATCAAACTATATTCAGGACAGTGGAAATTGAAATGTCCTGTGGTGCGCCTCCTGCTCCCATTCGGCCGGTTGGACAGCCTGGCCCTCTTAGTCGGTAGAACAAGAACTCTTCAGAAAATATGCTCTCTTTATTGCCTGTTAGTTAATAACTTGCTGTTTTGTGTGACAAAAAAATACAGTATACGTAAAACCAATAAAGACAAGAGACAAGCAAGAAACTACATATTTCTTCAATTCTTAGCTCCTAGCCTTTTTTTCTCTCTCATCCTGATACAGCTTTACATGGCGTGGTTTCCTTTCTGCGAAAGATTCGATTACCTAATCAAAATTCGTCAATCGCTTTGCTACATGAAAAATCAAAATGTCGTTATCTAATATTGAAAAAGCTGCAATTACAAATAGGCCCAAGACTGGTGTGGTTTCTCGACCTGATTACCTGTATTTTGTCGCAGTCTGCAAGACAAAACAAAATAGGCATTTATAATAACGCAGCAATTGTAATACATGCCAAATAAACAAGACTGTTTTGGCAGAAATGGTCGTTTTTATAACACGGCAGAATATAATTCACAGAGTATCCGTATCAAATGCCTATTAGGACTACTACAAGCAACAAGCTTAATGTTAGGAAACAGTTCCACATTTCATTCACACGCACCAGTTTTTCAAGAATGGGATCGAAAAGTAGTATTATGAAATTGTTATATAAATTTGGAAACGTCTTATTCTTCCATAATTTGTATAATGTCCCCGTTTCTTCTCCTTCCCCATTCTAACAAACAATCTTATCACCAATTGTGTAGCTAGTCCTGTCACGGTCAAAATTTGTTCGCCGATTAACTTCACTAACCCTGCCATAATCACAGGTTTAGTTATCCCACAATTATTCTCCGGTTAGGCGTTGTTACGTACTCGTACAACACGTTTTCCGCGTTACTTCCAGAATAGTACTTACGCGGCAGCTAGCCGGGGACTGTACAACTGGTCCTTACTAGTGTAGCGATCTGGCCAAAAATTTCCTGTCAAAATTTCATTTTCTTGGATACACCGAGAAGACAATATGTAATCTGGGGTAATCAGCCACCATCCAAAAAAATATTCATTGCCCAAGAGTGTTATTAGGATAATGAGCGGAGTCCAGCCTAGATGTTCCTGGAGGAACCTTTTCAGAAAATTAGGGATACTGACAACTGCATACCAATATATCTACTCCCTATTAATGTTTCATTGATAAAAATGGACAATCGTACAAAACCAATTATTCATACCATACCCACAATACCAGGAGGAAGATGGACCTCCATTACGAATCAAAAAACCTTACTATTGTACAAAAAGGAGTCCATTACATCAGCTGCAAGGTGTTCAATGCTCTCCCACCATCACTGAAATTACTTATCCACGAGCTTCCTAAATTTAAACAACAGCTCAAACAGTATTTATTAGATAATTCCTTCTATTCGGTAGAAGAATATTTCAGTAGAGTTTACTGTAATTAATTTTTTAATTTACTGATTTGATGTGCCATTGTGTACGATATTCACAATCACTGTGTCTTTCATTTAACTATTAAGATCTACCATTTCTAATGCAATTTTTTCTGTACCTATTATTGTGTATTTTGTCTTATATCAGATATCCTCTTGCAAGATGTACTTTTATTTATTTCTTTTGTATTATTTGTAATAATTCTGACACGTCCTACATCCATGCGAATGCCTCGCAGTAATGGATTTATGGGATATAAATAATCATGCTCACCTCTTATTCCTGTTAGTCGTTTATTTCCATTCTGGTAGTCTGAATCTAAGGATTTCGCTAGTAATTATAACAACGCTGATCATTCGTAAACCGAATCAACCACATGATCAGACAGCAATTGGCATTTATCTGTTTGGCTTTACTCTGCTCAGCTCATGTAGCCCCGTCCCCTTTGGTCTGGGGAAAGTTTATTTCTAGATGCGACGAGGATGTGTTCAAAAACCAACAGGGATGCATTTCATAATCGTATGAATAATCGATAGACCAACGTGCGTTGGATACTAAGCGCTTTGTGAAACAAGTTTTTTTTCCCCCCCCACACGAATATGAATCACCCCCTTTTCCCGGTAGCATCTATCTGCTTGCTGCGACTGCTTGCACAGCCAACAACCACATTCCTGTTGCCAGAAGCGAGACAATCTACTGCTCAAACGTGACTCTACTGCGCATGCGCACTAGTCCGCTCGTAACTGCTGAAACGAATCTCATGTAAACGGTTGTGATTTCATGCTCATCGGAGGCAATTTGTTGTAATGAAGCATTGCATAGTCTTCCTAAAGCCTTTGACACATTTTGCTGTTGGCACACGCTTGCATGAGCACTGTGTGTTGTCGTTGTATATGGCACATTTCCTCAAGTTATTTTCGTTTTTTTCTCTCATTTATGTTTTATTGTTGAAGAGTTTTATTCTGCAGTAGCGGGATACAGTAATATCCTTCGTCAGAGTATTGGTTCTTACCAGTGAATGTAAAAAAATTTAACAGAAAACTAAAACGTGGAAAAATTCCCGGAATTCTAAAAAAATTCCCGGGTTTTTCCCGGATGAAAAAATTCCCGGGTTTTTCCCAGATCTCCCGGGTCGTATACACTTTATAATAAGATTGCTCTCTTTGTCTACACCTGCTATACAATGTAATGGGATAGGAATGATGAGATAGGAGGAGAGAGGGGGGCCTATATTTCAATGCCCAGAAAATTTTAAAATCCGTTTACCAATACTCCTGAATCTAATAAGCAACATCATATTGTAGTTTCTTCTAAGGACACTGTAAACAGAATTGATAGATGTAACAATAAACCAAGCTCTCTCTCCATCATAATTAAGCAATTGTCATGAAACAGGGAAAAAAATATCAACAGTTTCGAAACAACGTGTACATTATTTTATTATGTGTATGACACTTTTGTAAATGAGACAGTGTTTGCCAAAAAGTTCACAGCATTTGTACTTCACCATCATTACAAAAGAAGGAAGGAGAGAATGAACCACATTACAGTTGTAATTGGGAATCTCACTCAATACAACATCAAGCACAATGAACATACACCTAATCCATTTATATATACCATCACATTTTAAAAACTGGTAACATTTCATAAACATAATAGCTACTTGATTAAAAAACTGACTGTGCTGTTCAGGAAGCCATCAGCTTCAAGAAAGGTACTTGCATAAGCACTGCATTTGAAGATGGTGAATCTCAACAGTGTAGTATAACAGGTTTACAATTTCACATTTGCATTAACACAGCTTACACAATGGAGAAAAAAACCAGTGTGCGGTTAAGACACCAGCTTTAAATCCTGGCATGGCTCCCTTGGCTTAAAGGAAATGCTGAGAAAAAATCTTTATACTATCACGGTGTGAATCAAGTTACTGCTCTGCTTTCAACAACCTACCTACTTGCCGTGAGACATTAATCTCCATCCTACTACGTTAACTATATTTTGAGGCAGAGAAGGAGTGCTATGTAACAAATAGCAACTTGGTAAAAGTTCTTTCAGTGAAAGATTTAATCCTTTCGCTGCTACAGACATGCTCTTTGCATTCTGTTCTGAGGTGCCTTTCGTTATGGCTGTACTGCTCAAAATACTGGTGCCTGTGCCAAGAGATTGCGTTCTGGGTGATATGACATACTTATCATCTGATTTTTTGAACACCATAAGGTGAAAAAAAATTTGATTTTTGCATATCTTACAGTCCGATATCTTCACTCAATAAAGAACTGATTTTCTCTTCATTATCCGTAATATTTACTGTGCTGCATCAAAGCAAACCATTGCACAAAATTTTAAGAGTGTCTGCAGAGGTAAAAACACATAGCATAAACTTTGCATATGGTTGATTTTAGCTCAGACATTGCAGCGAATGAAATGTAGGTACAATATTGAAACTTCAAATAAAGTTGGGAGCAGAAGGATATCTCATTTCATCCTCAAGTTACTAGGTTTTATATCCAAAGGATGCCCATTCACGTCCTTGCTCATAGTGAATTATGTTGTCATAACAATCACCATGTCTCATAAACCGTTCAAGAAGTCGAAACGAGGTTTCTGGCAAATGATACCATGCAACAAGCCACATATGTTACAATATTCAAAACTTTTTATTCACCAAGAAACATAAGTAACTCATCCACAGTACTCTTACTACTCAGTGGCTCAGGATGCATTCAGACTGTGGGAAAACCCAAGTGGCGCACGTATACATGTCCAAAGATTGTGAGGAATGTTGTAGCGACACACACACAGCAGCGAAAGGGTTAATTTTTGTTAACATATTGCTTTCATTATTCATTTTAACCAAGGTAAGGCAAGATCTCTGCCAAATAATCATAGTTGAATGGTGTAATTGGATAATTCTACATTTAGGTGTAAATTTTGCTAATGATCACGTAGACAATGCTACTATTCAACAAGTATGAGGAATAGGGTATATGGTTTTCTTTGATGATTTCCATAATTCTGACATTCATTTCAAATTCCTTTACCACCGCACAGGAATGGTCACTTACTGATCAGTGTTCCTGATGATGAAACAAACTACACAATGTCAGGTTGATGTTCCACTTAGCACAGAATTACTGAAGACAGTAAAAGAGAGGTACCACAAAGCATAAAAAAGCAAAAATTTTCAAGGTAAGCTACGACTCAAGTATACACAAAACATCCTTTTGCTACACAAATTCATTTTGGAAGTTCAGTGTTGGTTTAGATCAAAATATTAACACAAATATTACAATGAAAACTAATTAATACATTGCAAATATGAAAAATGGGGAAAGGGGCGCAGGAAAGAGGGACAGGAGACGTTACATACAGGGAACAGTAACATAAACTTGTTTTTTTCTTTTTTTTTAAGGGGGGGGGGGGGGGAGGCCATATATGTAGTCAAGCTAAAATTTTAACTCTGATACTATTGTCATTAGTACTTCATTTAGTTTTAAGTTGATAATAATGTAATAACTGCGACTGGTAACACTAAAGTTACCAACATGAACATACATCCGAAATTCATATTTTTAAAAGCAGTAACACCTATAGCTAACAAAACCCGCACCTAAATAATTATTTTTGTTTTCATCACAGAATAAAAACACCATATTTGTAAGGAAAAATTTACAAACGTAGTAGCTGACCAGTTAGAGGCAGTACCAAGTTTTTTATATGATGCAGCACTGTTAATATAGTTTACGTGTAGTATGCAATAATTGCAAATGTTATTAAGTATTTGTGATAAGTGGAATCCAACACAGTGCACTTTCAAGTATGAGCAGTGGAAACATTATCAAAATTTAGCTAACAAAGAGTAGGAGAGCTTAGGCCAGGCAATTCCTCGTAACCAGGGTGTGTGTCAATATCGCACACTAAATCCCAAATTTTTCTGTGATGTATTGGACTCCCACCTTCCTCTCAATCCTTCCACATCAACCAATTTCAACCATCAGATACAGCATAGCAACATGACATTTTGTCAATACTTCTGTCACATTAAAAAAAAAATTTAAAAAAAAGAGAGTACGTGCAAGAGAAATTTATGAAAAATATGAAATATGTGTAACTGCGAAAGCTCTCCAGTTCCATTATCGAGTGAATATTCATGATCTTTCTGCTGGTAATTCGATGTACGTAGTGCACACGTGTTTAAGAACCATACAGAAATGTCACCACCATCCTATGAAAATACACGCAGCACCACTATTTCACTGTAAAAAAACATTCAAAACAGAATATTTCTGCAAAATGCTCAGAAAAAAAGGAAGACACTGCATGTCTTTACAATGAGTACTGATCAGTGAGTAAAAATACCAACACTATATGGGAAATGCACCATTTTTAAAAACAAGAGATGAAAATCTACAAGAATGAATCAAATACAGTTCATAAGAACCCAAAAATGAATCTTTGTAAAATAACATTGCTTTAGTATCACAGTGATTTTTATTTTTCACTTGCTCCAGTATATCATGCAAGAGCAAAGCAATGTTGAATGTTAACAACATACTTCAAGAGAATCTGCTATTAAAGACTGACAATTCCATTTCAAAAATGCTGCCATTAATCTACTTATCTTCAGATAATATCACAGAAACAGTTACGTCAACACCAATAATAACTCAAACTTCATGTAAAAACATTTCTTACAATAAATTACATACTGTTTATCTGTCTGGCCTTTTCTGCTTCAAATCCTATGTACATACATCCAAACAGCAGAGCACAAACATTACTTATAATAAATTAAAAATGATGTCCGTAATTCACATTCAAACAAGTCCTTACACTCACACAACTCCATTGTAAATAGGCTACAATGAAAGTTCAGGTCTTGTCACTTTTCTGTGCACTAATATGAAACTTTTTACAAATGTAAAAAAGTAAAAAATAATTGGCAAGTCATGATTTTACACTTAATTCACACTAATGGTGCCTGACAGGCATTTTGTCCTAGGAACATCATTTATGTCATCCTTGTTTAACTGCAGGCCCATGCAATTCAATGAAACTTTCCAGAGACTGTGGTACATGTCCTTGATAGGTCAGGTTGAAAGATTTCACAGCTTTTGCAGCCATGCACTTTAAACTTAACTTTGTTTGGGTTCGCAGAATTATTTCTGCCACACCTGTAACACACAATGTCAAAATATGTAAGAACAGTACCAAAGTAACAACTACACTATATGTGTACCTTCTAAGGTTCCACACATTTTAATGTATAGGACTGTAAGGCTGTCTCATAAGTTCATTTGTTTTGCCCACAAGTCATCTATAGCTACTGAAAGCTCTGCACATAACTGCCCCCCCCCCCCTCCAAGTAACACAGTTGCCTAACTATCCCTCTGATATAGAGGTCAATAACCTGAATAGGATATGCCAGTGTGTGTTTGTGCTGGTGGTGCATGGAACAGCAAGAAAATGTGTTTACAAGCTATGGAAAGCCAGAAGGAATATTTCTGACATCTCACTGCTCACACACTACCTTACTATCATAAGGGGAAAATGGCCTCACAATGCCAGCATACAATTTGTGCTGAATACAGGGCTGATGCAGTAACAGCTCAAGCTTGTCAAAAGTGGTTTAGTTATGGTTCCTCGTGAACTGAGTGAAGCAAATTTGATTCCGCACTTGTCCATCTGTGACTCCTTATTGAGATACAATCAGAATGCTGCTTTCATGGAATGGCTGGTTACTGGATATGAGACATGGATAATGTACAATAACACCCGAAAGAGTAAATCGTGGTGCAAGATAGGGCAGCCACCACTAATAGTTCCTAAACTGGGGCTGCATCCAATAAAGGTACTGCTTTGGTGGGTTTACAAAGGCATCAGGCATCTTGTATTACAAACTACTTCTGAATGACACTATCACTTCTGAGAAACGCCATTCGCAGTTGGATCGTCTCAAGGCAGCTATTGATGAGAAATGACCAGACTTGGGACATGATGCTTCCAGAGAAATGGCAATGTATTGTCGACAATAATGGTGTATACTGTAGAAAGTAAATAGTTTATTATACTGTGCACGGCCCTGTGTGTGAAGTGTGTAAGCTGTGCTCCAGTGAGGTGTGTTTCCAGCCATTCTTTGTGATTGCACTGCAATGAAAAGTGAACAAACTTATGAGACAACCCAATATTTCCACCAGTCTTCCATAAATCACCATAAAATTTCATTTACTAAATACTTTGAAAATTCAGCACTTTTTCACACAATTATTACGTGTGATTTCAATTTTATTTCCATTTTTCCCCTCACTTAAGTCAGTGTAGGTTAGGAACCTGCACATGTCATAATTACTTTCATCTCTGCTCTTCACACTCTGGTAGTTTTGTATTTCCAGCAAAACACACTTTAACTGTTATTTTCACCCACCTGTGGCTGCAAACATCAATTCATTCTTTTTTCCAGTACTGGTGCTAATAAGCATATATAAGCTTTAACAAATGTTGTTGTCATAATTGTATATTTTTTAGATAAAATGTAAAAATCCAAATACTTAGACACAAACTTATTCCACAGAAAATTAAATAAAACCATTTAATATTACACATTTTTAAAACAGATTAAAAAGTATAAAATTATTTCTCCTAGTCCCATGCAGATTCCTTACCCTATACAGGTAATCTTGAAAATTTGTGCTTATGAATTTTTAACAGCTATGACAGTGCTTGTAAAAATAATATGAAAAATGTGGGGTGCATGTAATAGATAATTGATTAATGAATAGTTCACCAAAGTTTCTCAACAACTACTCTCTTCGCTCCTTACTATTATCTGCTGCATGTACCCCACATTCTTTCATTTTAAATTATACAGCTATTGTCATGGCTATTAAAAATTCAAAGGTAGCAATTTTAAGAATTATCTGTATGAGATTAGGAATCTGTATCGGGCAAGTAGAAATTATTTTGTACTTTTTAGTGCATTTTACAAACATGTTATATCAAAACGTTTTTTTATTTAAACAATTTCTCGTTTTTAGTCTTAGGTGTGTGAAATTTTTCAATCAATTTCAAACATTTTGTTAAGACTGCAACAGACATGTGGTAAATTTCATGTTTATTTCAGTTTCTCTTCATCTGACTCAACCCATATACTGCTTCCTACTGTGTATACACTGAGGGGAGAGAAGTCATGGGATACCTCCTCATATCATTTTGAACCCTCTGCCAGTCACTTAAATGTGATTTGCAGAGTATCCATGTAGATGAAGGTAGACGAACCTCTTTTTGTGTGGTGCAATGCAACAACTTGATGTGGTGTGGACTCAATAAGTCACTGGAAGTCCCCTGCAGAAATACTGAGTCATGCTGCCTTTATGACCATCTATAATGGTGAAGGTGTTGCTGGTGCAGGATTTTGTGAACGAACTGACCTCTTGATTATGTCCCCATAAATGTTGAATGGGATTCATGTTGTGGAATCTGTGTGGCCAACTAATTAGCTTGAACTGTCCAGAATGTTCTTTAAACCAATAGTGAACAACTGTGGCACAGTGACATGCCAGATTATCATCCATGAAAGTCCATCGCTGTATGGATCATGAAATCCTTGAATGACTGTAAATAGTCTCCAAGTAGCTAAGCATAACAACTTCCAGTCAATGATCAGCTTAGTTGAACTAGAGAACGAAGTTCATTCCACACAAACACAGCCCACACTGTTATGGAGACACCATCAACTTACACAGTGCTGAGTTGACAAATTGGGTCCATGGGTTTAAGGAGCCTGCAACACATTCTCACTCTACCATCGGCTATTACCAACTGTAATCAGAAGTCATCTGACCATGCCACAGTTTTCCAGTCTGTTATCAATGACAACTTTATGCAAACGCCACGACTCTCAGTTGGTCGTTACCTTAAGGTCTTCGTCCACTGCGCTGTTCATGGTGAGAGGTAAAGTTTGAAATTTGGTATCCTAGACACACACTTGACACTGCTGATCTCAGAATATTGTATGCCCTAACAATTTCCAAAATGGAATATCCAATGCATCTAGTTCCAACTGCCATTCCATGTTTAAAGTCTGTTAATTCTTGTCATGCAGCAATAATCATGTCAAACACCTTTTCACATGAATCACCAGAGTACAAATGACAGCTGCCGTTTTATACCTTGTGTACATCACACTACTGCCATGACTTTTCTCACCTCAGTGTATATCACAAAAATATCATGAACATAAAAAAATATGAGACTTAAGCTCTCAAGGAGGCTTACCAATAATTGTTCTTACCACGATACACTTGTGATTGGAACAGCAAAGGGGGAAATAACAGTGGTACACAAACTACCTTTCACCACACACCATACAAGGAGGCAAGTTAATATTGCACTGTCATCCGGGTGTCAGCTGTGTTGAAAGTTTCAGGTCCCTAGCGTATTGGGAAGTTATAATGTAATTGGATCAATAAAAAAAAAATTTACTCGCCAAGTGGTGGCAGGACAACACACACATAAAAAGGGGTTTACCTTCCATGTGTGTTGTCCTGCCTCTGCTTGGCGAGCACATTTTTTATCTATCCTATTACATTTTACTAAAAAACAATTATTTTTGTTGTTATATTAGCATCAGTGTGTGGAACCTTATTCTGTTGTAGATGAAATGATGTGAAGATAACAACATCTTCTTGTAAATGAATATAAAATTTAGGAAAAGTGATCTTTCTGACATGATCCCTTGCAGTTACAGTGAGCCGCTTGCTGGATTTAATCCCACTTCACAAAAAATAGCTTATACACAATTTGCTCAACCTTTAAGAATGTAGAATCTCAAATTGATAAAAATGGCTACAATGTTTTGACTTGTGCAGCAATGTGTTGAGCCTAGAACACTTTTCACTGTCACATTTTGGCATAAGATGTTTCAGAAAATACTAGGAAATTAAGTTCCTATGTAAAGCCAAAGAGCAGGTCCACACACTCCATCTAGTCTGTTGAGTATCATTTCAGTATTGGAAATACAACGTCTGTTCAAATAATTCTGGAACATTCGTAATACTGTGCCAATGGTATGTTGGAGAGAAATGCAGTTAGCATCCTTCCACATGCCTGTGTTTAATGTGTAACAGCCAGAAGTTTCATTGTTGTTTGTCTGTTCTTCTCGTTCAGTGCTGTATTGAGTAGAATGTTGTGCCGCACAGTTTGCAAATTTCAAGATGTCACATTCTCCATTCAATTTTTCATGAAACTCAAGAAAACCATAAGCCTATGGTGATGAATGCTTAAGCCGTATTTGGTGTTATGAATGGTTCACATGGTTTAAAGATGGCCGGACAGAAGTTAAACATGACCCTTGTTCAGGACACCCTTCTACGCCTGCTGAAGATGCTCATGTCAGGAACATCAACGAAATTGTGTGTGCCAATCGTAGACTGACTGTCCAAGAGAACGCAGAAGAATGCAACATTTCAGGATGACACAGGATCTTAGAATGCATCGTGTTGCTGCAAAGTTTGTCTCATGGCTCATGAGTCAAGACCACAAAGACCTTCGCCTCACACTCTGTAAAGAGCTTTCGGATTGTGCAAATGAGAACAAGATGTTCCTTAAGAGAATCTTAACTGGTGATGAGATGTGGGCCTATGGTTATGATGTTGAGACCAAGTTTCAATCTTCACAACGGATCAGGAAACGTTCTCCAAGATCAAAAGAAGCTCTTCATGCCAGGTCAAGTGTCAAAGCCATGCTTATAGTTTTCTTTGGCTTTGAAGGATTAGTTTATCGTAAATTCAAGCCGTAGGGAAAAACTGTTAATTGATGGTACTAACAGAATGTGTTGTGATGCCTGTGAGAAAATGTGAGACGGAAACTGCCTGAAATGTGGCAAGACAATTCAAGGCTCTTGTATCACGATCACACACCTGCACATTCATCCTTGCCTACTGGACAAAAAAAGAAATGACTTTGCTAATCACTGTGCTGCCACATCCTCCATACTTTGGTTTTTATTTCCAAAGTTGAAAAAGGAAGAAGACTTGCAACAATAGACGAGATAAAAGAAAATTTTCAGATGGCGCTTCACATGTTCCAGCAAGATACATACCAAGGCTGCTTCCAGAAGTGGAAATGGAGTTGGGAGGGTGTATCAATTGTGGAGTACAATATTTCGAAGGATACTGTACACAATAAGTAACAGATAAATGCAGAAAAAATTTTTGGACGAAGTTCCAGAATTTTTTGAACAGACCTCATAAATGATAGGCAAAATATCAAATTCCGCTGTGTCATCCTCAGACAATAGGCTGATTTGGAGGGGCACCTGGTCAGCACACCAATCTTCTGGCCGTTGTCAGTTTCCATGACTGGACCCGCTACTTCTAAATCAAGTAGCTTTTCAATTGGCCACAGGAGGGCTGAGTGCACCCCAGTTGGCAACAGCACTTGGCAGACTCACAGTCACTCATCCAAGTGCTAGCCAAGCCAGACAGCACTTCACTTCAGTGATCTGATGGAAACAGGTGTTACCAAATCCAGCTGCAGGCATGGGCAGGGCACACACCACGGGGGGTAGACGTATATACGAGGTGCATCCAAGTTCTAAAGCCTCCGATTTTTTTTCTAATTAACTACTCACCCGAAATCGATGAAACTGGCGTTACTTCTCGACGTAATCGCCCTGCAGACGTACACATTTTTCACAACACTGACACCATGATTCCATGGCAGCGGCGAAGGCTTCTTTAGGAGTCTGTTTTGACCACTGGAAAATCGCTCAGGCAATAGCAGCACGGCTGGTGAATGTGCGGCCACGGAGAGTGTCTTTCATTGTTGGAAAAAGCCAAAAGTCACTAGGAGCCAGGTCAGGTGAGTAGGGAGCATGAGGAATCACTTCAAAGTTGTTATCACGAAGAAACTGTTGCGTAATGTTAGCTCGATGTGCGGGTGCGTTGTCTTGGTGAAACAGCACACGTGCAGCCCTTCCAGGACGTTTTTGTTGCAGTGCAGGAAGGAATTTGTTTTTCAAAACATTTTCGTAGGCTGCACCTGTTACCGTAGTGGCCTTTGGAACACAATGGGTAAGGATTACGCCCTCGTTGTCATTTTTTCAGCACTGGCGGTTACTCGAAATTTTTTTGGTGGCGGTGAATCTGTGTGCTTCCATTGAGCTGACTGGCGCTTTGTTTCTGGATTGAAAAATCCACGTCTCATCCATTGTCACAACCGACGAAAAGAAAGTCCCATTCATGCTGTCGTTGCGCGTCAACATTGCTTGGCAACATGCCACACGGGCAGCCATGTGGTCGTCGAATGACACTTTTCGCATTTTCAGGTCGTCATGCAGGATTGTGTGCACAGAACCCACAGAAATGCCAACTCTGGAGGCGATCTGTTCAACAGTCATTCGGCGATCCCCCAAAACAATTCTCTCCACTTTCTCGATCATGTCGTCAGACCGGCTTGTGCGAGCCCGAGGTTGTTTCGGTTTGTTGTCACACGATGTTCTGCCTTCATTAAACTGTCGCACCCACGAACGCACTTTCGACACATCCATAACTCCATCACCACATGTCTCCTTCAACTGTCGATGAATTTCAATTGGTTTCACACCACGCAGATTCTGAAAACGAATGACTGCACGCTGTTCAAGTAAGGAAAACGTCGCCATTTTAAGTATTTAAAACAGTTCTCATTCTCGCCGCTGGCGGTAAAATTCCATCTGCCGTACAGTGCTGCCATCTCTGGGACGTATTGACAATGAACGTGGCCTCATTTTAAAACAATGCGCATGTCTCTATCTCTTTCCAGTCCGGAGAAAAAAAATCGGAGCCTTAGAACTTGAATGCACCTCATAGGCCCAGAAAATAGGTGGGAGAGGGAAAACTCAAGTCCAGAGAGAAGAGCCCGGACGTGAACCACAATTGGACACCCTGACAGGGGCCGTCGTTCTGGATGATGGACAAATGAGTTGGGGAACAGGAGGCGGTAATTTGGATGCCCAGGCAAGCTACAAACATGTGCAGCATAAGCGGCCAGTACACATTGGTGGCAGATCCGCAATGGAAGGACACCAGCCTATACAAATATGCTGTTTACAGAGCTGGTGCGGAAAGGTCCAGTTGCAAGTCGGATCCCGCAGTCAAGCAACTGCAACGTGGAAGTCGATGCCAAACCGTAAGCCAGACTCCCATAATCAAGACGGAACTGAATCAAGGCCTGATACAGTCGTAGAAGGGTAGACTGATCGGCACCCCAGCTGGTGTGACTCACGCAAAGGAAGAATTTTAAGATGGAGCCAGCACGTTTGTTTAAGCTGCCGAATATGAGGGAGCCAAGTCAACTGGACATCAAAAAGCAAGCCCAAAAACCGATGGGTCTCCACCACGGCAAGAGGTTTGCCGTCAAGATAAAACCGTAGCTCAGGGTGAACACTACGATACCAGCAGAAATGCACGACGCGGGTATTGGTGGCTGGGAACTGGAAGCCGTGCGTGACAGCCCACGACTGCGCCCAGCGGATAGCGCCCTGTAGCTGCTGTTCAGCAACCGCAATGCCAGTGGAGCTATAGTACAGGTAAATGTCATCAGCATACAAAGAAGCCGATACGGACGTTCCCACAGCTGCAGCTAGCCCATTGATAGCAACTAAAAAGAGGCAGACACTCAAGACGAGGCCTTGCCGGACCCCAATCTCCTGGACTTGGGAGGACCTATTGGAGAGACCAACTTGCACGTAGAAGGAACGAAGCGACAGAAAAGTTTGAATAAAAATCGGGAGCGGACCCCTAAGATTCCACCCATGAAGCGTGGTGAGGATGTGATGTCGCAATGTTGTATCATATGCCTTCCGCATGTCAAAAAAGATGGCAACCAGATGCTGACGGCGGGCAAATGCCGTACGAATGGCAGACTCTGGACAGACCAGATTATTGGTGGCAGAGTGGCCCTTATGGAACCCAACCTGAGACAGAGGCAGAAGGCCCCGAGACTCAAGTAGCCAACTCAACCTCCGGCTCACCAAGCATTCCAGCAACTTGCACAGAATGTTGGTGCGGCTAATGGGGCGGTAGCTGTCCACCTCCAGTGGGTTCTTGCCAGGCTTCAACACTTGGTCGATAATGCTTTCCCGCCACTGAGATGGGAACTCGCCCTCAACCCAGGTATGGTTGAAAAGGTCTAGGAGGTATCACTGGCAGTTCACCGAGAGGGGTTTGAGCATCTGACAGTGGATGCAATCTGGCCCAGGAGCCGTATCAGGGCAGGCAGCTAGGGCGCTTTGGAATTCCCACTCACTGAATGGAGCATTGTACGATTCGGGGTGGCACATATGGCATGAAAGGCTCCGACATTCCAACTGCCCTTTCAGGGAGCAGAAGGCCAGTGGATAATTCGTAGAAGCAGAACTCTGAGCAAAATGCTCTGCTATGAGTTCAGCAATCGTGTTTGATTCAGTACAGACTGCTCCATTCAGGGAAAGCCCAGGGATGCTGACATGGGTGTGATAGCCATAGAGCCGCCTAATCTTGGTCCAAACCTGCGATGGAAAGGTATGGACACCAATGGTGAAGACATACCTTTCCCAGCACTCCTGCTTCCGATGGTGAATAAGGCAATGGGCTCAGGCATGGAGCCGTTTAAAGGCGATGAGGTGTTCCACAAGTCGTCACACTCCATTAGACAGAGGACAGAGGGTAGAAGGCAAGGGCTGCAGACCAAAAGGTTGATGGCTGAGTATGTGCCATACGCCACACTGAAATGAGTGGAGGCACCATTATTTAACAGAGAAAGGTCAAGCTGTGCCAACACTTGCTCAACGACAGTGCCTCAGCCTGTTGCCACCAATCCACCCCACAAAGGGTTATGGGTGTTAAAGTCGCCCAGTAACAGAAAAGGTGGTAGCAGTTGGGCTATCAGCGCAGCCAATACATGCTGTGGGACATCACCATCCAGTTGAAGATAGAGACTGCAGACAGTAACAGCCTGAGGTGCCCACACCCTAACAGTGACAGCCTCTACAGGTGTTTGAAGAGGAACACACTCACTGTAAAGAGTGTTAAGGACACAGGTGCAGACTCCACCAGATACACTCTCACAAGCAGCCCGATTCTTATAATAACCCCGATAGCCATGAAGGGTGGAGGTTCGCATCGTCAGGAACCAAGTTTCCTAGAGAGCAATGCAGAAGAAAGGGTGAAGGCTGAGAAGTTGTTGGAGCTCAGCAAGATGGTGGAAAAATCTGCCGCAATTCCACTGGAGGATAATAGCATTGTGAGGCTGGGAAGGCATTGAACATTCAATGAGGCGGTTTACACCTCAGGGTCACCTGCTGCCACTGACTCACTGCCTGAACAATCTATATCTATCGTGTCTGAGGGTCCGGTGAGGTCTAGATCCTCAGCAGACGCCACAATCTCTTGTAGGTAGTGGTGGTGTGAGTTCCACTGCAGTGTCTTGGCTTTTGGGGGTCTTTTGCTTTTTTGGTTTCTCTCGCTGCCCGTTAGGTTTGCCCCGCTGGGAGGGCTTCACTGATTCAGTCTCAGGGACTAAGGAGGACCGTGAAGCCCTATGACGAGCTACCTATGGTTGCTTCAGTCACTGGCAGGTGTCAGCTGTACCACTGGTGAGAACCTGGGAAGTGAGTGACTCAAGGACCCTAGCAAGAGGAGTCGAAGAAGTGGTATGCTGCTCCGGCTTAGAAGTGGGGATAGATGTCCCAGATGGTTGAGGGGGTGTTGTTCCTGAAGTAGTTGGTGCAGGAACAACAGGGAGGGTAGAGGCCCCACGGTCGAGGGGGGGGGGGGGGGGGTGTAGTCTTTCTTTCTGTAAAATCCTGCAGTCTGGCAAGCAAGGTGAATGATGCTCTCTGCAGTTGACACAGATGCAGACATGCCAACTTTCAAAAGTGAAAAGTCAGGAGAATTTTAGCAGTGTACTATTGTGTATTACAACACATCTCTGATGATTAAAGTTGCAATAATTCCATACCTGTAAGAACTCAATTACATTTGCTTTATTATTTGCATGTAAATAGCAAATAATGGACATACCTGAGCCTTCAGACTTTATAATTTATCATTCAACACGCTGAACAACATGAATGATGAGCTCTGCAGGATTCCTTGGATCAGGGTGTCTACGGGGACATGGAAAAAAATTCCCGGATTTTTCCCGGATATCCCGTTTAAAAAACATGCTTTTTCCTGGGCGAAAATACACTTTTTCCGTGCTAAGTGACAGTAGGTTTTCCGTAGATTTTCCCTCGGAACTGCAAAACATATGAATACTTTGAATGGTTAACGTTTCATACACTCGTGAAGAACTTCCCAGAAAAAAATTTTTAAAAAAATAAATAAAGACGGGGGAGAGAAGTTATAGAAAGACTTTTAATGAAACAAAGGAAAGAAGTTTTGGAAAGACCTTTAATTTGCAGCAACATATATGCTTCATATTTCCGTATTATGAAAGAATAAATTCGAATTGCACCAAACACGGCACATTAGTTTCTGGAGCGTTGAAACTGAGGTTGCGATGTCCTTTTGTAAGCCAATCATATCTCATGCCACGTGATTTCGCCAGCCGATGACAACAGATATTGAGAGCATAGGACACGTGTAATGGTCACCCAATAGCAAGATCTCTGGTTACGTAGCGCGAACACACAAAGAGGAAAAGTTAAGCGTTTATATTAATGTACCTAGTATGGCTACAAGAAAAGCTAAGCTTTCACATATAATATTTATCTCCAAGATCAACAAGCTACAACAGAAGCTAAGATTTCACATGTAATATTGATCTTTTTTGCGTGTGTTATACTTTAAGATGCATCACACAAATGTGCCAGTAAATTTAAAATAATGACATAAATGTCTGGGCTCGAAATTCTTGTAAGTGGCTCATCCTCAGACTGTTCAGTTTGAAACGCTCTGTGATTTAAAAATCCATCCCACTTTCTCACATATAACATAATTCATCTTGCGTAAAAAGAAATTACTTTGAAAATAACGTTTTCTAACTACCGTTCGCAATACTATCCGGAGACAAATAGAAATAGTTTCGATTTACCAGTTGCCAGAGAGCGCCAGAAAATAGGCATTATCGGACGTGCGCATCTGCAGTGGTGTAGAAAACCCGCATGTTCGTATGTATAAAGCACTAAGAGAGCTTACATTACACTCTAAAAGAAACAGGGCTTCAGAGGATACTCCCAAGAGCATCGGAATTTCGTAAACCATACTAAAATGCGTAATTCAGATTGAAGTGCACATTGGTTTTTTCCAGATTCACAATGAAGTAGGTGCCATAAGCTTTTCAGTGTGGTTTTTGGGATGTAAATTTTCTTGGAGTACCAGTACTCCACACTCTAATTTTGGTTCTTTATTATGGCAGAAGGCGATAACGTGGACTTGAAATTCAGCATACAGTTAGAACTAGTCAATAATGTGGAATGAAACACTTCGTTTCAAATAAAGTGATTGCCTCAGCGGAAAGATTAATAAAGCCAAATTTCTTTAGCGAACTTGCAAAAATAAGTTCATTGTTCTGCAAGGCGATTAATGCTTGACTGCTATTAACTTGGAAATAAAATAAAATCGGAAGACTGAAACTAATAATAATATTTTTGACCTCCGTAATTATGTGAATGTATTTTAATTCACTTGATAGCTCCCGGCCACAGAAATCCGTTTTGTTTCCATTTGACGTGTGAGCTGTAAACAAAGAGAAGCAGCGAAATGACGTGACTTAAACACGGGTCACGTGGAGACCAACCCCCTCCCCACTACAACTCGGACAACACTGCGCATGCACGAGTCTGGCAGCTAGGGCGCGCGAGAAAAATTTTCCTTGTTTGCATCTGGCTGCTTGCTACTTCTGCCGATACAGCTAACAACCACACTTCAAGTGGTGGGAAGCGGGAAAAGGTACTGCTTACACGCGAGTCAACTGCGCATGCGCATCAGCCCGCTTGCAACTGGTCAAACGAACCTAATGTGAACAGTTGTGGCGCCATGCTCATAGCAAGCAGTTTATTGTTACGAAGATTACATAGTCTTCACCCTACTGCCTTTGACATATTGTTGTTATTTGCAGACGCTTGTGCGAGCATGATGTTTTGTTGTTGTAAATTGCGCATTTCCTTTTCCACTAAGGTTTTATTTTTTTCCTCTCGTTTATATTTTATTGCTGCAGTATCATTCTCCAGTAGCAGGATACAGTAACATTCTTTGCTACAGAATCAATTCTTACCAGTCAAAATTACAAAAATTTAACTGAATGCTACAACATTGAAAAATTTCCGGAATTCCTAAAAATTCCCGAGTTTTTCCCGGTTTTCTCCCGGATGAAAAAATTCCCAGGTTTTTCCCGGTTGTCCCGGGTTGTATACACCCTGTTGGATTCACACACATTCATGTGAAGCACTCTCAAGAGAACTACAGTTCAAAATTACGATCCGAGAAAACAAATTAACGTCTATTGGATTTCTGTTTTGACATTGGCACAGCTTTTGCATGAATAAATCACTGTTAAATGATCACACGTTTTCATTTCATAATGCAACCTATATTTGCATGGCACCAAAAGCAAGACAGTTTTTTAATGGAATACAGAATTCTCGTAAAGTTGAAAGTAGAAGATAAGCAATATTAGCTCCAGTGGCATCCCCTTTTAAATTAGGCACAGATTGTAGGCAATTTTGAATTTCATGGAGTTCAGGGCTGAAGAATGATACGATAATAGGATATAACTTAAGTCCGTTATATTACTACCATCGGTAAAAATAGCGAATGGATTCGACTGCAAATGGGTAATAATTTTCACTTTTTCTTCCATGCACATTTCCGTAAGGATAGCGGTTGTTTTTGTTCTGGCACACCCATATCGTTTCGCAGTTTCGGAATCGGGAAACATTTTGCGAAACAAAGTCCCAGCGTGGTCGTCAGTTTATAGTCAAGTTATGCTCTACAATAAATGAGGTAAATAAAGCCTCGGCATTCGACACAGAATCTACGCTTTGGGGTTGGGGTTTACACGAGAAGTTAAGTTTCTGGTTCCGTTCTACACAGTGGACACCCTCCTTGTGTTTTTTAGTTTGCACATGTTTAAGAAAGTTGCATTTCCCGCCATGAGCCACTGAAAAGTCACGTCTACATACACTACAAAATGCGTAATTTTGTCCCCTCCTAGATTCACTTAAACACGGATACTCTTCCTTATACACATTTCTGAACACTGCATCGTATTTCTTCGCCATTCCGCACAAAAAATAATCAATACCTCCAAGATATGCAGCCAACAACTACTACAGAGTACACAAATCGCGCAGCAGAACCGAGAACACAATGGTCCTACATTCTAGACAATGGTCTTGTAGCAGTTATGCCAACCCTGGCGCACCGTTTCTCCCTATATTGCACTTCAAATTCCCCTAAATAATTTATCACACCATCAGGTAAGGGGGGAGGGGGGTCAACAGGAGTCCAGAATGAAATGTCGAGGGGAGGGCCAGTGAGGGGAGGGTAGTAACCCTAAATATTTTTCCCCATGAAACATCTATCCCTCTAACTTCCCTCTACGGAAATCCCCCAACTTGGCAACACTGCCTTGTAGACACAACAACGCTAATCACTTCGCTCGGAACGACTATCGACTACTCCTTGTCCATGATAACTTTACGACTGCACTGGTGCTAAAAGAAGCGGAGGAAATTGACACTAGTTGAAAGATATTCATTCGTCTCCAAACACTGCCAACGATAAGTTCCTTACTTCCTTGTAGATACGAAGCACGAGCAACGCCTACTGCCGCTCCCGACAGCCACCGCACGAATATTCCAAGTTAACGTAGAAAAGTAGCAGCCATACCTTGTCATCCATCAATATATCGAAGGCGCAGGATTTTCAAATAGTAAGAAAAGTATTGAAACTGCTCTGAAAATCGGGAGATCAGTCATCACGGTCGGGAGATCGGGAGGAAGAAGGAAAAAATCGGGAGTCCCCCGCTTAAATCGGGAGAGTTGGCACGTCTGCAGATGGGAGACGGGGCACATGGAGTATTGGGATGTGATGGGCTTCTGCAATCTCGACTTGTGAGGCTGGAAGTACAGTGGGAAGACATATGGGCAAACTTTCAGCACTTAAAGTACCACATCGGGGGTAGGATATAGGGCTTGACATCACAGCGGCAGACCATCATCTTGACCTTCTCAGGCAATGTATCACCCTCGAAGGCCAAGATGAAGGCACCGGTGGCAACCTGATTATCCCTCTGACCTCGATGAATGCGCCGGACGAAATGTACACCTCGCCGCTCCAAGTTGGCACGCAGATAGTCATCAAACTGAAAAAGAAAGTCCCTGTGGAATATAATGCCCTGGACCATATTTAAGTTCTTACGGGGCATGATGGTAACAGAAACGTCCCCCAACCTATCACAAGTGAGTAATGCCCATGACTAGGCAGAGGATGCAGTTATTGTTGAAACTGCCCCAGAGCACATTTTGGACAAGCCCTCCACCGGCCCAAACTTGCCCTCTAAATGCTCGACACAGAACTGAGGCTTCATCATCATGAAAGACTCCCAATCAGCTCTCGTACAAACTAGGAACTGGGGCAAATAAGTCTCACTGCCATCCTTAGCCTTTCGCCCCTCCCACGGTGTGGCCAGGGAGGGGAACGATTTGGGGTCATACCTCTGCGCATTGTAGTGAGCCCTCGAACGCTTAGAAACTGCCAGTGGCTGGCCACCAGCAAGAGAAGATGTGCCACGCTTCATTGCTTGTCATCCGCCCTGATGGTACCTACTCTGACCAAGGGCCCACCCCACGGACACTATCCAGCCTCAGCAAGGGCCACCCTGGCAGGATGGTCATTGCCGGGAGTCCCGATGCCCCAGGGTGACAGGCATCTACTCCCTGGCATATGTGAGGAGTACACGGCACAGGCATCAGCAGAGCGATCTTTGTGTTGTCAGGGGGGCTACAACCAACAGGATACATGGCGGCCCCACCATAACGGACCAGCTACCATGCTGGATATCAGGCGCAGAGAAGTCCATGGTCGGTGGCGGCGCAGAAAGCGACACTGCACTATGCATGGTGGAAATCACACTCAGGAATGTATCCTCACCCAAGAGATGGAGAATGAGTGGGACTGCAATGCAACAATGAGAAAGGGGGCTAAAGACCTCAACGCAAGATGGACACAATGCACCACGTAAGGCGCCCTGCCCCAATTGGTTCGCTCTTCAGGAAAATTTGGAAATATGGAGGTCAAACCCTACAGGGGACCATCACATAAAGGCTGAAATGTGTGAGACTCCTTTTAGTCGCGTCTTACGACAGGCAGCAATACCGAGGGGCTAATCTAATCCCCAGACCCGCAGGGGCGGGGGCGAGGGGGGGTTTGACTATCTTGACACTGCACCCTGTTCGCCGACTTCCTCCTGTTCCCTTGGATGCAAAGGGACTTTAAAGGAAAGTGTTTTGCAGATGTCAAAAATGTAAAACCCAACATCACAGGGGTGCCAGCAAATGTCACAGAGGACAAAATTAAAAGATGCTTCCAACACTGGAATGAACATCTGGACAAATTCTTTAACAGTAACGCAGAGGACTTTGAAGGATACTTAAGGTGTATTTGAGCGGATTGGGGGGGGGGGGGGGGGTGTACAATTTTTATAAAGAAATTCTGGTTACTTGTGGGTTCCCCCCATACATCACATTGATGTGATCCACTGTAGGAAAATCAGTTGTCTTAAATATTCAGTTGGTTAGAGTGCAAAGTAATATCACACCATATTACAGTTTAAAGAGTCAAGGCAATATCTGCCCCAATAAAATGACGTTATAAAAAGTCAAATCAAACAATGGAAGATCCAGGATGGAATGTATCAATATTATGAAAAGGAAAGTTGTTATCATATAGCGGAGATGCTGAGTCACAGGTAGTTACAACAAAAAGATTGTCACAAAGATAGCTTTTGGCTGGTAAGGTCTTTGTCAAAATTACACAACAGACATACACACATAAACACTTACGCAAACGCAACTCTCTCTCTCTCTCTCTCTCTCTCTCTCTCTCTCTCTCTCTCTCTCTCACACACACACACACACACACACACACACACGACTGCAGTCTCAGGCAATTGAGGCCACACTGCGAGCAGCAGCACCAGTGCATGATGGGAGTGGGTGGGGGTAAGGGCTGGGGAGGGTCAGGGATAGTAGGGTAGGGGTGGCGGACTGTTATTTGCTGTTTGAGAATGCACAGGGACGAGGTGGGAAGAGGCTAGGGCAGCTAATGCAGTCAGAAGGTTAGACCAAGGGCAGTGGAGTTGTGGGGAAAGAAGAGGAGGGGGGGGGGGGGTATATAGTGGAAAAGAAGAGAAGCGAAAATACTGGGTGTGAAGGTGGAATGAGGGCTGTGTTGGGCTGGAATGGGAGAGGACAATGACTAACGAAGGTTGAGCCCAAGAGGGTTACGGGAACGTAGGATATATTGCATGAAAAGTTCCCACCTGCACAATTCAGAAAACCTGGTGTCTGTGGAAAGGATCGATGTGGCACAGGCTGTGAAGCAGTCATTGAAATGAAGGATGTAATGTTTGGTAGCTTGCTAAGCAGCAGGGTGGTCCACTTGTTTCTTGGCCACAGTTTGTCGATGGCCATTCATGTGGACAGACAGCTTGTTGGTTGTCATGCCCACATAGAATGCAGCACAGTGGTTGCATAGCTTGTAGATTACATTACTGGTTACACCGGTAGCCCTGCCTTTGATGGGGTAGATGATGTTTGTGACTGGACTGGAGTAGGAGGATGTATGGGACAGGTCTTGCATCTAGGCAGGTCTGTTGCAGGGGTATGAGCCAAGAGGTAAGGGGTTGGGAACAGGGGTTGTATAGGGATGGACGAGTATATTGTGTAGGTTCAATGGACAGTGGAATATCACTGTGGGAGGGGTGGGAAAGATAGTGGGCAGGGCATTTCTCGTTTCAGGCCATGACGAAAGGTAGTCAAATTTCTGACAGAGAATGTAATTCAGTTGCTCCAATCCTGGGTGGTAATGAGTTACGAGGGAAATGATCCTCTGTGGCTGGATGGTGGGGCTTTGTGGATAGTGGGAGACTGGGAAGATAAGGCATGGGAGATTTGGTTTTGTACAAGGTTGAGAGGATAATTACGGTTTGTGAAGGCTTCAGTGAGACCCTAAAGTATGGAAGGGACTTCTTAGTATGGAATGGCTGGCAGCTGTCGAAGTGGAGGTATTGCTGGTGGTTAGTAGGTCTGATATGGATGGAGGTACTGATGTAGCCATCTTTGAGGTGGGCGTTAACATCTAGGAAAGTGGATTGTTGGGTTGAGTAGGACCAGGTGAAGCAAATGGGGAAGTTGTTGAGGCTCTGGAGGAATGTGGATAGGGTGTCTTCACCCTCGATCCAAATTGCAAACATGTCATCAATGAGTCTGAACCAAGGGAGGGGTTTAGGATTATGGATGTTTAGGAAGGATTCTTCTAGATGGCCCATGAATAGGTCGGCATAGAATGGTGCCATGTGGGTGCCCATTGCCATACCCCATATTTGTTTGCAGGCAAAACCTTCAAAGGAAAAGAAATTGTGGTTGAGGATATTGTTAGTCATAGTGACTAGGAAGAAGGTTGATTGATTGGAATCTGTTGGGTGTTGGGAAAGGTAGTGTTCAATAGCGGTAAAGCCATGGGCATTAGGGATGTTAGTGTGAAGGGAGGTGGCATCAATAATGACGAGCAGGGCACCGTGAGGTAAAGGGACACGAACTGTGGAGAGGCAGTGGAGGAAATGGTTGGTATCTTTTTTATAGGCAGGTAAGTTCTGGGTAATAGGTTGAAAGTGTTGGTCTACAAGAGCAGAGATTCTCTCAGTGGGGGCACAGTAACAGACCACAATAGGGCATCCTGGGTGGTTGGATTTATGGACTTTAGGAAACATGTAGAAGATACGAGTGCAGCATTCCCCTCATAACTCAGTACCACGCAGGACTGGAGCAACTGAATTACATTCTCTGCCACAGTTTCGACTACCTCTTGTCGTGCCCTGAAATGAGAAATGTCCTGTCCACTATCCTTCCCACCCCTCCCACAGTGGTATTCTGCCGTCCACCGAAACTACACAATATACCCGCCCATCCCTACACAACCCCTGCCCCCAACCCGTTACCTCCTGGCTCATACCCCTGTAATAGTCCTGTCTCGTACATCCTCCCATCACCACCTACTCCAATTTGGTCACAAAAATCACCTATCCCATCAAAGGCAGGGCTACCTGTGATACCAGTCATGTGATCTACAAGCTAAGCTGCAACCACTGTGCTGCATTCTATGTGGGCATGACAACCAACAAGCTGTCTGTCCACATGAAGGGCCACCGACAAACTGTGGCCAAGAAACAAGTGGACTGCCCTGTTGTTGAGCACACTGCCAAACAGGACACCCTTCATTTAATGACTGCAGGTTTTCTGAATTGCACAGGTGGGAACTTTCTCTGCAGTATAACCTACATTCCTGTAACCCTCCTGGATTCAACCTTCGTTAGTCATTGTCCTCTCCCATTCCAGTCAAACACAGCCCTCATTCCACCATCACACCCAGTCTTTATACTTCTCTCCTATTCTGCTATACCCCCATCCCCCCCTCTTTCCCCAAAACTCCACTGCACCTCCATCTAATCTCCTGACTGCATTAGCTGCCCTACCCTCTTTACACCTTGTCCCTGTGCATTCTCTAACAGCACATCACAGTCCACCACCCCTACCCTACCATCCCTCCCCCTCCACAGCCCAGCCTCCTCCTTACACCCACCCACTCCGATCATGCACTGGTGCTGCTACTCACGGTGTGGCCTCAGTTGCCTGAGACTGCAGTCACGTGTGTGTCAGTTGTGTTTGCGTGAGTTTGTAAGTGTTTGTCTCTTGTCTAAATTTGACGAAGGCCTTAACAGCTGAAATCCATATTTGTGACAGTCTTTTTGTTGTGCTCATCTGAAACTCAGCATCTCCGTTGTACCAACTTTCCTTTTCATAAAAAGCCAAATCAGCTGTACTTATATTTCAAAATAACTGAACAAGATGAGGTCATCATAATACACTAGATGATACATGCTGTAGAGACACTTTCATTACTGTATGTCATCATTTTTACATTAGATTACTTGATTTCAATCTCTCTGTGTCGTAGTGTTGCAGGTCATGTAGTGAAATGACAACATGTCTCCACAAAATTCACAACTGCCATATACCTGATGTTGCTGCTTGAAACGGTGTTTCCCCATGATTGTTGACTGTGTCCATATGAGCTCCAGCTTCAGTCAAATCCATTATAATTGCATGGAGCGTCAAGAAGTCACTGCAGAATGAAAGTGAGATACAATGAATCCATTTTTCTCAATATTTCAGAAAAAAAGAGAATTGAATGTTAAATTTTGGAGATACAATATTATTGTAATAACACCAAGAAATCACAGTTGGCACTGATTTCTGTTAACAAAATACTAATCATATCAAATACAAATTTTAATTTGGTAGGCCAATGAGCTTTTCAAGCACATAGTTCTTTTTTTTTTTTTTTTTTTTTACATGTGTGCACACTTACATGTAAAGTAAGATGATTCACTAAATGACATTACATATTTTTGTTCTAGAGTCAAATGTATGTACCTGATACACGAAACTTACCTAATTGGCTTCTGATAGCTAACTATCACGTGTAATGGAGTATTTCTGTTACTGTCCATTGCGTTCACATCTGCACCACATTGAATCAGTAATTTAGCTGTTGTAGCACAGGGGAATCTGTGGATAAATTACGAGTACTTGTATAACCATTGATTCAAGATATACATTGAACACAAAGCTCTATGTAACAAATTTAAATAATCCAGTCTTGCTGTTCCCCATTCATTTTATGCAGTACCATATTTACAGTTAAAAAATGTACTTCTTGTCATATTATGACTCACCCATAAATCATTGACAATCTTCTGATAATGAGACAACAGTAGGTGAACCAAAAACATTAAGTTTCTGATTTCAGCAATGATTTTGAACATTAAAGGTAATTCTTATATTTCTGCTCATGTAAAACATATCCTTGCATCCAATTTCCAGGTAACTTCTTCTCCAAATGCCTCTATCTATAACCATAGTCGCTTTGTCATACCCAAATGAAGTTCAACTTTAGACAAAGTCCCTGGCCTCACATGCAACTATCTTTAAAAACCTTGCAAAGTATCTCTGGCATACAACAGAAGTTGTAAATATTTTTTGTTACTATGTATACATCCTACACTTAGCTGTCATAAAAGTGTCCTGATACTAGCATGGTACAAAACAGAAGTGCTAGGTTCATGAACTGGCACAGATATTGAGATCCAGTTTCTCTTTGGATCTCCAAAGAATTAACATGTATGTATACTCAGCGAGGCCACAACTGAGTTTCCTCTTGTTAAGCTCAAAATTAAGTTGATGACTGATCCTATGTTCATACTGTTGACAAGATGTTAAATGATAAAAGAAAAATAAGTAAAAAGAACACTATTAATATGATACTGGAAAGTCGTTAATGAACTACAAACAATGGGAGAAATGTAGGTAACCATTCAACAAATAGACAAAGGATTGAGTGGCTGATGGGCATATAAACAAGTATGAATATTTGCTAAGCTTTCCAAAAATCTGGTTTATCTACTCATCTGACAACACCTGAACTACACGGTGAACTTCTCCACTAGTGGGGAGAGGAGGTAGGGAGATGTGGAGGCAACGTGGGCAAAAAAGAAAAAAAAATGATAGTATCAATGGCATCATGACAGATACAGGAGTTATTTAACAATGAGGTCAGTGTAGCGAGACCGAATACCATAACATCCCAACCCACAAAAAATAAATGCAAAATATATCTGCACTATTTGACCAAAAGTATCCAGACCTCCATACTTAATGCCGAGTTTACCACTTGATCTCACAAAAGGTGGATCTCCCAGTCTAAAAGGAGATGAAGAGTATTGTATTGTCATTAGAGAAGCAATAACAACAGAGTGGACTGGTCATTAGAGCTCAGCAACTTGGAAGGTGGACTAGTCATTGAATGTCACCTGAGTAACAAATCCATCAGTGACATTTCAACACTTCTGAAGCTGCCCAAGTGAATTGCTGATTATGTGACTCTAAAGTGTAAATGCAAAGGAACATTCACAGTTGAACCAAGACTTGGCAGACCTCAGATCTCATACACTGACGAACTGCGATGCTGAGCATTGCAGAGGTTGGTTGTAAAAAATCGCATGAAATCAGCAGAGGGCATCATTCATAAATTGCAGAGTGCCACCAGTAGACCAATTAGCACAATGACTGAGCATACGAAGTTTAAAAAAATGGAGTACAATGGTCAGCAGCTCCTCACATGTAACACATCTCTTGCCAATAGAGGTCTGCATCTGATGCTTATGTTCGCTCAAACTGTTTGGTGCATGTACTTCCATGAAAGTTTGGGACATGTCAATGTAGCCACTTTGCACACAGGGAACAACTGCAGTCAACTTCCCTCATGATCGTTCAAGTATGCCATACTTGAATGGACTGACTGTCAACTCTGGGAAAGAAAGAAAATCCACGTCTCTTATTTTCACACTGTGAAAATACCTTAACATATTTAAGACTATACCACAACATTTTATTAACTTAATTTTTCCCTTAAGAGTTTTGCTATCCGCGTGAAAAAAGAAAACTGCTAATTTTCATTTTGTGTGATTTTTTTTTTTAGTTCCATAATGGTTCTCGTCTGATTTTTTTCGTATTTGGTACTGTGAAACCTTAGTTTCGTAAGAAACCATTTACCTTCACAAAATCTGTAACACTCATCGTGACATGATGCTACTTGTTTAGCACGAGAATTTGATTCACAAATCTTGTACTGAAAAAGTCAGACAGCATGCAGGCAACCAATTGCTATGTTTTAAACCACACATTACTGTGAGTGAAATATAGCTAAAACAACAAAAGAAGTTTCAAAATTGTAGTGATATTGATATCTGTCATCTCTCACCAATAAATGTGAGTTACTGAATGGCATCAATGCCACAAATGCAAGCTGACTGAGTTCATGTGGACTTGGCGTATTGCAGAAGCAGAAAAACATATTACTGGAGATCAGTGCAGGCCTGGTAATGGACCCTCATACAATTTTAACCATCCATGCCCAGTAAACTCCCAATATATACAAATTTCTTCCTCAGCAACCACTGATTACACTGGAGAATTATCTACTATGGTCTTACAGTAGCCCACACATCATATCATAAAAGCAATTAATCCTTGTCAATTTTTTTTATAAACTTGCAAACATATATCCACCTAAGCTCTTCCAGCCTATTTGCTGGATGGCAGTTATTACTTGCAGATGTACTTTCATCCGATTGGAAGTACTTCTACACAGGGAGAGCAAAATAAATCTGGCCCAGAAAGTATTTTAGGGACTTTAAGGTAAACAACCAGACTTACATAATTTGCACCCATGTTAGATGATGTAAGTAGGGACCCCTATCTTAAAGTGAATAAAATAGTTTCCGGGCCAGTTTTATTTGCCCACCATGTACAAAAAATTAGAAACAACTTTGCCCAAGAGACATTGAGGACATACAAGGCACAGTTCCAGACATCTGGGCTGGTTGGGGTGTGGTATTTGCCCCCCTGGGGTGGTCTGTTAACAATTCACATCTCACTGCCACATAGTAAGAGCTCTTTGTTTCTGATTCCCACTGTATACATTACAGTCTACAACACTCACCGAAAAGCAGAAGCACTGAGATGCCAGAAGGCACACACAAAAGAAAGGAAACTTGCTAGTTTTTGGAGTTACCCTTTGACGGGTCAGAGTAAACTATACAATCCCACAATCCCACCTTTGCCCCCCCCCCCCCCCCCCAAATACATGGTGCTGTCTAGACTGACTCTGCCAATTCTATTTTATGGTAAGTGGACTGGTTGTGGTGGGGGCAGTGTCAGATGGGGTGGGTAGAGGGAGATGGAGGAGGCAGGTGGAGAGACTAGCCGTTGCTAGCTAGTGACTCAGAGGGGTGCAGCCATATGGGTTGGCATGATTGTTGCATCCGGCAGGAAGCAACTCACACCAAAGGTGCCATGGGGACATGAACTAGGAGGGGCATGGAATGTGCGAGGGCAGTGGATTACCTGAGACTGAGGCCAGGACAATTATGAGTGCGGAGTTTTTGTTGTAAGGTCAACACCAATCTGCAGAATTCAGAGAAGCTGGTGGTGGCAGGAAGGATCCAAATGGCTCTGGTTGTGGAGCAGTCAACTGAGCATGTTGTGCTCAGCTGCACATTGTGCCACTGGGTGGCCAACTTTGTTCTTGAACAGTTTGGCACTGGCATTCATCCTGGGCGGCAGCTGGTTGGTAGTCATACCAACATAAAAGGCTGTACAGCGTTTGCAGCAGAGTTGGTATATGACGGCCTCTCATGGGATAGGATAATCCTGTGAGAAAAATAAGAGGTGCTGGATGGGTGGATTGGGTTGATCTTGCACCTTGGTCTGCTACAGGGAGAGGATACCTTTGCCAAGGGTTGTGAGGGGGAGTGGTGTAGGGATGGACTAGTTTGTTTTGTAGCTTGAGTGGGTGATGAAACACTACTTTAGGCGTGGTGGGAAGAATATTCAGTAGGGTGTCCCTCATTTCACGGCAGGATGAGAAATAATCAAAGCTCTGGTGAAGGATATGGTATGGTTGTTCTAGTCCACGGTGATACTGAATGACGAGGAGGGCACTCCTTTGTAGCTGGTTCTTGGGGGTGGTGGGAGGATTGAGGCTGTTTGAGGATACAACATACGAAGTCTGTGTACTGGGTATGGGGTGTATTTCCTGTATGTGACGACCTTTGTGAGGGCTTCAGCATACTGGGCAAGGGAGTTGTCACTGCAGATACGTCATCCATGGGTGGCTACGAAGTATGAGGGAGACATTTTGGTGTGGAAGGGATGGCAGCTTTTAAAATGCAGGTACTGTGGTGGTTAGTGGGTTTAGTGTGGATAGAGTTGTGGATGGAGCCATCAGAGAGGTGGAGGGGTGTCCAGGAAGCTGATGCAGTGGATAGAAGAGGACCACATGAAGCAGATTGGAGAAAAGGCACTGTGGTTGAGAAGGAATGTGGAAATGGAGTCTTCAATTTGAGCCCAGATGATGAACCTGAACCAGACTAGAGATTGGGAGTTTTGGGAAATTAGGAAGATGGCACACGGCACACAAAGAGGTTGCCACAGGAGAGTGCCATGCGGCTGACCATGGCAGTGCTGCAGATTTCTTTGATAATCTTCCATCCAAAGGTAAAGTAGATGTAGCTCAGTAGTTGGGATGTATAAAAGGAATATGATGGTGAGTTTGGACTCTGAAGGATGTTGGGAGAGAAACTGTTTGAGAGCAGCAATGCCATGGGCTTACGGGCTGTTCATGTATTGGGAGATGGCATCAACAGTGGTGGGTAGGGATCTATGAGGTAAAAGGATGGGGATAGTGGAAAGCCAGTGAAGGAAGTAGTTCGTATATTTGATGTGGGAGGGCAGGTTTCTAACAATTTGTTGGGGGTGTTGGTCAACAAGAATGTAAACTCTTTCAATGGGAGCACAAAATCCAGAAACAATGGGATGTCCAAGATTGTTGAGTTTGTGGATTTTGGGGAGGAACATGTAGAAGGTGGGTGTGCAAGGTTGTGTTGGGGTGAGGAAGGTGATGGACTCAGGGACAGGTTCTGGAAAGGGCCTATGTATTTCTGTAGGGATTTGAGGTTATGTTGGACTTCTGGGATGGGACCACTCTGGCAGAGCTTGTCGGTGGAGGAGTCAAGACAGTTGGGAGAGCTCTTTTGTCAGGTAGCACTGTGACTCATCACAACAGTGGTTGGAGCCTCTGTCTGCAGGGAGGATGATGAGGTCTGGATCTGTTTTCAAGTTGTGCATGGCAGTCTTGTCTTTTGCTGAAAGGTTGGTGTTCTTGGGAAGGAACCTGGGGAATGATGTTGAGGGCAGGTTGGAGGTGTAACTCCACAACACAAAATGAGTATACATCCTGTCAGATTTTATACCATAGCAATCTTTATAAGAATGGCACAGCAACAAACATGATACATAAGTTGCATCACAAAACCTGGTGGACAGTCACTGACATCTTTAGTTTCAGTTTACACAAGACCAACTGAAATTTCATACCTGACTCCTCTTATTATTTACTGAAACTCATTAAGCTCAACAGCATACTGCTCACTCAAATTGTAGGCGCCAAAATAGTAGTATAGCTTCAGTAAATAAGCTACGTTTTCTCACTCTTACATCTATTGTTACACTATCACACTTATTAATCTGTGGTTAACTGTGAGACATCATTCTAAACTAAAAAGAAACCTTTAAGACAGACTGTATGATGTCAGTATTATTTCACATGTGGAGTATGAAGATCACTCCAGAGCAGCATCCTAATCTCCTGAACAATAGCAAACACTATTATTGTTACTATTATTACTGCCACTGCCAATGCCACTGCTGCTGCTGCTACTATTTTTGTCCTTACCATCAATATTTCTATTTCTCAAATTATTGACCAAAAATTAGATAAAGTAACATATCTTAAGAAATGAAGGATATTTCTTTCCAATAAAAATACTTACTTGCATACATCATTGGTATGGAAATCATCAACGGGTGTTTCCGCATCAACACATAAATGTAGTAAAGTTTTTCCTTCTCTTGTTGCTACATTCAACTTATTCAGTCTATAAACTAAACTGTTTACTCGAAACTCTTCTTTTTTTGTACATGTTTTCATTAATTTTGTTATGATGACCAGTATATACAAAACAGTTGTAATGTTGCTTTCAAATTCTTCCTGCAAAAAGAAATATATATTTTAGAGAATTTCACAAAGTAATTTATGCTGATAGTTCGGAAGCAATCAAGATGTGAAAGGAATATGGAAATAAGCAAGGTGGAAACAAATCACTAAATATTTACTGAAACAAAGCTATACATCACAATATAACAAATAATACCACTGCATCTCACTCTATCCAGTTTCTCTGAAAAACAGTTATCCAATCTTGCGTGACAGGAGAACACTTTTAATTGCATAACTGAAACCAAGATAAAATATTATACACCTACAGCTACATTTCCCATTCCTGGCAGAGAGTACCTTGCACCACTGCTAATCATTCACTATCCAGTTTCATTTGAAAATGGAGCGAAAAAAAAAACCGACTGTTTGTATGCTTCTGTATGAGCTGTGATTTCTCTTATCTTGTCTTCACAGTCCTTATGCAAGATGTTCATGGGTAGCAGTAGGATCACTCTGCAGTTTGTCACAAATACCAGTTCTCTACACTTTCTCAACAGTGTTTTGTGAAAACATCATCTTCCATCCAGGAATTACCATCTGGTCCATGAAGCATTTCTATAGTACTAGCATGTACCTATCAGGTACTCACATGTACCTACTAGTAACATATCAAGTAATATATCTCTGAATTGCTTTGATGTATTCCTTTAATCCGACTTGATGGGGATCCCAAACACTCAAGCAATGCTCAAGAACGAGTCATACATATGTTCTGTATACTGTCTACTTTACAGTTGTGCTTCTGGAATTCTCCCAATAAACCCAGTTTGACTACTTGCTCCTCCTCATTACTGATCTCATGTGCTCATTTCACTTCACATCATTTTGGAAGTTATGCCTAGATATTCAATCACTGTGACTGTCAAAAAGCACACCACCAAAACCATATTGAACATTACAGGATTGTTTTTGGCACTTACATTTTTCCATACTTCAGGACACAAAGCAGAAATTATATTCAAGTGATACTATAGCTCCTACAGTCCCTCAACAACAACACTTTTCCATACACTACAGTGTCATCAGCAAACAGTTGCAGATTGCTCCTCACCTTATCTGTCTAATCGTTTTTGATCAAGGAGAACAAGAGTGGCCTTGTCACATCCTCCCTGGGGTACACCTGACAATACCCTTGTCTCTAATGAACAGTTGCCATCTACGGCAACATCCTGGGTTCTATTGCTTAAGAAGTCTCCGAGTCAGTCACATATCTGGGAACCTGTTCCATAAGCTCGAACCTATGTTAACAGTCTACAGTATGGTAACGCATCAAACGCTTTCCAGAAATCAAAGAATGTAGAATCTGCCCATGGTCAAGCAGCCATTGTTTTCAGGATATCATGTAGGAAAAGAGCAAGCTGAGTTTTTCATGAGTGATGCTTTCTATATCAATGTGCTCAAAAATTCTCCAGCAAACCGACACTAACAAGGGAACCTCCCCATCGCACCCCCCTCAGATTTAGTTATAAGTTGGCACAGTGGATAGGCCTTGAAAAACTGAACACAGATCAATTGAGAAAACAGGAAGAAGTTGTGCAGAACTGTGAAAAAATAAGCAAAATATACAAACTGAGTAGTTCAAGGGAAGATAAGTAACAATAAGGACGACAGGAACCCAGGAGCGCAGTGGTCTCGTGGTAACGTGAGCAGCTGCGGAGCGAAAGGTCCTAGGTTCAAATCTTCCATCAAGTGTAAATTTTAATTTTTTATTTTCAGTTTATGTGACAAACTCTTATGTTTTCATCACTTTTTTGGGAGTGATCATCACATCCACAAGAAAACCCAAATCGGGCAAGGTAGAAGAATCTTTTTACCCATACGCCAAGTGTACAAGTTAGGTGGGTCGACAACATATTCCTGTCATGTGACGCACATGCCGTCACCAGTGTCGTATAGAATATATCAGATGTGTTTTCCTGTGGAGGAATCGGTTGACCTATGACCTTACGATCAAATGTTTTCTGTTCCCATTGGAGAGGCACGTCCTTTCGTCTACTAGTCGCACGGTTTTGCAGTGCGGTCGCAAAACACAGACACTAAACTTATTACAGTGAACAGAGATGTCAATGAACAAACGTACAGATAATAACTATGCAAAAATAAAGAAAGTAATATTTTCAGTCGAGGGAAGACTTGAACCAAGGATCTCTCGTTCAGCAGCTGCTCACGCTACCATGGGACCACGGCGCTTCTAAACACACTCCGTCCATGATGTTGCTTATGTGGCCCATGGACTACTCAGTTTGTATATTTTGCTTATTTTTTCACAGTTCCACACAACTTCTTCCTGTTTTCTCAATTGATCTGTGTTCAGTTTATCAAGGCCTATCCACTGTGCCAACTTATAACTAAACCTGAGGGGGGTGCGATGGGGAGGTTCCCTTGTAAGGATACTGGTCTGTAATTTTGCAGGTCTGTTCCTTTATTCTTCCTATACACAGGAGTCACCTGCACTTTTATCCAGTCGCTTGGGACTGATCTGGGTAAGAGATTTGTGAGAATGCAAGCTAAGTATGGGGCCAGTGTGGGAGACGGCTTCTATAAAACAGAATTAGGATTCCACACAGACCTGACGACTTACTCGTTTTCAACTCTTTCTGTTGCCTTTCAAAATCAGCAATGCCTTTTTCTACTTCCTCAATATGTGAGCCCAGGGCATGGTAAAATGATGGCATCTGCACGTGATCCTCCCGCATGAATGGTTTATAAATCATGAAATTTAAAGTTTCAACTTTCCTTTCACTGTCTCTTACTGTCACACCAGACTGCCCAATGAGCAACTGAAAAGAAACCTTGAGCCCACTAAGTGATTTTATGTAGGACCAGAATTTTCTCAGGTTCTTCGCAAGATATTCTATTAGCATGTGACAGTGGAAGTTGTATGCTCTGTGTATCAATCTTTTTGTAGGAACATTAATTTCTGCTAATTTCTGATTGTTGATATTTCTGGAGATCTTTACTGAAATGAATTTTCCGTCCTTAGCACTAGCTTCTGCAGAATGTGATTATCAATCAGTTTAAACTTTGCCCATAATTCCTCTACATTACTCATATTTGAATTAAACGATGTCTATTCATCGTAAAATTTGGGTGGTAACAACAGCTTATCTTCTCTTTCCAGCATAAAAACTCTTCTAGCATTCTTAATGGATGTATTAACTTTCAGTAACCATTGTAGTTACGATACAGTCTATGCTGATAAGGTCAGACCTGTTTGTACCTACAAGGCCTAAAATATTTACACTATGGGTATGTTATCACATTAGCTGCTCGAAACAGTTTTCAGAGTAAGTAATCAGAACTACTTCAAAAGACTGTGTGCCCATACTATCTGTAACAAATCCATATATGTCCCAGTATATACTCAACAGGTTGAATTAGATTCCAAGTAAAACTGGCACAATCGGGGTAATTCCATGCTACTATTTGTAGACTTTATTGACTGATTCCAAAACTCTCAAAACACACCTGAACGACAATCTGAATTCAATTATGTTAGTTACTCGCCTTCCAGATAACTTTGCAGTCAGACCCAATTTCGACCTCAATAAACATAATTTTTTTGTTCATTGCAATGAGCACTCACTGTGATGTCTAATCGTCTTTTGATGTAAGCTCCAGGTCTTGTTAAATATTCGAGCTTTCTGCTTCAGGTTTCATTCAGCTTTCAGTTCTAAGAACAGATGTGAGCTTTCCTGGAGGGATATGAATTCAAATGACTTTGTTACAAATTCTCAGGCAATTTGCTGTTAAAATATTTCCATTCAAATCATATCTACTTTGTACATTATCTGATTTTGTTCTCTGGGCACTGACTCACAATCGTTCGTCATAGGACCTCAAACTAAAACCTAGCACAAAAAGCCAAGTGCACCCCACATTTACTCTACTGCCTGATCAGTTGCTTTCTCTGTGTGATGTGCCCCCAGACCTATCTAGCAGAATCCTACAACCTTCCACCCCACAACACAGGTCCAGAAATTTGCAGCCAAGACCATCATGGAATCGTCAGAGCCTCTGGTTGAGACCCTCCATTCAGCCGCAAATCATACGACCACGATCACCTCAGGGCATGGTACTGCAAAAGTGTAAGCTCTGTTAGCACACTGGGTCCAAGGGCAGATGTCTTCACCACTGCTGCCACCTGCACATACGAACTGAGGATGGCCTCAGAACTGAGACAACACTGATGTCGAAATGGGCCACAACTTGAAGATGACTGGATCCTGCACCCTCAATAGCTGCAGGCAGAGTTTCCCAAACATCTCTGATGAGGTCCTCCAGCAGATATACCTACTATACAGTGCATTTCTTTCAGCCCTGGGTACTATTTCCCTAAGGTACTCCATAACACAGCACCTAACACTGGACATAATATTGTCAAGTAATAACCGCAATCAGGTCCAAGTCCAAAAGCAAGGTCATCAATGAAGTACACACTTGGAACTAAAAGCACATTTATTACAAGCACCAATGTACAGTGAGAACAGGACTGATCTCCTGGGAAAAGAGTGTTTCTATTTACACAACCTCTGAATATTCCAGAATATATACAAATTATAAACACAAGGAATTCTGAGAAGCTTCCAGAATTGATAAATAATAAATAATTGCTGGTGGTAGGGTTTGTACTGGCGACCTGCAGTACACTAGTCAGCAACTTTAACCACTATGCCACACTGCACGAACCACACCTCACAGCATTGCACCCTCCCCTGGAGAAACAGCGACCCACTGTTTCAGAAGTTCTCTCCGGAGCTCGATCTACATCTTGTTAATAATCAATCCTCTGTATGGCAGCACTGGCAGAGCCTCACTTTCTGGTCACTACGATCAGCATCTGAGGAAGCCCCTCCTGTCGACGCTCATGTAGTGTCTAATGGGTCACTAGACACCTGGCCAGTGACAACTGCATCTGAGACTGTCTAGAGTGTTCAGAAATCCCAGGTGACTAGATGCAGGAGCATCATGGAAACACTTCAGGATAGCTTGCCACAGATGAACTGGGACGATGAGCAACAATTTTTGCTACATTGGATCATAGTTCTCATACACTGTCCCATTTATTAATCTGAATTCTCTTTTGGCTGGTTGCTCCTTCTTCAAGGTCTCTATGGTTTTCATCAGTGCTGGATATTCCTTCTGTTCAGCAGCAATGTGATTTAGTGCAGCAATGACTGAGATTTCACCCACAGTGCTGTGTTCCGCCAAAGGATTCCTCACAAAGCAGTCCTTGTCCTTGTGTTTGCTCCCACTTTTGTACAGCACTGGGATGTCATACCCCTGAAGCCTAATAGCAGCTTGCCACTCGACCCAATGGATCCTTCATGCTAGTCAGCAAGCACAGAGAATGGTGGTCCATCACAAAAGTGAATGGTTTGTTAAATAAGTGGAGCTCAAACAAATTGATGACCCAAACAATTGCAAGGTACTTTTCCTCAGTTGTAGAGTAGTTCATCTCGGGCTTGGAGAGTACTCTGGAAATGGAATCTATCAGATTTTCAGCACCTTTCTGAAGTGCACTAGAACTGCACTTCACCCATTACCATTAGCGTCAATGTGAAGTTCTGTCCCTGCATTGTCGCCATACAGTGCTACGACTGGAGGAGATGTTAGTGTCTGCTTAAGGACAAGAAAGATCTTTCTTGCACCTGTTTCCTGGAAAATTTGGCATCTCCCTGCAGTAGTTCTTGCAAGGGATATGCCAACATTTACAAACTGCCAGTAGTATGAGCACATTCCAAGAAAACTTCTCATATCACAAATGTGCCAGGGAGTCATAATCTGTGAGTACTCTCACTTTCTCTGGATCAGAATGTGATCCACTGGCATTCCACTAGGTACTCCAAGATAGTTATTTCCTTGGTGGGGAAGAGGCACTTTTCATATTAGGCAGAGGTCTGCAGTCTGAAGACAGTTCAACATGTTTGTCAGGCAATTTAGATGTTCAATTTCTTAGAAAAAAATGGTGTCATCCACATAGCAAAGACACATCATCCATTTAAGGTGTCAAAGCTGACTGTCCATCAACATCTGAAGGTGGCTGGAGCATTACACAGTCCACATTATGTAGCTTTGAACGTGTCGAGGCCATCAGCTGTTTTGAAGGCAGCCCCTTTGGCCATCAGCCTCATCAACCTCGAATTACCAGTAGCCTGTCTGCTTGTTCATAGTTCAGAAATTCCTTTAAGCAGTCTAGCATGTTATCAATGCTTGGCAATATGTATGCATCTTTTTCATGATTTTATTCAGTTGTCAGCAGTCAATGCAGACACACCACATGCCATCGACCTCCTTCACAAGGACCACAATAGACAACCAAGGACTCTCTGAATGTTCAATAATGTCATCTTGAAGAATCTTCTCCATTTCTTTCAGGATCATTAGTTGTCCAGCAGATGACGTCCTAAGTGAGCGCTGCCTAAATAGTGGGCGAGTCTCAGTATTGTTACTATATTTTACCGTGGATCACTTTGTCTTTTTCTCTCTATTCCAGATTCAAAGACAACCAAAATTTGGCACTCAGTGGTGAACTCTCAGTGGTGATCTTCCTCAGTCAGGCCAAATCCTAATGGTAGTTTGATAGCTGCTTCCTCCCATGCGTTGTTTGCAGTGGTAGAGGAGCACAATTCTTTGTCAGTGGCATCAAGATGTCCTTCCAGGACTGTTTCTGCTGCCACTACGCACATACTTTTAGGAGTGAGTTGTGACTGCTTGTACACAAATTAATGATCCAAAGTTTTCCTTGATGATCCAATCATCACTGATGATTTCTTTTGTGAATCTGAATTGCTTTTTGAAATCAACAAAAGCTTCACAGTTTAACTGAGCTTCTCAATTGATGACTGGAACTCATGTCATTGATGGCGGTGTGGTGATAAAGAAACAACTGATGACAAACAACTGCCCCAAGCAATCTCTTAAGTGTGCATGTTGAAATAGCTTTATAAATCTGGAGTGTTGATCTTCTGCTGTCTACGATTGCTTGTGACGCAGGCAAGAAGCACTAACTGAGAATAAAATCATAATTACCGCCTGTTAAAATGACATATTCGAAAGGCTTTGTTCTGTCATTGGACATTGGTTTCACAATATGTGTTCCTCTCAGCTGGATGTATTTCCCATTTGCAACTTTCAGGGCAACAGCTTTCATATCTCGGAACACAGTCTTCTTTATCTGGCAACAATAAGCATTCAATATTACAGAAAAGTAAGCTCATCAACCAATGTCTGGATAGGTTGGCTGCTGTTGATGGGTTCAATGGGATTTCTTGACATCTTGGTAACTGTCATGAATGGAGAATTTCTATCTGTGGTGAATTCATCTGATAGATTCAGCAGTTAGACAAGTGGCTGGTACCTCTGTATGGTGACGAGGAACAGCTATCGTGTGCTGGCAAGTGACCCCACCCAGAGTACAGTGTGAGTTTTGTCCCACAGGCTGACTAAACATCTGCAGTTGACTGGCACGAATAAAAACTGTTGCAATGGTTGATGTTTGGTGGTGTACTGGCATCAAATACTGTCTTTCTTTGCAGTAACATACTCCACAGTGAAAAAATACCAGTGTGATGTTCTGTTCTCCTTCTGTGGCAGGATGTATACGCGGACAAGGAAAAAACAATCCCAGATTTTTCCCAGATTTCCCGGTTAAAAAACACACTTTCTCTCAGGTGAAAACACTTTTTCCTTGTTAAGTGACAATATATTTTCCCTCAGGACTGTAAAACTTATCAATCCTTTGGTTTAATACAAGGGCGTAGAATCTCCCGGGACTTTAAAAAAACACTTTTGGAAAAATCTTTGATGTGCAGCAACAAGTACATTGCATATTGTTGTATTACGAAAGTATAAATTCGAATTCCACCAAACATCGCATGTTACTTTCCGAACTACTGAAATCGAGATTGCAATGCGCTTCTGTAAGCCAGTCATACCTCATGTCAAGTGATCTCACCAGCCGATGACAGTGGATATTCAGAGCAGAGATATAGTCAGCCAATAGCAACATCACTGTTAAGTAGCGCGAACACACAAACAGAAAAAATTAATTGTTTTAATTAATATACACAGTGTTGAGTAAAGAAAGCAAAGCTTTCACATATAATACTGGTCTCTAAGGTTAATAAGCTGCAAGAGAAGGTAAGCATTCACATACAATGTTTATCTTTTTGCGCGTGTTACACTTTACGAAATGTCATTCAGAGTTGCCAGTAAAAATTTTTAATGACGTAAATGTCTGATCTTCTGGGCTCGAAATTCTTCTAAATGGCTCATCATCAAAAAGTTGATTTTTAAATGAGAGTCAAATGCTCTGAGAGTCAAGAAATTCATCATGCATTCTCGCACATAGTCCAACTTGCATAAAAGGAAATTTACTTTGAAAGTAACACTTTTCAAACTACCATTTGCAACATTTTACTGCAACCTGTTAGAAATAGGTTCGTTTCAGCAGTTGCCAGAGAGCGCCAGATAACAGGCACCACCGCGCTTGCACAGCTACAATGACATAGGAAGCCCGGATCGTTCGTACGTGTAAAACATTAAAAAATCTTACATTATGTCATAAAAGAAACAAGACATCACAGGATACTCCAAGAGCATCGGAATTTCGTGAACAATACTAAAATGTGCACATTTAAGGTGCATATTTAAAGTGCACATTCGTATGTCCAGATTCCCAATGAAGTGGGCCTTGACCTGGTATCAAGCTTTTCAGAGTGGTTTCTGGGATGTAAATGTTTTTGGAGTACCAGTACTGTATTATCCCATGTTTCGTTCTTTATAATGGCATAATTCCATACGTGCTAGAAGATGAAATGTGCACCTGAAATGCAGCGAACATTTGAAACTAGCTAATAGTGTGGCATTAAACACTTCATTTCAAATACATTGATTGCCTCAGCGAAAAAGATTAATAAAAGCTAAAGTTCTTTAGGAAACCCACAAAAATAATTTCATTGTTCTGCAAGGCGATTAATGCTTGACTGTCAGAAAGGAGGAAATAAAATAAAAACTGAAACTAATAACATATTTTAGCCTTCCGTAATTAAGTGAATGTATTTTAATTCACTTGATAGCTCCTGGCCACAGAAATCCGTTTTGTCTTCATTCTACGTGAGAGCAGTAAACGAAGAGGACACAGCAAAATCACTAGATGTAAACACGGGTCACGTGGAGACTACCCACTTCCCCACTATAACTCTGACTGCTCTGCGCATCAGCCCCAGATCAACAATATTTCCGAACTGGGGTAACATTAGATAACGGGGCCCCACCTCGAGTGTTTGAGATAGGACATCAAAACTTTTAAAAAATCGAATTTTCAAAAATATATTCATTTTGTAGCACATATCTTTCTGAATAGTCTGATAAATAAAACATATGTGTTCGAGGCAACTTATGACAGTGCAGTGCCACGCCTCTTTACACAGCATTCCTCTAATGCATGTCACTGTATTTCACCTTGTGGAATTGAAACGTGTACATTTTGTAATGGATGCCATCAAACTATAGTCAGGACAGTGGAAATTAACATGTCCTGTGGTGCCTCTCCTGATCCAGACAGCTGGCCTGACATCCTGCCCCTCTTCTTTTTTTTTATTCAATTCCACAGACCGAAATACAGTGACGTGCGATAGAAGAATGCTGTGTGAAGAGGTGTGGCACTGCACTTTGGCACACTTAAGATCAAATAACATGTCTTACAATTCCTCGGACACATATGTTTTATGCATCAGACTCTTCAGAAAGATGTGTGCTACAAAATGAACATATTTTTGAAAAATCTATTTTTTTTTAAATTTTTGACGTCCTATCTCAAATGCTCAAGGGACGCCACTATCTACTATTGTCCCGGTTTGGAAATATCGTAGATACGGGTCTGATGTGCAGAGCAGGAGGAGGAGGATATTAGTGTTTAACGTCCCGTCGACAACGAGGTCATTAGAGACGGAGCGCAAGCTCGCGTGAGGGAAGGATGGGGAAGGAAATCGGCCGTGCCCTTTCAAAGGAACCATCCCGGCATTTGCCTGAAGCGATTTAGGGAAATCACGGAAAACCTAAATCAGGATGGCCGGAGACGGGATTGAACCGTCGTCCTCCCGAATGCGAGTCCAGTGTGCTAACCACTGCGCCACCTCGCTCGGTATGTGCAGAGCAGTCTGAGTTATAATAGGGAAGTGGGTAGTCTCCATTTGACCCGTGTTTGCATTTAGTGATATTGGTGTTTCCTCTTTGTCTACTGCACTCACATCAAATGGAAACAAAATTGATTTCTTTGGCTGGCAGCTATCATGTGAATTAAAACACATTCACATAATCAGGGAAGTCTAAAAAACGTTATTAGTTTCAGATTTTATTTTATTTACAGCTTTCTGACAGTTGAGCATTAATTGCCATGCAAAACAATGAAGTTATTTTTATCAGTTTGCTGAAGAAATTTTCTTTTATTAATCTTTTCCACTGAGGCAGTCAATATATTTGAAACAAAGGGTTTAATTTCAAAGTAATGGCTAGTTTCAACTGTCCGGTGCATTTCAAGTGTACATTTTCATCTTCTAGCACGTATGGCAGTATGCCGTAACAAAGAATCAGACATGAGATAGCAAAGTACTGGTACCCAACGAAATTTACATCGCGAAACCACATTGAAAAGCTTAATATCAGGTCGAAGCCTACTTCACTGGTAATCTGGGATTCATTTAAAAATCAGCTCGTTGATGACGAGCCATTTAGAAGAATTTACAGCCCGGAAGATCATACTTTTATGTCGTTATTAAAAAATTTACTGGCACATTTTTGTAATATATATTAAAATGTAATACGTGAATAAAAAACCAATATTATATGTGAAAGCTTAGCTTCTCTTGCAGCGTATCGGCCTTAGAAAGCTTTGTTTTTCTTGTATCAACATTATATATATTAATTTAAACCATTAACTTTTCCTGTTCGTCTGTTTGCGCTACTTAACAGTTACGTTGCTATTGGCTGACTACGCCACGTGTCCGAAGCTCTGAATATCCGCTGTCATCAGCTGGCGAGATCACGTGACGTGAGCTATGACTGGCTTACAAATATGCATCACAATCTCGATTTCAATGCTTCAGAAAGTAACATGCGGTGCTTGGTGGAATTCGAATTTATACTTTCGTAATACAAAAACATACAGCATACATGTTACTGCACATCAAACATCTTTTCAGAAGGTGTTTTTTCCCAAGTTTCGTTTTCTAAAGCGCCGGGAAATTCTACGCCCATGTAGAAAACCATAACCATTCAAAGGATTGATAAGTTATACAGTTCCGAGAGAAAATATACTGTCAGTTAAAAGAGAAAAGCTATGTTTCCATGCGGGAGAAAGTGTATTTTTAACCGGGAAATCCAGGAGAAATCTGGGACTTTTTTTTTTTTTTTTTTCCCCCCCCCCCCCTTCCTTGTCCGCGTATACACCCTGTTAATAGAACAAAATAGGATTTGCAAATATTTCAGTAATTAATACGATGCTTGTTGCACTTCAGAAGTAGTACTAGATGTAAGTAGAGAAGGGAGGGAGAATCAGTATGAAGGTGAAGTGGTGCATGCGTGTTGAGGTTATATAAATCCCAGGTGAAGCGAGTCTTCCAAGTAACAGGAGAAAGAACCAGTGACTGAAAAGAAATAACAGATTGTGTCGCTTATGACCTACCTTTTAAAATTTATAACATTCTACACAATGGTAGATGTTAAAATTATGACAGAGATTTATGCAATGTAGTCGCTCCACAGCTGGGCTGAGTGGTCAGTGCATGTGACTGCCACGCAGTGGACCCAGCTTCGATTCCCACCTGGGTTGGAAATTTTCTTTGATTGGGGACTGGGTGTTGGGTTGTCATCATTATCATTGACATGCAAGTTTCACAATGTGGCATCATCTGAAAAGCTTCCAACTCGGTGGCTGAAAGTTGTGACAGTTGAACGACATCAGACTATAGTCAGGACAGTGGAAATTAAAATGTCCTAAGGTGCCTCTCCTACTTCCAGTTGGCCAGTTTGACATCCAGAGTCTCCTTTTTTTTAAAAAAAAAAAAAAAAAAACCTCTTCAGAAAATTTGCACTCTTTATTCCCTATTAGCTAACAACTTGCTGCTTTGTGAGACATAAAATTAAGTATAGGCTGCATTAAACCAATAAAGAGAAGAGACAAGCAAGACAGTACACATTTCTTCAATCCTTACATCCTAGAATTTTTATCTCTCTGATCCTGCTACAGCTTTACATGTTGTGCTTCCCTTTCTGCGAAAGGATCTGTTACCTCATCAAAGTTCATCAAACGTTTTGCTACACGAAAAAACAAAATGTCATTGTCTAATACTGAAAAAGCTGTAATTACAAATAGGCCCAAGACTGGTGTGGTTTCTCGACCTGATTACCTGTATTTTGTCGCTGTCTGCAAGACAAAACAAAATAGGCCTTTATAATAATGCAGCAATTGTAACACATGCCAAATGACTGTTTTGGCAGAAATCGTCATTTTTATAACACGGCAGAATATAATTCACAAAGTATCCACATCAAATGCCTATTAGGCCTACAACAAGCAAAAAGCTTTACGTTAGGAAATAGTTTTACACTTCATTCACACACTCCAGTTTCTCAAGCCTGAGATCGAAAAGTAGTAGTGCGAATTTTTTTATATAAAATTGGAATCGTCGTATTCTTCCATAATGTAAGTGATGTCACTGTTTCTTCTCCTTCCTCGTTCTACCAAACAATGTTGTCATCACTAATTCTTTATCTATTCCTGCAAATGTCAAAGCTTATTCACCGATTAACTTCACTAACTCTGCCAGAATCACCAGTTTAGTTATCCCACGATTATTCTCCGGTTAGGCCTTGTTACGTGTTCGTACGTGTTTTTCGTGCTACTTCCAGAATAGACCTTAAAGCGGCTGCTAGCTGGAGACTGTACAATTTCTTGGATGCACCGCGAAGATAATACGCAATCTTTCTTACCTGTTATTCCTGTTAGTCGTTTATTCGCACTCTGGTAGTCTGAATCTATGGATTTCATTGGTAATCATAATAACACTCGTCATTCGCAAACCAAATCAACCACATAATCAGACAGTGGTTGTCTTTCTTTTGTTCGGCTATACTCTGCTCAGCTCGTATAGCCCCTTTTGTCTACAGAAAAGTTTATTTCTAGATGTGATGTGAATTCCACTGACAGAGACATCATGTACACTATGCAGACATTCACAACAACTTATGATTCATTCAGAAATCAACTTAGAATGTGTTCAACAATGTTCAAAAACCAACAGAGACATGTTTCAAAGTCATACGAATAATCGATAGAGACCAACATGCGCTGGACGCTAGGCGCTTTGTAAAACAAGGTTTTATCCTCAAGAATATCAATTTGAGGCCCCCCCCCCCCCCCCCTTAGATCCAGGGCTGCTGCGCAATCTGGTAGCTTTGGCAGCTTGGGCGTGCCAGTAAAATTTTTCCTGGCATCATCTAGCTGCCCCCCCCCCCCCCCCCCCCCTCCTTTTTTTTTTTTTTTTTTTTTTTTTTTTTTTGCTGTGACTGCTTACACATCCAACAGCCACGTTTCTGTAGACAGAAGCGGAAGAAGATATTACTCAACTGCGCATGATCCCACTCGTACCTGCTAAAACAAATCTAATATTAACAGTTGTGACGTCATGCTCATCAGAGGCAATTTGTTGTTATGAAGCATTGCATAGTCTTCCTAAGGCCTTTGACACATTTTGCTGTTGGCAGATGCTTGTATGAGCATTGTGTTTAGTTGCTGTATATGGCGCATTTCCTTTGCAATTTAAGTTTTATTTTAGTTTTTACTCTCGTTCATGTTTTATTGCTGCAGTATTATTCTGCAGTAGCAGGATACAGTAATATCCTTTGTTAAGAGTATTATTGGTTCTTACCAGTGAAAATTACAAAAAATTAACTGAGAACAAAAACAATGAAAAATTCCCAGGTTTTTCCCGGTTTTCTCCCGAATGAGAAAATTTCCGGGTTTTCCCCGGATCTCCCAGTTGTCCACGGTCATAGACACCCTGATTAATCTTCATTTTACAAATTTTAAATACAGTCTCTCCTTGTACAATAGTTAGAAATTGAGTATGGAAAAAGTAACCAATGACTGAACAAACTGATTTACACCTAATTACTAACTCTTGTCCAACATTAATTATTTATTCTTACCATTACTTGCTCTACATCATCCTTGGGACCAGGATTGATCATCTTTTCTTTATTCCTTTCAAGTTCAATAACACATGCATTTAACACATTTTCGACGTGTGGAAATGTCAGTTCAACTCCAACATGAACCATCTGCGAAAATACCTGTAAACAAATATTAAATTTTATTTTTGTAGTGAGTCCTAAATTAAAGAAACAGCAAATAGCTAAATGATAATAGTACCTACAAAATTGCAACAAGTTTTTAAAAATGGAACAAATACAATTTGTTTAATGATCAGTATGTTATCAGGAAGGCTCTCCATTTTCTTCGCTACAGACTTGATCACTGCATATATTCAGTAAAAAGGCATAACAAGGAATAGACATCAGAATTTCAGTCATTTGTCCCCTGTGAATACTTTACATCTCTTAGAAGTGAACACCTTTTGAAGCAAAAACATCCTTACCAACAATTACCACCCTAATGAGAACACAATAATTTACCAATAGTCTGTGAACCATCAGCTTTTATCAGCAATGACATCACTAAAGAACCTCCTACTTAGACAGATATTGCTGTAATGTACAAGCTATGAGAGCAGATTTGCTGTATCATGTCCAAATGAAGGTGACGGGATCAGTAAAAAGAAGCTCCTGCTAACACCGAGAACATTAGCCTTGGATATGTATAGAGACTGCTTCAATGAAATATTCAATCATATTATAGCTGCTCATTAAGATCTCCCTGCTGTAGCTCATTAAATCCTAAGCGCAAGCTACCAACTTCATTTTTCTTATTTTGCTCTCTCGTTGTTCCCACACACACAACTTTTACAGGTGTTTCGGTCTGTTTCTTTACATTTGTGTGAGATGCTCAACATGTCATCCACATGGTAAGTGCCTGCCTTTGATCAATCCCTTGTTGACATTTCTAGCCATTATTGTGTCAAAACTAACAAAAAGGAAAGACATGTTTTGTACCACCAAATAGACAACACACTGTGTATGAATACATTAAGAGAATGAATTTTTAAATGGAGCAGAATATAACGAGAAGCCATGCTGCTAATACAATGCAGATAGATTATGTAGTATGGCAGCAAATTTAAAATCAGGAAACAATGCTTGTTACTGAGGACAAGCAATAATTATTTTGCAACAGAGTTCTCACAGTGATTCAGAGTTCGCAATTTTTGCCATAATATAAACTAAATATATGTGACCGATTGTACAGCTGCATTAGAACTACACTGACCTGTGCAAATCTTAGTAGATCTTTGACAACTGACACTTTATTTAATTGACGAAGATGAAGAGCATGGAGCCACAATTCAATGCAGCGATCAAACCTAGCGTTATCTGCAAAGACTGCCCCACGAAAGATAACAGGATGAGGCACTTCAGGATTATGAGTACCCAATATCCTCTCCCGAATCGCCAAGGATTCCATATGTAAAGCATTTTGGTTATTCTGAATGGCTTCCAGTTCTTCTAGTGTTTGACATTCCACCCAGTTTTCATAAGCTGGAACTGGTTTGCAGAGCTGCTTCTGCACAACATCATTTGGATCACTGTACCTGGAAAGTAGAACAGAAAAGAACGACTGTCAAATCACTTTTAACACACCATATGGCAGTACCAGGAAAAGGGAAATAAAACAAAGTTAAATATAAGGGGTGTCCAAAAGAAAAGATATGAAGCAACACTTTAGGTGTAGCTGACGTATTTACTCAGAAGTAATCACCACACGCCTGAGCACAACGGTCCCACTGCTTCATGAGCCAAAGGATTCCCTGTTCCCAGAGTTCCTGTGGCTATGGCAGCAGCCAGTCCTCCACTATGTCCTTCAGTTCGCCATCTCCATTGAAGCACTTCCCTTTGAGGTGTTTTTTCTTAACAGATCAAACACATAGAAATCACAGGGCAACATGTCTGAGCTGCAAGGTGGATGTGCTCAAGTTGCTCCCACTTGAACTTGGCGATTACATTGTGTGTGACCTTGGAGACGCGTGGACATGCATTATCATGGAGCAGAATCACCACCCTTATAAGCAGCCCTGGTCATTTGCTCTTGATGGACATGAGTAGGCTATGGAGCCCTCACAGTACATGTCACTGGTAATGGTTTTTCCATCTCAAGGAATTCAATGAGTATCGGAACTCGAGTGTTGAAAAAGACGATGAGCATCACCCTTCCTGCAGAGGGCACAGGTTTGAATTTTTTAGGGGGAGGCAATGACACATCTTTCCACTGCCTACATGTCCCACTATGTTATCCCAAAACGGCACATGCGAATTTCAACCAATTTGGTTGTTACAATGTTTCGTACCTTTTAATTTGAATACTCCTTGTAGGTGCCTAAAGTTGTAGTGCATGTGATACACTTTTGTAAATACAATTAGCCCACAGTCAGCACCATCTTACATTCTTTGACAAGAAAAATAACAAAATGGTGTGAAACAAAAATAACATTTAGAAATATGTTATATTCACTGGGGCCTTTTGGGCTGCCCAGGCCTTATCTTTAGGTGATGAAACTTCACTTGGTTGCACTGGGAGTCACTGAGCACGGTGGCCCAGTGGTATCGCACTGCACTGCAATGTAGTTCAAATCTTCTTATCACAAGTCAGCTTAGTTTTTTCACAATTTGCCAAAACTGCTTAATGCAAATGGAAGGATAATACAAGTCAGGCTTTTGAGACCGGTATTTGCACCACTGGAAAATTTTGTTTTGTGGCACTAGGCCACTTTCCAAGTCTTATTTTCATGCATAACATTTTCACTTTCTAATGCTGGAGACATCATCAGAGGATATAAAGACTCGGACAGAAGTTTCAAACTTAAATGTGCACAGTACACCAAACTGTTCAGTCATACCCGTGCCATGGTCTGGTTGTGATGTCATTTGACTCCTGTCTGACATCACAGAATCATTCCAGAATATCTTATGGGGCTTGTAGTGGGGAAGAGTTGGTATTGAAGAACAAGAACAAAAAGAGGGAGGAGGAGGAGGATTAAAATGAGACAAGATGTGCTCCTTCACTGGCCATCAGGGCTCAATTTGAAGTGGAACTTGTCACTGAAGACAATTCTCTCCAACAATAAGATTCCAGGACAAAGAGAGGGTTTGGAGACACTCTGGACAGCAATGGGACACCAAACTGACTGTTGCCTACCATACAGCCTGACAAGCAGGAGAGATGGTCTGGGTGCCATTTCTTTTCATGGCAGAAGGGTCCTGCTTGGTTGTCCGCAGCACCCTTACAGCACAGCAATGTGTCAACACTACTCTACACCCAGTTTTGTTGCCCTCCATGGCAAGCCATCCTGGGCTTATAGTTCAGAACGATAATGCCTTCCTGCACACGCTGAGAATTTCTACTACTTGTCTTCACGCTTGCCAAACCCTACCTTGACCAGCAAGGTCACCAGATCTCTCCCCAACTGAGAATATTTGGAGCATTATGAGTAGGGCCTTCCAACAATCTTGGGATCTTGACAATCTATCATGCCAATTGGACAGAATGTGGAATGATATACCTATCCCCCAGGAGGACATCCAACAACTAAATCAATGCCATGCCAAGTAACTGCTTGCATACAGACCAGAGGTGAACCAATGCGTTATTGACTTGCCGGATTTGAGAAACTCTTTTTCTTGAATGAATCATCATTTTTTTTTCTGAAATTGTAATCATTTCTTTGTCTGTACATGTACATCGCACCTACAAAAATCTGTCCCATTCAGATAATTCCTTCACGGTGCACAAGTTGGCACAATGGGCAAACCTGCCATGGGGGATGCAAGCTATGAGTAGTACGGGGACTCACCTTTCCCTTCACGCCAAGTGTTGCTGCCAAGCACTGAGTGTTCAGTCATTAGGCGCCGACGCCCATCACATGCTGAGTTTATCTCCATGCAACTCCCTATGTGATTTTGGACTTTTTGCTTCCCATAGAGTGATTCGCATAGTAAATTTTCAATTCCTCTCATGGGCTTCTGGTCCCCAGTTGTTGTGAAGCCACTGTCGGCCCATGAACTACTTGTGCAGAAAATGTAGTGTTGCAATGTTGTCACACCAGTGCAGATACTAAAATGGTGAGAAGAGATGTTGTTATGCTTGTGACACCCCTATTTTTTATTTCCATTTTCCTAGTGTTAATTTTGGGCTGCCATGGCATTTCTGCAAAGCTGGCAGGAACAGTTGCACCTACAGAAAGAACAGCTGAGGCAGCAGGAGCAGGTGCAGGCACTGATGAACCAGAATGCGGATTAGCTTTGTGTCCTTGCTCTGCTGATCACAGGCCAGGCAGCCGTTGTGCTGTTTCCATCCCTGCACCCGTCACCCAAGATGCCATTTGCTAGTTTCAAAGAGTCCACAAAAAGATGGAGAATTGGTTTTGGACTCAACACCTTCTGTTTTTGACTTCCAGATAATTGACAAAGTGCAATTAGTGCCTGAATCCACTTGTTTACAAATCTTGAGACACCTCTTTCTCTTAAGCCATTGGTGGTACCTAAATTTTGTCATCCCCACAGCATTCCCTTCTCCATGCACAACAAGGTAAAAGCCAAGTTATAGCATTGGCAGGATATAGGCATTACACCTGCTGGTGGTGAGTCAGAAGCCCAAAGGTATCATGCGCCTTTGCGACAATTCTAAACAAATGATCAATGCACAATGTATTGTGGATTTGTATCCATTTACATGGACAGCGGTGATGTTCATGAGGTTGCCACGAGGGTGTGGAGCAGCAGCATCAGCAATTTTTCACACATCAACTTGCACGATGTCTACCGGCATTTGCCACTGGATACAGTTATCGGGATTTTCTTGGACCTTAACCAGCCGTTGGGCTTTACCAGTTAAATTGCTTGCCTTTGGCAACTTTGTCTGCACCAGGCATTTACAAACTGTAATTGGAGCAGCTGATTCAGGATGTTCCCTGTTACATCAACTACCTTTACGACATGAAGGTAATGGGCCCTACAAGAGAGTACGAGAGGTACATTTACAAAACCTGCAGTCAGTCTTCCAACACCTCCTGGAGAATGGCCTTCACTGCAAGCTGGAAAAGTGTAATTTTTTTCCTCCCCAAAGGTGCATTTTTTGGAGACCACATTAAAGTCATCTTCAACCTCCTAATGTCCATGAATCTGAACATGCTCCAGTCGTTTTTTTGGTAAGATTTCACATAATGGTCAGTTCATTCCCCAGGCGCATACATCTCCCAACCTCTTAACCAGCTTCACCAAAAGGGCATTAAGTTTTGTGAACAGGCTTTTCAGTCTCAAGCAGTGTGTGTGCTGTGCTCCCTGCCTGACTTCTTTTATGTCAGGTAAACCTTTAACCCTGGCCTGTGACACATCACAGTAAGCCATCAGTGCAGTGCTGTCCCATCGGAACCCAGATGGCACTGAACAGCCGACAATACATGCATCGAAGACACTTTCAGCTGTGCAGTGCAAGTAATTACAGGTGGAAAAGGCAGCACTAGCTATTATTTAAAGAGCAAGGTTCCTTCTCATCACCAACCACAAGCTGCTGGTTACCTTATTTTGGTCTTCATTCTAAGCTGTCTAACAGGACTGTCCACCAAATGCAGACACAGATCCTCCTTCTCAGCAACTATTGCTATGGCATTCATTACCACTCCTCCGCCCAGCATGCCAATGCTGATGTGCTATCGCAGTTACTGAGGGCACCCGATCCAGAATTTGATCAGCAGGAAACTTTCACGTTCACTTTGGATGATGCCTTGCAGCAAATCCTGTCAGATTTTCCATTGGCAGCACAAAAGGTCATGACCACCAAGGTTGCTGACCCATTTTTCCAAAAAATTATTTCAGCATCCTAGACGCGCTGATCGAAATGCATCTCTTCGGATGTGAATCTGGCGTAGCTTATATTTTTTTTCTCCTACGTGACCAACTCATCCTTGTCCAAGGGGTCCTCATGCTTGCCACAGAGGAGCAATGCTGTCAAGTGATTATCTCCTCATCCCCAGCATTGTGTCCTCACATAATCCAATTGCTGCACACACTGCAAAGGACTATGACTCACATGAAGTTGTTGGTACGATATCATGCCTACTGGCCAGCAATCGATCATGACACCGAATATCTGGTGCATGCTTGTGGAGCCTGTGCTCAGAACTACGCTGCCTCGCCACACCAGTGTTCTCCTTTGGCAGTCCCAGTCACCCTCAGCACAGGGTGCACATCAATTTTGCAGGTCCGATTTTGGACAGCGTGCAGCTGTTGTTGGTCAGTGCATTGTTGAATGTCCTGAACATAGCCAAGCTGTTCTCCATGTAGTAGGATGCCCCATGGAAGTTATTTTTGCCACTTAGGGACCCCCACGGTCCTGTGTTCGATAATGGTAGGCGATTTGTGTCATGAGGGTTTGAAGACTTTTGAATTCATAACATTACTCAGCCCCATTTCACCTGCCTTCTACTCTGGAGGTGGAGTGCTTTGTACACATATTCAAGGCCCAAATGAAGTGGTCTGTGTCTGCCTCTTCCCGTGATGTGTTGTTAAGCTTTCTGACTACACACCCCGTGACATCAGTTAACAGGTTCAGTGGAATGTTTGAGTGGGAGCCAGCTGCCGAGTGTTCTCCACTGTGGCCCACCACTTTTCCTCTTGTGGCTGCCATTTGTGCCCAGTCCTTTGGATGGTGGCAGGGTTGGCTGTCAGGTGTTGTGGTGGGCTACAAGGGTCAGCAGTTGTTTGTGACAAATGTTAGTAGGGAGCAGGAAATCCATTATAGAACTCAGATGCATCTGCACCCTGTTGGGGCATCACCATACAGTCTTCTTCTGGTCAGTTGGGCGGCAGGGATGATCACGTCATCAGTCCAGGGTGGGTTCCTGCTTGCAGAAATGTGTCTCTCCATTGCCACACCCTCCACATTCCTCCCTGCATGTGCAGCCTTGGGCCCCACTGAGGCTCCCACCTGCACCTGTTGATGTGGAAACCACAGATTTTGATCTACTCTCCTCCTCCCCTGCCCTACCCCCCCCCCCCCCCCCACCGATGGAGTTGAAGCCTCAACTGCTACTGCTACTGTCAGACTCCTCGTTGACTCAGCCTCCGTGCCCTTAGCAGAGTCCACAGCATCGGCATTGCCTCCTTCGGTTGTCGGCCTGCTGAGGGGTTCTCTGTTGGCCTCATTGGTTCTACACCATAGGTTGAGACCCAAGCCTGGCCATTTTCAACCCTACGTGGCCTTATCAGAGAGGGAGGGATTCAGTACCCTGCAACATCGCATTGGGTTCACTACCCATGGGGCTTTATGTTTTGAGTTTTTGTTACTTGGCATTCTCACACTTCCCAATAATTCGAGTAACAAACTAATTCACTCAACTGTTATGGGTTTGTTGCTTCTTGAATAGCTCAATTTGTTTGTGTGTGGTGCTTGCATCATTTTGTCTATCACCTAATTTTATATGTGACTGGTGATCTTATGCTAACTCCCCCATAAGGTCACACGATTGTGATTTATCAATGAACAGACAGGCATTGGCTCTCCTTGTCAATGGTAGGAGGGTGAAGTAATGATGCCCCAGATGCGTGTCGGATGAGAATGATTAAATAATTTACCTCCGAAACTTAACAAATCACATGACTTATTCTGACTGCACCATCACTAAACTGTCACTGGAATACCGCAGCTTAAGTTTTAACAATAGAATCTGGATGAAACACCTTGCTCAAACAGGGAACGTGTCTAACACACTAACAGGGCAACTTTATCTGTAAACAAGCAAGAAAGTAACAACAACGTAAGGGTACTGAGAGGACAGTTCATTGTTCATCTTCAACTGCTGCACAGTGGTATCAAGTACTGTTATCATTTCTGTTGGTGATAGCAGCGTCACTTTATCTATTGATCTTACCTAAAAGCAACCTGAAATGACAATTCATTAGGCAAATCTTCTTATAAAAGAGCCTCTAATGATGTAACTTATAATGGTATCTCTCTCTATTTTATGACCTTGATCGTGTTTAGCACCATAGCGGACACTAATTTTAATGATTATCACAAACCACTTCAGTTGTATTATTACACATTCCTTGTACAACACAATGTGTTACAGTTGGGGCAATTTTCATTAATCATTAATCTTTATTTTATGGCTGAACCTTATGGTTGAAACAACAAAACATAACAGTAACTAGATGAACTAAAAAGTACGGTGCTAGTTGTCGGCTCTGACCCGTGACTGACTGTGGTGTGTTTTGTGATATCGCGGTTATGCTGCTTATCTGAAATGGATTATGTCTGAAGAGAGCATTTTGAAGTATGTGGTGGCACACACTCGTGTTGAATGTTGATGTTTTGGAATTGTTTCTGAGTGATGTTAGTGAGTGATTGCATGGTAGCGCGCCATTTGCTAAGATTTGTAATTGAACTGTGTTTGGAGATGTCGGTAGTTGTTGGTTACAGATTTGTTTTCAGTGCAGAATTATTAGTTCAGTGTGATTTTCTCGGTTGAAGATTACTTTTATTTCTCATTTGTTAACACGAAGTTTACCAGCAGGTCATCATATCCTGCAATAGACAATGATAGAGTGACATGTTTTAAATTTTTGCAGTTGTATGGAATTGATTATTGAATATGTGAAATGTCACCTTTGTGGTGAAGTTACAAAGTTACCAAAAGTTGTGTGCTTTTAGGTTTTTCCCATGTACAGAAATCTTGAGTAGTTCTCAGATATTCAGTCAGGTGGCATCATCTGAAAGGTGTGATATTTCAGCAAGCCAACTTCTTGTCATCTTCGGGAGTTCCTGATGACAGGATTATATCTCCTGGGTGCTGCCTTTATATTATCTTCCTCACTCTCCCACTGCAACCAGCCAGCACCTCTAGGCATGGATCTGATGCGGTGGTGAGGAAAGCAAGGCATCTGTCATCGATCCACGGCTTTCAGTAGTACCAAGGCCAGACATGGATCATTGCTGGTGTGGCAACAATGCTTCTTTGTCCTCTTCAATTGTTGTGATGGGAGGGTCTTGCTCAAGGCGGGGTCCTAGGCCTAACGTAATTGAAAACTTCTGTCCTTATTTATTAGTGCATCATGTCGTCTGATCTCTACAGCTTCTTTCAGAATATAATCCCAAAAGATGTTTGATTGTTGCAACAACTTAATGTCATCACAATTCGAGGTATTTCCGTGGGAGATGCAATGCTCTGCCTCAGTGGACTCTGTCAGCTGAGCGTTGTCTGTGTAGCGTTTATGTTCAGTGCATCTCTCCTATATCGTCCAGATAGTCTGGCCTACAGACATTTTCCCACACTGGCAAGGGATGCAGTAGACTACCAGTTTCCTCAGTCCTAGGTCATCCTTGGCTGATCCTAATGAGGTTTTCATCTTGCCTGGTGGGCGGAACACACACTTGACATTGTGTTTCCACACTATTCTTCAGATTTTTGCTGATGTGTTCCCACATATTCAATAACCACTAACGCAACTGCTTTATCTTCATCTTCAGCAAGCTGTGTTGTTGGCTTCTTCAGTTTTATGGCACACTGTGTCTCACAGTTGCTGTAACCATTCATCGAAATACGGACTGCCAGTGCTGCAACTCACCTGCTTCACTGTCAAGGTCCGAGATTTTGGGTCATCTGTGCACTAGTATACTTAGAACACTTTCTTGTTGTGAAGGGGCATGACAGCTGGAGGCATGTGAGTACAAATCAGTATGTGTTAGCTTATGATAGTCACTGTGTCATAGCACGCTGTCTAGTCTTAGTTTGACGAGCACAGCCAGAAATTGAAGATGATGGTTTTCCTTTATTTCCATCACGAGTTTGATATTCTGGTGCAGCTAATTTAGGTGTTGCTGAAAGTCTTGTATGTGACACTATCTAAGTGGCCAGATTACAAACGTGCCATCTACACATTTAAAAAAAAAAAAGCATGCGGGCTTGTAGACTGTTGACTCCAGGGCTTTTTCTTCACATGGCTCCATAAACATATTAGCCGCCACTGGTGATAGTGGGCAGCCCACCATTGCTCTGTCTGTTTATAACAACTTCCATCGAACAGGAAGTATGTTGACGTGTGCACGAATTGAAACAGCTTTGTTAGTGCTGGTCCAAACTTTTCTCCGGTGAGACTCAGCAAGTCTCTAAGAGGCACCCTTGTGAAGAGAGATACCATGCCGAAGCTCACCATGATGTTTTCTTGGCCCAGTCTATTAAAGTTCTGAAGCTGCCGTATGAAATAAGCCGAATTTCATATGTGGTTCTAGCATTTGCCCACAAAGGGGCTCAGCTTCGCTGTCAGGTGTTTCACTAATTCATATTTTGGTGTGCCAATGTTGCTAACAATTGGACGATGAGGTATTTCTTGCTCGTGGACTTTAGGTAGTCAATAAAGTCTATGTGGTGCAGCTGTTTGAAGACCAAGTTTCTTCACCACCTTCTTGTCTGGGAATGTGTGTTGGAGAAGCTCAATGGTCTTCCTCTTCACTCTGTTCGTAGGATCATCTTCAGTTCTCCTGTGTGTCACACTCCGATAGGTCATACAATTTTTGTTTGTAAATGTGAAGTGGTAGCAGGACCATACAATTTCCTCTGTCTACTGGGACGATGACTGCATCAGAATCTTCTTCCTTGTTGGAACTGCCCTGGTAAATGCACAGCATGTTTCACACCTTATTCCTCTACAGAATCTTGTGGAAGTGCAATGGCAACCTGTTCCCCAGTGCTGGTAAAGTCTGCTGTTGGTATGGCCATTGGTGTCAGTGCAAAATTTAGCCCCTTCCCTGGTACAGATGAGGTAACATCATAAATTACTTTCTCTGCACAGTTAATAACAGTTCTCCAAGGTTCTTATTACAATAGTTTAGCTGCAAGGTGTTCGTACTAAGCAGTTTGTCTGCAGGTGGCTCACTGCATGTCTTGTTGGCTTGGGACCGGCAAACTGCACCCCTCTACACCCACAAGTCAGCGGACAGTGTCGACGCCAACAGCAGGTGAAACGAGAAGAGTTCTCTTGAGGTCTCATTGAGTCTGCATCGGGTGTACTGTCCCCTCTCCCTGTCTATGGTCAAGCTGGCTCTTCTGGTGATCCGGCTGGTGGCGGGAGTTCTGATGTGATCAATTACCTTCACAAAAGGTGCTACGATTCAGTCCTCTTGGCATCCCAGCAGAAATACAAGGGGGGCCAAAAGGCACTCCTTCCTGTTCCAAAGTTTGTAAAGCTTCTTAACTTTGCTATCCATCTTCTCTCATAGAGGTACTTGACGTGTGATCAGAAGAATACTCTGGAAACACATCAACTGTGTGTTCCACTCATCATCAAGATGGAAACCTTCTTAGGATCAGTCAACGGCAACCTAAAATTTAGCAAAGCAGGTGTCTACCGCACAACTTGCCAGTGTGGGGAAAATGCTTGTATGCCATACTATCCGGACAATACAGGAAAGATGCACTGATCATAAACATCGCACAGACAACATTCAGCTGACAAAGCCTGCTGAGTCAGGAGCAGTGCATCTCCCACAGACATACCATGAATTATGATATGCAACAATCCAACACCTTCTGAGACTTTATTGTCAAAGAAGCTGTAGAGTTCCGACAGCGCAACAGACCCATAAATAAGTACAGTGACTTTCAATTAAACAAGGCCTGAGACCCATACTTGAAAATGACCATAGCAGCAGTCTATGTGGAGGTCCATTCCCATCACAACTGAAGAAGATGAAGAAGCATCATCATTACCACACCCACAGCAATCCACATTTGGCCTTGGCACTACTGAAGGTCTTGGACTGCTGGATTGAAACCTGGTGCCATGTTTCCCCCACTACCACACCAGGTCCATACCCAGAGGCCAGAGGTGCTGGCTGGAGACGGCAACAAAGGGGGGGGGGGGGGGGGGCAGGGGGGGGGGGAGGCGATATGAAGGCAGTACCCGGCAGATTTATCCAGTCTCTAGAAACACCTGAAGATAGCAAGAAGGTGGCTTGCCAAAATATCGCACCTTTTAGAAGATGTAACCCGGCTGAAAATCTGAGAATTATTCAAGATGAATCAAAGCTGCTGTGTTTCAAACCAAGAATGACTACATTGTTGGCATGACAATGTTTGGTGATCTGTTTGGAGGGGTTCCTGGTTTGAGGAGTTTAGGCTGGCCCTTTGTAAAGCAGTATTCATAAAATATTATTTTTGCTGTCACGCTTCAATTGAGTTGTGTGCTAATGAAACGGGCATTAGTGGTCATCCTGTACTAGATTGGTATTAAGATTATTTTGTATGCACCTTTTTTTTAATTTTGAAGGCATAAATAATGTAAGTTTTGTTAATTATATTTTATTTGGGTTTTGTGTTGATGACTGGTTTATTGTCGACTGACTGGTAAGTGCAATTTTATGTTTTAGCTGTTTTTTATCGCATGTATGTATGTATGTATGTTTAAGTGCGTAATTGAGAGTTACTCGTGTATCAACTGTTAAGATCCCATTTTCTCAGGAACGGGCAGAGATATCAAGTGCAAATTTATATCACATCCAAGCTCTACAGTCGCTTGGTGGTATGATAAATTTAACTTTCTATGTCAATGCAATCAAAAGATAAGGCCATATGGCACACATTTTGATAATCACAATACCACTCATCAAAACCTATATATAACAATCTACATACAAGTAGGACCTGGTGGTTTAGCAGTAAAGCGCATGCCTGGAAACACCAAGGGGTTGCAGAATCGAATCTTGGTCAGATTATTGATTTTTCAGTCTTTGTTTCAACCTAGCCTTGACATCTTGATGTGAGGAATTCCCATAAACTACATCTGGTCCAGATTCCATATGAAACTGTAGGTCCCCTTTCCCGAGATGGATAACTGGGCTAAAGATGATGTAACTTACCAAACGAAAGCGTTGGTATGTTGATAGAGACACAAACAAACACACACACACAAAATTCAAGCTTTCCCAACCCACGGTTGCTTCATCAGGAAAGAGGGAAGGAGAGGGAAAGACGAAAGGATGTGGGTTTAAGGGAGAGGGTAAGGAGTCATTCCAATCCCGGGAGCGGAAAGAATTACCTTAAGCCATCGGCACACGGACCGTGCATCCGAACGTTGAGCGTGCCGAGTTTCTGACGTCACAGCGTGGAATAGCACGCTCGGGAGTCTTTCCGAACGTGCAGAGCAGTATCTGGCATGTCAGATATTCTGAGCGTGCGTCTCAGCGTTGACCAATGAGATTGCACAACGCCACCTACGTCACATGCACGCCGTCTCCCTTCAGTACAGAGTTGTGAGACGTCATATTGGCATTCATTTCAAGCCTATACGTATATATCCCGCTTCTGAGCACCAGCAAATTGAGAATCACGGGAACAACCATTGTTAACTGTGTGATCCATCGCAATAAAATAATATGAAACATCATATTCGTGGCAAAAGAATTATTTTAACTTGCGTATTACGAGAGTAGGCTATTTGAAGGCAGCGACACAATGAAGATCCACCCAAAACGCATTGTTCTTGGTACAATTTGTTACAATTAAATTTCAATTACTACATAATTATCCACGATTACCGTTTTTAGTAAGAGTAATGCAATATGATTAAGTACAAGGTGCGTGTTCTTGGTTTAGCGTAATGAGTAGCGTCTCTGTCAGCTAATGAGTTTTTGTTGGAGCGGTGGATCGCGTCTTAACACTTCCAAATTTTTTTCCTAACATTCTCGTTTTAGTTTAAAATAAGTATATGCTATAATATTTGATGTTATGTAAATATAAGTTCACCTGTTTTTGAGGGGTGACTTTGTTCGATTGGCTTAATCTACAGGCCAGCTTGCTCCTTTTTCTTTTACGCTTCGTAATTCATATGTTACAAAGATTCTGCTACTGGGTAGGAACACTGATCAAGTAAGACTGACCTTGCGGTTTTACTAAAATGTGCGAATGATGAAATAATGTTTATGTTATGCGGAGAAGTATTCCAAATTTGTACCGCACTGTTTGTAATGGAACTTTTATAAACCTGTGTCCTTATTGATTAGACATGGTACTTTCCTTTTCGTGTACGAGGGAGGAAATGTGCGTTTTAATAGAGCTAACGTGGGAATTTTACGTGCGCCCGTTGAGAGTGTGATTTACAAAATAGAAACATCCCTCAACTGCCGCTAGAGTGCGTTGCGATCGCGTATACCACGTTGAGGCCCACGTACCGTATGCACAAGTCGCATCATTCCTGAGCGTTCAGCAGCACGTTGAACGTGGCACGCTCAACGTTAACGTTCGACATCACGGTCCGTGTGCCGACGGCTTTAGGGGGGGAAAAGAACAGGTATACGCGCGCGCGCGCCAGATGTAGTTTAAGGGAGAGGGTAAGGAGTCATTCCAATCCCGGGAGCGACCCCCCCCCCCCCCCTCCCACACACACACAGACAGGCTTGATTAATGTTGATAATCATACATATAATACACATAATTAAGTTTGCACAGAATCCTCAGAGCCAGAGTCCTAATCACACTTGTCCAGTGTTCTACTTCTTTTTCTTTTTTTATGAACAATTAGTTTGCGTTGTTAGTCAAAGTTAATCTTGACTTACTGTGATTAGTGGGTAGCGCAAAGAGTGTTCTAGTGATTTCGATCAGGTTAGCTTTCCAATAATAGCTACAAGGTGTGGCCATAAAATAATGGAAGCTGTAAAATCTTTTACTTCAAAAAACATGCATCCTTAGTTACTGTCACCCTCAACATATTTCCCTCATCTAACCCTACAAAGCTCCAGATGGATTTTCCATTGATTGAAACAGTGCTGGAAGACTTCCTCTGTGAGCTCATCAATGACATGTGCCGCTTTTTATTTCTCGAGTCCAATGGACTGAAATCTTGTTCCTTTTAATGCAAATTTGACCTTGGGGAACAGATAAAGTCACATGGTGCTAGGTCAGGTGAATAAGGCTGGTGTTCTAACAGAGGAACACTGTGCTTTGCTAGAAACCTCTTAACAGACAATGCGATATGAGCCACTTCATTGTCTTGATGCAGAACCCACGACTTGTTCATCCACAATTCAGGTTTTTTCCCCTTATTTTTAGATGGAGTTGAGCAAGAACCTTAAGGTAGTAATGTTGATTAATAGTCTGAGCTTCAGGAACCCAGTGAAGACACAAAATTCCGTAAAAAAGAAAACACTGTCATTGCTCTGAATCTTGATTTGCTCATTTGAACTTTTTTCACTCTCACTGAAGTTGAGTCCTTCCAGTGTTAGGTTTGGTGCTTAGTTTCTGGATAATAAGTGAAAAACCAAGATTTGACACATTACCATTCTTTCCCAGACATCAGGATCATTTTCACTAGTTCAATATGTCAGTACAAACATTCTTATGAGCTTTTTTTTTGTTCAATCATGATAATTTTCAACACCAGTTTCACACACACTTTTCTCACATTAAGTTGCTTATGTAAATTTGCTTTGTGCATTCCTTGTCAATTTCTAAATTTTCAGCAATCAATCGAAAGCTCAACTGATTGTCCGATTTTTATTCATTGTTGATGTTGGAGGGCATCCTGGGTGAGTCACCTTCATCGTCTTCTCAGCCATCTTGGAACGCCTAAACCATTCAACGATTTGTGTACGTGATAAACAGTCTTCACCACACACGTTTTTTAGTAAAAGATAGGTTTCAGTAAAAGTGTTTCCAAGTAATGTGAAACTTCACAACAATTCATTGCTCTATTGTTACACCTATTATTTTTATCGCAAAACATAGTAACAGTTCTTACACAAACGAAGGCCATGGCCACTGATTTGTCTACAGACACCAGAGTTGCACCATGGACTGCATCTGATTTCAGATACCAGTATCAGTATCTTGCAAATTTATTTGAATATTGGTAGCCAAGAGTCCACTTTCTCTGTTTATATTTACTTAGGATTTGTGGGATTTTGAGGACTTTGCTGGCTGGATTTTTGCGTAAGTTTTCGGTTTGATACATATTTAGTGTTAGGAATGTTGTGTATTTCATATGTCCCTGCCCAAATGCCCTAATTCCCACAGTTGTCCAGCTGGTTTGATTTTTTTCCTTTTTTAATTAACTACATTCTGCATTATTTTTATTTGTTCATGTCTCTAATATGCGACATCATTGTAGGTATAATGTACGAGGTCTGTTCAAAAAATTCCGGAGCTTTGTCCACAAAATTTTTCTACTGTTGCCTTTTACTTGTGCATGCTCTCCTTTGAAATACTCTCCTTCACAACTGATACACTGCTCCCAATGCTGCTTCCACTTCTGGAAGCAATCCTGGTATGCCTCTTGCTAGATCGTGTGGAGCGCCATCCGTGAATTTTCTTTTATTTTGTCTACCACTGCAAACCTTCATCCTTTCAATGAGGTATTCAACTTTGGAAATAAAAAAATAAATAAATAAATAAAAGTCTGCATGGGCCCGGTCTGGAGAGTGAGGAAGATGAGGCTGCACAGTGATTTTGTTTTTTGTGCAACAGTTGTGCACCAACAAGGATGAATACATGGGTTCGTTATTGTGATCCAAAACAGTCAATTGTCTCACCACATTTCACGCCATTACCTTCTCATATTTTGTTGCATGTATCGCAACACATCCCGATAATACCATCAATTAACAGATTTTCCCTATGGCGTGAATTCATGATGAACTAATCCTTCAAAGGCAAAGAAAACTATCAGCATGGCTTTGATATTTGACCTGATTTGACGAGCTTTCCTTGATATTGGAGAACCTTTTATGACCCATTGTGAAGACTAAACTTTAGTCTTAACATCATAACCGTAGACCCACATCTCATCACCCATTATGACTCTCTTAAGGAACATCTCATTCTCATTTGCACGATCCAAAAGCTCTTCACAGATTGTAAGGTGAAGGTCTTTCCAATCTTGACTCACAAGCTGTGGGATGAACTTGGCGGCAACACAATGCGTTCCAAGATGCTGTGTCAGGATTTCATGACACAACTGAAACGTTACATTCTTCTGTACTCTCTCGGACAGTCAACCTGCGATTGGCACACACAACTTTGTCGACGTTTCTGACATGACCATTATCAGTAGACGTCAAAGAGCACCCTGAATGAGGGTCATCTGTAACTTCCATCCAGCCACTTTTAAACAGTGTGAACCATTTGTAACACTGGTTATGACTTAGGCATTCATCACCATAGGCTTCCTGCATCATTTTGCGTGCCTCTGTAAAAGTTTTCTTAAATTTCGTGCAAAACTGAATGAAGATGCATCGTTCCTCTGCCTCTGCCATCTTGAAATTTGTCAACGGTGCAAGACAATGTTCTACTCAATGCAGCACTACACACTAACAGACATACAACAATGAAACTTCTGGCAGTTACACATACACAGGCATGTGCAGGTAGCCAACTGCATTTCACTCCAATACACCACTGGCATGAAATTACAAATGTTCCGGAACTTTTGAACAGAACTCGTACAAGGGTGAAATCACAGTGGCCATCACCTTCATGCCAAACACACACATTTTTGTCTATAGTTTGTTGATTTTCCTTGCCAAAGAACTGAGGAATGTTGTAAAACTTCTGAACCTATAAAAAATCTTCAAGATATTCATTCATTACTGGCTAACTTTACAAGTGTGGGTCCAAAATATTATGTCAATTTCATTAGAATTGCAAAATACAGTAGTAATGTGCGGAGAACATATATTCACGAAACAAACCACTCTTGAATGGCCATATAATGCAACAGATTCCAGGATTTACTACACCCGAGCAAATGTATGTCAACTAACCATTTCTAAGAACTGAAATCCTCACTTTATACAAGCTTTATGCCAAATGGTCTGTTCCTAGCATATCCACTTAAAAAACATTCCCTTGAATAAAATTACAGTGTGTTTGTACAAACCTCATTTCCATAGTATGATGTAAGTAGTAATAAGCTCGTTGAAGACAGTAATTATCTTTATCATTTGCAAATGAGGCTCCCAGCAGCTCTAATGCATCTATTTTCTCTTGTCGAGAAACTTCTGGCCTCGTAATGAGATATTCTACAACATCTGCTCTTGTTCTTTCAGCTGCAGCAATCAGTGGACTCATACCTGAAAGAGCAAAGTGCAACATTTGATATTATGCAGTTATTTAAATACATACGGGATTTCAGAGTTATTCCGTTATTATATATGCACCAATTTTAACTGAATAAAGATACAGAGGATTTCCACCCAATAAATTTTTTACTAACAATATCTCAGCTTTCAGAAGTAGGCTAATGAAACAATGGATGAAACTACTTTATCTTCAAAACAATTCATCTAAAGAAAACTCTGAAAATGGATATGGATGAAATGACCCTTTTTCCACAAGACAACTTTCCTGACACCTTTTGTTCACATGTATTAGTCTACTGCTGCATATTATTTGCATTTCTTTTTCCACATTTTCCTTTGGTACTTTTCTTTTTTTTAGCAAATCAAATAGGTAAATGTACAGAATGAAAATTAGCAAAGTATGCATAATTTTTGGTCAATGATTGTTGGAAATTTCTGGGAAATCAAACAAATAATGCCACAATTCAAAACTAAGTTTCACCCACATAGAAATGTCTTCACTTTTTCACTGCCTGCATGAATAAATTATTAGCCTCTGTATGACAAGCAACTACATCATCACAGAAGAACATAAAGCTAAAGCCAAATAATGAAACAATGGATGAAACTACTTTATCTTCAAAACAATTCATCTAAAGAATTCAAGAAAACTCTTGTATATAGATGTTATTCTTGTTAGTTGGCTGACTGGGAAGGGAGAGAGGGGACCAAACAGCGAGGACATCGATCCCATGATCTGAGGTGACAGAAAGTAAGGGAGGAGCAACACCAACAGCACAGTCGAGTTGATGGAACAAGAAAATGGGAAAACAAAGAGGCAAAAGGAACAATGGGGCGGCAGGAAGAGTAAAGAACAGGAGGGGGGGAGGGGGGGGGGAGCAGAAGGAGGCGCCCCACCCCCAAGGCACTATGCATGATGAGGTGCCAGCACCACCACTGACCCATGTCTTGCTGCTGCGCCATATCGTAATCACGACACAACTGGGACAACACCAGGAGAAAAAAACACAAGACAAGGGGAAACAAAACAACACAGAAGACCAAATAAAATGTGGAGGAAAAGGGGGGGGGCGGGGTGGGGGAAGAACACTGGTTGGTGTGGAGCCAAGACCGAAGGTCTCCCAAACCAACACCAATGCTAACCAAGGGACTTCACTTACAGAGGAAAATTCAGGTATTTAACTCTGAAAGAACCAACCACTTTTGCAAATAAAACTGGAGGACGGACATAACCATGTGATTGTCAACCGCTAACACCTAGGAGGGCATATTGAGAGTGAAGGGCCAAAACAGTCCTGAAGTATGGATCACGACAAGAGGTGCCCGGCAACTACAAAGAGGTGTGGCTCATTACGGAGTGAAAAAAACATGGGTCAATCTGGTACAGCCGATATGAAGACGGCAGAGGATGGTAGATTCCTGATGGGGGGGAATCTGAAGAAGAACACCACATGATGGGAGTCTCCTAGACCATATGAAGTCAATCCACTAATGAGCAAAAAGGTAATTTACGTGAAGCCGCAAATCCAACCTCAGGGGGATCCCGCAATAGAGACTGCCCCCCCCCCCCCCTGTTATCCAGACGATCATCAAGTTCATTACCTGGGATACCCATGTGGCCAGGAAAGGAACCCAAAGGAAATCAACTGAACAAGTAGCATGGCCAAGGTCGGCGAGAAGGTCGCACACGGTAGAGACCAAGGGATGATGGGAGAAACACGAATGACAGCCAGAAGCCCACTTATCAAGTCTGTACATGACAAAATTCGGGTGAGGGAGGACTGTTGAATAAAGAAGAGGGCCAAATAGATGGTCATCAGTTCCGCAGTAATCACCCCATACGTGGCAGACAGGATAGTGCTCCACGTCAATAGAAGACATGAAGGAATATCCCATGTGATCAGCGTATTTAGAGCACCATCCCAAAACTTGCGTAAGAGGAGGCACAACAAACAACTGAACACCTCCGGAGCAATGGAGATTTCAAACTCCATAAGAGATCCATCCACACCTAGGGCCAAGAAACTAACTGGTGGTGATGGGGAGGGGGGGGCAGTTGGGGAGGGCAGGGGGGGGGGGGGGGAGGCGGAGTTGTCCGGGAGAGAATGTGCGAACCAAGACAAAATGGAAGATGGAAACTGCAGCAAAGAGAAATGAGGCACAGCCCAGCCAGTAAACCCACCCAAGGGTGGGCACTGTCCCAAAGCTACAGAAAGAATAGAGTAGGAGCCATCAGCACGGAAAGAACAGATATTGATGGTATAGGAAACCAGGAGCTTGGACTGGTGAAATACAATGGGGAATTCTCACGTAACCGATTCCCAGCATCAATCGGAACACTATTGACAGGGCTAGTGTGAAATACACCAGTGGCCAAACGGATACCACAATGGTGGACCGGTGCAAGAAGTGCAGTGTGTAAGGGACAGCTGAGGCATAAACTTGACAACCACAGTCCAGGCTAGACAGAACCAGGGCCTGATAAAGGCAGAGAAGAGTCATATGATCCATGCCCCAAGAGGTGTGGGCAAGAAAGTGAAAGACATCGAATTTACAGAAAAAACAGCCAAGCTTCAGAAGGCACGTATGGGCAATCAAGCAAGCTTGTCAGAAAGAAGAGCATGCAGAGGCACTGGGCATTGAGCTAGGGCTCCAGATCAGGATGGACCATAGTATGACAACAGAAATGCACCACCCATAATCACGCCAGATGGCACACTAGAGCTGTCACTGCAGAGGGGCCACCGAGTGGTAACTAGCCCAGATACAGAAATTATCCACATGCAGAGCAGGGATGATCACTGATCCAATGGAGCCCTGTGGAATGCCATTCTAACGGGTCTGCAGAGAGCTGAGAATATTGTGATCCCAAACCAGGAATCACTCATGGGAAAGGAAATGGTGCATAAAATTGGGAGAGGGCCCCAAAGACCCCACTCATAGAGTGTAAGTACAATGTGATGGTGCCCAGCCTTGTCATAAGCCTTATGAAGATCTAAGGAAACTTCAACAAGATGGCGGTGCTGGGAAAAGGCCTGCCGTCCACAGGTTTCCAATCAAAGTAGATGTTTGACCAGAGAGCATCTCTCCTGAAAGCCACACTGGTAAGGAGACAAGAGGTTCTGAGATTCAAAGATGCAATTGAGCCAATGACCCACCATTTGTTCAAATAACTTGCAGGGGATGTTGGTAAAACTAACTGCCCAGTAACTATTGAGGGACGATGGATCCTTACTGGGCTTTAGGACAAGAGGCACAATACTACCGGCCCATTGAGAGAGGAAACTACTGAGCAGAAATTGTCATTGTGGATGGCTGAGGAGGTGAAGCAATTGGTTTTGGATAGAATGAGGGCCAGTGACTGAACTGTGAGAAAAGAAGGCCAGAAGAAGTTCCCATTTAATAAACGGTTTATAATATGACTCCGCCTGAACAATGGTGAAACACAAGTTGGAAGCTTGAGCCTGATGAAGATGCCATTCCAAAATCCGTCACAAGGTGTTCCGCAAAGACCAATGTACCCATACAGAACATTCAATGTAGATATAGAAAAATGTCACACATAAAAACCCAGATTTGCCTTAATGTGCATGTCACATTATACAAGATTCTGAGATTTTCCTCACTTATCCCTGGTAAGCCTGATTTACTAAATTGCGTTTCTCTCCTTTACTTGGCAAAGAAACTTCTGGTTTAATAAACTAGTTTCCACCCCCGTCACCAACTGTATAGGGACCTGGCTCCACTACTACTTGTTAATCAGATATGTTTTCAATAAGAGCGCATAATGACAGGTACATTAGGAACATATGAATGTATCAGGTGACCAATGCTCTATACTATGTTGTGCATTTCTGAATAGCATGGTTCCTATGTTATAGTTTAAGAGATCATTGTACAACAACAACAACAATGTAGATGATATCTACAGAAATCACTTTGCATGTCAGTGGCATGTAGATGGAGAGGTAAACAAGCCATCCTCAGCTCTCTTATTCAACTGTCATCATGTTCACTGATGACCTATTAGTCACAGCAGTAATAACTATTTGGGTTTAATAATTTGTAAGGATATGCAATGGAATGATCACAAAGGCACAATCATAGATAAAAGCTTGTGGTACATACCAATCCTATAGTGTAACGCTGTGGCAATCCACCCAAGAAAATTTCTCAGTTGAGTGGGATCAATATCAAATATGACTATCCAAGTATACTGAATCTACACAAAGAAGGGCAACACAAATTGTCACAGGTTGGTTTGATAGATGGGAGAGAGTGAGTGAGTGACGTGACGAAAAACCTGAATCGGCAGGGAGGGTTTCACTTTTACAAGCCTACAAGGGGCAAACCATCCACTTTAATTACTGTTTTGTTAAAATAAAAAGTACTTTGTCTTTTATGGACATGTATCTAACACTTTTTCCAATGAGTCTTCCCAAGTATCAATGACAACACACACACATCAATAACGAAAAATGCACAAATACGTTATGCAAAAAATAAGCTTACAAATGTACCATTTTCATTTTTTGTTATAAGTGCACCATAGTCCAGCAGCTCCTTGACAATGGCAACATGTCCACACTCAGCGGCAAAATGTAAAGCTGTTGCTCCACAGTGTGCCTTTTCATCTGGGTTAGCACCTTTTTCCAACAAAAAGCTCACTACGTCCAGATGACCTTTATAGGCAGCAATCATTAAGCAAGTATTATTATACTTATTTGCTATGTGAATATCAGCATTGTGCTCTGTTAAGTACTTCACAATATCCAGCCGACCATCAAAACATGCTGCACGCAATGGAGTTGAATTTGTTCTAGTAGGATGATTAACATTAGCACCTGATTTAACCAAAGTTTTGACAACATTTAGATGGCCGGCTCCTGGAAAACAAGAAGTAAACATAGAAACAACAAGAAATGAAACTGTCCTACTATCATTTTATTTTCACTGTTTGTCAAACAATACCTGCGGCACACCACAATGCACTGGCACCTTCTATAACATAGCCATCAAACTTCACAGTTCCCTCTTGCTCTATGTCAGGTTGGCATTTGGAAAGCAGCATCTTGACTAACCTGTCATGTCCATGTCTTGCTGCTACAATAAGAGGTGTACATTTCTGTCCATCTTCCTCTATCACCTGCTACAATTACAATAAGCCTATCATTACGCAATTTTCAAATATTATGCAGTTAACTTTAGTAATGTCATATTAAAAAAATTGTAATGTATCATGAACTTTTAAAACAGAAATAATAACAACAATGAAAATAATAATAATTAATAGTAAGCATTTAGTTCTTAACAATGAGCATGGGAAGGGAAATGTGTCAACTATTTACGTACCCATAGGGACCATCCTGGCATTTGCCTGAAATGATTTGGGAATATATATAAATCAGCTTTATAGTTGAGTAAGTTAGTTTCAATACCCTTAACATACCTTCTTTTTAATGATTTACGAACACTACCTCAAACTCTTCCAAATAACAACAACTATGCCTTAGTATTTACCATGCATTCTACGACATCCCAGTAAATGAAATGCTACACAAACTTTACAACTGTCGGGGAACTCTAAATGCGGCAGTACAGTTGAATTGTGAATGTGGTGGGTGACGATAAGTGATCATTTCTTCTGAAAGTAATAACACATTTGCTCTTAATCATTCAGGCATAGGTGCTGCCAACATCTGCACCTGTGTGGCCCATTGTAGTTGGTTGGTTATTTCGGGGAAGGAGACCAGACGGCGAAGTCATCGGTCTCATCGGATTAGGGAAGGACGGGGAAGGAAGTCGGCCGTGCCCTTTGAAAGGAACCATCCCGGCATTTGCCTGGAGCGATTTAGGGAAATCACGGAAAACCTAAATCAGGATGGCCGGACGCGGGATTGAACCGTCGTCCTCCCGAATGCGAGTCCAGTGTCTAACCACTGCGCCACCTCTCTCGGTGGCCCATTGTAAACTTGAGCCCAATAAGCTATTTTCTGCTCTGCTGTATCAGTTGTATCTCACTTTCACAACAAGAAAAACTTAGCTTTAACAATTGTCTCAGAACAACTGTATCCTGCTGAAATATTTTCAATAAATTAGTGACATGTACCACCACTCAAAATGTTCAAGACTGTTTTAAACAAATGTACAGGTGTGTCATGTGAACTGTGGCCATACTTCAATTGAAGTTATGCTTCGGCACTATTTAAACATTAATAATGCAATATCCTATCCTTAAAAAGCAAATAAGACAGTGTTCATTTCTGAGGTAAGGACCATCAGTTTAGAAAAAATACATAACTTTTTATATTGTTTTCATATTTCTACACTCAATCTAGCTCAGTGCACCATGTTAATGCCACCAAAGAAAAATAAATTTTAGGCCTATATAGCAATGAGCAGTAGAAAAACTGCTTCTGTGACTCGCTTGCAGTGATCTAGACTTTAGCCACTAACTGCAGTCACTATTTGTGAAGCTAATATATGCAACGAGTTAGTTTGAGCAATGCATATTCAGTTTTCTCCAAAAATTCCCAACAGGGAAAAAAAAAGTAAAGTTCCAAGCATACACATACAATACATTTCTTTTCAACAATCTTTCATAATGTACCCTGCAGCTGAAGAACAACAACAACAACAACAACAGTTATTGCTGTGTGAGTATATAGGCAACCAGTTCAGCTACACTGTTAACAAGTTTGTTTCCCATGACAAAGGCCTGTTAAATTTTTAATGTAGTTCCTGGCAGACTGACAAGTATGTCACAAGCAGTGTTACCTATGCTGAGTCACCCTGTCGTGAGGGAACGTGAGCCTAGCTCGGTACTTTAACAATGCACATGTTCTTTTGTTCCAGCATTTGCTAATTAATAGTATCTGTAGTACAAAATGGCTCTGAAGGCTCACCAATGTGGCTAACAGTATGGTACAGACACACCACTGTACACAATCCTCTCATTAACACTTCTTACAGTCACCTCTTTCTATTGTTTACATTATGTGTGTATGTTCCGTACTCCGCGCACCATCAAAATCAAATTTTACCATGCACACCAAGCTTGTTAACTGTATTTAAATTTTTATCGTAGGTAGGCGCAGTTTGAATCTAGTACCGACAAACAATTATTAATTAAAATATTCTTAACCACGATCAGCTATGGTTTTATAGTGTGAATCTTCGGGAGTACTTACTTGATTAAGGAGTTCTTGTACTTCTGCTGGCGTTTTCTCTGACAAAATTGCGCACAGAAGGACAGCACACCCATCACGAGCAGCGAAATAAACCTTATTTTTTAGAGTCTCTGACACTTCACTCATTTTATAAAAACGTTCTAATTTGAGTCCAAAGACACGCAATAGATTTATGCATCATACATTAAGCAGGTTTACGTATAGAACAATTTCTCCGCAAATGCTGCGGCTCCTTACACACATGAATAACTTTCTCACTAAAACTATCACCAAAGGTATGATTTTCAAAAAAGTAGGAAAGGATGCTTCGTGTATAGGAACCCCGCAATGCACCACACGCACCCGTCCACTTCTCAACACTGCTGAACCACAACTGCTTTCTGCGAACTTCTGCTTTTTGTGCGCAAAATAGTCAGCTGAGTCACTGCCTTCTATGTAGAAGAGTCACAGGACAAAATTAAATTCCAATCTGATTGTCAACACCAGAAAGAAAACAATTACGCTTTATCGCTACTTCTGGTGTAATAAACCAAAGTTTACTACAGACAGACTCGCATTCAGTGTTTTTAAGCACAGAAAAATCGTTTTAGCTTGCTACGCCATCCTTGGATCTTTGATATACTCATGCGGATATCGATCTAATTCGTGAACAACTACACGTGCGAATTACGAAAGGTAGGTAATAGATGTGAGATATTACAGGCGGCGCGTAAGTCTTGCTGTATATTTGCTTACCCGCAAGTCAACCAAAGGAAGAGCAACGTGACCAAACAAGAACGAAAGAAAAATGATTAATAACAATAACGGCAAGAAGTATGGACTTTATACTCCTTGTAGAAGGCAGGACTGTCTCGAATATAATAGGCGCACACTAACTGTAAACATGTATGTACAACTGGAGCAATATACGGCACGTGTGTGATACAAGAGATCTTATTTCACAGCGGAAATAATGCTTTCTATCGTGAAGAGTGAATTTTGAAACAGACTGATCATCTATGAAAAACCTCGCAAGTTACATTTTTTTTTTTTTTTTTCATTTCTGGAAATTTAAGCATCAATTTAACGGGTATAAACTTAACATGTTCTGAGGCATCAAGGGATCACCAATTTAGTATTGGAGGGCAGTGTGGAGGGTAAAAATCGTAGAGGGAGGCCAAGAGATGAATATACTAAGCAGATTCGGAAGGATGTAGGTTGCAATAGGTACTGGGAGATGAAGAAGCTTGCACAGGATAGAGTAGCATGGAGAGCTACATCAAACCAGTCTCAGGACTGAAGACCATAACAACAACAAACTTAACTAGAATGATAAATGTTGCAGGGTGATTCTGGTGTGGATCTTTTTGAAGATTAGGTCTGCCCAAGAATATAAGGCGCGGATCACTGTAAGCAGTTTTTATTTGTAATAAACATAACTAGAACTTTTGCTTAGCAAACACTGGAAACTTGTGCTCAGTGAACCCGCACCATTCCTTGTATATATCTGAATGTTAATGAAAACCCATTTATAATCTACCTACTTTCCTAATTCTATCGATTATCATTTTGTGCAACTGTCAGAAAGAAATGTAGCCTGTTTAGGCATATGTATAAAACGGTCTTCATTCTCACTTATTATTTCTGTAAGTACGGTACGACGACTCATCATTATGCGAGTATTGGTCTTTTAAGACGTGCGATTTGACCAATAAGGAAAACTCATAAGTAGATTTTGTAACCAGTTCAAGAATATATGTACACAAAGCAATATGCCAGAATCATACATAATTGAGAACACACACACAAAACATTATATGATGACTCTCTTTTGTTCTATTATAACTGACGATAACCTTTTTCTTTTTTACCGGTTTCAGCTGTGATCGATAGCCATATTCGTATTAATGTTGCCGCATACGAAGCCTCACAACACAGAGGCGTCCGGAGAAGGTGGCGGTTCCAGGAAAATATAGGCCTGCTGGAGCGTCATAATTCTGTTGCGAAATCCATAAAATAATTAGAAATGTACGGAAATTCAGAAATAGTTAGTGACGGTTCGTGAGTATACGTTTTGGGAGTTCACAAGTTTTTAGACTCAGATCAACTTGAATGTGTGAAATAGCATCTGCTATACAACAGTTACGATTATAAATAAATGTACACAACTGCAGCCGTTGTCAATAATAATAATAATATGCGTAACTTGTCTGACAAAAGAAAGACTCGCTTTTGTGAAATTTTGTGGTTTTGTACTTAATTAAGTAGAGTTTAGGGCAAGAACGAAATAGTGTATATGCTTCCACTACTCTCCGTGTCGTCATCTAAATATTAATACTACTAAAGTTTTATCACTCACCAAGTCTCAGTTTCTGATACAGGAGAACGGTGTAAACACATCTTATTAAATGTCCTATCCTTCCGTATAGTCCACACAAAAGTTAATATTCGCTAGCTGTACTTTAGGTACACATTATATAAAGAAAACTATTCAGCAACATTACTAACGTTGCCTATTTGTAAAGAAAATCCATGCATTTGTTTTTCAATAGTGCAAATGTCTCGATCACTCTGTGATTGAAATCTTTAATATGCTTCACAAACTTTTTCTCAATTGCAAGCATTGCTAATGCCGAAAGCCCGTTTTCTTCCACTGTATTTCGAGGAAAGGTTTTTATCTTTTTCATTGTTGAGAAACAACGTTCAGGTTCAACTGTTGTAAGAGGAGTTGTTATGATTATCCTCATTAGTTGACATTACTGCGGAAATGTGTCTGGCTACAAGTTGTTGTGTAGTAAAAGCTGCAGCAATGAAACAGCGCCACCTGCGCGTTGAAAGTGTTTTCTGCTGTAGAGAACTTCTAGCTGTGTTCCCCGTTGCCGCTTTGATAACCACGGGTACGTTTCAACAGTAATGTCAGGTTCCCTCTCAGTAAATTTGTCGAAAATAGAGAAAATGAGCTCACAACTAACAAATTTGATGCCATAAGGTAATTCTTGAATGAAAAATCTTTCATTCATGTGACTTATTATGGGGTCACAAACTTCCTTCGCATCAGCTACTACATTTTCTGATTTTCATATCTTCTGAATTTGTTCTGCACAAGATTACGAAATTTCTCCAATGGCAATATTTCTTATTCCTGTAATTGTATCTTCAAACTCCAATAAATATTGTCTAGCGGTTATTGCTTCAAGATTCAGATGATGTAGTTGCCTGAAGAGTACGTTTGCATGTGGCATGATCCAATAAAAAAATTATAGCCAAAATAAGAACTCAGAATCTTTCAAACTGGAGAGCAGACCGTAGCATTCTCGTCTGGTTAAACCATCTGTACGATCAGAGAGGGTAATTTCTTCTAAACACTCGATCAGACTTTCATTTGTTTTAACTGTGTTGACTGTCCCAATACTAAACACCCATCTTGTAGCTGCTGTCCAACTGTGTGTAGCACACTTTTTCTGTGGGACGACCGGGAGAAAAAGTTGGAAAGCCGAAGAGATTAGAAAAAAACATTCTAGCAGATTTGTCTATAGATGCAGCTTTTTGCAGGACCATATTTAATTGATGAGCATAGCAGTGAACATAATAAGCCCTAGGGTACACCTGAGCAATCCTTGCCTGAACACCGTTGACGCCTCCGCTCATAACAGCAGCACCATCAGGGCACTGAGCGATCACCTTTTCCTTCTTACCGTCTGCGTGCTTTTGCAGTTCAGAATGTATCGCCTTAACTAACGTCTAGTATCATGTGCGTCAGAGTTAATGAAGCCCCAAAATCTCTTCACAACACAGCCATGAATTTCGTATCTATACACAATCACCCACTGTTGCATTTTGTTGTAGTTGTGGTCTTCAGTCCTGAGACTGGTTTGATGCAGCTCTCCATGCTGGCCTATCCTGTGCAAGTTTCTTCATCTCCCAGTACGTACTGCAACCTACATCCTTCTGAATCTGCTTAGTGTATTCATCTCTTGGTCTCCCTCTACGATTTTTACCCTCCACGCTGCCCTCCAATGCTAAATTTGTGATCCCTTGATGCCTCAGAACATGTCCTACCAAACGGTCCCTTCTTCTCGTCAAGTTGTGCCACAAACTCCTCTTCTCCCCAATTCTATTCGATACCTCCCCATTAGTTATGTGATCTTCCCATCTAATCTTCAGCATTCTTCTGTAGCACCACATTTCGAAAGCTTCCTGTCCAAACTATTTATCGTCCATGTTTCACTTCCATACATTGCTACACTCCATACAAATAACTTCAGAAACGACTTCCTGACACTTAAACCTATACTCGATGTTAATAAATTTCTCTTCTTCAGAAACGCTTTCCTTGCCATTGCCACTCTACATTTTATATCCTCTCTACTTCGACCATCATCAGTTATTTTGCTCCCCAAATAGCAAAACTCCTTTACTGCTTTAAGTGTCTCATTTCCTAATCTAATTCCCTCAGCATCACCTGACTTAATTCGACTACATTCCACTATCCTCGTTTTGCTTTTGTTGATGTTCATCTTATATCCATTCAAGACAATGTCCATTCCGTTCAACTGCTCTTCCAAGTCCTTTGCTGTCGCTGATAGAATTACAATGTCATCGGCGAACCTCAAAGTTTTTATTTCTTCTCCATGGATTTTAATACCTACTCCGAATTTTTCTTTTGTTTCCTTTACTGCTTGCTAAATATACAGATTGAATAACATCGGGGAGAGGCTACAACCCTGTCTCACTCCCTTCCCAACCACTGCTTCCCTTTCATGTCCCTCGACTCTTATAACTGCCATCTGGTTTCTGTAGCGCCGGCCGGAGTGGCCGAGCGGTTAAAGGCGCTACAGTCTGGAACCGCACGACCGCTACGGTCGCAGGTTCGAATCCTGCCTCGGGCATGGATGTGTTTGATGTCCTTAGGTTAGTTAGGTTTAAGTAGTTCTAAGTTCTAGGGGACTTATAACCACAGCAGTTGAGTCCCATAGTGCTCAGAGCCATTTGAACCATTTGGTTTCTGTACAAATTGTAAATAGCCTTTCGCTCCCTGTATTTTACCCCTGCCACCTTTAGAATTTGGAAGAGAGTATTCCAGTCAACATTGTCAAAAGCTTTCTCTAAGTCTACAAATGCTAGAAATGTAGGTTTGCCTCTCCTTAATCTTTCTTCTAATATAAGTCGTAAGGTCAGTATTGCCTCACGTGATCCAATATTTCTACGGAATCCAAACTGATCTTCCCCGATGTTGGCTTCTACCATTTTTTCCATTCGTCTGTAAAGAATTCGCGTTAGTATTTTGCAGCTGTGACTTATTAAACTGATAGTTCGGTAATTTTCACATTTGTCAACACCTGCTTTCTTTGGTATTGGAATTATTATATTCTTCTTGAAGTCTGAGGGTACTTCGCTTGTCTCATACATCTTCCCCGCCAGATGGTAGAGTTTTGTCAGGCCTGGCTCTCCCAAGGCCGTCAGTAGTTCTAATGGAATGTTGTCTACTCCCGGGGCTTTGTTTGGGATCAGGTCTCTCAGTGCTCTGTCAAACTCTTCACGCAGTATCGTATCTCCCATTTCATATTCATCTACATTCTTTTCCATTTCTATAATATTGTCCTCAAGTACATCACCCTTGTATAGACCCTCTATATACTCCTTCCATCTTTCTGCTTTCCCTTCTTTGCTTAGAACTGGGTTTCCATCTGAGCTCTTAATATTCATACAAGTGGCTCTCTTTTCTCCAAAGGTCTCTTTAATTTTCCTGTAGGCAGTATCTATCTTACCCCTAGTGAGATAAGCCTCTACATCCTTACATTTGTCCTCTAGCCATCCCTGCTTAGCCATTTTGCACTTCCTGTCGATCTCATTTTCGAGACGTTTGTATTCCTTTTTGCCTGCTTCATTTACTGCATTTTTATAATTTCTCCTTTCATCAATTAAATACAATATTTCTTCTGTTACCCAAGGATTTCTACTAGCCCTCGTCTTTTTACCTACTTGGTCCTCTCCTGCCTTCACTACTTCATCCCTCGGAGCTACCCATTCTTCTTCTACTGTACTTCTTTCCCCCGCTGCTGTCAATTGTTCCCCTGTGCTCTCCCTGAAACTCTGTACAATCTCTGGTTCTTTCAGTTTATCCAGGTCCCATCTCCTTAAATTCCCACCTTTTTGCAGTTTCTTCAATTTTAATCTGCAGTTCATAACCAATAGATTGTGGTCAGAGTACACATCTGCCCCTGGAAATGTCTTACAATTTAAGACCTGGTTCCTACATCTCTGTCTTAGCGTTATATAATCGATCTGATACCTTTTAGTATCTCCGGGATTCTTCCACGTATACTACTTTCTTTTATGATTCTTGAACCAAGTGTTAGTTATGATTAAGTTATGCTCTGTGCAAAATTCTACCAGACGGCATCCTCTTTCATTTCTTAGCCCCAAGCCATATTCACCTACTATGTTTCCTTCTCTCCCTTTTGCTACACTCGAATTCCAGTCACCCATGACTATTAAATTTTCGTCTCCCTTCACTATCTGAATAGTTTCTTTTATCTCATCATACATTTCATCAATTTCTTCATCATCTGCAGAGCTAGTTGGCATATAAAATTGTACTACTGTAGTAGGCGTGGGCTTCGTGTCTATCTTGGCCACAATAATGCGTTCACTATGCTGTTTGTAGTAGCTTACCCGCACGCCTATTTTTTATTCATTATTAAACCTACTCCTGCATTACCCCTATTTAATTTTGTATTTATAACTCTGTACTCACCTGACCAAAAGTCTTGTTCCTCCTGCCACCGAACTTCACCAATTCCCACTAAATCTAACTTTAACCTATCCATTTCCTTTTTTAAATTTTCTAACCTACCTGCCCGATTAAGGGATCAGACATTCCACGCTCCGATCCGTAGAACGCCAGTTTTCTTTCTCCTGATAACGACATCCTCTTGTAGTCCCAGCCCGGAGATCCGAATGGGGGACTATTTTACCCCCGGAATATTTTACCCAAGAGGACGCCATCATCATTTAGCCATACAGTAAAGCTGCATGCCCTCGGGAAAAATTACGGCTGTAGTTTCCCCTTGCTTTCAGCCGTTCGCAGTACCAGCGCAGCATGGCCGTTTTGGTTATTGTTACAAGGCCTGATCAGTCAATCATCCAGACTGTTGCCCCTGCAACTACTGAAAAGGCTGCTGCCCCTCTTCAGGAACCACATATTTTTCTGGCCCCTCAACAGATACCCCTCCGTTGTGGTTGCACCTACGGTACGGCCATCTGTATCGCCGAGGCACGCAAGCCTCCCCACCAACGGCAAGGCCCATGGTTCATGTGGGGAAGCACTGTTGCATGGTAGACACATTTGTTGTTTCGTCCGACATTATAGCAAAATAATGCCTAGCTAAAATTTCTTGCGTTATTATTTACCTGCGCACATTTAGCATACAGTCCAGAAGTTCATTTTGAACTGTTTTGGAAGTACCTTTAAACACAGCTGCAGCTTTTAAGTGTTCCTTCATTGAGCCATCAATAGCAAACTTTACAAGCCCACGAAACACTCCCGGGTTGTCTGAATCTTCCCTTTCATCATGACGATGTAAAGCTAACTCAAACGCCCACAAAATTTTATACATTTTATTAACCTGGAGAAGATATGTCTATTCCCGTCCACTTGCTCGTTATGTTTCGTGACAGACTCTCGTGTACACTGTCAAGGTGAATACTGACGTTTACTTTACCAACCACTGAGAATTCAATGTTCGCATTTTTGTGGAAGAGGGAGTTTTCGTGCTTTTTTATTTTATCAGACAAATGCACAAGATCCTGGTAATTTAGTTTTCTGTTACGTCTTAAAATCGATTCATCTTGACACTGTACACGAAAGCCGATTCACTGTTTCCTGTCCGTACAGTCGCCCACACAGTACCCAACCAATTACAACACCAATTGGATATGATTATATTCAGGTAGTAACGCCTTAATATCTTCAAATATAGTAAACTGACTACAGGTAGATAAAACCAACTAAACTGGTGCACTTCCGGTTAGGAATATAAATGGATTACTATATGATAAAATCCAAAACTTAATATACAACAAGTCATTCAGAAGCGCACAAAACAGTTTTTTCTGTCACTATAGCTATAACATGTGCTGACTTCCAAGATAAATTTACTATACGTCGACTGAATTGACACATCTGACGAGTGTGCTACCAACTAAAGGGATTTGCGCCAATTACCAAGCGAATGGAGTGTGCTACCATATAGTGGCATTGACACAGACTTGCAGTTGAGTGGTAAGGCCTAGCTGTGCACGCCACAACCCATGCACATTGTTTATCTGTTCTGCATATATTTGACACACAAGGCAATTACGTCATGCCAGTCGCGCATGCGCAGAAGCTTCTTAAAACGTGCACAACTGATTTGCTCGCGCCCCTGATGCCAAGTTTCACAGAGTCTAGAGGGGGTAGCAATATGGCATAGCGCGGTAGATATAAGTGCCGTGTGTTTCAGATTACTGAATCTACATTACATTTAATGGCATTCAAAGAAAAATAACCAATAAATCAGCAATGTGTCAAAAGTTTGGGTGTTCACGTGCTTATGTGCTCTGACACAGCAGCCGCCACCGGAAACAGTGTCGCCTCTATAAAGGACAATATAAAGTTGTCCAGAGAATCGGCTACCTGTGAACTAGGTGGTTCGAATAACGTAAAAGCATTCGACTATTCACACAAAATTTCTCAAAGCTTGTGAAAACTAGAAAAACTATCTGTTGAGGAAGATTATGCTTGGAGGAATTCAGAATACCAACTGTGCTATGTGGTTAGCAAATCATCCTTCCTTGTGTCGATCGCGCGAAGTGTCACAGTGGTTAGCACACGTGACTCGAATTTGGGAGAACGACAGTTCAAATCCACGTTTGACCATCCAAATTTAGGATTTCCGCGATTTCCCTAAATCGCTCGAGGTAAGTGCCCGGATGGTTCCTTTGAAATGGGACAGCCGATTTCCCTCCCCATCCGTGAAACATTTCGAGCATGTGCTCTGTCGCTAGTGACCTCGATACAAACGGGCGTTAAGGAACTTCCTTACTTTCGTTGTTCCAAAGTATTCGACAGATTGCAACCAGTGGCTAACGCACTGTAAATAACGAACATGTATTTTATCAAGATAAAAGAGCATACTAACAGTATCCTAGTACTCAGGAAAGGCCACAAGTCGTAAACCGATTCACTGTGGAGTTGCTTCAAGAGGTGCAACTCAGTGCACAAAAAACAGAGATAAAAATTTGTGTTGGACGGTATGCGCTTGAGGAACATCACGGGAATAATCCACCATTAGATTGTGGTAATAATCGAGGGACTGAGAGTACAAGATGTATAAGTGACATTTCACAAGAAATTGATCTAAGTGCACATTTGTTAAGCGGTCTCTTCAGAGTAAAAGGACTACAAGCAGTTTCCAACATACTTCTGCACTGTGTGATGATAAATATTAGGATCTAAGCCATTGTCTGGAGTGCATTTAGAATCTAACTAGTACAAGTGAAACGGCGATCGAAAGGAGAATTGCTGCTATCTTTAATGAAGCTTCAGACACACATATTTTGAAAGTAGTCCAATAACCTGATACGTACGTTTTTAAGAGTAGTTATAGCAGTATTTACTGCCTGCTTAAATAGTTCCAGTTTTGAAATAGTGGATGTACATCTTGGGGCAAAATCAGCATAGTGACACAATTACTCACATGTTCATTGAACCTGGCCAAACGTGTATGGAATTTGATAATGCAATGAAACACTTAAAATATGTATTTGTTCCCCAATACAGGATAGAAGCAATGATAAAGGTCAGTCTAAAGTATTCTGTAGTGGAAATGAAAACATAAAACTTTTTCTCAGCTAAAGCCATGAATGCCACAACAAAGGACAAATTTATTGAAGTTGGTTTTAGGAGGCACAATATTGGTCGATCATCAGCAACTGTCCTGTAGCCTCTGGATCAAGATGGGTATGCAATAAAATATGGAATGTCGAAAAATCTTTGGGAAATGGAGAACAACATCCCTCCAATTTAGTATGAGTTCTGTAGCAATGTACCCGGTTCCCAGACAGCAGTACCACGGATGTAAAAGCAGGGAGTGGAGAAAGACGAGGACGTGGTCAAAGAAGGGGACAAGGAAGGTTGAAAGATGCACAACACAATAATACAGCACCACGAGTGTTGCCCCAGGGAGGGCATTTTCCAAGAGATACCACAGAAGGAAATGAGCCAGGTTCTATGTTAAGACAATGGCTGTGAGAGGATTATAGAAAGTGTGGAACCACACCAGTATATTTTCGTTTTGGTATTTTTACGTTATTTGTTACTTACCTTTTGTTTTTCAGCTTTTTGTATTAATTTTTCATTTATTATGTACATATTCTTGTTTTATAACGAGTGCATGCTGTACTATGATTATCATGTGGTGGTGATGGTTAGTGTTTAACGTCCCGTCGACAACGAGGTCATTAGAGACGGAGCGCAAGCTCGGGTTAGGGAAGGCTTGGGAAGGAAATCGGCCATGCCCTTTCAAAGGAACCATCCCGGCATTTGCCTGAAACGATTTAGGGAAATCACGGAAAACCTAAATCAGGATGGCTGGAGACGGGATTGAACCGTCGTCCTCCCGAATGCGAGTCCAGTGTGCTAACCACTGCGACACCTCGCTCGGTGATTATCATGTGTGTCATATCAAAAAAATCTTCGGAATAAAGCACAGCAAAGGAAATATTTTTGCACTTGTACCTGTTTTGCTCCAAAAAATGCAAGGAGTATAAATATTTTAATATATTACAAAAAATAGAGCAGAAGCACTACAATCTCGAACCATGCCTGCAGCTATACATATACAGACTGACCATTAGAAAACAGATACCGATGTTTCGATATTAACTCATATAATTAATAAATAGCCATTTAAGTTCGGTAATCATTTACTCAGTTCACTTTAGTAAGCAATTGTACCACTTGTACTCTCAGCCCCTCGATTACTGCAGGTGTTTGCTAAATACGCTGTGCTATGACTCGCTTGTGACATCATTAACTTCTGAATTGTGATTCTTCGATTTCTCCAGGCGTATTTGATGGCGTAATTGATCTCGGGTGAATAGCCTGGTGTGAGTGTACAAAGGACACAATATTTCGGCAGTTGACCTTGTTGCCATCATCAGGTGTGTTGATGTACACCCGAGATTTATTTCGTCAACTTCTGAATTCTTTCAATACTGTACCATCACTTTTAATGTCGACCAAGTTACTTTCGCTGCGCAAGCTCAAAACGAAAATGACTTTCTTGAAAGAAAATCCAGAATCCTTCACCGAATTTTGTAAATTGGGATGTATCCCAGCGAAGCTGGATTTGTGGTATTTGTAACAGGAAATGTAAGATTTTGAAGTCAGTGACGTTTTAAATGAAACCCACGATTTTTTATGGTTCGGGCGGTTTTGCTTGGTAGATATTAATTTGTTTAGGGCTTTATGCAACGAACAATTGTTAAGTGAACACTCGGCACATAGAATGAAATACCGCCGAGCGTTCATTACAACTCTTTGGTGTTACGCTAATGAATTCATTTGTTTTTGACAATTCGATCACTTCTTTGCTGTCGCAAAAAAGTTTAATAGCATGTTCTTCAGAAATTGGCGATACTTATCGTGTCGATATTTGCAGCTATGATGCTTCTTTCATTGTTGATGAATCTGAGTCTGAGCTAGGTAACTCTTTATAACAATGAGAAACACACTTTCCATCTTCTGTGTTGCTTTCATTCGTAATTGTGTCTGTAAATTGCTATGTACTGGTATTTGTTCCAGTAGTAAGGGGACAAGGTTCTGATTCCACTTCTTCCTTATCTTTTCCTGTTGCTTCGTCCTCCTTTTTATTTGGGAATGGAAAGAATAGTTGATTCTGTTTTTGTGAATAATTAGAGGTGCTTGATTTTCTCTATTTTTGTCAACCATTTCTACACTGTAAATGGCATCCCTTTGTTTATAAATTTCTGATGAGTTTTTGGTCCCATTTGCGCCTAATGACATTTGGAATGTGGCGCTTTATTATTATATGGCCTAAATTCTGACCACGCTTTTTTCGACCGTTGTTTTGTGTTGCGACTGTGTAGCCTGCTAAAATGGCCGATTCGCCCCAGAACTCAGCAGGTGATTTAGCCTCAAAGAGCAGTAATCGTGCCCTCTCAAGAATTGTCTTATTTTATTATGCAGAGTGAAGCACAGTCGTCTAACGTCGATTTCTTTTTTCAGAAGATTCATTAATTTTCATTTACAACTCCTATCCGTTGTTGATGCGTAATATATGAATCTTTTCTCCTGTTCGGTTTACGACAGATTCCTTGAAAGCTCGATTTATGTATGGTACCTGATGCGTGTTTTTAAGTGTGTAAACGAAAACCTTTCTCAAAAAGGCTTATTCATCGATTAGAGTGTCCGCCCCGATAGCTGAGTGGCCAGCGTGACGGATTGCCGTCCTACGGGGTTCGATTCCCGGCTGGATCGGGGATTTTCTCCGCTCAGGATGTTGTGTTGTTTTCACCATCATTTCATCCCCGTGCGGCGTGCAGGTCGCCCAATGTGGCGTCGCCATGTAATAAGTCCTGCACCAAGGCGGCCGGACCTGCCTCGTAAGGGGCCTCCCGGCCAATGACGCCATACGTTCATTTCCATTTCCATCGATTAGAGTTAGTAAGTGCTTTGCTTTTCCAACTGACATAGTATGCATTGACCCACACAGATCTCCATGAATTAATTCGAGATTCCTCTTAACTGCAGAAGCAGAACGCTGGAAATGAAGTCTGGTCTGCTCACCTACCAAACACATTACAGGGCTTGTTGACAACCCCTTTATCTGTCAAACTTTTGACCAAACTCTTAAACAGCGTTTCCATTCTATCAGAATGTGATCATCCCAGCTTCTTGTGCCATAGATTAGCATCGTGTGATGACGATGCCATCTTTGCTTCAGCTGTATATTTCACTGATAAGAGACGCTGTGCCAAGACCAATCTTCGCTATTTCACAAATACGACAGCCTCTTTTGTCACAGGTCATTTTTCTATTATTTTCCTTTCTGCAAAGAAAGTACTTAGTTAATTTTGAAACATAAAATACATCCTCCTTTTAATTCTTCCCTTCGTACCGCCCGCAAGGCCATGTATGTGCAGCCGATTTGTTGTGAAGGTACATTTTCGTTGTTGGCTACAATCACTTGGTAATTGGTTATTGTCTTGGGCGAATTTAATTCATACATACGTGTAGATGCTCCTCAGTCTATGTACTAGTCTGTTTTAATAGCCTGCCTGGTGCTGGTACCATGAAGAATGTCTCATCTACCGTTGCTTTTGCGGATGCCTTAAGTCTTGGTTTTGCTCCAACAGTTCTTTGCCAAACTGCCGTACTTATCACGTTTGTAACGTCTTGATATTTCGGATATGTGGCGTGCATTATTCCGGTAGTCTTTGCTTTTAGTCTTAGGAGTTGCCGGTATGTCACCAAACGATTATTTTCAGCAAAGCTTGTCGTTTACCTCTTGCAGTAACGTTACCTTAAACGAATCTTCTTTGACTGGAATATTCGAATTTCTCAAACCCCTAATTATCGACTTGTACTGGGGTAGCACAGCGAGCTGAATGTAAGCGACCCATCATCTCTTACTTGGAAAGACGATTCAGCTTGCTAGAAGTAGGAATAATCTTCCACGGAATAGAAATTTTCTATTCATATCGTTAGAAGTGTTCTCAACTAGCATATCCTTCTTGAAAGTTTAGAATTATCGTAGAATTCTGTCAGTTTAACACATATTTCCTATGCTTTTACAGTATTCTGGACACGCACTTAAAAATCGACAGATGAACGGATAAAATTATATTTACTTCTGCGGTACATACAGGGGTTGGAGAAGAGTTTGGAAACCTCGCGAGAAATGCATGCTTGAACGTACACGCGGATGCAAGCCAAGTTGCAGGTTGCGCTGTTGTATTTGGCCGCGAACAGCCCCTGTGCCATGTCCTCAACACATTTCAAATGTCAGTCGTGGTCAAACAGCGTTCTGTGCAGTTGTGAGTGCATTACGTCGAAGCTAACTGAATTCGAACGCAAGCAAATTACTCGTATGGTTGGTGCTTGGCCATAACCAAGGTGCTCGAACCTTCAGTGTTTCAAGAAGCACCTTATCGAAGATTTACACAGCATACAGAGGAATGACTCATCCGTTAACCACTCATTAGCGACGCAAATGCCCTTAATGCCTTTTGCTCGAGTATCATGTCGTTTTTGGAAACCCAGAATCTACTCTGTAGGAATCAACATGGATTCTGGAAACAGCGATCGTGTGAGACCCAACTCGCTTTATTTGTTCATGAGACCCAGAAAATATTGGATACAGGCTCCCAGGTAGATGCTATTTTTCTTGACTTCCGGAAGGCGTTCGATACAGTTCCGCACTGTCGCCTGATAAACAAAGTAAGAGCCTACGGAATATCAGACCAGCTGTGTGGCTGGATTGAAGAGTTTTTAGTAAACAGAACACAGCATGTTGTTATCAATGGAGAGACGTCTACAGACGTTAAAGTAACCTCTGGCGTGCCACAGGGGAGTGTTATGGGACCATTGCTTTTCACAATATATATAAATGACCTAGTAGATAGTGTCGGAAGTTCCATGCGGCTTTTCGCGGATGATGCTGTAGTATACAGAGAAGTTGCAGCATTAGAAAATTGTAGCGAAATGCAGGAAGATCTGCAGCGGATAGGCACTTGGTGCAGGGAGTGGCAACTGACCCTTAACATAGACAAATGTAATGTATTGCGAATACATAGAAAGAAGGATCCATTATTGTATGATTATATGATAGCGGAACAAACACTGGTAGCAGTTACTTCTGTAAAATATCTGGGAGTATGCGTGCGGAACGATTTGAAGTAGAATGATCATATAAAATTAATTGTTGGTAAGGCGGGTACCAGGTTGAGATTCATTGGGAGAGTGCTTAGAAAATGTAGTCCATCAACAAAGGAGGTGGCTTACAAAACACTCGTTCGACCTATACTTGAGTATTGCTCATCAGTGTGGGATCCGTACCAGATCGGTCTGACGGAGGAGATAGAGAAGATCCAAAGAAGAGCGGCGCGTTTCGTCACAGGGTTATTTGGTAACCGTGATAGCGTTACGGAGATGTTTAATAAACTCAAGTGGCAGACTCTGCAAGAGAGGCGCTCTGCATCGCGGTGTAGCTTGCTCGCCAGGTTTCGAGAGGGTGCGTTTCTGGATGAGGTATCGAAAATATTGCTTCCCCCTACTTATACCTCCCGAGGAGATCACGAATGTAAAATTAGAGAGATTAGAGCGCGCACGGAGGCTTTCAGACAGTCGTTCTTCCCGCGAACCATACGCGCTTGGAACAGGAAAGGGAGGTAACGACAGTGGCACTTTAAGTGCCCTCCGCCACACACCGTTGGGTGGCTTGCGGAGTATAAATGTAGATGTAGATGTAACAGGACAACGTAGTGCTCAGTCCATAAAACCTGTGCTATGGAGCAAAGGAAGAAAGTCATTTGATCGTACCTGTTTTGTTCCACACCGTTAACAACTCCTGTTTACGTCCCAAAAGGTTCAGTAATAATCTGGGAAGCCATGTCATGGTATTCCATTGATCCCATGGTTACTCTGAAAGGCTGCATTACTGCCGAGTATTGTATGACCATTTTGACTGACCGTCCCATGGTACAATATTCGCTCCCCGATCCTGATCCAGGACGACAGCTCCCATCGTCCAGGACTCGTTTTCTGAGCACAAAAGATAGCTGTCGCATCTCCCCCTGATCACTACAGTCACCAGATCTCAGTATTATCGAGTCGGTCTAGTTTGGCGAGAAGGGTACGTGATCACTACAAACATTCACGATCGTTTCCTGCACTTGCCATTATTTTGCTGAAAGAATGGCATAAGATTCCCTTGAAAACCATACAGGAGCAGTATTTATCCGTTCCAAGCTGTTTTTGAACGCCAACGGTTGTTCCTACACCGCGTTAGGCATTGTGATGTATTGTGTTCTGATGTTTTTATATTTTTGTCACTCCCTGTAGGTATATTTATGTTACACATAATGTCTCCACTGGCGCAGACTCATAGTTGTTCATGGTGCAAGGAAGGCCTACGGGCTACGTCTTCATTGCGGACTCCCACGTATTATAGTTCTCTCTTCCATAAGTATCTCGATCGGTGGCAGCGAGCTATAAAATGACTTTTATCTTAATAATATGAATATTTGTACATGTGTTTGGAGAGAGAGAGACTGATTTTGACTGAGACTTTAAGTCGTAACTGGTACCTGAATTTTGGTTGCTGCCTCCTTCAATGATCAGCTTCTACACCAGTTGGTGACGTATTATAATTTGGAGGAAGTTACTGCTCTTCAATATTTAAAGTACGGCTCTGTTGGTTAATTGGCCGTATTGCGGATAGCTTTGAGCCCAAGTTTTCGTAGCTCATCATACCTACGGGACCACTGTTGTACGTAAATAAGATCAAACAGCAATCTGCTTTTCGTGAGATTACCATAACTTAAATTCTAGCCAGTTTCAGAACAATACATGAATATAGAGTTCCGTTCCCTTGGGACACTCTCTAGAACAATATTGATACAAACAATCTTCTTTATAGTTGGAATATACCGGTATGAACTTCAACCGATATCAAATATTTTACAGTTTTTTAACAAAAAAACAGTTTTTAAATTGGGAAAACACAGGTACATTATTTATGCAGTCATACTCATTTGAATGAAAGCGGTTTCGTTAAATACTAGAGTACAACATGCCAACAGTCTGTTTTAAGAGAGCTTATCTCTTCCTTGTATGACCCAAGTCACATAAAAGAAACGAAAACAAGAATTCAACATGACGTTTTCATACGTACACTCCACTCTTTACGCCTACTCAATGAAACAGGAAGCAAAGGTATTGAAAATGTTTATAACGTCACAGCTCTATACACGTGTGACCCAAGTCACACAAAAAAAAAGAAAAAAAAAGAAAGAAATCCACGTGACGTTTTCTTACGTACACTCCACTCTTTACGCCTACTCAATGAAACAGGAAGCCAAGGTATTGAAAATGTTTATAATGTCACAGCTCTATAGACTGTCTTGTTTTCGACTGCAGTCGTATGCGCTTCGCAGTTGAAAGCTGGCAACAATTCTAGCTGTCACGGATCTCCCTCGGACGTCTCGACTATAGGATTATACACTACTGGCCATTAAAATTGCTACACCAAGAAGAAAGGCAGATGATAAACAGGTATTCATTGGACAAATATGTTATACTAGAACTGACATGTGATTACATTTTCACGCAATTTGGGTGCATAGATCCTGAGAAATCAGTACCCAGAACAACCACCTCTGGCCGTAATAACGGCCTTGATACGCCTGGGCATTGAGTCAAACAGAGCTCGGATGGCGTGTACAGGTACAGCTGCCCATGCAGCTTCAACACGATAGCACAGTTCATCAAGAGTAGTGACTGGCGTATTGTGACAAGCCAGTTGCTCAGGCACCATTGACCAGACGTTTTCAATTGGTGAGAGATCTGGAGAATGTGCTGGCCAGGGCAGCAGTCGAACATTTTCTGTATCCATAAAGGCCCATATAGGACCTGCAACATGCGGTCGTGCATTATCCTGCTGAAATGTAGGGTTAGCAGGGATCGAATGAAGGGTAGAGCCACGGGTCGTCACACATCTGAAATGTAACGTCCACTGCTCAAAGTGCCGTCAATGCGACCAAGAGGTGGCTGAGACGTGTAACCAATGGCACCCCATGCCATCACGCCGGGTGATACGCCAGTATGGCGATGTCGAATACACGCTTCCAATGTGCGTTCACCGCGATGTCGCCAAACACGGATGCGACCATCATGATGCTGTAAACAGAACCTGGGTTCATCAGAAAAAATGACGTTTAGCCATTCGTGCACCCAGGTTCGTCGTTGAGTGCACCATCGCAGGCGCTCCTGTCTGTGATGCACTGTCAAGGGTAACTGCAGCCATGGTCTCTGAGCTGATAGTCCATGCTGCTGCAAACGTCGTCGAACTGTTCGTGCAATGGTTCAAATGGCCTGAGGTCATCAGTCGCCTAGAACTTAGAACTAATTAAACCTAACTAACCTAAGGATATCACACGCATCCATGCCCGAGGCAGGATTCGAACCTGCGACCGTAGCGGTCGCTCGGTTCCAGACTGTAGCGCCTAGAACCGTCCGGCCGTGCAGATGGTTGTTGTCTTGCAAACGTCCCCATCTATTGACTCAGGGATCGAGACGTGGCTGCACGATCCGTTACAGCCATGCGGATAAGATGCCTGTCATCTCGATTGCTAGTGATACGAGGCCATTGGGATGCAGCCCGGCGTTCCGTATTACCCTCCTGAATCCACCGATTCCATCTTCTGCTAACAGTCACTGGATGTCGACTAATGCGAGCAGCAATGTCGCAATACGAGAAACCGCAATCGCGATAGGCCACAATCCGACCTTTATCAAAGTTGGGAACGTGATGGTACGCATTACTCCTCCTTACATGAGGCATCACAGCGTTTCACCAGGCAACACCGGTCAACTGCTGTTTGTGTATGAGAAATCGGTTGGAAACTTTCCTCATGTCAGCACGTTGTAGGTGTCGCCACCGGCTCCAACCTTGTGTGAATGCCCTGAAAAGCTAATCATTTGCACATCACAGCATCTTCTTCCTGTCGGTTAAAATTCGCTACTGGAACACGTCATCTTCGTGGTGTAGCAATTTTGATGGCCAGTAGTGTAATTTACCATATAATTTATCTGTCCATGATAGCGTGGAGAGTTGTATCAGTGCAGACTGCCGACTGAAAACTACGACAAGAACAACACTTCTTGTTGATAAAGCACCGTGGTCAGAGGCGGATACAGAATTTTTTTCTTTGAATGGGCGGGGGGGATAAGGTTTAGGAGTGTGAACGTGTCCTAGGCTCTGTGAGTCTAATTTTAAGATACACACACACACACACACACACACACACACACACACACACTCCCTCACTCACTCAATCACACACACACACACACACACACACACACACACACACACACTCACTCACACATACACACGCACACGCACACGCACACGCTCACACACACACACACACACACACACGCACACACACACACACACACACATATATATATATATATATATATATATATATATATATATATATATTATCATAATCATTATTACATATGATGCAGTGAAAGTTTCATCTTGTGTTTCCCACGCAAGGTATCTACCTTGATGGATATGCATTCCATTTAAACGATCTTCTGCCATCCTGCTGAGAAGATACGTCTTCAAGACGGCGAATGGTTGAGAAAGATCTCTTCGTAGTGTTGGTTGCTACAGGAAATGTGTACAACTGACACAAGACTGGAAATATTGGCAATGCCGTTGCTCTTTGATAGACCGCTACTGAAGACTTTTCCATATTTTTGTCCATTTGTTGTTAGGTCTGTAGCTCTCCCTTCAAACTTACAAAACAAGGGAGATCGTCTTTGTATGGTTTAGCACTTTGCAAAACATGCTCTATATCTTTATCACTAAAGTTATGCGTCAGCTATTTTTTGTAGATGTCCGATTCTTTGTAGCTGAGTTGCAGGGAGTCGTAATGACATTTCATTTAACAAATGATCGAGAAAAAGTAAAGACAACTCTTCTACAGATTGTGTCCGAAAATTGGGTCTGTTGGTTTGTTCGAAGCACAGCTGTACACTGCTACATGAACACAGTGGCACCTGTAAGCATTTCCTATTTATTTATATATTCAATTAGCTTTTACTCGCGGCTTCGTTCTAGTGTCAGTAGTTCTGTTACGAAGAGTATTGGCGGTGCAAATCTCGCGATGAGCGCCGTCCCCTCTGATGACCCCCCCCCCCCCTCCCCCCCCAAAAAAAAAAACACACACACGAAGTCATGTGTTATGTCTTTGTATGTCTACGGCATCGCAGCACCGACACGAAAGCATCGATTTCAATGCAAATTTTTTTCATTTATTTGGAGGCTAGTTTAATCAGATTTGTCGTGATGTATGTTTGGTGAAAGTTTGTTCAGCCATTATGTAATCTGCTATATAGATAAAGTAAAGAGTTTGCCGGCAGCAACTCGCTGCCTAATCAGTTTGTGGTGCATAATTTGATGTCATACCGCAATATAGGTCTCAGATATCTCTACAAGAAATTTCGCGAGAACATATGTTAAATTTTATGGTTCACCCACAATCACAATTTTTGTGATGTTTGTGGATTCACTGCGCCGATTATGCGTAAACCGTAAAAGCTAAATATATGCTATCGTGGGCTTTTGAGTTGATCTTTTCACATATACAGTTTCATCTTTTCAAATTTGACGTAACTCTTATCGCTTGAGTAACATACTGTGAAAGAGTGCGTTGCCGCCAAAGATTTTGCTGTCTGGATTCACTATTGTCACCTGTGCCTACTGATTTAATTTTTGAAGTAGTGTATATTCTTTCTCAGGGTTCAAGATATCTCCATACCAAACTTCAAATTCAATTCAGTGGCTCTGGCATGAAAAGGTGACAGAACAGAAAGATAAGAGTTATTTTTATTTATAATATTGATACGTTACGTATCATGCCTTTCAACAAGAAGTGAAGTGCTGTACCATGACAGAAACATGCTGGTTCCTCATAAAAACGCCAAACAGGACACGAGATACTATTTGCCAACAAGACGCAAACGTACTGACTGGCGAAATGCCAAGGCGCAAACGTACTGACTGTAAGAAGTCTGACGATAATGAAAAATCGAAACATGGCGGTACTATGTCTTACCAACTAGGAAAACAATTCAGAAAGATGAAACGTTTACCGAAAATATCTGAATGTGTGAGCTTGAACGCAGCCCTAGAAATTTACAAGTTTTTCACAAAGCTGAAGATTTAACTTTACTAGTATAGCGGGTAAAACCTACACAATAGCTACGCAATCACGAAACAATATACCACGTCATATTTTATTGTACTTTTATCGTCAATTCTGAAATTCTGGCAAAAAAAAAAAGAAAGAAGCAAGAAGCCACAACACAATAAGTCACACTTGTGTTTCGTTATTTCCGCGTTTTCTGCAATTTTAAAAATTGTGATTATGCCGAGATTCCCTCTCTCTCTCTTGGAATATCTGCCTGCCCCCCCCCCCCCCCCCCCACTGATGGGTTTGTCCTACTGTTCGTCATGTATGCCTGAAGACCAGACTGACACTGTGGAAACGACTGCCTACTATCTGGACCGACACACTTCTCCCACTTCCCCACAAAAAAAGAAACGTGCTGTTTTGTTGTATTCTCCTTGGTAACATGCGAATCATAATTTGCAGGTAGCGATCATCCGCTTGTATTGTTAATTGTTGACGACGAGCACTCACTCCGACGCAGATCTTGAAGGTTTCTTGTCTCACGATACCAGTTGAATGTTCGATTGACGTCGCTGTGGTCTATGTCTACCCAAATTTGGCGGGCAACGTATGTTGCCAACACTTCTTGCCGTAAAGCGTTAATGTGCGCACGGTCAGCTTGAAACTATCCTTCGAAGCTTGTTGACCTCTGCTTAACCACACTGAGAAAGCAAGTACTGTACACACGCTCGACGCGGTAGTTCGAAGGACATATTCAGAAAATATCTCCCGTATAGGCGAGTCCATGACACTCTCGACGAATTTCACAAGAGAATTTAATAAATCCGTCCTACTAAACCTAACAGTTTTACGACTGAAGAGAAAGTGGTTTGTGACCGGTTTCATCGAAGAAAGTGCACAGCCAGCGTGATAACCGTGAAAAGGAGCGTGTGTCACGGCCGCTGCATCACTTGTTAACTCAATAGCACAGCACACAACTGCGTGTATATATGAATTACATGTGTGGTAACCACACTACTTCGAAGATGGAGACTTTTTTTTTTTTTTTTTTTTGCCTTTGCTCACTTAAAACCGAGTTTGCGAATGAACTGAGTTGTAATACGTGTAATACCTAGAAACAAACATAACTTGAGAGCACTTACTTGTCCCAGGCTGTTCGAGTTTTTATTTCCGCACAGAAAGAAAATTTCGTAAATGTTCAACGGTGAAAAATTCTAATTGGAAAACATGGACACTGATGACTGGCGAATATTTATGCTAACTTGATCCATACCTACTTATTGGTTGCTTGAGAGAAATTTGATAAATCAACATTCAGTCACAGCATTGCTTGAATTTATTATTAAAACGGGTTTCTGGGTGTGTTGATACGTCTTTAAGTGCATAATTTATTTCCTTAATTCATCTAGGTCACTTCATACGGTCGAAAAGGCACTATAAAGTGAAATTCAACCAAGTATTATTTTCTTCCCAACATACTGCAAATAGAAACACGTTTCACCACAGGTGTTTCACTTTACTGGCCAGCGCCCAAGCGTTCTCAGTTGTGAATAAGGTTTACTACTCCTTCTCACACGATAACCAGCTTTTTCAATTATTAATTTATTTATCCATTCACCCAATCTTTCCAGATTGTGGGTAGCAGTACAACTATTGTGTACGAATGTGTGAAAACACACACACACACACACACACACACACACACACACACACACTTACTCTTATTTTATTTATTCATACAAAAGTTTTGGACATGTCAGATACATTACAGAAATAATATATACATATGTAGAACATATGTTATTCATTCTGTATATTGAGCAAGCAATAAAGGAAACAAGAGAAAAGTTCGGAGTAGGTATTAAAATCCATGGAGAAGAAATAAAAACTTTGAGGTTCACCGATGACATTGTAATTCTGTCAGAGACAGCAAAGGACTTGGAAGAACAGTTGAATGGAATGGACAGTGTCTTGAAAGAAGGGTATAAGATGAACATCAACAAAAGCAAAACGAGGATAATGGAGTGTAGACGAATTAAGTCGGGTGATGCTGAGGGAATTAGATTAGGAAATGAGACACTTAAAGTTGTAAAGGAGTTTTGCTATTTGAGGAGCAAAATAACTGATGATGGTCGAAGTAGAGAGGATATAAAATGTAGACTGGCAATGGCAAGGAAAGAGTTTCTTAAGAAGAGAAATTTGTTAACATCGAGTATTGATTTAAATGTCAGGAAGTCGTTTCTGAAAGTATTTGTATGGAGTGTAGCCATGTATGGAAGTGAAACGTGGACGATAAATAGCTTAGACAAGAAGAGAATAGAAGATTTCGAAATGTGGTGCTACAGAAGAATGCTGAAGATTAGATGGGTTGATCACATAACTAATGAGGAGGTATTGAATAGAATTGGGGAGAAGAGGAGCTTGTGGCACTACTTGACTAGAACAAGGGATCGGTTGGTAGGACATGTTCTGAGACATTGAGGGATCACCAATTTAGTATTGGAGGGCAGTGTGGAGGGTAAAAATCGTAGAGGGAGACCAAGAGATGAATACACTAAGCAGATTCAGAAGGATGTTGGTTGCAGTAGGTACTGGGAGATGAAGAAGCTTGCACAGGATAGAGTGGCATGGAGGGCTGCATCAAACCAGTCTCAGGACTGAAGACCACAATAACAACAACAACAACATGTAGAACATTAGCAAAGTAGGATAGGAATAGGTGAGGACAGGGCATGAAGTTGGCCATGGCCTAATCAAAGGATGCTTCCCAGCATTCACTTTAGCAGCTTGGAGAAACCAGGGACACTCAGGTCAGGGTGGCTGGATGGAGAATGTATCCCAGTACTCCCGAATGCAAGTCAGTTATATTGAGACTTCTGTAGCCACCTCACTCAGTATGTGATTGGAAGGGGAATCACAATACATAGTCTACAAAATGAATGCAACATACACAAGCATTAATGCTAAATCAATGAACAAGAAATATTGAAAGGAAGAAAGTATACTACTGAATAAGTGAAAAATATGAACACATTAAATAACACTGCTTAAAACATAAAGCATACAAACAGAATATTCCAGTCAATAAATTAATTTTTTGCTTTATCCACAAAAGGGCTTTAACTACTTACTGTTGTGTTTTCACATCTCTTGTATTTCACATTTTTGTTGTCAACAGAGGTTTAAGTAGAAAACTTAAAAGCATTATCAAAACAAAGCAAATTATTAACTACAGGCAACTTTATTCAATATGCCATCTTCCTGTGTTTTGCATAAAGCACTTTGTATTGTCTGCAAATTACATAATTATAAACTATGAGATTGAAAATTGCTTGTGACTGACTGATTGCTTAATTATGTCAGGTATTTTTCATTGCTGATAGTATCTACTGTGCATCCTTCTTGTCTTCAAGCCGATGTTTCACTAATACAGCTGTTATGTGTGGTGGGGCCAGGTGCAAGTTCAGTTTGTGAATAGTATTGTTTTTTTAAGGTGTGCATGTTCCACCACTGCTGCTGTGTACATCCATTTTGTGAGCTCAAGCTCAAAAGAACAAGATTAGGGAAGGAAATAGACTACATTGTTTTTCAAAGGATCTACTCTGACATTCACCTTAAACAAATTTTAGAAACAGTGGAAAACCTACTTCTGAATGACCAGATGAGGATTTTAACTGTCTTCCTACTGAATGTGAGTTGAGTACCATAACTACTGCACCAACTCACTTGGCAGGGGTCTACAAGAAATTTGTATCTATTCACAATCAGTTTCAAGTAGTCATAACATATTCTCAAAATTTCAAGCAATCAATTTCAATGTACTTTTGTATTCTTAGGAGAACATGTTGCATTTTTTGCCTTAGTTCTTAGTACATTCCTTTATGAGGGTAGCAGTTCATGGTACAGCCTGACAGCACATCCATCTTTCTTCTGTTTTCATTCAGTCCAGTAAACAAAAATCTAATTCTATTACACCTGGAGGCCTCTGTAACAGGTACTACCACAAGCAGTCCACTGCTCAGGGACATTTAGTGGAGATGTGACACCACACACGTGGTAGAATGTGCAGAATCTCTTTCAAGCTGGAGATACAGGGCATTCCAAGTTGTTAGTGAAACATCCTCTCAGGTAACATATTCTTGAAAAGCTGGAAGTGATTATATTTTGCCAGTAAAGAGGCCTATGAATGTATCACCAGTCATGCTGCTCACATGCACAAACATGCTGCTCCACACATAATTAAGATAGAAATTAGTTTCCTGCATACCATGTTTGTTGTGCTATGACTTTGGACTGTTAATATGTGTGTTACTGATTCTGTCCCCTCTAAATGTGACTATGTCACCAAACATTTGGGTTAAACATGTTCATGGAACATAAAGATGCACATGAAGTCATCACAGGCAAGTCAGTTGAACAGTGACATAGCTATTTGAGGCTCTACTCTGATGCACTCAAATAGATCGCATTAATATAAAGTAGTGAATAGTCAACTATGGACTCAATGCTGTGGTTTCATAGTGGCAAAGATATGTCAGCTTCGTTTGGAGATAAGTAATAGAGGAGAAAAACACAAAACAAGCCTTACTAGTGAAGAAACATCTCACAAACCCTCTCTCTCTCTTTCTCTCTCTCTCTCTCTCTCTCTCTCTCTCTCTCACACACACACACACACACACACACACATATATATATATATATATACAAAGAGATGATGAGACTTACCAAACAAATGCGCTGACAGGTCGATAGACACACAAACAAACACAAACATACACACAAAATTCAAGCTTTCGCAACAAACGGTTGCTTCGTCAGGAAAGAGGGAAGATTACGGTAAAAAGGAGAAGGTGAATACAAAGTGAAACTACTGGCAAAAACAGAAGGAGGAAATAAGACGACAGAAAAGACTTCGAAATGCAACAGTGACGATAACAAACGTAATTGTTGGGTTCAAATTAATGAAATGAATATAATAGAGGGAAACATTCCACGTGGGAAAGATATATCTAAAAACAAAGATGATGAGACTTACCAAACAAAAGCGCTGGCAGGTCGATAGACACACAAACATACACACAAAATTTAAGCTTTCGCAACAAATGGTTGCTTCGTCAGGATATATATATATATATACGAAAGCGCTGGCAGGTCGATAGACACACAAACAAACACAAACATACACACAAAATTCAAGCTTTCGCAACAAACTGTTGCCTCATCAGGAAAGAGGGAAGGAGAGGGAAAGACGAAAGGAAGTGGGTTTTAAGGGAGAGGGTAAGGAGTCATTCCAATCCCGGGAGCGGAAAGACTTACCTTAGGGGAAAAAAAGGACAGGTATACACTCACACACACACACACACACACATATCCATCCACACATACAGACACGAGCAGACATATATATATATATATATATATATATATATATATATATATATATATATAATAGAGGGAAACATTCCACGCGGGAAAAATATATTTAAAAACAAAGATGATGTGACTTACCATACGAAAGCGCTGGCAGGTCGATAGAAACACAAACAGACACATACATACACACAGACATATGTCTGCTTGTGTCTGTATATGTGTGGATGGATATGTGTGTGTGTGCGAGTGTATACCCGTCCTTTTTTCCCCCTAAGGTAAGTCTTTCCGCTCCCGGGATTGGAATGACTCCTTACCCTCTCTCTTAAAACCCAGTTCCTTTCGTCTTTCCCTCTCCTTCCCTCTTTCCTGATGAGGCAACAGTTTGTTGCGAAAGCTTGAATTTTGTGTGTATGTATGTGTCTGTTTTCCCAGTACTACATAAATGTATACATTCTACATGAGCTGATCTGTTTTGCTTGGCTGTGTAATAGAGAAATCTTTTTTTCTTAGAATGAGTCTGAATGTCTGGTGTGATCCAACTTCTTTTTGCATTATTTTTCATGATTTTCCTTTTTCTGAGTGGGAGACACAGCTCAAAATAATACGGAGGTGCTTAAGAATTTGTCAAATTTTTCATTTGTGTTATTCCTACAGTTGTATACTTCTTCCCATGTCTCTTTAGTTAACGAGTAAATAAATGTGTTTCTAGCAGTAGTTACTAATGATTTATTGGAACATAGAGGGTGATCTGTTTCTACTGATATTATTTTTGCAGTATGATCTCCAAAGCCTGGGGCAAAACATTTTGCATTATCTTTTATAGGTACACTAGCAAATATTTGGTCTATTGCTGTGGCTGAAATGTTTGTTGCACATGTTGATGTTTCTGTTGTGGGTTTCAGGTTAAATGTCAAGTGGAGAAAAAGCAACATTATAGGCACCACAAATAATCAGACATTTTTTCTTTTTTGATTACTTATAAATGAGATATTCTGAATTTTGTAGTAAAGTATCCCTATTACTATTGGAGGGGGGAGAGTGATTAAACAAATTATGGCTATATTTTCATTTGTTAGACCCCAAGAAACTGCATCTGATATTTTAAAAACTGTAATAACGTAAGTTGTTCATTGAAAGACAATTTTTTTTCTCAGAGGTAACACCAGATATTGTTTTATGTATTGTAAATAATTTTAGGCCTTCTGATAGTGTAGATGTATATGATCTTTCTAGTAATATGTTAAAAAACATAGCCAGTTTTATAGTACTTCCTCTCACTTATTGTATAAATAAATGTTTAAATGAAGGCATATTTCCAGAGGTGTTAAAATTATCAAGAGTTGTGCCCATTTATAAGAAGGGAGAGAAAAATTGCCATTCTAGTTATCACCCAGTATCTCTGACACCAGTTTTTTCTAAGGTTTTAGAATCCATTATCTACTACCAGTTATGTGATTATTTGGACCATAACAACGTTCTTTCTGCTGCACAATAGGGCTTTAGGAAGGGCAAATCTACTGTTCATGCTATTGACTCTTTGATAAAAAAGGTGCTTAGTGCTTATGAGGAGAAGAACTTTGCTCAGGCTGCTGTTTGTGACCTTAGCAAAGCCTTCGACTGTGTAGAGCATAGTTCACTTCTCAACAAATTAGTTCATTACGGATTCATTAACAATATTGTAGATAACATATTTGAATCATTTCTTAATAACCATAAAGAAATTGTGAGAGATCGCAGATAGCTGACGTTAAGTGTGGTTTGCCACAAGGTTCAGTTTTGGGATCTTTGTTATTCATTATAATGATAAATGATTTGCCTTTTTATATAAATACTCCCTACATCCTCTATGATGATGATACTACTTTTTTCAATATTGATTCAGACTTTGATGCGCTTCAGACTATGACCAAAGACACACTGTCGCAAGCAACAATCTGGTTCCGAGCTAATGGATTTTTGCTCAATGAGGTTAAAATTCAGCAAATAGTATTTAGTTTAAGAGATTTGCCAGTAGAAGACTGTCTAGGTAGTGTTAAGTTTTTAGGTATTGTCACTGATAGTAAATTGTCTTGGGAGCCACACATTAAGTATCTTAGTGCGAGGTTGCCTAGAGTGGTGTACTTGTTAAGAAATTTAAAAAATCATGTACCTTTGGTTTATGTAAGAACAGCCTATTTTGCTTTTTTTCACAGTATCATAACCTATGGACTTTTATATTGGGGTAATAGTACGCACATTCAGGATATTTTGGTAATACAAAAGAAAGTTATTAGGATTATTACAAACTCAGAAAAGCGTGCCCACTGCATGCCATTGTTTATTGACCTAAAATTATTAACTGTAATAAACTTATACGTTTATATTGTTCTTTATATACAAAAAACAACTTACCAGAACATCAGCTTAGACAGGATCTACTCTCCCAGAGCACTAGAAATAATAGGCATATTGACATGCCTTACTGTAGATTTTCGAAAACATTGAAGAGGTATGAAGTTATTGGTACGAAAATGTTCAAAGAACTGCCTGTAGAATGGGTAGAAGCTACACTCGACTTATTTAAGCACAGATTATACAGTTGGTTATCGATTAATCCTTTTTACTCAATTAATGAATTTTATGAATGTGAAAATTTGATGTCATAGAAGTAAGTGTTCGAGAGTGTATCATAATTTCTCTAATGCTGTTAATGTAAGATGCTTTATTCATGTTTTTGTAATCTTTATGTTGTGTATAGCTGTAATCAATAATGACAATAAAATTTAATTTATTTATTTATTTACCTGATATTTCATCTCTGGGAATATCTTCAGGGAACTCAATGGGCACATACATGATTCACTTTTAGAGAAGATATACCTGTCATTATAACTTTTTGTTTCCTGCAGAAGAGGCAGCCTAGTATGAAGTCTCATAGACATACCATTTTCAGTGTGTCTTCCTGGAGCTAGTGTTCCATTAGACACAGGACTTAAACATCTTTAAGAACATTTTCATTAGTTTTTGAAATTCATCAGGTGCTGTAGTTAGTGCCCACAGGTTTTGGTGAAACACTACCAGGTCAGCAGTTAGTTCTAGAAACAGGACCTACTTGCTTTTGCTGCACCTTTCTGTGAGACCTGATTGGGTGTGGTGCTGAGCTGGCTTTCTCCTTCTTTTGGGCCGCAGAAAAATCACCATACTTCATGCATTCTGTCTTCAATCTCCCTCTAAATTGCCAAGCAATGGGAGAATTCTGTACAGATGATGATGTCACTTTGTTCTTTTCTGGGAGTGAAACACCAGAGGGTTGTGGTCTTTTTTTCTCTAATTAGGCATAGTCTGATTTTAATCCTTCTACTGGAAAAAAAGATTAGAAAAATGTAGGCTGCTCCTCCCATAACACCGTGTCATCCATTATTAAAGGACCAAAAAATATTCCTTCTCTACATCATATTTCTTTGTGGGAACCATCTTTTTATGTTGTAAATCTTGGAGAAATGAAAGCAACAGTTTCAAATATATATATAATAGAGGGAAACATTCCACGTGGGAAAAATATATCTAAAAAAAAGATGATGTAACTTACCAAACGAAAGCGCTGGTATGTTGATAGAGACACAAACAAACACAAACACACACACAAAATTCAAGCTTTTGCAACCCATGATTGCTTCATCAGGAAAGAGGGAAGGAGAGGGAAAGACGAAAGGATGTGGGTTTTAAGGGAGAGGGTAAGGAGTCATTCCAATCTCGGGAGTGGAAAGACTTACCTTAGGGGGCAAAAAGGACAGGTATACACTCGCACACACACACACACACACACACACACACACACACACACATATCCATCCGCATATATAAATATAAAAAGAAACATTCCACATGGGAAAAATATAAAAAATATATTAAAAACAAAGATTCTGTGACTTACCAAATGGGAAAGCGCTGGTAGATAGATACAACAAAAAAAAAAAAAAAAAAAAAAAAAAAAAAAAAAAAAAAACACACACAAAAAAACACACACTAAAAAAACACACCATTTTTATTGTGTCTATCTACCAGTGCTTTCCCCTTTGTTAAGTCAGAGAATCTTTGTTTTTAATATATATGTATATTGTTGGTAATGAGGATCACCCTGTGGCTAAACATGCCTATGTGCACGGCCAGCACATCTTGGCATGGTGTTACACCATCCAGGTTATCTGGATACTTCCCACTAACACCAAACCTGTCAGAACTCCGAAGATGGGAACTTGCCCTTCAGTATATCCTCTCTTCCTGCTACCCACCAGGCTTCAACCTCTGCTAATTTCAAGTTGCTGCCGCTCATACCTCACCTGTCATTCAACAACATCTTTGCCTCTGTACTTTCACCTCGACTGACATCTCTGCCCAAACTCTTTGCCTTTACAAATGTCTGCTTGTGTTTGTATATGTGCGGATGGATATGTGTGTGTGTGTGTGTGTGTGTGTGTGTGTGTGTGCGTGTGTGTGTGTGCGAGTGGATACCTGTCCTTTTTTCCCCCTAAGGTAAGTCTTTCCGCTCCCAGGATTGGAATGACTCCTTACCCTCTCCCTTAATACCCACATCCTTTCGTCTTTCCCTCTCCTTTCCTCTTTCCTGATGAAGCAACTGTTGGTTGCGAAAGCTTGAATTTTGTGTGTATGTTTGTGTTTGTTTGTGTGTCTATCAACATATATATATAACACTAAATACAAAGAAGATGTATTGCTCCCAAAACACTGTTTAAAACTCTACCAGTAGACACACCAGTACAAATATCTAACATGTATGGGAACTCGACATATGTCCTAATCTCTTCCTCCCTCCCATCTCTGTCTATTTCCTCTTTCTGTTTTCTTTCCTCATCTCCTCCTCCTCCTCCTCTCTCTGTCACCTTCTCCCCTTTCTCTTCATCCATCTCCTCCTGTCGCTCTCTCTGCTCATCACCTCATCATTCTTTCTCTGTCCATCTTCTCCTCCCCCTCTCTCTCCATCACCTCTTGTCCCTTATGTCTCCCACTCTGTCTGCCAATCAACTCATCTCCCCTTTCTCTGACTAACTTCTCTTCCCCCCTTACAGAGATTTTTTTTCCCTTGGCACTTTTTGTCCTCTGTTCTAAAATCCACTACTATTCAATCACTATCATCTCAATGGGCCTATCTTAGTGAGTAATCCTACCCAGATGCATGGAAAACTTCACAGACCCGCAATCTGTGAACTCCTTGATTAGTGCTAACAAATACTGAAATGACTGTGGAACTTAAGTGAAGGTCACCATGCTGATGCAAGCATTGAGGGACTCCATCCTTTTGAGAGAGAGAAAAAAAAATCCTCCCCCTGCCTCTGCTCATGACCTCCTGCCTCTTTTCTATGTCCACCGCCTCCTCTCCCTGTCTCCATTTCCTCCTGCCCCTCTCTCTGTCCATCTCCTTCTTCCCCCTGTCCATTTCCTCTCATCCCTATGTCCATCTTCTCTTCTCCTCTCTCTGATCTTGGGACTTATTTATTGTTAGTGCAAATTGAGACTCTGTAGTAGCATTCAAATTATAAGCCAAATAGCTTAGCATCTGCTGTTTCACTTGAGTAGATTGTATGGCCTGCAGAGTTTTCTTTATTTAATCAAATTTTTATGTTGTTCACAAATTGCACACCTCCTAAGCTTTTCACTCTAATTAAGACCATATAAGCAGGGTCTTTTCTGACTGTAATTCTGAACCAAACGCGATTCTGGTAGGTGGAGTCCAAAGTTGTTGTTGATCGTACCTTTCGCATTTTGTGGCGAGTTTTCATAGCAACTTTCATCCCATAAAAACATTTCTTTATATCTAACTGAGAACCGAAATGAAATCAAATACCAGTTGCCACAGATGTAGCCTTAAACATTCTTTAGTAGTTTTTTAGTAATTATTTATTTTCAAAAGTTAGTTAGTTAGTTAGTTAGTTACATGTTCCATCGATCAATAGCACGGAACGTGTGATGTGGAACGTGTCAAATGCACAAGAAATGTGCACAGAAAATAAGTTTTTTTTATTTTTCCTTTTTTTTGTTTGCATTATAGTGTTATGCCTAAATATTTATATTATCTATCCCATTCCCTTGAATGACACAAAATACTTATATTATATCTCCAGATTTATTTACTCATATTCAAGAATTCATCAATGGTATAGAAGAAGTTGTCAAGGAGGTACGATTTCAATTTGTTTTTGAAACTATTACTGCTGTCTGTCAGACATTCTATTTCATCTGGTAATTTATCAAAAAGTTTTATAGCAGCATATTTTACCCCTTTCTGTGCCAAAGATAGGTTAAGTAAAGGAAAGTGTAGGTCTTTCATTTTTCTGGTATTGTAATTATGAATGTCGCTGTTGATTTTAAACTGGTCCATGTTGTTGAGAAATTTTTTTATTACTGAGTAAATGTACTGTGAAGCAGTTGTAAGAATTCCTAACCTTTTAAACAGATGCCTACAAGATGGGTGACTGTGATCCCCACACATTATTCTAACTACTTTCTTTTGAGCAGTGAATGCCTTTTGCCTAAGTGTTCAGTTGCCCCAGAATGTTATTCCATGTGGCATCAGAGAGTGGAAGTATGCAAAGTATGTTAGCTTACTAATTTCTACATCCTCAAAATTGGCAGTTATTCTGATTGCAGAAGTTGCTGAACCTAGTCGCTTTAGGAGATCCAAAACATGAATTTTCCAATTAAGATTCTCATCTATATGTACACCCAAATACTTAGTATGCTCTACCTCGGCTACTGACTTCTTTTAATGTGTTATGTTTATTGAAGGAATTATACTTTTTGCAGCAGAAAATTGAATGTACTGTGTTTTTTCAAAGTTCAGAGCAAGCCCATTCACAGAAAACCAATTAATAACTTTTCAAAATACCTTATTTGTATCATTTTCTATCAGACTTTCTTTTACTGGATTAATAATGATACTTGTATCATCAGCAAACAATGTCAGTTCATCATCTTGTTTCACATAAGAAGGGAGGTCATTCACATAGATCAAGAACAGGAGAGGACCCATGATCGAGCCTTGTGGAACACCTAATGTAATTTCACCCCAGTTAGATGAAGTGGCAAACTCCTTTGAATCACTTGAAGCATATAACGAGACTTTTTGCTTCCTGTTCTGTAGATATGACGTAAACCACTCATATGCTGGTCCATTTATGCCATAGAATTGTAATTTCTCTAACATAATGTCATGGTTCACACAATCAAATGCTTTGGATAAGTCACAGAATATTCCTACTGGTGACATTTTACTATTTAAAGACTCTATTATGTGGACAGTGAAATTGTATATTGCTGTCTCAGTAGAGCAGCATTTCTGAAATCCAAACTGTGATTTACTAAGTATCCCATTACTGTTCAGATGGATAACCACTCTTGAGTACATTACTTTCTCAAAGATTTTTGAAAATGCTGTAAGCAAGGATACCGGCAAGTAATTATTGACATCTGTGGTTTCCCCCTTTTTGTAGAGAGGGCTGACAATGGCATATTTTAAGCTGTCTGGAAAAATACCCTGAGGCAGTGATGCATTACATATGTGACTCAAAACATCATCTGTAATTGCTCCACATTGTTTTAATAACTTGTTAGTCATCCATTATTTTACCCCCTTAGTTGTTGAATTTCCAAAAATGCTGAAACATGTATCTTTTTTTATTTTCTTACAGAGAAACCAAACACCAGTTTTCATAGTTCTAGCTTCAAAATTCTCTTAATAGCTACATACTTTTGAAGAGCCTTTCATTGCCTATTTCACCCCTGTTGGAGTGGAATTTTTGACAATCTTTTCTCAGATGACACCTACACTATAAGATCCACACCCTCGTCAAACTTCAAATTCTATCCTTAGCGATTAGGGCTGGGCGATGATGACACAATGAATCAGTCTGACCCTATTTCACCCCTTTAGAGGTTGAATGTACAGAAACAGTGAAACGCCTGTTCTTTTACTTCTAACTGAGAAATATAATTTAAAGTTTCATAGATTTAGCTACTGGAAATGGGAAACCAATGAAAACCATTTTCGAGGTTGCTGGCAGACAGATACAAACTATCTTGCCTCCTGAATCCAGGGGTTGCTGGTTCATCAGCTGAACACGAAGAGGTACCCAAAGTCCTTGGAAGAATTTGGAAAAACTCATTGTTGTACATTGTTTTAAAATAAAATAAAATAAAATGCACCACAATGAAAGATGGAATTCTGACATTCATGTTTTTCCTTTAGCCATCCAATGGTGCATGAATGTGTGCATATTTTAAAATTTTCTTGTGCATGGAACTGCTGACTTCAGCTGTTACAGTATTGCAAGAGAGCTAATAGCTTATGGGCAAAAGGGGGACAGATGGAGGAAGAGCACTGTCAGATTGGACAAATTCAAGCAGCTTGCTGAAAAAATGTTTTTGAAACTACATAACTACAACATGTGCTATCATCATGTACATTATCCTCTCTCCACAAATCCCTCCCCATCATTCCGTATTGGAATATGTTTTCATAACTAAATACCTCCAGGTGACCAGACTGGGCAATGTTTTTCCATTTAAACTATTAATGACAGATATTAAGCAAATTTTTGAAGAAATGCAGCCATCACCATTTGTGCAATATTTTTGTTGATCAACGTGATTTTTGCGCAACACAGCCAAGTCCATGAATATTTTTATGCACTGATTTTTATTTAATTTTATTTGTGATGATGTTTACTGCTTCACTGCCTTGGGAAATATTAATATGATGCTGCCCCAAAGCTCTACCAGTCTCCAAATGATGACTCCAGTGCTAATTTCTTATTCTTTCTCGTTACAAACTTATCCATAATTAGTAACTATAACAATAGCATACAGCACAAGAACAATAAACAGTAGCACTCAAATTAAATACAACTGCTTCAAGTAACAACTGACACAAAAACAATAAATGACAGCACTTACATGAAATACAATTGCCCCATGTAACAACTGAACTGAATAAAAAAACAACAGTGGAGCTCAAGCAAGGCCAAAAATTGGTCTTCAGTAAAATAGGAATGGGTGATAGCTGATGGTGCTATAGATGTATAGATAGTTTAAATCTATGTCAGCCTTGCTGACTGTCAACAGTGTGTATCGTATGATTGAAAATCAAAATATCTTTCGTTTTTTCGATTTCACTGCATGGCAACTAGGTCATGTATAATTTCATTTAGGTGATGGGGAGGGATCTGGACCTCCTGGAACCAACCCTCCTCCTGCCCTCCTCCTCTCCAGCCTTTGGCTTTGTCCTTAGAAGACTACAGGATGGTCCTGTACCTTTAATCATCAGAGAGGAGGAGGAAAGATTAAAAAAAGCTGGTAAAGATGAGAGAGTTTCAGTTCTTGGCAGTGAAGTGATGGACAGAAAAGGGCAGTAGTGTGTGTTCATGGTTCTGCTACAAGTACTTAGTTGTGGTGATGGTACAGATCAGAAGTTGTTGCAAGTGTAAAAGCTACAGAAAGTTCCCAAGAAATTATGAATGTTATTGAGAAACTTGAAATTCAGTACCAAAACATAATTTCCATAATTTTGGATTTAGCCTGCTATATGGGCACGTGCATAAATGCAATTAGGGTTTAGCTTCAGAAGGGTTAGTGCACATGCAGTCCTAAGTTCATAAATTAAATTGGCTGTGCAGGGTGTGGGCCATGTAATTTGGTGATTTGAACCATTGTGATGTGCAGGCAAAACATGTCTTCCCTAATACCCAAAAGATAAAGCTCACATACATTCAGTTATCAAATATTCAAAAAAGTAATATACTCAATTAGTAGTTGTACACTTAAGTGGATCAGTTTAAGTAGTGTATAACAGGGTGAAATGAAATCCAGAAGGGATACTCGACTGAGACTGCCATTTATACATTCATCATCAAACAATCCAGGCTTCAATAACAGAATATCACCAGTTGCTGTTTTTTTTGTGATCTTTCCAATTGTGATACTGTCTTAGGAAAACTCAAATTTTATGGAATTTATGGCTTTGCACAGAATGTAAGAAGTTATGCTTCAGTCATTGGTGGAAAGGCAGAAAATTTTAGTGACTTGAAAAAAGAAAAGAAAAGGTCACAAATAGAGTCACATAGGGCTCAGTTTTGGGTCCTTATATACGGGGTATCTGACAAGTCACTCTCTATTTTTAAACAGTTATAATTTCTTTATTTGTGAGCCAATTTTCTTAGAACTACTTTTGTTAGAAACACCATACCTTGAGGTCATGTTTAACACCATTTTAAACCTCCACCTAAGATCCAGCATTCTCTATGCTTTTTTCAAATGAACTGGTACATGCAATACTGCAGCCTGCAACATGTTAGGTGGAACATTGTGTAACACATCACATATTGCTGCTTCAAATGCATCCGAGTTCCTAGGTTTACTCTTGCAAACTTGCTCCTCAGCTCATCCCTGGAGAAAAAATTCACAAGGCTGTGGACAGGCCATTCATGGGCACCATGTCTGCCACTCCAATAACCTGGGAAATGTTCATGCAGCCATTCATGAACATCATTTGCAAAACGTGCAGGTGCTCTTTCCTTCATAAAATGAAACTGTGGATTGTTCCATTGTGAAATTACTGGCCGTACATGATCTTGAAGCATTTCCAGGTATCTCTCATCATTTATTGTGTTGCACAGAAAGAAAGGATGAATAACTTTGGATGACTTGGTACATCACCATATTGTCACATTCAGATGTTCCTGTGCTTTTTCGACGCATGCATATTGGCTTTCGGCTGTCCAATAATGGTATATATGCCTGTTTACAAATCCTCCAATGTGTGAAATTGCCTCATAAGTCCACAGAATGTTCTCAAAAGTTCAGGCCAATCATCATTCCAACCCAAGAAGACTTCTCCAAACTCCATTCTGTCACAGTAATCAAGAAACAACTGCATGTAATGTGGCTTCCACAGCATAAAAGCAAGATATTTCTTAAGAATCATTGCAACTCTCATGAGATCCTTGATGCAATTAATTCTTAGGGCTCCTTGTGAACATTTCACAATGCTGTCAACATTCCCTGGTGTTCTCCAAGTTGACAGTCTTCTTGATCTTGCATCAATGACACTCCCTGTTGTTATTAATTTGGAGTGGCAAGTTTTAACTGTTTTTGCATCTAGTGCTGCATGGATATCTCATTCAGCCCTCCACCATATTTGTTCTTCCACCACAGATCCCCAGACCTCATAATGAGCTGCTATTTTGGCCTGCTTTCCCACAGTCAACACAGGCGGCATTTTCCAACTGAAACAAAAGAAAAAAAGGAATGCTGTTTCTAACAAAAGTAGTTCCAAAAAAGTGGTTCATAAATAAAGAAATTATAGCTCTTTAAAAATAGGGAGTGACATATCAGACACCCTGTGTAAGTGAATGATCATCTACTTAACATTCAACAAGCAAAATTGATACTTTTTGCAGACAATATTAGTGTTATAATAAATTCCATCAGGGGGAAAGAAACAGAGGAGATGGTAAATTATATTTGCAAAGAATTATTAAATGGTTCTCTGAAAATTGACTCTCCCAAAATTTGGAAAAAAAAACCATTACATTCATTTCTGTACAACAAAAAGAGGTATACCAACAACTGATGTAGCACATTGGCAGGAGTCACTAAATAGAGTAGAATGCTCCATACTTTTGAATGTACATGCTGACTAAAACTGAAAGGAGCATATTTCTGAGATTCTAAAACAGTTAAGTTCAGGTACTTTTGCCCTTTGCGTAATTTCTTATTTTGGAAACAAATGTATCAACCTCTTGATGTATTTCACGTCTTTCCACTCAATAATGTCATACAGAGTAATTTTCTTGGGTAACACATCTCTTAGAAAGAAAGTACTGGTTGCACAAAAGCAAGCAGTAAGAATATATGTGGTGTTCACTTACAGACATCATGTAATTCCTCTTCAAGAAGATAGGCATTTTAACTGTGCTGTCACATTACATATATTTGCTAGTGAAATTCACCATAAGTAATTCATCACAATTTGAAAAGAACAGTGATGTACATACCTACAACACTAGAGGGAAAAAGACCTTTATTTACTGTTGTTAAACATGTCAGTGGCTCAGAAAGGAGTTCAATATGCAGCAATAAAACTTTTTGATCATTTGTCCAATAACATAAAATGTGAGACAGGTAGCAAAGCATATTTTATATCTATCCTGAAATGATTTCTCCTGCACAGCTCCTTCCATTCCATTGATGAATTCCTACTTAAAAGCCGGTAGCCAGTAAAAACGTTAAATAAAGGAGTGTAGTTGTAAGAACAGAACTAAAAATAATAATGTGTTCATTAATGTTAATACTAATCATGTATAAATATCCTGTAAAATGACTCATTCCACATCATTTTGATAAAGAAATCATTTAAATGATCTATGGAACATGTAATTAAGTAACTAAATCAGATATACTAATATGAACCCACAAAAGCTAAACTTTTACCTATTCCTGTCATCATCAGGTGGATCTCACAGTTTAAAAGTGTCAAAACATTGGCAAATATCTCAATGACATAGTAGAAGTCATTTAAACTGTAAACTGGACCTTAGAAAGCTCGAAGATACCATTAGTACATGTTCTACAATCTAAGCTTAGTGACCTTTCAAAGAGCTTTAAATTATTGCAGGATTTTTCTGAGACAACATCGAATAAGCATCATAAACTGCCTAAGCAAATGTAAGTACATTTAACATCCTTGTTATAATCTGTAGGTAGAGCAAGCCTGATAAAACTGAACCACTTAATGGAGTATGACACAGGAAAATTGTCATTTTCTATCAGTAAATCATTTGATCCAAGAAACACAATGAAAGGTGATTTATACACTGCTGAAATCTCTCAGCTAATTAAGCAAATTCTCATTCTGCAAGAACTTTCAACATCAGAATATCTTGAACCATTCACAATGTGTAAGGAGAAAGATGGTTCACAGCAAATATGCTATCAATGATTTTTGCTTTAGCTTTTATTGCTGAGAAGTGGAAATAAAATTTATCAAAATTATTGATGAAATGATATAAACAGTGAAAGAAATACCGAAATAACTTTTTAAAAATGACAAAATCAGGCAAAAGTTTTCATCACAAATAGATGCTACTAAGTATTATGTATTTTATACACATATTTGTTTGTATTATATATGTTAAAAAATTAATACAACCTATTTGCATACAAACATTTATTACACTAACATGTAAAAATCTGAAACAAATCAGTCAAGTCACATTGAGATTTTTGGTAACAATGTTTCCCCATTATATATTATTTATGTATTAGATATATTAAAAAACTAGCAATATAAAAATATGGATGTATTCAAACGCAACAACCTGTCAAAATTTCAAAGCAATTGGTGAGGGATATCCTGAGATTTGGATATCGACAAACAAACATTCCTATTTTCATAGAGATTTCCCCTGTAATCATTACACACACACACACACACACACACACACACACACACACACACACACATATATATATATATATATATATATATATATATATATATATATATATATATTAAAAAAACAAAGATGAGGTGACTTACCGAACGAAAGCGCTGGCAGGTCGATAGACACACAAACAAACACAAACATACACACAAAATTCAAGCTTTCGCAACAAACTGTTGCCTCATCAGGAAAGAGGGAAGGAGAGGGGAAGACGAAAGGAAGTGGGTTTTAAGGGAGAGGGTAAGGAGTCATTCCAATCCCGGGAGCGGAAAGACTTACCTTAGGGGGAAAAAAAGGACAGGTATACACTCGCACACACGCACATATCCATCCACACATATACAGACACAAGCAGACATATACAGAGGCAACGAGTTGGCCCAAACTCTTTGCCTCTGTATATGTCTGCTTGTGTCTGTATGTGTGGATGGATATGTGCGTGTGTGCGAGTGTATACCTGTCCTTTTTTCCCCCTAAGGTAAGTCTTTCCGCTCCCGGGATTGGAATGACTCCTTACCCTCTCCCTTAAAACCCAAATCCTTTCGTCTTTCCCTCTCCTTCCCTCTTTCCTGATGAGGCAACAGTTTCTTGCGAAAGCTTGAATTTTGTGTGTATGTTTGTGTTTGTTTGTGTGTCTATCGACCTGCCAGCGCTTTCGTTCGGTAAGTCACCTCATCTTTGTTTTTATATATAATTTTTCCCACGTGGAATGTTTCCTTCTATTATATATATATATATATATATATATATATATATATATATAAACAAAGATGATGTGACTTACCAAAAGAAAGTGCTGGCAGGTCGACAGACACACAAACAAACACAAACATACACACAAAATTCAAGCTTTCGCAACAAACTGTTGCCTCATCAGGAAAGAGGGAAGGAGAGGGAAAGACGAAAGGATGTGGGTTTTAAGGGAGAGGGTAAGGAGTCATTCCAATCCCGGGAGCGGAAAGACCTATCTTAGGGGGAAAAAAGGACGGGTACACACTCGCACACACACACATATCCATCCACACATATACAGACACAAGCAGACATATACAGAGGCAACGAGTTGGCCCAAACTCTTTGCCTCTGTATATGTCTGCTTGTGTCTGTATATGTGTGGATGGATATGTGTGTGTGCGCGAGTGTATACCCATCCTTTTTCCCCCTAAGGTAAGTCTTTCCACTCCCGGGATTGGAATGACTCCTTACCCTCTCCCTTAAAACCCAAATCCTTTCGTCTTTCCATCTCCTTCCCTCTTTCCTGACGAGGCAACCGTTGGTTGCGAAAGCTAGAATTTTGTGTGTATGTTTGTATTTTTTTGTGTGTCTATCGACGTGCCAGCGCTTTCGTTTGGTAAGTCACATCATCTTTGTTTTTTAGATATATTTTTTCCCACGTGGAATGTTTCCTTTATATATATATATATATATATATATATATATATATATGTGTGTGTGTGTGTGTGTGTGTGTGTGTGTGTGTGTGTGTGTGGCATGACCATGAGGAGAGGTTCTTCGTAACCATTTCACGCTTTAAGTTGAGTAATACGGTTGCTTGTTTATATGTATGGTGTATGTTTTTCTTTTGCTGATGAAGATTGTAGCCAAAAGCTTTGTAAAAGTGTCTTTTAATTGTGCCCGTCTGCAACTTAAACTGCCATCTTTATGATAAGCAGCACTCTGTCTTTTGCTACATTGTTTCTAAAGAAATGCAAAGACTATCTGATGAAAAGGGAGTTTTCCAGTGTTAGAGAGCACATTTTAAATTAAATTCATGTGTACCATTCTTTGCAACCAACTGTGTTAGAGAGTGTAATGAAAACAAGTCATACAGAATGTTCTGTTTTTGACACGTCCTGTATTAAACATTCACTTGATAATGTAATCCTAAAGGATCAAATAAAAGTAATTTCAATTTAGTTTAATTCAGCCGTCTTGGCCAACTATGATATTTACACATGTTTTGTGATACATCCATAAAACTTTTATCAGTAACAATGTTGGTGGTTCCCATTATTCTTGTTGCAAATTGTATGAGGGAGTTGGTATCAAAATAGTGGAAAACATGAACTATGCACAAATATAAAATATTAGAAGAATAAAGTGTAAATAATCTAGAGCAATGGTGCTTATGCTGAGTTCTGTAGTCCTGTGAGGATCCATGACCTTCGCCTTTCGCTCTACGAGGTACTGGCAGAAGTAAAGCTGTGAGGATGGGGTGTGAGTCGTGCTTGGGTAGCTCACTTGGTAGAGCACTTGCCCGCAAAGGGCAAAGGTCCCGAGTTTGAGTCTCAGTCCGGCACACAGTTTTAATCTGTCAGGAAGTTTCATATCAGCGCACACTCCGCTGCAGAGTGAAAATCTCATTCTGGAAATGAAAAGACTGTCAGTAAATGAGCTTTCAGCCAACAAGGCCTTCATCGGAGATAGAGCATACACACACACACATTCACTTAAATGCAACTCATATGAACATTACCGCAACACAAATGAACATTACCGCTGCTGAGGCTACACACTTTAACAGCCATGTAGTAGACAACTGTAGCAGACATCCTGGCCACAGATGTAACAATATGTGTCTGACACTTGCTAGAAAATGGTGTTGGAGCAGTGAGGCAACATTGTTTTTAGTTAAGTTTTGTGTTTGTGCGTGAGAATTCAATCTGGACCGGAATACCACTAAACAGGTTCCTGGTTGCTCTTCCACAACAGTGTTCCACCCCATAAAGTCAAGATTGTGTTTCAGCTTTTGGCCAGCAAATGGATCACATTCCTGGATCACCCACCATATTTGCCAGATTTGGCCACACTGGCTTCTGGGTGTTCCTCATATTGAAGCTGGCTTTGGAAAGTTACTGCGACAATTCAATTAAGGACATCCAAGGCAACTGTACTGAAATACTAAATGCAGTTCCAAAAAAAAAAAGGGCACAGTGATTGTTTCAAAACACTTTTGAAATAATTTCAGCTGTGTATTAATTGAGGGAGAGAGTATTTTGAATAAATGCAGTGATTTTGTGAACATAATAGGTGAACTGAGTCTGACTGCATCATTTTCAGTGTCATGGAAAGCCAGCACCTTTAACTAGTTTAAGGGGATGGGCGTAGTATCCTGTGTCCTCCTTGGTCCCTGCTTCTTTTGTAAAGGGCCCCAACACATACTATGACAGTTAGGTGGATGGTGATAAAGCTTGGATTTCATGGTTGAGCGGCTGCTCATAAGCCACACATCACACCAGTAAATGCCAAAAAATACCTCACTTGGTGTAAGGAGCGTAAACATTGGATGACTGAACAGTGGAAAAACATTGTCGAGTGACAAATCTTGGTACACAATGTAGCGATCCGATCGCAGGGTTTGTATATGGTGAATGCCCAGTGAATGTCATCTGCCATCATGTTTAGTGACAACAGTAAAATTAAGAGGCGATAGCATTATGGTGCAGCCAAGTTTTTCATGGAAGGGGGCTTGCACCTATTGTTGTTTCATGTGGCATTATCACAGCACAGGCCTACATTGATGTTTTAAGCACCTTCTTGTTTCCCACTGTTGTAGAGCAATTCGGAGATGGTGACTGCATCTTTCAACATGATTGAGCACCTGTTCATAGTGTGCGGCCTGTGGCGGAGTGGTTACACGACTGTAGCATCCCGGTAATGAAGTGACCTGCACAGAGTTCTGATCTGAATCCCATAGGACACCTTTGGAATGTTTTGGAACGCTGACTTCATGCAAGGCCTCACTGACCGACATCAATACCTCTCCTCAGTGCAGCACTCTGTGAAGAATGGGCTGCCATTCCCCAAGAAACCTTCCAGCACCTGACTGAACATATGCCTGTGAGAGAGGAAGCTGTCGTCAAGACTAAGGGTTGGCTAATACCGTATTGAATTCCAGCATTACCAACAGAGGGTGCCATGAACTTGTAAGTCATTTTCAGCCAGGTGTCCGGATACTTTTGATCACATAGTGTAAGTGCATCTACATTGGTCTTCTAAACAAAATTCCTTTATGTACCCGATAGTACTGTTTGACTTTATCATAGCTTCTTTTAAACTAAAAACCTTTTTACCAGCTTTCATTCATCATCGTGATTCTGATTTTTCCTTAGCTGTTCACAAATTTTAGTAATCTCTCTTTCTCCCTTATTACCTTGAATGTACATAATTCTGACATTTCTATTGCTTTCTTTGCTGTCATTCCCATTTCCATACCCCACCCTCATTGGCATTCTAGATAATGTATTTGCAATTACATTTTTTCTCCTTTGATATATTGTACTCTGTAATCAAATGATGGAACATCCAGAATGGAACTTAACAATATAATGAAAAGAATAGTTGCTATTCTGAGTCTGGCTCCAACAGCTGGAGACTGTGGTCATGTGTGTGTTAGTTACCCTTGCATGAGTATGTGCATGTGTGCATGTGTGTTGACAAAGACCTTGTTGGTCAAAAGCTAACTTTCTGACAGCCTTTTTGTTGTGCCTCTCTGCAACTCAGCATCTCTGCTATATGGTGAGTAGCAACTATCCTTTTCATTATATTGGTACCATGTAATCAAACTGCTGTGGATATACTACCAATCTCATAATTCTACTAGAATATAATTTGCATTCTTGAATATAATGTAAGGCTTTATGGCCTTTATTTACAATTACTTTGCGCCCAGCAAAATAATTTCTAAATTTCTTGACTCCCCATAAAATAGCTAATAATTCCTTATCTGTAATGATGTAATTTCTTGCAATTTTCTGTAAGAACCTGCTAGCAAAATGTACTCATTAATTAACTTCTCTTGAAATAAATGAGTTCCTAGCTCAGAATCGCTGCTGTCTGTCGTCAATAAAACGATAAGACAAATCTGGTCTGTGTAATATCTCACTATTGCATAACTGGTGTTTAATTTCATCAAAAGCTGCTTGACAGTCATTAGTCCTCTGCCAAATGCTATTTTGAACTTTAATAAGTTATGTAAACAAGGCGCATTAAGTGTTTGTGTTTTGACATACTTCCTATAGAAATTACATAAACCACACAATGATCTGAGCTGTTCTTTTTGATTTTGACTTTGGGAAGTCTACAATGGGCTAAAGCTTATGATTATCAGGCAAATTCCCTCCTCACTTAAAACGTGACCAAGAAAATTCAGTTGTTTCACAGTAAATCTACATTTTTCCAGCTTCAAAGTCATAACCTCTTCTCTAAATTTCTTTTTTACTTCTCTCAATGTTTCTAAATCTTCTTCCCATGTTTTACTGGTTATTAGAATATCATCAGCATAAATGACTAATTTTGACAGTAACTCACTCCCGGAGACATAGTTCAAAGCTCTTACAAATTCAGCAACGGAAACATTAAGGCCAAAAGGTACAGTACAGTGCTGCAATGACTTCCCGTTGCAAAGAAATACAGTGTATTTTCTAGATTCAGGCTCAAGTGTAATCTGATGAAACCCTGAAGCCAACACTATCAAAATTTTTGCAACAACTCTTCCATGCTTTCTGGGTGCTCTTGGCTACAACAACCAGTGGATAATTGTACTGGCTGGTGCCCCTTTCTTCTAGCCCCTTCCCCTTTTGTAATTTCTGGAGCTCTCTTTCCACTACTTTTCTACTGCTAATTGGTATACTATATGGTTTTATAAAGAATGGATTATGATTTCTCAGTTTCAACTTGCACTGGTAATCCTTCACTCTACCTGGCTTTTCACTGAAAACATCACAAAACTCCCACAAGAATCTTTCTAAGTCACTTTTCTCTCCTACACTCAACTTACCAGGTGCATTACTTTTTTCAGTAACAAGGTGTGCATAGGAATCATTTACAATGTTATCGCAAAAATCCTCATCCTCATCAAAATAATTGCTATATGCATAATTACTACTCCTGTTATCTGATTAGTACAATTTTTGTTTAACACCGTATGCACACTACTGGCCATTAAAATTGCTACACCAAGAAGAAATGCAGATGATAAATTGGTATTCATTGGACAAATATATTATACTAGAACTGACAAGTGATTACATTTTTACGCAATTGGGGTGCATAAATCCTGAGAAATCAGTACCCAGAACTACCACCTCTGGCCATAATAATGGCCTTGATACACCTGGGCATTGAGTCAAACAGAGCTAGGATGGCATGTACAGGTACAGCTGCCCATGCAGCTTCAACACTATACCACAGTTCATCAAGAGTAGTGACTGGCGTATTGTGACAAGCCAGTTGCTCAGGGACCATTGACCAGACGTTTTCAATTGGTGAGAGATCTGGAGAATGTGCTGGCCAGGGCAGCAGTCGAACATTTTCTGTATCCATAAAGGCCCATATAGGACCTGCAACATGCGGTCGTGCATTATCCTGCTGAAATGTAGGGTTAGCAGGGATCGAATGAAGGGTAGAGCCACGGGTCGTAACACATCTGAAATGTAATGTCCATTGTTCAAAGTGCCGTCAATGTGAACAAGAGGTGACCGAGCCGTGTAACCAGTAGCACCCCATACCATCAAGCCAGGTGATACGCCAGTATGGCAATGATGAATACACGCTTCCAATGTGCATTCACTGCGATGTCGGCAAACACGGATGCGACCATCATGATGCTGTACACAGAACCTGGATTCATCCGAAAAAATGACGTTTAGCCATTCGTGCACCCAGGTTCGTCGTTGAGTACACTATCACAGGTGCTCCTGTCTGTGATGCAGTGTCAAGGGTAACCGGAGCCATGGTCTCCAAGCTGATAGTCCATGCTGCTGCAAATGTTGTCGAACTGTTCATGCAGATGGTTGTTATCTTGCAAACATCCCCATTTGTTGACTCAGGGATTGAGATGTGGCTGCACGATTCGCTACAGCCATGCGGATATGATGCCTGTCATCTCGACATCTAGATATACAAGGCCATTGGGAACCAGCACGGTGTTTTGTATTACCCTCCTGAACCCACCGACTCCATATTCTGCTAGCAGTCATTGGATCTCGACCAATGCGAGCAGAATGTCACAATACAATAAACTGCAATCGCGATTGACTACAATCCGACCTTTATCAAAGTCGGAAACGTGATGGTATGCATGTCTCTTCCTTACATGAGGTATCACAACAACGTTTCACCAGGCAACGCCGGTCAACAGCTGTTTGTGTATGAGAAATCGGTTGGAAACTTTCCTCACGTTGTAGGTGTCGCCACCGGCGCCAACCTTGTGTGAATGCTCTGAAAAGCTAACCATTTGCATGTCACAGCATCTTCTTTCTGTTGGTTAAATTTTGCATCTATAGCACATCATCTTCATGGTGTAGCAATTTTAATGGCCAGTAGTATAATTTTGTTTTCATGATGTTACCAGTCCTTGGTTCAAAAATCAATAATTTCATCTTTTCGCAACTAAAATTAGCATTTGCTTTCATAATCCAGTCCATACCTAACAATAGGTGTTCATTTAAGTCACTCACCACCAAACATCCCTGTTCAAAACTATCCTCAATGCTAAACATTATTTATTTATTATTTATTTGCACGGCCAGTTCCATAGCTCCAAGGTCATGGAATGTGTCAGTACATGAAATTACAACATAAAAGTAATAACAAATAAAAATAAAATGTTTATGAACCTAAAAAAAGTCAATCCATAAGTTTAATAAACACAATCAACAATACAACAAGAAACAGCTTAATTTTTCGAGGAACTCCTTGACGGAATGGAAGGAATGACCCATGAGGAAACTCTTCAGTTTCAATTTGAAAGCACATGGATTAATGCAAAGATTTTTGAATTCGAGTGGTAGCTTATTGAAAATGGATGCAGCTGTATACTGCACACCTTTCTGCACAAGAGTTAAGGAAGTCTGGTCCAAATGAAGGTATGATTTCTGTCGAGTGTTAATTGAGTCAAAGCAGCTTATTCTTCGGAATAGCCTAATATTGTTAACAAGAAATGACAGTAAGGAATATATATATTGAGAGGTCAATGTCAAAATACCCAGACTCATGAACAGGGGTCAACAAAAGGTTCGTGAACTTACACCACTTATTGCCTGAACTGCCCATTTCTGAGCCAAAAATATCCTTTTAGAATGGGAATAGTTACCCCAAAATATAATACCATACAACATAAACGAATGAAAATAAGCAAAGTACACTAATTTTTGTGTCGAATGATCACTCACTTCAGATAATGTTCAGATAGTAAAAATGGCAGCATTTAGTCTTTGAACAAGATCCTGAGTGTGGGCTTTCACTGGTAGTTTACTATCTATCTGATCACCTAGAAATTTGAACTGTTCAGTTTCACTAATCATATTCCCATTCTGTGAAATTAAAACATCAAGTATTGTTGAATTGTGTGTTAGAAACTGTAAAAACTGAGTCTTACTGTGATTTATTGTTAGTTTATTTTCTACAGGCCATGAACTGAGGTCACGAAATGCACTATTCGTAAACAAACCAATGTTGCACAAAACATCCCTTAGATTAGATTTACTTTAATTCCAATTGATCCATAGTGAGGAGGTCCTTCAGGATGTAGAATGTCAGAAAAACCACAATACATGACACATATTTACAACTCAAATAAACTAATGTACCATTCCACAGGTCCCAAGTGGAATGATCATCATTTTTTAATGAACACTATATGAGAGAATCATTTTACAAATACTGATTCACTGAATTTAAAATAAAAAAGTTTTTTTTATTTACTTATAAGGTAATAAATGTGTAATACAACCACTATAATACTTATATATAAAAACAAAGATGAGGTGACTTACCGAACAAAAGCGCTGGCAGGTCGATAGACACACAAACAAACACAAACATACACACAAAATTCAAGCTTTCGCAACAAACTGTTGCCTCATCAGGAAAGAGGGAAGGAGAGGGGAAGACGAAAGGAAGTGGGTTTTAAGGGAGAGGGTAAGGAGTCATTCCAATCCCGGGAGCGGAAAGACTTACCTTAGGGGGAAAAAAGGACAGGTATACACTCGCACACACGCACATATCCATCCACACATACAGACACAAGCAGACATATTTAAAGACAAAGAGTTTGGGCAGAGATGTCAGTCGGGGCAGAAGTGTAGAGGCAAAGAAGTTGTTGAAAGACAGGTGAGGTATGAGTGGCGGCAACTTGAAATTAGCGGAGATTGAGCCCTGGCGGATGACGAGAAGAGAGGATATACTGAAGGGCAAGTTCCCATCTCCGGAGTTCGGATAGACTGGTGTTAGTGGGAAGTATCCAGATAACCCGGACGGTGTAACACTGTGCCAAGATGTGCTGGCTGTGCACCAAGGCATGTTTAGCCACAGGGTGATCCTCATTACCAACAAACACTGTCTGCCTGTGTCCATTCATGCGAATGGACAGTTTGTTGCTGGTCATTCCCACATAGAATGCGTCACAGTGTAGGCAGGTCAGTTGGTAAATCACGTGGGTGCTTTCACACGTGGCTCTGCCTTTGATTGCGTACACCTTCCGGGTTACAGGACTGGAGTAGGTGGTGGTGGGAGGGTGCATGGGACAGGTTTTACACCGGGGGTGGTTACAAGGGTAGGAGCCAGAGGGTAGGGAAGAAGGTTTGGGGATTTCATAGGGATGAACTAAGAGCTTACGAAGGTTAGGTGGATGGCGGAAAGACACTCTTGGTGGAGTGGGGAGGATGACATGAAGGATGGATCTCATTTCAGGGCAGGATTTGAGGAAGTCGTATCCCTGCTGGAGAGCCACATTCAGAGTCTGATCCAGTCCCGGAAAGTATCCTGTCACAAGTGGGGCACTTTTATGGTTCTTCTGTGGGAGTTTCTGGGATTGAGAGGATGAGGAAGTGGCTCTGGTTATTTGCTTCTGCACCAGGTCGGGAGGGTAGTTGCGGGATGCGAAAGCTGTTGTCAGGTTGTTGGTGTAATGGTTCAGGGATTCTGGACTGGAGCAGATTCGTTTGCCATGAACACCTAGGCTGTAAGGAAGGGACCTTTTGATGTGGAATGGGTGGCAGCTGTCATAATGGAGGTACTGTTGCTTGTTGGTGGGTTTGATGTGGACGGACGTGTGAAGCTGGCCATTGGGCAGGTGGAGGTCAACGTCAAGGAAAGTGGCATGGGATTTGGAGCAGGACCAGGTGAATCTGATGGAACCAAAGGAGTTGAGGTTAGAGAGGAAATTCTGGAGTTCTTCTTCACTGTGAGTCCAGATCATGAAGATGTCATCAATAAATCTGTACCAAACTTTGGGTTGGCAGGCCTGGGTAACCAAGAAGGCTTCCTCTAAACGACCCATGAATAGGTTGGGTTACGAGGGGGCCATCCTGGTACCCATGGCTGTTCCCTTTAATTGTTGGTATGTCTGGCCTTCAAAAGTGAAGAAGTTGTGGGTCAGGATGAAGCTGGCTAAGGTAATGAGGAAAGAGGTTTTAGGTAGGGTGGCAGGTGATCGGCGTGAAAGGAAGTGCTCCATCGCAGCGAGGCCCTGGACGTGCGGGATAATAGTGTATAAGGAAGTGGCATCAATGGTTACAAGGATGGCTTCTGGGGGTAACAGAGTGGGTAAGGATACCAGGCGTTCGAGAAAGTGGTTGGTGTCTTTGATGAAGGATGGGAGACTGCATGTAATGGGTTGAAGGTGTTGATCTACGTAGGAAGAGATACTTTCTGTGGGGGCAGCCAGGATGATTGGGTTTGTGAATTTTAGGAAGAAGGTAGAAGGTAGGTGTGCGGGGTGTCGGTGGGGTCAGGAGGTTGATGGAGTCAGGTGAAAGGTTTTGTAGGGGGTCTAAGGTTCTGAGGATTCCTTGAAGCTCCGCCTGGACATCAGGAATGGGATTACCTTGGCAAACTTTGTGTGTGGTGTTGTCTGAAAGCTGACGCAGTCCCTCAGCCACATACTCCCGATGATCAAGTACCACGGCCGTGGAACCCTTGTCCGCCGGAAGAATGACGATGGATCGGTCAGCCTTCAGATCACGGATAGCCTGGGCTTCAGCAGTGGTGATGTTTGGAGTAGGATTAAGGTTTTTTAAGAAGGATTGAGGGGCAAGGCTGGAAGTCAGAAATTCCTGGAAGGTTTGGAGAGGGTGATTTTGAGGAAGAGGAGGTGGGTCCCGCTGTGACGGAGGATGGAACTGTTCCAGGCAGGGTTCAATTTGGATAGTGTCTTGGGGAGTTGGATCATTAGGAGTAGGATTAGGATCATATTTCTTCGTGGCAAAGTGATATTTCCAGCAGAGAGTACGAGTGTAGGACAGTAAATCTTTGACGAGGGCTGTTTGGTTGAATCTGGGAGTGGGGCTAAAGGTGAGGCCTTTGGATAGGACAGAGGTGTCGGATTGGGAGAGAGGTTTAGAGGAAAGGTTAACTACTGAATTAGGGTGTTGTGGTTCCAGATTGTGTTGATAGGAATTTTGAGGTTTTGGAGGGAGTGGAGCTGGAAGTGGGAGATTGAGTAGATGGGAGAGACTGGGTTTGTGTGCAATGAGAGGAGGTTGAGGTTTGCTGGAAAGGTTGTGAAGGGTGAGTGAGTTGCCTTTCCGGAGGTGGGAAACCAGGAGATTGGATAGTTTTTTGGGGTGAAGGGTGGCATGCTGTTCTAATTTGCGGTTGGCCTGTAGGAGGATGCTCTGAACAGCTGGTGTGGATGTGGGAGAGGAAAGATTGAGGACTTTTATTAAGGATAGGAGTTGATGGGTGTGTTCATTGGGTGAGTTGATGTGTAGGAGAAGGACTAGGTGGGTGAAGGCAATGGATTGTTCAGTTTGGAACTGGTATAGGGACTGATGGAAAGAAGGGTTGCAGCCAGAGATGGGAACTTTAAGTTTGAGGCCTTTGGGGGTAATGCCAAATGTCAGACAAGCCTGAGAAAATAAAATATGCGAGTGTAATCTGGCTAGGGTGAAGGCATGTTTGCGGAGGGAATGTAAATAAAACTTAATGGGGTCGTTGTGGGGGTGTTGTGAGGGTGACATGGTATTAGAAGGTGGAAATTGTAACATGAGGCTGAAATGAAAATGAAAATAAAAATATATGGGGAGAGATAAAGGTGAACTAGAAAGTCACTGGAGATCTGTTGTGAAAAAAGGCGAAAAAGTGTTGGTTAAAGCTGGGCTATGTTGATCCTGTGGTGAACTTGGGTTGGTAGACAACGATGTGCACAAAGGTTAGGTGGTTGTGTTGCCGCCAAAACACGTTAAAGGATGGAGAAATTCGGGAAAATTTCGAAAAAACTGCGTGTAAATGTATTAAAAGGAGTGATTTTGTGGTGACAGATTATGAAAATGAGGCTAACAATTGTCTGGCGCAGAAATAATGACGTTAAACCTGTGGGAAGCGGCTAAAAATGATCAGTGATGTGGGAAAAACGGAAATGGAAATAAAGCGAAAGTTATTAGAACTAGCCGAAATGGTTGTTAAATAGATGAAAGGAACTGTTTGTGAACCAGAAACGGTGGATTTTATAGCAGCGGTACTGTTGAAAGCGTAAATATTTTTTTTTTTTGTTATGGTTTGGAAGTGGGTGACGTATTATTGAGTATATATAATTGTATAGTAGATTACGGTACAAAGGAGAAGGTGAATACAGAGTGAAACTACTGGCAAAAACAGAAAGAGAAAATAAGACGAGAGAAAACATTTCGAAATGCAACAGTGACAATAACAAACGTAACTGTTGGGTTCAAATTAATGATATGAATATAATAGAGGGAAACATTCCACGTGGGAAAAATATATCTAAAAACAAAGATGATGTGACTTACCAAACGAAAGCGCTGGCACGTCAATAGACACACAAACAAACACAAATATACACACAAAATTCTAGCTTTCGCAACCAACGGTTGCTTCGTCAGGAAAGAGGGAAGGAGAGGGAGAGACGAAAGGATGTGGGTTTTAAAGGAGAGGGTAAGGAGTCATTCCAATCCCGGGAGCTGAAAGACTTATCTTAGGGGGAAAAAAGGACGGGTATACACTCGCACACACACACATATCCATCCACACATATACAGACACAAGCATACATATTAAAAGGCAAAGAGTTTGGGCAGAGATGTTAGTCGAGACGGAAGTGCAGAGGCAACGTGGTTGTTGAATGACAGGTGAGGTATGGATGGCAGCAACTTGAAATTAGCGGAGATTGAGGCCTGGTGGATAACAGGAAGAGAGGATATATTGAAGAGTAAGTTCCCATCTCCGGAGTTCGGATAGACTGGTGTTAGTGGGAAGTATCCAGATAACCCGGACGGTGTTACACTGTGCCAAGATGTGCTGGCCGTGCACCAAGGCATGTTTAGCCACAGGGTGATCCTCATTACCAACAAACACTGTCTGCCTGTGTCCATTCATGCGTATGGACAGTTTGTTGCTGGTCATTCCCACATAGAATGCGTCACAGTGTAGGCAGGTCAGTTGGTAAATCACGTGGGTGCTTTCACACGTGGCTCTGCCTTTGATCGTGTACACCTTCCGGGTTACAGGAGTGGAGAAGGTGGTGGTGGGAGGGTGGATGGGACAGGTTTTACACCGGAGGTGGTTACAAGGGTAGGAGCCAGAGGGTAGGGAAGAAGGTTTGGGGATTTCATAGGGATGAACTAAGAGCTTACGAAGGTTAGGTGGATGGCGGAAAGACACTCTTGGTGGAGTGGGGAGGATTTCATGAAGGATGGATCTCATTTCAGGGCAGGATTTGAGGAAGTCGTATCCCTGCTGGAGAGCCACATTCAGAGTCTGATCCAGTCCCGGAAAGTATCCTGTCACAATTGGGGCACTTTTGTGGTTCTTCTGTGGGAGTTTCTGGGATTGAGAGGATGATGAAGTGGCTCTGGTTATTTGCTTCTGCACCAGATCGGGAGGGTAGTTGCGGGATGCGAAAGCTGTTGTCAGGTTGTTGGTGTAATGGTTCAGGGATTCCGGACTGGAGCAGATTCGTTTGCCATGAAGTCCTAGGCTATAGGGAAGGGACCGATTGATGTGGAATGGGTGGCAGCTGTCATAATGGAGGTACTGTTGCTTGTTGGTGGGTTTGATGTGGACGGACATGTGAAGCTGGCCATTGGACAGGTGGAGGTCAACGTCAAGGAAAGTGGCATGGGATTTGGAGTAGGACCAGGTGAATCTGATGGAACCAAAGGAGTTGATTTTGGAGAGGAAATTCTGGAGTTCTTCTTCACTGTAAGTCCAGATCTGGTGCAGAAGCAAATAACCAGAGCCACTTCATCATCCTCTCAATCCCAGAAACTCCCACAGAAGAACCACAAAAGTGCCCCAATTGTGACAGGATACTTTCCGGGACTGGATCAGACTCTGAATGTGGCTCTCCAGCAGGGATACGACTTCCTCAAATCCTGCCCTGAAATGAGATCCATCCTTCATGAAATCCTCCCCACTCCACCAAGAGTGTCTTTCCGCCATCCACCTAACCTTCGTAAGCTCTTAGTTCATCCCTATGAAATCCCCAAACCTTCTTCCCTACCCTCTGGCTCCTACCCTTGTAACTGTCCCCGAGGTAAAACCTGTCCCATGCACCCTCCCACCATCACCTACTCCAGTCCTGTAACCCGGAAGGTGTACACGATCAAAGGCAGAGCCACGTGTGAAAGCACCCACGTGATTTACCAACCGACCTGCCTACACTGTGACGCATTCTATGTGGGAATGACCAGCAACAAACTGTCCATTCGCATGAATGGACACAGGCAGACAGTGTTTGTTGGTAATGAGGATCACCCTGTGGCTAAACATGCCTTGGTGCACGGCCAGCACATCTTGGCACAGTGTTACACCGTCTGGGTTATCTGGATACTTCCCACTAACACCAGTCTATCCGAACTCCGGAGATGGGAACTTGCTCTTCAATATATCCTCTCTTCCTGTTATCCACCAGGCCTCAATCTCCGCTAATTTCAAGTTGCTGCCACTCATACCTCACCTGTCATTCAACAACCTCTTTGCCTCTGCACTTCCGTCTCGACTGACATCTCTGCCCAAACTCTTACAGAAGAAATCGTCGTCGTGCAAGACAGACAATATATAAAACAATTGAAGACGTTGAAATGACAACAACTGCCGCTGACAAGAAAAAGAATACTATCAAATCTGTCGCTGCACACTCTCTACTAGATGGGCCTGCTGTCTTCTGTGGATGCAGACTGAACTTTAGCATTGATCTGAATGATACATTCTCGCATGGGAATGGTTGGTTAACAGTCGCTATTGTTCAAGGTGGTACAGGCGTACCCAATGTATCAGGACTGGAAAGCTTCGTTGATCGTGACGTCATAGCCTATCGATCATATCACGTGACTGAATTTGCAAATAAAGAGTTTGGAAAATCATGTTATATGTCATCCTCACCCTTCTCCTTGTATACCCGTAATAGACGTAAAATATCTCTTAATATATATATATATATATAATAGAGGGACACATTATATATATATATATATATATATATATATATATATATATATATATATATATATATATATATATATATATGTATATATATATATAAAAACAAAGATGATGTGACTTACCAAATGAAAGCGCTGGCAGCTTGATAGACACACAAACATACACACAAAATTCAAGCTTTCGCAACCTACGGTTGCTTCATCAGGAAAGAGGGAAAGAGAGGGAAAGACGAAAGGATGTGGGTTTTAAGGTAGAGGGTAAGGAGTCATTCCAATCCCGGGAGCGGAAAGACTTACCTTATGAGGAAAAAAGGGCAGGTATACACTCGCACACACACCCATATCCATCCGCACATACACAGACTCAAGCAGACCGACAAAGATGTGCACAAAGGTTAGGTGGTTGTGTTGCCGCCAAAACACATTAAAGGGTGGAGAAATTCGGGAAAATTTCGAAAAAACTGCGTGTAAATGTATTAAAAGGAGTGGTTTTGTGGTGGCAGATTATGAAAATGAGGCTAACAATTGTCTGACAAAGAAATATTGACGTTAAAACCTGTGGGAAGCGGCTAAAAATGATCAGTGATGTGGGAAAAACGGAAATGGAAATAAAGCGAAAGTTATTAGAACTAGCCGAAATGATTGTTTAATAGGTGAAAGGAACTGTTTGTTAACTAGAACTGCTTGTGTCTGTGTATGTGCGGAAGAATATGGGTGTGTGTGCGAGTGTATACCTGTCCTTTTTTTCCCCTAAGGTAAGTCTTTTCGCTCCCGGGATTGGAATGACTCCTTACCCTCTCCCTTAAAACCCACATCCTTTCGTCTTTCCCTCTACTTCCCTCTTTCCTGATGAAGCAAACGTTGGTTGCGAAAGCTTGAATTTTGTGTGTATGTTTGTGTGTCTATGGAGCTCCCAGCGCTTTTGTTTGGTAAGTCACATCATCTTTGTTTTTAGATATATTTTTCCCACGTGGAATGTTTCCCTCTATTCTATATATATATGTATACACACAAATCAGTTGGTTCTACTGAGAAATTCATCAATGGAGTAGAAGTAGTTGGCCACCAATAAATCCTTTAGGCTTCTCTTAAACTGAATTTCATTCGTTGTTAAGCTTTTTATGGCTACTGGCAAGTTATTGAAAATGTGTGTTCCTGAATAATGCACACCTTTTCGTACAAGACTAAGTGACTTTAAATCCTTGTGAAGATTATTCTTATTTCTAGTATTGATTCCATGAATTGAGCTGTTGGTTTGAAAAAGTGATATATTTTTAATTACAAATTTCATTAAGGAGTAAATATATTGGGAAGCAATAGTTAGTATACCTAGTTCCCTAAACGAGCTTCTGCAGGATGTTCTTGAGTTCACACCACATATAACTCTTATTGCACATTTTTGTGCCCGGAAAACTTTACCTTGGCTTGATGAATTACCCCAAAAAATAATCCCATATGACATGGAATGAAAGTAAGCATAGTATGCCAGCTTTTTCATTTTTATATCCCCTATGTCTGACACAATTCACATTGCAAATAGATATTTGTTAAGACGTTTCAGCAGTTCTGTGGTGTTCTCCTCCCAGCTGAATTTATTATCAAGCTGTAATCCCAAGAATTTAACACTGTCCACTTCTTCTATCTGCTTGTCATCTTATGTTAGGCATATACTTGTGGGACACCCCTTACAAATCCTGAACTGCATTCAATGTGTTTTTTCAAAGTTTAGCGACAAATAATTGGCTAGGAACCAGTAATTAATGTCCACAAATATTTTATTACCTGATCTTTCTAAGACTACACTTGATTTGCTATTTATTGCAATGTTTGTATCATCGGCAAACAAAACAAACTTGGCATCTGGTAATGTTACTGATGAAAGGTCATTTATATACACAAGAAAAAGTAAGGGCCACAAAATGGAACCTTGTGGGACCCCACATGTAATTAGTTCCCAGTTGGGTGATGCCTGATAGCTTGATACATGTGTCTTTCATAATAACACCCTTTGTTTCCTGCTAGAGATATAAGATTTGAACCATTTTGCAGAATTTCCTTTTACGCTATAATATTCTAATTTACTTAAAAGGATATTGTGATTTACACAGTCAAATGCCTTTGACAGACCACAAAATATACCAGTTGCCTGCAATTTTTTGTCTAATGAATTAAGTACATTTTCACTGTAAGTGTAGATAGCCTTCTCAATGTCAGGACCCTTTAGAAATGCGAACTGTGACTTTGACAGTATGTTATTTGGGATAAGATTGTCATAAAGCCAATTGTACATTACTTTTTCTAAAATTTTTGAGAATGATGGCAAAAGTGAAATTGGGTGAAAATTTGATGCTATTTCTTTATCTCCTTTCTTAAACAGTGACTTAACTTCAGCATATTTCAACCATTCAGGAAATATTCCACTGATAAACGACTGGTTACACAGATAGCTTAATATGTTACTTAACACAGAATCATATGCTTTAATTAACTTTGTTGATATTTCATCATACCCACTAGATGTTTCTGATTTTAAAGATTTTATGAAGACATTATTTCTGCTGGGGTAGTGAGGGTCGAATGCATATTATGGAAGTTATTTGAAATGTGTAGTCTGAGGTATTCCATAGCAGCATCTACAGAACCTGACAACCCCATCTTTTCAGTAACAGTTGTAAACTGTTTGTTAAAAAGTTCTGCAACACTATACACATCTATACCAATGTATCATTTACTCTTAATGCTATTTATTCCTGTTCATGTCTGGTTCTACCGGTCTCCTCCTTCACTATATCATATATTGTCTTTATTTTGTTATCTGATATGACTATATTTTCCTTGTAATATATTTGCTTTTATTGTCCGTATTACAGTCTTTAATATTTTGCAGTATTTCTAGAAATTTGCTATAGCATCAACATCAGAACTGTTTCGGATTGACAGATACAGTTTTCTTTTTGTTTTACAAGATATCCCTATTCCTTGAGTAATCGATGGCTTCTCTGTAGACTTTGCTCTAACCTTGGTAAGTTTTGGGGGAAAACAGTGTTTGAATAAGGTAAGCACTTTATTAGCAAATATATTATATTTTCATTCATACCATGAGCACTGTAAACATCAGTCCAGTGAATGTCTCTGAGGAGTGTCCTAAAATAATCAATTTTTGGCTTATTGATTACCCTCTAGAGCTCAGATTTAACAGATTTTATATCCTGTTCAGTATTAACATTTAACAGAAGGAACTGCATGTCATGGTCTGAGAGGCCGTTGACTATTGGTTTTGTAATATAATTTTGTTCATTGGACTTTTCTATAAAGATATTATCAATGGCTGTTTGTGAGCAATTGGCTACCCTAGTGAGGAACTTTACAGTGGGAATTAAGTTCAATGATAGTGTTACTAACTCAAATAAGTTCTTATTGGGAGAGTCTTTAAGGAAATGTACATTGAAATCACTAGCAACCACTATTTCTTTGATTTTTTGTTGTTAAATGGGCAAGTACAGCTTCAAGGTGGTTTACAAACAGACTAAAGTTACCTGTAGGTGCTCGATATACGCTTAGTACTATGAAGGAATTTTTGTGAAATTTTCCTTCTGTTGCACATGCTTCCATATGCTGTTCTAGGCAAAATTTATGAATGTCTATGTTCTTAAATTTATGACAGTTCCTGATGAATGTGGCAACTCCTCCATTCTCAGTTACTGATCTAGAAAAGTGAGGTGCTAACCTAAACCCTGTAACACTTAAAAGTTCGCTACCAAGCAAGTGTTGTCAGCAAACAGAAATATTTTAGAGTTACCCGTAATACTAGAGGGCATATCATTTATATAAATAAGGAACAGGAGTGGCCCCAACACTGATCTCTGGGGCAGCCCCTCCCCCCCCCCCCCCCCCCCCCCCCCACTTGACTGTACCCCACTCATACTCCGTATCACAGTCATTCTCAACAATGTGGATAATGACCTTTTGCTGTCTGTTGCTAAATTAAGAGGTGAACCAATTGTGAGCTACTCCCCATGTTCCATAATGTTCCAACTTCTGGAGCAATATTTTGTGATCAACACATTCAAACACCTTACTTAAATCAAAAACATATGCTTAGCATTCAAAACCTTTTGTTTAACCCATCCAACTTCACAGAGAAAAGAGAATATAGTGTTTTCAATTCCTTCTCTACTTGGAAACATGACATCCTCTGAAGGTGAACCCTAAGAGGGACTTCCTTTAAGCAGGTATACCCATCAGCTGACTTCAATCTAAAACTGGTGCACCTCTAACACAACTACTACAGGAATTTTTCCATGAGTGATCCCACCACCACCCACTACACTGTCACCCATAAGCTTTGCCAACCTCCCCTTCCATTGCTATTGAGGTGCAGGCCATGCCCAGTGAAACCTGATCTACTTAAAGATGAAAATGGCACGACTGAAATGTGACCCATGCCCTCTACCATCAGTGCCCCCTCCAGCTCCATGTTAACATGCCTAACAGCCGCATTAAGATGAGGCTGATCATGATGCTGAAGCAGTTGCATGCAGTCACAGTTATCAAAGCTTGTCTGTTAATTAGCTTGCAAGTTTCTTTGTTGCTCCTTTGATTCTAACACCTATGATTAGAAATTTAGTATAATTCTCTGTATGTTTTATTTTGTCTCTCAATTTACCTGAAATACTACATATTGGACCACCTGTGTCAATTAAACAAACTCATTTCCAATTACCTATCTGAATGTTAATATGGGGACTAACTAATATGTCTTCATTATCAAGAATTTGTTTTCCAGCTCATAAATCATTCTCAACTTCTCTAAAATGTATTTCTGTTCCTGTAGGTGATGCAACTGATGGTGGCTTGCTGTAAAGCCTCTAATGTTGCATTGCAACTAATTTCAGTATTCTCTTGTATAGAAAAAATCATCTTCTTCAGTGTATGTGTGTTGACTATTCAAGTGTATTGTACTATCTGTGTTGCAATTGATTAAACCATAATGTGTATGCTCATCATCTATCTGAAAATCACTACGCTCATCACAACTAACTTCTTTATTATTGATCTGACTAGCTATAGCTTCAAGTATCTTATCACCAATTTGTTTGTTCTGCTCTAGTTTATAACCACTATTTGTTAAGATTTCACTGATATCAATTGGTATGATCTGACTCTTATGTACTTCCCTATCCATTATCACCTCACCACCAAGACCTACAACTTTGCTACCAACATTATCATAACTGATCTCAACATAAAACATACCATCAGACTGACAAATCATATCATTATGCTTCTCATTAGCATCAGAATCATTAATCTTACTACTAACATCAAGATCAAAACCAATCTTACATAAAATCAGCATCACCATAAAAAGTAATAATATTTGTGCCATCAGTTTCATAAATAACATTATTCAACATACCGTCTTTGCCCCTAAGTATATGATAATCAACCTCTACCACATGTACTTCAGCTAAACAAGACACAACTCCATCAGTCATCGAAATTATCAACCAAAATTCATCAACATTTTTACACTTGCTAACATTACTTGACACATACTGATCTCCAGATTCATCAAAAAGATTTGTCAGCACATCATCAAGTAATTCAAATATCTGACTTACTTTCTTTTCTTCATCTTTCATCTCCCTCAAAATATTTTCCCACAATTCTCTATCAAAATCAACTCTACTTACTTGGTAATCCATGTTACTGCTTTGATGACAACCAACTTGTTAACAGGAACTTCTTCTCGTAATTCTGTTTTGCTTAGCCTGGTTTCTGTATCTCTATCTCACCTTGGATTGACAGGCACCCAATGAGGTAGTTACCCATTTCCCGGGTTTTTCTTTCTGTTCTCTCCTCTCCCACCTGAATTTCTCCTTTATTTATTCTTCTATTGCCTATTTCTCAGATTTGATCCCTGTCATCACCCCTACAGTATTGTCTATCATAATTATTGCTGTAATTATTACCCCTGAAATTATTCCCATCTCTTCTCCTGTTTCTACCATCTTGTTGATTATAAGAGCACCTCCCATTGTGATATTGATTCTCCCTCCAATTACTATTACTGTCATATCTATCACTTCTCTTCTATGCCCTATCCAGTTTATTTACATACTTCAAAAAGTCCTCTATTGAATGATCCAGCCCACAGATCAATCCCCATTGAACTCTGTTTGGCAATTTATGTTTTAAGATGTCAATCTGAGTAAGCACATGTAGTGATTTGCTCAAATGTGCTGATGTTCTTAACTTTCTCTCACAGAGTTTCCACAGTCTCATGTAACCTTCTCTGTGACTGGAACCATTTAGAAACTCACTCTCAATTGTAGCTTGCTTGCTCTCTGATCAAAAAATTTATGAAGAAACAACTTTTCAGAATCTTCTGGGTTATCATGTTGATTAGCCCAGATAAAGCTTCTACACCTAAAAACTTCTTAACAAATTTGACTTTGAAATGATCTAGCATACTAAGTGTGAACTATCTTCACATTGACGTAAAAAGTCCACTGGGTGAATCTTATGATCTCCTGGGAAATATTTTAAAATCACGTTATTGAACATATTCTCAAGCAAAAAATTATTACTGAGATTATTAGTGTACAAACTGCTTTCTAATTGGTTGACTTTAGAGTTAACTACGTTTATATTCTTGTTACAATCCTCGACATTTCCAGTTATAATGGCTAAATCTTTATTTCTGTTTTATTTTATTCCAATTTTTTGTCTAAATTCTGTGACTGTAACTTCAAAAATCTATGTGTGTGCTTGAAATCTTTCTCACTCTTCTCTGTCTCTTTAATTATAATTTTCTCTGCTTCTCTTAATCTCTCCTCAGCAATAGTAACCCTCCTGTCCACTACTTTGAATTCTATATCTGTAAATTGTTTACATGCACCTAGTTCAGCTCCTAGTTCATCAACTCTCTGAACAGTAGAATCAACAGCGTAGGAAAAGATAGATAGCTACGTATTGTAAAGAAGACTCATCAAACTGCAGACAGGCATGATTAAAAAACACTGACACATAGCTTTCGGCCACAACCTTCGTCAGTAAAAGAGAGAGACACACACATAATATTCACACACCTGCACTAGCAAGCACACCTCATACACACACAACAGCTAATTCCAGCAAGTCGGGCTGGAGGCTAGAATGCATTCTGTCCCAAGTTGCTGGAGTTGGCGGTTGTGTGTGGATGAGGTGTGCTTGCTTTTGTGAGTGTGTGAATGTTTTGTGTGTGGGTCTTCTTTTTATGGATGAAGACTGTGGCTGAAAGCTTTATGTGACTGTCTTTTAATCATGCCTGTCTGCAACTTGACATGTCTTCTTTAGGGTAAGTAGCAATCTATCTTTTCCTACATTGTTGATATTCCTACCTGGAGTTTCCATTGTTTAACAGTACAGTCAATGTTTTTTATTAACCTGTACTAAGTTTCCTTTATTTTTTTTTACACCTATTCACATTTGATTGAAATTTTTATTTATACTCTTATTTTGTTCTTACAATTTATCACCAAAGAATGTTGTTAACTGATCAAGAATGCCTTCTAATTGACCTGGCTGCAGAAATCCTGAAGCGGCAAACAAATACTCTTTGCATTATCTTCATGATCTTCCTCACAGTTAATTAATTCTGAATTTGACAACTAAAGGTGCTGCACTTTGTTGTCATTATGATACATGCTAACAGTGATGCCTATCTCACTTATATTGATGATGCTCATTTTGGAAAAAATTCTACAAATTCGGCACAAGAAAACTTTTCAAAATGCACACAAGTTTTACACATGGCCTAACAGGCCCTAACAAACCAACTTAAAAACATTACTGACGAAAATATTTATCTTTTTTGTTGCATTGAAATGTCAGGCAGCAGTCTGGCATGCAATTAACATCCACTTGATTTGCATAGGTTCTTTCAGCAATCACCCACAATCACCCACAGTCCAGATTGTTCAAAAATATGCAAAACTGAAACTTTCAGACAACATCAGCACTGCAAAACAGTCTTACACATATGTAATTTTGAAGGCTTTCGCAGCCGTTATCACTGAAGTTAAAATCTTCTGAGTTATTAGGCCTCATCATATTTCTACTAAACTGATTGATGCTTCAACCTCTCTGCTGGGATCTTCCTCAGGATCTTCTGGTGTCCACTACTGCTAGAACACTGTGAGAGACGGGTGTCACGTCCTCTTATAAGGGGGAGTTTTCTCGCGTTCATGCTGGAGAAGTGACAGTATTGGTTAGAATTCATATGGCTACCATTGGTGGGCCATAGTCATAGGCTAATATTCCTGCTCTGATGCAGAAGAAGGGGAGTTGTTGGCTAATCACCTGTAGAGACCATTGGTGGCCCATCGTCACTGGATAGAAAGGCACTATTCCACACTTACACTGGAGAAGGGTTATTGGTTGAAATTCCTGCTACTGCTACTGGTTGGTCATCATCATTGGTTAGACTCAAAATGGACAGAGCAAGAGAGGGGGAATATTTACTCAAAATATTATTGTTCACTGAGCTGACTTGCAGCACATTGTTTATGTTGCTTGCACCATGGCCGTGTATTCACTTCCTTGATGGCGGGGAGCAACAATGCTGGAAGCCAATAGCCATCCTCTCTATTGAAATTAGATGCCTTCTTGGTAATTTGAACTGCTTCTCAAACCTTCCTTCTATAAATGTTTGTTTCCGTAGCCAGTACAAGTACGTTATTAAAATCGATGTCAGAGCCACAGTTCTCATGATATTCCACTACTACCAATTTTGCAATTTGTTTTAGCCACATGTGCTGTTCATGTTCCTTAATGCGTTCCTTAACAGTTATTCCTGTTTAGCCTATATACACTTTGCCGCAGCCACATGTCACTTGATAGATGCCTGAATTGTGGAGGCAATCAGATGCATCTTTTATTTTGTTTTGACTAAAGAAAAATATCTGAATACCATTTTTCTTTAGAATTCTGCTTATGCAGTCAGTGACCCCAGAAACGAATGGTAACCTTATAGAGTGAGAAGGCAGTTCCTCATCATTCTTATTAGCGTTATAAATATTCTGCGTGAAAGCCCTGTCGATTGAATAACTATCATACCCATTTGCCTTCAATGTCCTCTTCAAAAAATTCAACTCCAAATCCAAGTGGTCATCATCGCTTACACAGAAGGCATGTGAAGACAGAGTGTTGAGTACTGCTTGCTTCTGGGATGGGTGGTGGTGCAAAGTGGCATCTAAATACCTGTTTGTGTTAGTCGGCTTTCTGTGCACTCTGTGATCTAGAGTGTTGTCAGATCTTCTGTATACCAACACATCTGGGAACTGGAGACTGACCTGTCAGATCTTCTGTATACCAACACATCTGGGAACTGGAGACTGACCTCACTCTCCACCTCCAACGTAAATTTTATTTTGGGGTGAATTCCATTTAAGAAATTGTGGAATGCATGAAGTTCTTCTTCACTGTGTGGCCACATAACAAATGTATCATCCACATAGTGGAGCCAGCAAGAAGGCTTCAAAGGTGCACTACTTAATGCATGTTGCTCAAAAAGCTCCATAAAAACATCAACTGCAACTGGCAAAATGGGTGAGCTCATAGCAAGGCCATCAGCCTGTTCATAGAATTCATTATTGTTTTTAAGATAGCTTGAATGAAGACATAATTCAATTTAGTCACAAACATCTTGAGCAACATTCTCCCTTATGATCTCCATTGTATCTGATACTCGGACATTAGTAAATAACGGTGTCACATTGAAGCTAGCAAGAATGTCATCTGCAGATATCTTCAGTGTGGGTATAATTTCTAAAAAATGTTTTCAATCTTTTATAAAAGTATTTATTTTACCAACTAGATGTCTCAGTTTGCCAGATAAATGACATGCTAAAAAATAAGTCGGCCTGTTAATCCCACTGACTATAGGCCTCAAAGGAACCGATTCTTTATGTATGTTGGGTAGTCCATACATTCTGGGTGAGACAGGTATTCAAGGAGTTAGATTCTTTGTAATAGAGCTGTCTAATCTGGAGACTGATATCAGGTGTTTCACTTTCCGAATGATTGTGTTCGCTGGATCGCATTTTAACTTGCGATACACAGGATCAGCTAGTAGTTGTTCCATCTTCCTGTGATAATCCACAGTGTCTAAAATAACAGTAGCATTCCCCTTATCCAATTTTCTTACAATGATGCTTTTGTTTCTTGTGAGTTCAATAAGAGATTTCCTTTCCTGCACCAATGTGTTGCTTTTCGGAGGTTTCGAGTTCCGTAGAACTCTTGACACATCTTGTCTTACTTCTTTGGCCTGCACCTTTGGAAGACAAAACAAGGGTGCTTCAACAGCACTTACAATTTCTTCAACAGGTATTCTCTTCAGTGTAGTTGTGAAATTCAGCCCTTTGCCCAGAACTGAAACAGCTACTTCTGGCGAGAGATTCACCATTACTTGTTTTGGATCCACAGTAGCGTCTTCCTTCTGAACTTTAACCACTAGCTTCTCAAACTTCTCTTTTTGTTTCATAGTGCTGAAATCTGAAAACCTTGTTGAATGATCAAACATTATTCTGTCCACTTTATCCCAGTCCTGAGGTGAGAGAGTTGCCGTGAGTGAAAAATGCACATCAATTAAAACGGAGCTAACATAATTCAAGTCTCTACATATTTGCTGGATTCTTTCATAGAGAAGTGCTACCAAAGGGCCAGCCAAGCACTTTTCCATGAAAGAATCCAGCAAATACGCAGAGACTTGAATTATGTTAGTTCCATTTTAATTGTTATGCATTTTTCACTCGTGGCAACTCTCACCCCAGGACTGGGATAAAGTGGACAGAATAACGTTTGATCATTCAACAAGGTTTTTGCATTTCAGTGCTATGAAACAAAAAGAGAAGTTCGAGAAGCTAGTGGTTAAAGTTCAGAAGGAAACATTTTTTAGAAATTATACGCACACTGAAGATATCTGCAGATGACATTCTTGCTAGTTTCGATGTGATACCATTATTTACTAACTTCCCAGTATCAGATACAATGGAGATCATAAGGGAGAATGTTGCTCCAGATGTCTGTGACTTAATTTGAATTATGTCTTCATTCAAGCTATTTTAAATACAATGGTGAATTCTATGAACAGGCTGACGGCCTTGCTATGAGCTCACCCATTTTGCCAGTTGCAGCTGATGTTTTTATGGAACTTTTTGAGCAACAGGCATTAAGTAGTGCTCCTTTGAAGTCTTTGCTGGCTCCACTACGTGGACGATACATTTGTTTTATGGCCACGCTGCAAAGAAGAACTTCATGCATTCCACAATTTCTTAAATGGAATTCACCCCAAAATCAAATTTACCTTGGAGGTGGAGAATGAGGTTGGTTTCCCATTCCTAGATGTGTTGGTATACAGAAGATCTGATAACACTCTAGGTCACAGAGTGCACAGAAAGCTGACCAACACAAACAGGTATTTAGATGCCACTTTGCACCACCACCCATCCCAGAAGCAAGCAGTACTCAATACTCTGTCTTCACGTGCCTTCTGTATAAGCAATGACTACAACTGGGATTTGGAGTTGAATGTTTTGAAGAGGAAATTGGAGGCAAATGGGTATGATAGTTATTCAATCGACAGGGCTTTTAGGCAGAATATTTATGATGCTAATAAGAATGACGAGGAACCACCTTTTCACTCCGTTAGGTCACCGTTCATTTTTGGGCTCACTGACCGCATAAGCAGAATTCTAAAGAAAAATGGTATTCAGATATTTTTCTTTAGTCAAAACAAAATAAAAGATTTTTTCTGACAGACAACAGATGCATCGAATTGCCTCCACAATGCAGACATCTATCAAGTGACTTGTGGCTGCGGCAATGTGTATATAGGCGAAACGGGAAGAGCTGTTAAGGAATGCATTAAGGAACACAAATGACACATGCAGCTAAAACAAAATGCAAAATTGGCAGTAGCGGAACATCATGAGAACTGTGGCTCTGACATAGATTTTAATAATGTACGTGTACTGGCTAAGGAAACAAACATTTATGGAAGGAAGGTCTGAGAAGTGGTTGAAATTTCCAAGAATGCATCTAATTTCAGTAGAGAGGATGGCTATAGGCTTCTGGCATCATGGCTCCCCGCCATCAAGGAAGTGAATATGCGGCGGCAGTGCAAGTGACATAAACAACGCGCTGCAAGTCATCTCGGCAGACAATAATATTTTGAGTAAACATTCCCCCTCTCTTGCTCTGTCCGTTTTGAATCTAGCCAATGATGACCACCAGCCAATCCAGCCAATAGCAGTAGCAGGAATTTCAACCAATAACCCTTCTCCAGTGTATGTGTGGAATCGTGTCTTTCTATCCAATGATGATGGGCCACCAATGGTATCTACAGGTGATTAGCCAACAACTCACCTTCTTCTGCATCAGAGCAGGAATATTAGCCTATGACTATGGCCCACCAATGGTAGCCATATGAATTTTAACCGATATTATCACTTCTCCAGCATGAACACTAGAAAACTCCCCTTATAAGAGGACGCGACACTTGTCTCTGACAGTGTTCTAACAGTAGTGGACACCAGAAGATCCTGAGGAAGGTCCCAGCAGAGAGGTTGAATCATCAGTCGTTTTAGTAGAAATATGATGAGGCTAATAACACAAAAGATTTTAACTTCAGTCTTAAACATATCCAACTCTTATCACCACTTTGTAGAATTACTGCTAGAAATGTGAGATATAATTATTTAAAACTGCTAAATAGTAATGTTCAGTTTGAAATCTCATTGAGAAGTCTCACGAAAAATGAATAATAAAAAAGTTTCTTCCACCAGGTACAGAACACTTTGTGCTTGTACCGAAAACTTAGACTGAAACTAATAAGAATGAAAGTGTCAATAAATTTCTTGGCAGATGTACTCTTGGCAGTAGAATTTAACACTCAACTTTCAGATCTCCATATCTGTTTTGTTTCTGATAATATGTTGCTGCAAGAAACTGTAGTAGTCTTGCCACATTGTGGAAATCATCAATGAAATTCAGGAGTTGCAATGAATTCTTATTACTGTGTAGGTGGTGGCAACAATGAACACCTCCCACTACAAACCGGCTACATCTTGGCTCTCTAAAAACTGACTACAATGTGCATAATGACAGTGTTGTTGCATGTGTATTTGTACTTTTAGTAAAAATCTATAGTATTGTTTGAGATGCAAATTTACAAAATTATGATAGAAAAGTAATACACAGAGATAAACTGTGGACAATGTACTTTTGGTACATTATTTTCTGATAAGTTTGTATAGGTAATTTGTAGCATAAATAATTTAGAAGTATAAAACATGATAAACTATGTAAATTAACAATGCAAATTACATTTGTAAAAATGCATATTTGAACCATCAACTGCTTTTATTTTAAACCCAAATATCTACCTGGTTTGGTCTGGGACCATTTCACGGATGAGGGTTAAAATGGTTGAAGCCACCGTATTGCATTAGCCATTACTTAAAATGTGTAGTGCATATCATGAATGTAAATATATGACACAGGACCTTAAAAGCAAACATACGAATACTAAATGTATATAGAGCAGTACTGAAGAAATATGTTAGGTTTTTTCATTACGCAAATGCAGTACAGATAAATTATATTATGGTTTGTTATCCACATCCTGTGTCTAACCGTGTTTCATTGTAAACATTTATAAAATGTTTGTAACTTCTCTTCTTTTTTTTTTTTTTCACTGAGTATGCTAAATATTCAGTAACTATATTTTTAACTTTTATTGTATTTGATATGGACTTCTGGTCAATAAGTTTCCTTTGCCTAATTATGTTCCTACTCCCAAGATGTAATTCTCATTTTAATGAACAACAGGTCACATATTTCTTTCTTTTTTTTACTCAAAACCATGTATTTTTAAATGCTTTTATGTACATTCCTTCCCCATGAACCATAGACCTTGCCGTTGGTGGGGAGGCTTGCGTGCCTCAGCGATACAGATGGCCATACTGTAGGTGCAACCACAACGGAGGGGTATCTGTTGAGAGGTCAGACAAACATGTGGTTCCTGAAGAGGCGCAGCAGCCTTTTCAGTAGTTGCAGGGGCAACAGTCTGGATGATTGACTGACCTGGCCTTACAACATTAACCAAAACGGCCTTGCAGTGCTGGTACTGCGAACAGCTGAAAGCAAGGGGAAACTACGGCTGTAATTTTTCCCAAGGGCATGCAGCTTTACTGTATGGATAAATGATGATGGCGATCTCTTGGGTAAAATATTCCAGAGGTAAAATAGTCCCCCATTTGGATCTTCGAGCGGGGACTACTAAAGAGGACGTCGTTATCTGGAGAAAGAAAACTGGCGTTCTACGGATCGGAGCGTGGAACATCAGACCCCTTAACCGGGCAGGTAGATTAGAAAATTTAAAAAGGGAAATGGATAGGTTAAAGTTAGATATAGTGGGAATTAGCGAAGTCCAGTGGCAGGAGGAACAAGACTTTTGGTCAGGTGAATACAGGGTTATAAACACAAAATCAAATAGGGGTAATGCAGGAGTAGGTTTAATAATGAATTAAAAAAAATAGGAATGCGGGTAAGCTACTACAAACAGCATAGTGAATGCATTATTGTGGCCAAGATAGACATGAAGCCCAAGCCTACTACAGTAGTACAAGTTTATATGCCAACTAGCTCTGCAGATGATGAAGAAATGTATGATGAGATAAAAGAAATTATTCAGATAGTGAAGGGAGACGAAAATTTAATATTCATGGGTGACTGGAATTCGAGAGTAGGAAAAGGGAGAGAAGGAAACATAGTAGGTGAATATGGATTGGGGCTAAGAAATGAAAGAGGAAGCTGCCTGGTGGAGTTTTGCACAGAGCATAACTTAATCATAGCTAACATTTGGTTCAAGAATCATGAAAGAAGGTTGTATACATGGAAGAATCCTGGAGATACTAGAAGGTATCAGATAGATTATATAATGGTAAGACAGAGATTTAGGAACCAGGTTTTAAATTGTAAGACATTTCCAGGGGCAGATGTGGACTCTTACCACAATCTATTGGTTATGAACTGTAGATTAAAACTGAAGAAACTGCAAAAAGGTGGGATTTTAAGGAGATGGGACCTGGATAAACTGAAAGAACCAGAGGTTGTACAGAGTTTCAGGGAGAGCATAAGGGAACAATTGACAGGAATGGGGGAAAGAAGTACAATAGAAGACGAATGGATAGCTCTGAGGGATGAAGTAGTGAAGGCAGCAGAGGATCAAGTAGGTAAAAAGACGAGGGCTAGTAGAACTCCTTGGGTTACAGAAGAAATATTGAATTTAATTGATGAAAGGAGAAAATATAAAAATGCAGTAAATGAAGCAGGCAAAAAGGAAAACAGACATCTCAAAAATGAGATCGACAGGAAGTGCAAAATTGCTAAGCACGGATGGCTAGAGCACAAATGTAAATATGTAGAGGCTTATCTTGCTAGGGGTAAGATAGATACTGCCTACAGGAAAACTAAAGAGACCTTTGGAGAAAAGAGAACCACTTGTAAGAATATCAAGAGCTCAGATGGAAACCCAGTTCTAAGCAAAGAAGGGAAAGCAGAAAGGTGGAAGGATTATATAGAGGGTCTATACAAGGGCAATGTACTTGAGGACAATACTATGGAAATGGAAGAGGATGTAGATGAAGATGAAATTAGAGATACGATACTGCGTGAAGAGTTTGACAGAGCACTGAATGACCTGAGTCGAAACAAGGCCCCGGGAGTAGACAACATTCCACTAGAACTACTGACGGCCTTGGGAGAGCCAGTCCTGACAAAACTCTACCATCTGGTGAGGAAGATGTATGAAACAGGTGAAATACCCTCAGACTTCAAGAAGAATATAATAATTCCAATCCCAAAGAAAGCAGGTGTTGACAGATGTGAAAATTACCGAACTATCAGTTTAATAAGTCACAGCTGCAAAATACTAATGTGATTTCTGTACAGACAAATGGAAAAACTGGTAGAAGCCGACCTCGGGGAAGATCAATTTGGATTCCATAGAAATATTAGATCACGTGAGGCAATAGTGATCTTACGACATATTAGAAGAAAGATTAAGGAAAGGCAAACCTTCGTTCTAGCATTTGTAGACTTAGAGAAAGCTTTTGACAATGTTGACTGGAATACTCTCTTTGAAATTCTAAAGGTGGCAGGGGTAAAATACAGGGAGCGAAAGGCTATTTACAATTTGTACAGAAACCAGATGGCAGTTATAAGAGTCGAGGGGCATGAAAGGGAGGCAGTGGTTGGGAAGGGAGTGAGACAGCGTTGTAGCCTCTCCCCGATGTTATTCAATCTGTATATTGAGCAAGCAGTAAGGGAAACAAAAGAAAAATTCGGAGTAGGTGTTAATATCCATGGAGAAGAAATAAAAACTTTGAGGTTCACCGATGACATTGTAATTCTATCAGAGACAGCAAAGGACTTGGAAGAGCAGTTGAACGGAATGGACAGTGTCTTGAAAGGAGGATATAAGATGAACATCAACAAAAGCAAAACGAGGATAATGGAATGTGGTCAAGCTAAGTCGGGTGATGCTGAGGGAATTAGATTAGGAAATGAGACACTGAAAGTAGTAAAGGAGTTTTGCTATTTGGGGAGCAAAATAACTGATGATGGTCGAAGTAGAGAAGATATAAAATGTAGACTGGCAATGGCAAGGAAAGCGTTTCTGAAGAAGAGAAATTTGTTAGCATCGATTATAGATTTAAGTGTCAGGAAGTCGTTTCTGAAGTTATTTATATGGAGTGTAGCCATGTATGGAAGTGAAACATGGACGATAAATAGTTTGGACAGGAAGCTTTCGAAATGTGGTGCTACAGAAGAATGCTGAAGATTAGATGGGTAGATCACGTAACTAATGAGGAGGTATTGAATAGAATTGGGGAGAAGAGGAGTTTGTGGCACAACTTGACGAGAAGAATTGACTGGTTGGTAGGACATGTTCTGAGGCATCAAGGGATCACAAATTTAGCATTGGAGGGCAGCGTGGAGGGTAAAAATCATAGACGGAGACCAAGAGATGAAAACACTAATCAGATTCAGAAGGATGTGGGTTGCAGTACGTACTGGGAGATGAAGAAGCTTGCACAGGATAGGGTAGCATGGAGAGCTGCATAAAATCAGTCTCAGGACTGAAGACCACAACAACAACAACATATGTACATTACATTACAATTTTCATTTTCCATGGATCCCTTGGAGAGGAGACTTTGGGATGTGTAAGAGTCAAAGTAGTTTCTTTTTCTTTTTTTCTGCTATCATGCATACTGCAAATGTAACTGAACTAAGACGTTTCATTAAGTCTGGAGTGTGAGTTTTCCAATTTAGGTTGTGGTCAGTTTGTAGCCCTAAAAATTTAACACTGTCTACAGCTTTAATTTCATTGTTTGAATACATTATACTTATAGAGTCAGGTATTCTTTGTGAGGTACTAAACTGTATGTACTGGGTCTTGTCAAAATTCAGTGACAATCCATTTGCTGTGAACCACCCATTGATACTTACAAATATTTCATTAGCTGATTGCTCAGTAAGATCACGGGTAGTGTTTTTTATACCAATACTTGTATCATCTACAAATAAGACAACACTTGCATTTTGTGACACTGCATTTGGAAGGTCATTAATATATAATAAGGACAACAAGGGACCTAAAATAGAGCCCTGGGGCACCCCTTGCCTGATGGTATCATATTTTGAATGACTATTTTTATGTGGTAAGCCTGATATAGAGACACACTGTTTTCTATTAAAAAGATAGGATGAGACCCATGAGCCTGCTGCTCCTGTTATCCCATAATATTTTAACTTTTGTATAGGGATATCATGCTTAACACAATCAAAAGCTTTAGCCAGATCACAGAATATTCAAAGTGATAATAACTTTTGATTTATTGATTCTAATATATCATCTGTAAAAGTGAATATAGCTTGATCAGCCAACAATCCTTTCCAAAATCCAAACTGATTGTGAATGAGAATATCTCTCTGTACAAAGTGTTTATAAAGTCTATTGTACATAACCCTTTCAAACACTTTTGAAAATATTGCCAATAATGAAATGGGATGGAAGTTTTACACTGATGATTTGTCTCCTTTTTTTTGCAATGGTTTGACAATAGCATATTTAAGCCTATCTGGAAAAGTATCACTGTGGAGGGATACATTACATAAGTAACTCAGTATGTCACAAAGTTCTGAGGAGCAATATTTAATTACGATAGTGCTGATTTCATCATAACCATTGGAACACTTGTTTCTAAGAGAGCTAATAAAATTATAAATCTCTTTTGGTGAGGTTGGATATAGTTGAATTTCTGCAGAAATGCATTTTTTAAATATTTTAAGCTGTCTTCTGAGAAAGTATGCAAACCTAAGTTGTCTACTACTGAAAGGAAAAAGTTGTTGAAAGTGTCTGCAATTTTGGAGGTATGTCTAATCAACTCATTATTTACATTTAACATAATTTCCTCATTTGCCTCATTAGTTTTTCCTGTACGTAACCATTATGTACTGATATATTAGATAAGTCATCTGTAGTCTGATGTCTACGTTCCATCTAATGTATTTAAGTCTGTACATATAAAAGTACATATTTTGTTGAGCAATCAGTTACCTTGATTATGTAAAGAGTTTATTTCTATATAACTCTCAAAACATATACTCAATGGCCGAGCCTCTAATGCCTTTAGCTGAAGTTTTACATTGTATAAAGAATGTTACTCATCTCTACCACTACTGTAGACGTGTGTTGTCAATATATATATACATATATACACACACACACACACACACACACACACACACACACACACACACACATATATATATATATATATATATATATATATATATATATATATATATATATCAATATAATGGAAGGAAACATTCCACGTGGGAAAAATTATATATAAAAACAAAGATGAGGTGACTTACCGAACAAAAGTGCTGGCAGGTCGATAGACACACAAACAAACACAAACACACACACAAAATTCAAGCTTTCGCAACAAACTGTTGCCTCATCAGGAAAGAGGGAAGGAGAGGGGAAGACGAAAGGAAGTGGGTTTTAAGGGAGAGGGTAAGGAGTCATTCCAATCATATATATATAGACACACACACACACACACACACACACACACACACACACACACACACACACACACACACATAAAAAATAGAGGGAAAAATTCCACACGGGAAAAATATATTTAAAAACAAAGATGATGTGACTTACCATACGAAAGTGCTGGCAGGTCGATAGAAACACAAACAGACACATACATACACACAAAATTCAAGCTTTCACAACAAACTGTTGCCTCATCAGGAAAGAGGGAAGGAGAGGGAAAGACGAAAGGAAGTGGGTTTTAAGGGAGAGGGTAAGGAGTCATTCCAATCCTGGGAGCGGAAAGACTTACCTTAGGGGGAAAAAAGGACGGGTATACACTCGCACACACACACATATCCATCCACACATATACAGTTCCACTCCCGGGATTGGAATGACTCCTTACCCTCTCCCTTAAAACCCACTTCCTTTCGTCTTTCCCTCTCCTTCCCTCTTTCCTGATAAGGCAACAGTTTGTTGCGAAAGCTTGAATTTTGTGTGTATGTATGTGTCTGTTTGTGTTTCTATCGACCTGCCAGCGCTTTAGTATGGTAAGTCACATCATCTTTGTTTTTTTATGATGTGACTTACCAAATGAAAGTATTCGACGGCAGAAGTTAGTTGTGGCGGCACCCACCAACATTTTTCAGAACTCCCGCTTGCTTTGCACTCGATTCTAAGCCGCAGGCGGTTTTTTGGATTACAAAAACCGGAAAAAAGTGCGGCTTAGATTCGAGTAAATACGGTACTTCCTTTTACAAATAGCTTATTAAATGCCACATTGTTCACTCAAATCTCACTATCAGTCACTGCACACACTATACACACATTGTTTCATAACACTTCACTCACTACACACACACACACATACACACACACACTGGTGATCTCTGGGCCATTTTCTGTATGCAACTTCCCATTTGCTATCCTGAAAAACTGAGTCAGCACCCCTCCGTAATGAGTGAGATGTTGAGTTCAAAAAGAGGAAGAGGTGTTAGTATTGTGCTATGCATAACTTGGGGTTTAAGTATTTCTAGAAAGGAAAAAAAAGAAGGAAAATACATTAAGTGAAGGTGTTATGTGGAATGTTGGATATTTTATAGCCATTATTATTATTATTTATTTGTATAACATTCTTTATCCAACCCCTACTCTGTTTTAGGTAAGAAATCCTTCAGTGTATAAAATGTATTGCATAACAGGTACTTTTTAGCTTCCTTTTTAAATAAGTGTATTTTGGCAATTTCTTTAATCTCTTTTGGCAATTTATTGTACAGTTTCATTCCTTGGTAGATAATGCTGTTTTAGTTTTATGCTTATTTTTTCTTGGTAAATGTAAGTTGAGTCTATCTCTTGTTGTATGGTCATGGACAGAGCTGTTTGTGCAGTAATTACCAACGTTGGTTCTGATGTGTACAACTGACTGGTAAATGTATTCACATGTAGCAGTTAAAATCCCCTGTGTTCTGAACGGATCTTTACAATGAGCTTGACTAGTATTTTTGGTTATTATTCTTATGGTTCTTTTCTGGAGTTTGAAAATTGTGTTAATATTTTGTGCATTTGTTCCCCACAAAAGAATTCCTTGAGAGTTACCTTCTACCCTCCCCCCATGAACCATGGACCTTGCCGTTGGTGGGGAGGCTTGCGTGCCTCAACGATACAGATAGCCGTACCGTAGGTACAACCACAACGGAGGGGTATCTGTTGAGAGGCCAGACAAACGTGTGGTTCCTGAAGAGGGGCACCAGCCTTTTCAGTAGTTGCAGGGGCAACAGTCTGGATGATTGACTGATCTGGCCTTGTAACGTTAACCAAAACGGCCTTGCTGTTGTGGTACTGCGAACGGCTGAAAGCAAGGGGAAACTACAGCCGTAATTTTTCCCGAGGGCATGCAGCTTTACTGTATGGCTAAATGATGATGGCGTCCTCTTGGGTAAAATATTCCGGAGGTAAAATAGTCCCCCATTTGGATCTCCGGGCGGGGACTACTCAAGAGGACGTCATTATCAGGAGAAAGAAAACTGGCGTTCTACGGATCGGAGTGTGGAATGTCAGATCCCTTAATCAGGCAGGTAGGTTAGAAAATTTAAAAAGGGAAATGGATAGGTTAAAGTTAGATATAGTGGGAATTAGTGAAGTTCGGTGGCAGGAGGAACAAGACTTCTGGTCAGGTGAATACAGGGTTATAAATACAAAATCAAATAGGGGTAATGCAGGAGTAGGTTTAATAATGAATAAAAAAATAGGAATGCGGGTAAGCTACTACAAACAGCATAGTGAACGTGTTATTGTGGCCAAGATAGACACGAAACCCATGCCTACTACAGTAGAACAAGTTTATATGCCAACTAGCTCTGCAGATGATGAAGAAATGTATGATGAGATAAAAGAAATTATTCAGGTAGTGAAGGGAGACGAAAATTTAATAGTCATGGGTGACTGGAATTCAACAGTGTGAAAAGGGAGAGAAGGAAACATAGTAGGTGAATATGGATTGGGGCTAAGAAATGAAAGAGGAAGCCGCCTGGTGGAGTTTTGCACAGAGCACAACTTAATCATAGCTAACATTTGGTTCAAGAATCATGAAAGAAGGTTGTATACATGGAAGAATCCTGGAGATACTAAAAGGTATCAGATAGATTATATAATGGTAAGACAGAGATTTAGGAACCAGGTTTTAAATTGTAGGACATTTCCAGGGGCAGATGTGGACTCCGACCACAATCTATTGGTTATGAACTGTAGATTAAAACTGAAGAAACTGCAAAAATTTAAGGAGATGGGACCTGGATAAACTGACTAAACCAGAGGTTGTACAGAGTTTCAGGGACAGCATCAGGGAACAATTGACAGGAATGGGGGAAAGAAATACAGTAGAAGACGAATGGGTAGCTCTGAGGGATCAAGTAGTGAAGGCAGCGGAGGATCAAGTGGGTAAAAAGATGAGGGCTAGTAGAAATCCTTGGGTAACAGAAGAAATATTGAATTTAATTGATGAAAGGAGAAAATATAAAAATGCAGTAAATGAATCAAGCAAAAAGGAATACAAACGTCTCAAAAATGAGATCGACAGGAAGTGCAAAATGGCTAGGCAGGCATGGCTAGAGGACAAATGTAAGGATGCAGAGGCTTATCTCACTAGGGGTAAGATAGATACTGCCTACAGGAAAATTAAAGAGACCTTTGGAGAAAAGAGAGCCACTTGTATGAATATCAAGAGCTCAGATGGAAACCCAGTTCTAAGCAAAGAGGGGAAAGCAGAAAGGTGGAAGGAGTATATAGAGGGTCTATACAAGGGCAATGTACTTGAGGACAATGCTATGGAAATGGAAGAGGATGTAGATGGAGATGAAATGGGAGATACGATACTTCGTGAAGAGTTTGACAGAGCACTGAAAGACCTGAGTCGAAACAAGGCCCCGGGAGTAGACAACATTCCATTAGAACTACTGACGGCCTTGGGAGAGCCAATCCTGACAAAACTCTACCATCTGGTGAGCAAGACGTACGAGACAGGCGAAATACCCTCAGACTTCAAGAAGAATATAATAATTCCAATCCCAAAGAAAGCGGGTGTTGACAGATGTGAAAATTACCGAACTATCAGTTTAATAAGTCACAGTTGCAAAATACTAACGCGAATTATTTAAAGACGAATGGAGAAACTGGTAGAAGCCGACCTCGGGGAAGATCAGTTTGGATTCCGTAGAAATGTTGGAACACGTGAGGCAATACTGACCTTACGACTTATCTTAGAAGAAAGATTAAGGAAAGGCAAACCTACGTTTCTAGCATTTGTAGACTTAGAGAAAGCTTTTGACAATGTTGACTGGAATACTCTTTTTGAAATTCTAAAGGTGGCAGGGGTAAAATACAGGGAGCGAAAGGCTATTTACAATTTGTACAGAAACCAGATGGCAGTTATAAGAGTCGAGGGGCATGAAAGGGAAGCAGTGGTTGGGAAGGGAGTGAGACAGGGTTGTAGCCTCTCCCCAATGTTATTCAATCTGTATATTGAGCAAACAGTAGAGGAAACAAAAGAAAAGTTCGGAGTAGGTATTAAAATCCAGGGAGAAGAAATAAAAACTTTGAGGTTCGCCGATGACATTGTAATTCTGTCAGAGACAGCACAGGAGTTGGAAGAGCAGTTGAACGGAATGGACAGTGTCTTGAAAAGAGGGTATAAGATGAACATCAACAAAAGCAAAATGAGGAAAATGGAATGTAGTCAAATTAAGTCGGGTGATGCTGAGGGAATTAGATTAGGAAATGAGACACTGAAAGTAGTAAAGGAGTTTTGCTATTTGGGGAGCAAAATAACTGATGATGGTCAAGGTAGAGAGGATATAAAATGTAGACTGGCAATGGCAAGGAAAGCGTTTCTGAAGAAGAGAAATTTGTTAACATCGAGTATAGATTTAAGTGTCAGGAAGTCGTTTCTTAAAATATTTGTATGGAGTGTAGCCATGTATGGAAGTGAAACATGGACAATAAATAGTTTGGACAAGAAGAGAATAGAAGCTTTTGAAATGTGGTGCTACAGAAGAATGTTGAAGATTAGGTGGGTAGATCACGTAACTAATGAGGAGGTATTGAATAGGATTGGGGAGAAGAGAAGTTTGTGGCACAACTTGACTAGAAGAAGGGATTGGTTGGTAGGACATGTCCTGAGGCATCAAGGGATCACAAATTTAGCATTGGAGGGCAGTGTGGAGGGTAAAAATCGTAGAGGGAGACCAAGGAATGAATACACTAAGCAGATTCAGAAGGATGTAGGTTGCAGTACGTACTGGGAGATGAAGGAGCTTGCACAGGATAGAGTAGCTGCATCAAACCAGTCTCAGAACTAAAGACCACAACAACAATACCTTCTACCAGCTTTCTAAAGTATGTAAATGCAACCAACCAGGATGCCCCACTGAGGCTGGTTACTGTGCCCTTTCAGACATAATTGTGGCCTCAGGAAAACACCTTCAGCCTACAACCAAAAACCTGCTCTCCTGCATAAAAAGCACCAACCATTTCCTCTACCGATTACACACAGTTTGTGTTCTTTTAGGGAATGGTGCCCTGCTCATCACTGTCAACAACACCTCCCTCTACACTAACATTCCCAATGAACATGGCCTTTCCACTATTGAACCCTACCTTTCCGAATGCCTCACTGATTCCAAACCTATAAACTGGTCACCACGACCACGATATCACTGCCCATAATTACTTCCCCTTAGCGGGCATCACCTACAAATAAATCCATGGTACAGCACTGGGCACCTGTGTGGTGCCAATCTTTGGCTAACTTGTTCATAGGCCACTTAAAGGAATCCTTCCTAACCACTCAGAACGTTCATATGGTTTAGACTCACTGATGACAACTTCATAATCTGGACTGAGGATGACACTTTATCCACATTCACCCTGAAAAATACCTACTCTCCCTTTTGTTTCACATAATTCTCCTCAACATAACAAGCAACGTTCCTTGATATCAACTTCACCTCAAGAAAGGCTACATCAGTACCTCCATCCACACTGAATATGTCTGCCTGCTGTCAACAATGTCAATTTGACATTCCACACCAGTAAGTCCCTTCCATACTGCCTAGCCACCTGTGACCATCACATTTGTAGTGATGTCCAGTTTCTCTCTAAATATGCCAACTGTCTTATTGTACCCTCTCAGCCTTGTCCAGAAACAGATTTCTATGATTTCTCCCACCTGTCATCTACTATACCCCACGTAAACATTTTCCAGCTGCAAAAGAGCACCCCACTCATGGCCCAGTACCAAAATGGGCTGGAGCAGCTCAGTAACATTCACCGCTAGGTTTTGACTATTGCCATGCCCTGAAATGAGAAATATCCTCCCCACCATCCTCTCCAGCCCTCCCACAGTGGTATTCCACTGCCCACCAAACTTAAGCAATATTCTTGTCTGTCCCTACTTCACCACTGCTCCCAACCCCTTGTCTCATGGCTCATATTCCTGCAATAGGCCTGGATTCCCAACTTGTTCTATCCATCCATGCATTCCCATCTACTCCAGTCCAGTCACAGACATCTCCTATTCCATCAAAAGCAAAGCCACTTGTGAAAGCTGGCACATGATTTACCAGCTAAGCTGCAACCACAGTGCAGCATTCTACATAGGCACAACAACTAACAAGCTTTCTATCTGCAAGATGGTCACCATCAAACTATGATGAAGAGACAGCTGAACTACCCAGCCTGCTTTGCAGCCTGTTCCAACTGGATTCTTTCCAAGAACACCAGCTTCTCTGAACTGTGCAGGTGGGGACTCTCCCTCCCACTTATCCTTCATTCCCAAAATCCTTCTGGCCTCAACTTTGTTAGTCCCTGTCCTTCACCTGCCTATCCCCTTGCCCTCTCCCACTCTGGTATTACACACAGTTTCTACCCTGTCAGTGCACTTGTGTAGGCCTTTCCCTTTCTCTGCTTTCCCCATGGGATAACCTCCCGATGTCTGATACTCTACCTAACAGCACTATCCTGTCCCACCACATCCATACATGCTTCCACAGACAGAACTTGCATCTTTGCCCACTCCTACCTTGCTATACCTCCAAACATCTCTTTCACACCCCACTACCATCCTAGCCAGATTCCTGCTCACCTCAGATGCAGTCGCAATTGGGCCTCACCACCTGAAGATGTGTGTGAGAGTCCAAAAGCTGAACATTTATAACATTCTTTTTCATTGTCCCTATGTGCAATTCAGTGCCTCCTGAATGTGGTAAGTAGTGATCTACCCTTTCCATATTGCTGTTAATGTTATCTACATTTAGTCACTGTATAGTGTGGATCCGTATTTGTGTTGTACTGTATGTATGTAGGAAAACCAAACTACTGAGCAGTATGATATTAACTGCACCTGTCAAACCATTTTGAACATGAAGTACGAAGATTATAGTCATTTACTGTTTTTATTTTAATACTATAGTAGCTGTTTGTATGTTAAACAGAAAAATTTAATTGAAATTACATTTACATGCATGTAATCACACTCCTGAGATGTTCAATATACAGGGTGAGCTCATTACTATATGAATCCATGAAACACACGCAAATAAACATATCAACAATAAAATAACATAGTTTTCAACATTGATTTTCACTTTCACATTTTGTATTGATATCATAAAGTCATCCTTTTTTATACATACAGTGGTTATGTTCTCATGGGTATATCAAAAGTGATATCAGCTCTTATTTTCGTGATTAGTAGCTGTGTAATTTGTGCACATATACCTTTAATGAGTAGTACTATCTGTTAGAAAAATTTATCCAATGTACTTAAATTTATCCAAAATGCTTGAGAAATCTGAGAAAACATATAAATACAGAAATACTGTAGTAATGGCAATGCAACTGCTTAAAGTATCTGATCAATGTGAAGCTAAGAAAATATGTCTCTTTTTTTCTTTTCTTTTGCTTAAGAATGTAGAAGATGATATTTTTGTAAGTGGTGGGTGTGACAAGATGTCAATCAAAACATTGTATAAATGCATTCTCTGAGAACTTTCTACAACAGATTGTTCGTGAATGTCTAAATACAAATTGGTATCTGTGACCAGGAGGCAGCTGTAGCAACAGTGATTGCCACAGTACAAAGGGCAACTAAAACATACACTCCTGGAAATTGAAATAAGAACACCGTGAATTCATTGTCCCAGGAAGGGGAAACTTTATTGACACATTCCTGGGGTCAGATACATCACATGATCACACTGACAGAACCACAGGCACATAGACACAGGCAACAGAGCATGCACAATGTCGGCACTAGTACAGTGTATATCCACCTTTCGCAGCAATGCAGGCTGCTATTCTCCCATGGAGACGATCGTAGAGATGCTGGATGTAGTCCTGTGGAACGGCTTGCCATGCCATTTCCACCTGGCGCCTCAGTTGGACCAGCGTTCGTGCTGGACGTGCAGACCGCGTGAGACGACGCTTCATCCAGTCCCAAACATGCTCAATGGGGGACAGATCCGGAGATCTTGCTGGCCAGGGTAGTTGACTTACACCTTCTAGAGCACGTTGGGTGGCACGGGATACATGCGGACGTGCATTGTCCTGTTGGAACAGCAAGTTCCCTTGCCGGTCTAGGAATGGTAGAACGATGGGTTCGATGACGGTTTGGATGTACCGTGCACTATTCAGTGTCCCCTCGACGATCACCAGTGGTGTACGGCCAGTGTAGGAGATCGCTCCCCACACCATGATGCCGGGTGTTGGCCCTGTGTGCCTCGGTCGTATGCAGTCCTGATTGTGGCGCCCACCTGCACAGCGCCAAACACGCATACGACCATCATTGGCACCAAGGCAGAAGCGACTCTCATCGCTGAAGACGACACGTCTCCATTCGTCCCCCCATTCACGCCTGTCGCGACACCACTGGAGGCGGGCTGCACGATGTTGGGGCGTGAGCGGAAGACGGCCTAACGGTGTGCGGGACCGTAGCCCAGCTTCATGGAGACGGTTGCGAATGGTCCTCGCCGATACCCCAGGAGCAACAGTGTCCCTAATTTGCTGGGAAGTGGCGGTGCGGTCCCCTACGGCACTGCGTAGGATCCTACGGTCTTGGCGTGCATCCGTGCGTCGCTGCGGTCGGGTCCAGGTCGACGGGCACGTGCACCTTCCGCCGACCACTGGCGACAACATCGATGTACTGTGGAGACCTCACGCCCCACGTGTTGAGCAATTCGGCGGTACGTCTACCCGGCCTCCCACATGCCCACTATATGCCCTCGCTCAAAGTCCGTCAACTGCACATACGGTTCACGTCCACGCTGTCGCGGCATGCTACCAGTGTTAAAGACTGCGATGGAGCTCCGTATGCCACGGCAAACTGGCTGACACTGACGGCGGCGGTGCACAAATGCTGCGCAGCTAGCGCCATTCGACGGCCAACACCGCGGTTCCTGGTGTGTCCGCTGTGCCGTGCGTGTGATCATTGCTTGTACAGCCCTCTCGCAGTGTCCGGAGCAAGTATGGTGGGTCTGACACACCGGTGTCAATGTGTTATTTTTTCCATTTCCAGGAGTGTATAAAAGGTTTAGTAGTTGCAGCAAACTAGATAAAGAGGCAATGATGTCATTTCTCAATAAAAAAAATCTACACATTTAGCTCCGGAGGGGAGCACACTGGAGAACTGTGGGTCAGGTTAAGAAGAATAGTTGACCATGCACTTGATAGATATGTGCTTAACAGAACAGTTCATGATGGGAGGGACCCTCCATGATGTACAATCTGTAAACAAATAGAGACTACTGAATTATAGGTTTAAAACAATGCATAGGACTAGAGATAAGAAGATGCTTAATGAAATTCATTTGGCTGTAAAGAGGGCAATGCATGAAGCCTTCAATGACTACTGTAACAATACTCTTGGAGGATCTCTCTCACACAAAATTCATAGATAGTCTGGTCATTTGTAAAGGCTGTTAGTGGTACCAAGTTACTGCCCAAATGCTCATGGATGAGACAGGGACTGATATTGAGGATAGCAAAACAAATGCAGAAATGATGAACTCTGGTTTCAAATGTTCCCTTACAAATGAAAATCCAGTGTTATTTCCCCAATTCAGTTCTTGTACCACTGAAAAGATGAGTGATACTGATATTAGTGTCAGTGGTATAAGAAACAGCTGCAGTCACTAAAATCAAACAAAACTCCAGGGCACAATGGAATTCTCATCAGATTCTATACCAAATTTGCAGCTATGTTAGCCCCTCATTTAACTATAATCTACTGTAGATCCCTTGAACAAAAAAACCTCGTTAGAAGAAAGCATAGATAACACTCATACAAAAAAGAGCAGCAGAAATAATCCACAGAGCTACTGTCCAATTTTCTTGACATCCATATGTTGTAAATATGTAGAACACATTCTGAGCTGAAACGTAATGTGGTGTCCCAACAAAATGACTTCCTCTGTGCCAGCTAGCACGGAATCCGAAAACACCAATCATGTGAAACTCAACCCGCACTTTTCTCACACACTTCCTGAAAGCCATGGATGAAGGCAGCCAGGTGAATGGAATATTTCTCAATTTCTGAAAAGCATTTGACTCAGTAGCATATTTACATTTATTATAAAATGTATGATTATGTAGGGTATCAAGCAAAATTTGTGACTGGATTGGTAGGGAAGACACAGCATGTTACTTTGGATCGAGAGTCATTGACAGATGTAAAAGTAACTTTGGGTGAGCTTCAGGGAAGTGTGTTGGGACCCCTAGTGTTCACATTGTGTATTGAAGACCGTGCTGATAATGTTAATAGTAACTTCAGAATTTTTTCAGATGATGCAGTTTATCTACAGTGAAGTACTGTCTGAAAAATGCTGTACAAATATTCAGTAAGTACTTCTTAAGATTTCAAAATGGTGCAAAGATTGGCAGTGTGCTTTAAATATTCAGATATTTAAGACTGTGCACTTCACAAAACGAAAAAAAAAGAAAAAAGCCATGGTATCCTATGAATATAATGTCAGTGAGTGAATATAATGTCAGTGAGTCATAATTGGAATTGGCAATTTCATGCAAATACCTGGGTGTAACACTTACTGGGGACATGAAATGGAACATAGACTTAGTCATAATCAAAGCAGGTGGCAGATTTTAATTTATTGCTAGTATAATAGGAAAAGTGTTGTCTATCTATGAAAGAAAATTGCTTACATATCATTCATTTGATCCATTCTACAACATTGCTTGAGTTTGTGGGACCTGTAACAAATAGGGACTAATGGGGGATACTAAACTTGTACAGAGAAGAGCAGCACAAATAGCCACAGCTTTGTCTGACACATGGGAAAGCGTCATTGAGATGCTGAAGAAACGGAATTGGCGGATACATGAAGACAGACACAAACAATTAGGAGAAACCCTACTTAGAAAGTTTTAGGAACTGGCTATAAATGAAGACACTAGGAATATTCTACAACTCTCTCTATATCACTCCTGTAGGGATTATGAGGACAAGATTAGAGCAATTATAGCAAGCACAGAGGCATTTAACCATTTTACTGCAGTGTAGAAATGGGAAAAACCACCCAGTTAAAATCAATAACTATATTTTGGTTCTGAATAACCAGTATTTTTCAGTATTTGTTTTCTCTTGGTTATAAAAGTTGTTTGTTATTTTTTGTTAGTAACTGAGTAAAAAAACCAAAATAGCAATTATCCACAGCAACAGTGTGCTCCGTGCCGCCGTTGGATAAGCAGCTGCCAGCAGCAAGTCGTATACTCTTAGCTCACTTATTTGTTACATATTTTAATTCTTAATTTCTTTGTGTGTTTTTGGTACTTGCATTGTTTAATTCATAAATTTCGGGCCTATTATAGTATTTGAGAGTTGAAGCATCGCGCTTTAGTACCTGAATAGTGTAAAATCGTGTAGTCTCCTTCCGCCACCGAGCAGTGTGTCAGCAGTGCGCAAGTAACAGAATTACTGCATTTACTAGGCAATCTTGTATTTTAATAACCGTTTAAATTTTGTGTCAAATTGTTTGTGCTCTCTGTAGATTAGTTCAGACGTTCTTTGCACAACAGTTTTTAGCATGGATAGGGACTGCAACTGCTGTGTTCGGATGCAGGCTGAGTTGGCATCCCTTCGCTCTCAGCTTCAGGCAGTGTTGGCTTTGGTCACACAGTGTGAGGCTGTTGCCAATGGGCATCACTGTGGGGGTCCGGATGGGGGTTTGACGGGGACGGCCAGCTCGTCCCACGCACCCACTGATCGGACTACGACTGTGGCTGCCCGGGATACTGCCCACATTGAGGCTGATCCCTCACCTGTGGTAGAGTGGGAGGTCATCTTGAGGTGTGGCAGGGGGTGAAAGACACTCCGGAGGGCTGAGCGGAAGGCCTCTCCAGTTTGTCTGACGAACCAGTTTCAGGCTCTGTCTCAGGCTGATACTGATCTTCAGCTGGACATGGCTGCTTGTCATGTTCCAGAGGTTGCCCCTCAGTCTGCAAGATCCGGGCGGTCGCAGAGGGTGGACTTACTGGTAGTTGGGAGCTCCAACGTCAGGCGCGTAATGGGGCCCCTTAGGGATATGGCAGCAAGTGAGGGGAAGAAAACGAATTTGCACTCCGTGTGCATACCGGGGGGGGGGGGGGGGGGGGGGGGGGGGAGTCATTCCAGATGTGAAAAGGGATCTTCCGGATGCCATGAAGGGTACAGCGTGCACCCATCTGCAGGTGGTCGCTCATGTTGGCACCAATGATGTGTGTCGCTACGGATTGGAGGAAATCCTCTCTGGCTTCCGGCGGCTATCTGATTTGGTGAAGATTGCCAGTCTCGCTAGCAGGATGAAAGCAGAGCTCACCATCTGCAGCATCGTCGACAGGACTGACTGCGGACCTTTGGTACAGAGCCGAGTGGAGGGTCTGAATCAGAGGCTGAGATGGTTCTGCGACCGTGTGGGTTGCATATTCCTCGACTTGCGCCATAGGGTGGTGGGGTTTCGGGTTCCGCTGGATAGGTCAGGTGTCCACTACACGCAACAAGCGGCTACACGGGTAGCAGGGGTTGTGTGGCGTGGACTGGGCGGTTTTTTAGGTTAGATGGCCTCGGGCAAGTACAAAAAGGGCAACAGCCTCAAAGGGTTCGGGGCAAAGTCAGGACATGTGGGGACCAAGCAGCAATCAGTATTGTAATTGTAAACTGTCGAAGCTGCATTGGTAAAGTACCGGAACTTTGTTATAGGTACAGAAAGCTGGCTGAAGGCAGAGACAAATTCTGCCGAAATTTTTACAAAGGCACAGACGGTGTTTAGAAAGGATTGATTGCATGCAACTGGTGGTGGCGTGTTTGTCGCTGTTAGTAGTAGTTTATCCTGTAGTGAAGTAGAAGTGGATAGTTTTTGTGAATTATTATGGGTGGAGGTTACACTCAACAACTAAGCTAGGTTAATAGTTGGCTCCTTTTACCGGCCTCCAGACTCAGCAGCATTAGTGGCAGAACAACTGAGAGAAAATTTGGAATACATTTCACGTAAATTTTCTCAGCATGTTATAGTTTTAGGTGGAGATTTCAATTTACCAGATATAGACTGGGACACTCAGATGTTTAGGACAGGTGGTAGGGACAGAGCATCGAGTGACATTATACTGAGTGCACTATCCGAAAATTACCTCAAGCAATTAAACAGAGAACCAACTCGTGGAGATAACATCTAGGACCTACTGATAACAAACAGACCCGAACTTTTCGACTCTGTAAGTGCAGAACAGGGAATCAGTGATCATAAGGCCGCTGCAGCATCCCTGAATATGGAAGATAATAGGAATATAAAAAAAGGGAGGAAGGTTTATCTGTTTAGCAAGAGTAATAGAAGGCAGATTTCAGACTACCTAACAGATAAAAACGAAAATTTCTGTTCCGACCCTGACAATGTTGAGTGCTTATGGAAAAAATTCAAGGCAATCACAAAATGTGTTTTAGACAGGTACGTGCCGAGTAAAACTGTGAGGGACAGGAAAAACCCACCATGGTTCAACAACAAAGTTAGGAAACTACTGCGAAAGCAAAGAGAGCTCACTCCAAGTTTAAGTGCAGCCAAAACCTCTCAGACAAACAGAAGCTAAACGATGTCAAAGTTAGCATAAGGAGGGCTATGCGTGAAGCGTTCAGTGAATTCGAAAGTAAAATTCTATGTACCGACTTGACAGAAAATCCTAGGAAGTTCTGGTCTTATGTTAAATCAGAAAGTGGCTTGAAACAGCATATCCAGACACTCCTGGATGATGATGGCATTGAAACACAGGATGACACACGTGGCTTGAAACAGCATATCCAGACACTCCTGGATGATGATGGCATTGAAACACAGGATGACACACCGTAAAGCTGAAATACTAAACACCTTTTCCAAAGCTGTTTCACAGAGGAAGACCACACTGCAGTTCCTTCTCTAATCCTCGCACAAACGAAAAAATGGCTGACATCGAAATAAGTGTCCAAGGAATAGAAAAGCAGCTGGAATCACTCAACAGAGGAAAGTCCACTGGACCTGATGGGATACCAATTCGATTCTACACAGAGTACGTGAAAGAACTTGCCCCCCTTCTAACAGCGTGTACTGCAAGTCTCTAGAGGAACGGAAGGTTCCAAATGATTGGAAAAGAGCACAGGTAGTCCCAGTCTTCAAGAAGGGTCGTCGAGCAGATGCGCAAAACTAGAGACCTATATCTCTGACGTCGATCTGTTGTAGAATTTTAGAACATGTTTTTTTGCTCACATATCATGTCGTTTTTGGAAACCAGAATCTACTCTGTAGGAATCAACATGGATTCCGGAAAACAGCGATCGTGTGAAACCCAACTCGCTTTACTTGTTCATGAGACCCAGAAAACATTAGATACAGGCTCCCAGGTAGATGCTATTTTCCTTGACTTCCAGAAGGCGTTCGATACAGTTCTGCACTGTCGCCTGATAAACAAAGTAAGAGCCTAAGGAATATCAGACCAGCTGTGTGGCTGGATTGAAGAGTTTTTAGCAAACAGAACACAGCATGTTGTTATCAATGGAGAGACATCTACAGACATTAAAGTAACCTCTGGCGTGCCACAGGGGAGTGTTATGGGACCATTGCTTGTCACAATATATGTAAATGACCTAGTAGATATTGTCAGAAGTTCCATGCGGCTTTTTGCGGATGATGCTGTAGCATACAGAGAAGTTGCAGCATTAGAAAATTGTAGCAAAATGCAGGAAGATCTGCAGCGGATAGGCACCTGGTGCAGGGAGTGGCAACTGACCCTTAACATAGACAAATGTATGTAATGCGAATACATAGAAAGAAGGATCCTTTATTGTACGAATATATGATAGTGGAACAAACACTGGTAGCAGTTACTTTTGTAAAATATCTGGGAGTATGCATGAGGATCGATTGAAGTGGAATGCTCATATCAAAATTAATGTTGGTAAGGTGGGTACCAGGTTGAGATTCGTTGGGAGAGTCCTTAGAAAATGTAGTCCATCAACAAAGGAGATGGCTTACAAAACACTTGTTCGACCTATACTTGAGTATTGCTCATCAGTGTGGGATCTGTACCAGATTGGGTTGACGGAGGAGATAGAGAAGATCCAAAGAAGAGCGGCGCATTTTGTCACAGGGTTATTTGGTAACCGTGATAGCGTTACGGAGATGTTTAGCAAACTCAAGTGGCAGACTCTGCAAGAGAGGCGCTCTGCAATCACGGTGTAGCTTGCTCGCCAGGTTTCGAGAGGGTGCGTTTCTGGATGAGGTATCAAATATATTGCTTCCCCTACTTATACCTCCCGAGGAGGTCATGAATGTAAAATTAGAGAGATTCGAGCATGCACGGAGGCTTTCAGACAGTCGTTCTTCCCGCAAACCATACGTGACTGGAACAGAAAAGGGAGGTAACGACAGTGGCACGTAAAGTGCCCTCCGCCACACACCGTTGGGTGGCTTGCAGAGTATAAATGTAGATGTAGATGTAGAACAGCACTCAAATTTTTCATTTCTGTGTGAACCCTTTTTTTAAAAAAGAGTAATTTTTATTTGCAAAATTTGCATTGGTTTGAAAGACTGCGTTATTATAGAAAATGAGAAAAGCAGTCAGTGCCTGCTTTAATAACAGTGCTGACAGAAATGAGTAGCATACACATAGCATAAGAATTGGTACAGAACTGCTGAGACAACAATGTCTCTGTTGCTGTGTGTTGTGACTTAAGATATGTGTGCATGCACTGTACACAAGACAACCATATGGTTTTCTTTCAATAGACACGTCAAAAAATATTTATATAAATATTATAGGTGTAAAGTAGACCACTCACTGAGTTAGCAGAGACTGAAGCCAGCAGGATTACAATGAGTGAAGGATGTGTTGCAAGGATAACCCCCATCCCACAATTCAGAAAAAGTTGGTACTTTAGGAAAGTATCCGGATGGCACAAGTAGTGAAACAGTCATTGACTCTATCATGTTTTGGTCAGCAGCATTTAAATATTTTTATTGTTTATTTCTCTGTTTTGTGTTTTTTTGTTTAATTTCTTTTTTTTTTACATAAGTGGTAGAAGACCAACAAATTATCACTAGATGGCTGGTGAGATAAGGAGCCTAAACTTTACTCACCTGATAACAATGTGATCCATAGTGACAAAGAGATTTTTTGGTGTACTGCAAGCTGTTACACATTTGTTGGAGCTCTCATCATACTATCCTCAGCCGAACCATGTATTGTGAGGTTCTATAATCCTCATTGTATGTTTCTTGTGAGAGAAATAGAATCATTGTGCTGTTTAAAACTTACACTTAGGAAAAATGGCAACCGGCAAACGTCATTGTTGTCTAAATCGTCCTGACAACTTTTGCTGTAAGTGTGAGAAATTTAATCCAAAGTTAAAAAGGCACACAAACTGTATTTTGGTTGTCCTATTGGTGATCAAGATAAAAATTTTGCACCCCATATGGCCTGCATAACCTGTACTACAATTTTAATTGAATGGCTGAAAAGAAAAAGTTGAACTTGCTGTTTGTTGTTCCAGTGGTGTGGGAGTGAGCCTAAAGACCACATTTCAGATTGTTACTTCTGCCTCACAAACAAACACTGCAGGGCATTCAAGCTAAACCAGACTTAAAAATAAAGTATCCAAATGTATCTTCAGAGCATTGGCCTGTGCCCCAAGATGAAGTGTGGCCCATTACTGTCTGTAACTTGCAGGCCATGGTATCAGACCCAACTTTAAGTGAATCATAAGGTTCTGATCATATACAAGAGTACTGCCCTCCATTTCATGATACTTTACCTCAATCTCTTTGATTGAAAGGAAGTAAATGATTTGGTTCTCTATCTAAACCTTCCAAAGCAGCAAGCTGCATGCTTGGGGACTGAGACTGTAACAACAGACACTTCTAGCTCCAGGGACAACACATTCCTGCTTTAGATCAAGAGGTAATTCTTTCTCAATATTTCCACATGCAGAATTTATTATGTGTTTCCAGAGCAGACAGTGGTCTGATGATGCAGGTAGGTGTACAACATAATCTTCAGGAGTGGCAATATTTATTGACTCGAGTCAAACCAATTTGGAAGCAGGATTACTGCATAAGGGCAATACATTCCCTTTGGAAACTTTGGATTATGCAGTGGACAGGACCCCCCCCCCCCCCCCCCCCCCCCATGGACCTTACTGTTGGTGGGGAGGCTTGCGTGCCTCAGCGATATAGATAGTCGTACCATAGGTGCAACCACAACGGAGGGGTATCTGTTGAGAGGCCAGAAAAATGTGTGGTTCCTGAAGAGGGGCAGCAGCTTTTTCAATAGTTGCAGGGGCAACAGTTTGGATGATTGACTGATCTGGCCTTGTAACACTAACCAAAACGGCCTTGCTGTTCTGGTACTGCGAACAGCTGAAAGCAAGGGGAAACTACAGCAGTAATTTTTGCTGAGGGCATGCAGCTTTATTGTATGGTTAAATGATGATGGCATCCTCTTGGGTAAAGTATTCCGGAGGTAAAATAGTCCCCCGTTCAGATCTCCGGGTGGGGACTACTCAAGAGGAAGTCGTTATCAGGAGAAAGAAAACTGGCGTTCTACGGATCGGAGCATGGAATGTCAGACCCCTTAATCTGGCAGGTAGGTTAGAAAATTTAAAAAGGGAAATGGATAGGTTAAAGTTAGGTATAGTAGGAATTAGTGAAGTTCAGTGGCAGGAGGAACAAGACTTTTGGTCAGGCAAATACAGGGTTATAAATACAAAATCAAATAGGAGTAATGCAGGAGTAGGTTTAATAATGAATAAAAAAATAGGAGTGCAGGCAAGCTACTACAAACAGCATAGTGAACACATTATTATGGCCAAGATAGACATGAAGCCCACGCCTACTACAGTCGTACAAGTTTATATGCCAACTAGCTCTGCAGATGACAAAGAAATTGAAGAAATGTATGATGAAATAAAAGAAATTATTAAGAGAGTGAAGGGAGATGACAATTCATTAGTCATGGGTGACTGGAACTCAGTAGTAGGAAAAGGGAGAGAAGGAAACACAGTAGGTGAATATGGATTGGGGGTAAGAAATGAAAGAGGAATCCACCTGGTAGAATTTTGCACAGAGCATAACTTAATCATAGCTAACACTTGCTTCAAGAATCATAAAAGAAGGTTGTATACATGGAAGAGGCCTGGAGATACTGACAGGTTTCAGATAGATTATATAATGGTAAGACAGAGATTTAGGAACCAGGTTTTAAATTGTAAGACATTTCCAGGTGCAGATGTGGACTCTGACCACAATCTATTGGTTATGAACTGTAGATTAAAACTGAAGAAACTGCAAAAAGGTGGGAGTTTAAGGAGATGGGACCTGGATAAACTGAAAGAACCAGAGGTTGTACAGAGTTTCAGGGAGAGCATAAGGGAACAATTGACAGAAATGGGGGAATGAAATACAGTAGAAGAAGAATGGGTAGCTTTGAGGATTAAAATAGTGAAGGCAGCAGAGGATCAAGTAGGTAAAAAGATGAGGGCTAGTAGAACTCCTTGGGTAACAGAAGAGATGCTGAATTTAATTGATGAAAGGAGAAAATACAAAAATACAGTAAATGAATCAGGCAAAAAGGAATACAAACGTCTCGAAAATGAGATCGACAGGAAGTGCAAAATGGCTAAGCAGGGATGGCTAGAGGACAAATGTAAGGATGTAGAGGCTTATCTTGCTAGGGGTAAGATAGATACTGCCTATAGGAAAATTAAAGAGACCTTTGGAGAAAAGAGAACCACCTGTATGAATATCAAGAGCTCAGATGGAAACCCAGTTCTAAGCAAAGAGGGGAAAGCAGAAAGGTGGAAGGAGTATATAGAGGGTCTATACAAGGGCGATATACCTGAGGACAATATTACGGAAATGGAAGAGGATGTAGATGAAGATGAAATGGGAGATATGATACTGCGTGAAGAGTTTGACAGAGCACTGAAAGACCTGAGTCGAAACAAGGCCTGGGGAGTAGACAACATTCCATTAGAACTACTGACAGCCTTGGGAGAGCCAGTCCTGACAAAACTCAACCATCTGGTGAGCAAGATGTATGAGACAGGCGAAATACCTTCAGACTTCAAGAAGAATATAATAATTCCAATCCCAAAGAAAACAGGTGTTTACAGATGTGAAATTTACCGAACTATCATGTGAAAATTACCAAACTATCAGTTTAATAAGTTACAGCTGCAAAATAATAATGCAAATTCCATACAGACAATTGGAAAAACTAGTAGAAGCTGACCTCAGGGCAGATCAGTTTGGATTCTGTAGAAATATTGGAACACGCGAGGCAATACTGACCCTACAACTTATCTTAGAAGCTAGATTAAGAAATGACAAACCAATGTTTCTAGCATTTGTAGACCTAGAGAAAGCTTTTGACAATGTTTACTGGAATACTCTCTTTCAAATTCTGAAGGTGGCAGGGGCAAAATACAGAGAGCGAAAGGCTATTTACAATTTGTACAGAAACCAGATGGGAATTACAAGAGTTGAGGGGCATGAAAGGGAAGTAGTGGTTGGGAAGTGAGTGAGACAGGGTTGTAGCCTCTCCCCGATGTTATTCAATTTGTATATTGAGCAAGCAGTGAAGGAAACAAAAGAAAACTTTGGAGTAGGTATTAAAATCTATGGAGAAGAAATAAAAACTTTGAAGTTCGCTGATGACATTGTAATTCTGTCATAGACAGCAAAGGACTTGGAAGAGCAGTTGAACAGAATGGATAGTGTCTTGAAAGGAGGATACAAGATGAACATCAACAAAAGCAAAACGAGGATAATGGAATGTAGTCAAATTAAGTCGGGTGATGGTGAGGGAATTAGATTAGGAAATGAGACACTTAGAGTAGTGAAGGAGTTTTGCTATTTAGAAAGTGAAGTAACTGATGATGGTCGAAGTAGAGAGGATATAAAAAGTAGACTGGCAATGGCAAGGAAAGCATTTTTGAAGAAGAGAAATTTGTTAACATCAAGTATAGATTTAAGTGTCAGGAAGTCGTTTCTGAAAGTATTGGTATGGAGTGTAGCCATGTATGGAAGTGAAACATGGACAGTAAATAGTTTGGACAAGAAGAGAGTAGAAGCTTTCTAAATGTGGTGCTACAGAAGAATGCTGAAGATTAGATGGGTAGATCACAAAACTAATGAGGAGGTATTGAGTAGGATTGGGGAGAAGAGAAGTTTGTGGCACAACTTGACTAGAAGAAGGGATCGGTTGGTAGTACATGTTCTGAGACATAAAGGGATCACCAACTTAGTATTGGAGGGCAGTGTGGAGGGTAAAAATCGTAAAGGGAGACCAAGACATGAATACACTAAGCAGATTCAGAAGGATGTAGGTTGCAGTAGGTACTGGGAGATGAAGAAGCTTGCACAGGATAGAGTAGCATGGAGAGCTGCATCAAATCAGTCTCAGGACTGAAGGCCACAAGAACAGGAAAGAAACTTATGAAATCATGGCTTTGCTGCTAGAGCCAGTCACATTTAAAGACCATGATTGCAACTTTGCTGTGATTCAGAACATGTTTACATGGTGGGTTCAAGAAATAGTGCTGTTTTTTCTGAACCAGTGACACAGCCATGACACCAAGAACCACTACACAATGAAGGAATGGCCTGTAAGAAAATGATAAGTTACTGGAAAGGAAATTGTGAAAAACACACATTTGTTGAGCTTAATAAAATAATTTTGCCTCCTCTTCACCTAAAGTTGGGCCTTATACATATCAAGCCTTTTCTTCCTATGCTGTCCGGTAAGTCTCCCCTGACCCTGGATTCTGGGTGACTTTTCTGAGCTGTACCCCTTTCCCTAAACCTCTCCCATCCTTTTCCTTTACCCCTCTTCCTTCCCCTTTAACTCTTCTGCCATAAGAAGGAACCACTGGCTCTGAAAGATTGTAATATTTAAATCCTTTGTGTGCGTGTGTGTGTGTTCCCCTGCCGCCTCTTGGTGAGTTGATTATTTATCTATCCGTTTTTAAATTAAGTAGTATAGAATTATAAAGTTATGAACATGTATTTCTTGTTCTGTAGTGGCACCACCATGTTTAAGATGGGAAAGGCTAGTTTTGGTGCAATATTTCTGAGCACACAAGTCACAGCCTGGTGCAGGCCTGTTGACAGTAAGTTACGCTACCAGTGGTTGCGAAGTAGAATGGAGGCCAGGGGCTGTAGACCCACTGAAAAGAGTAAACGCAGCAGTGTGCATGGTGCAATTTTTAATATGGTGCTTCCTGACAGACCATCCTCGTCCAATGTTCCATCTACAGTGCTTTCACATGTACTGTTTGTGAGTCTGCTACACATCTAGGAAATGTGATGTGATAGAGAAATACTGATTTCACCAGTGAATTTATCATCCCAACATTTGAAATATCCATCCATTTGCAAACCAGATGCAGAGAAAAGTTTAGATTTGCTGACTAACGTAATAATTGTGTTGCAAATGCAAAGCTATTCTGTTTGTTAGCTAGATGCTCAATGTATGCCTGGTAGCTCAAACTTTCATTCAGATTTAATTCCAAGAATCTGACTGATGCTCACATTTTGTCTGTTTGGTTTAGAATTGTATCATGTGAGTCTTATATATGCTCAGATTTGACCTATTTAACTAAAACCAAGTTTTGATGGTACTGAGGATACTTATCAAAAATTGGGGAATTTTTTCTACATCCTGATTTTTAGATAACGCACAAGTATCTTCTGCGAACAGAACAGGCAGAGAGCTGATATTTAATGGTAATCATTGAGATAGCACTGGGTCAAATATGGAGACCTGTGGGACACCCTGAGCTGATATTTTCTAGTTAGAAAAATAATTTACCCCCTTTAAAGCAGTGGAATCTCTTTGGTTTCTTTTCAACAAGTACGATTTCAGCCACTGTGAGGGACTGCCCCTAGTGTCACACTTGTCAAGTCTGTATAAAAGCAAGGCACACTTTACAGGATCAAATGCTTTTGTGAGATTGCAGAAGATTATTGCCACCTTATTTTTCGTGTCTGATGATGTGCTTACTTCTTCAAGAAGACTGTTTACTACATCTATTTTTCACTTGTTGAAAACCAAATCGATTTTTAAGGATAATGAAATATATTGTGATGAAGTTTTGGATTTGGGTAACAGTAACATTTTTAAATATTTTGGGTAAAACTGAGTGATATGGACTGGGATGATAATTTTCCATGACCTCTATTGATCCGTTTTTGAGGATTGGTTTAACTTCAGCATTTTTCAGTGCCTCTGGGAAGCAGCTTTCTTCAAAACATTGATTAATTCCTTAACATAATAGTTGTGCAATTATGTTGTGTAGTGCTTCGATAACTTAAGTCTGTATTTTCATTTGAATCTATAGAATTTTTGTTTTTTAATGCTAACATTGTATTTTCTAGGTCTTTCACAGGAACATTTTAAAATTTTGTATGGTCTTCAGTATTTTCATCAGAGCCAAGCGAATTACTTTTTTTTGCTATAATATGATACATAAATATAAGACTTTGCTACATTTATAAAGAATTCGTTGAAACATTAAAGTTGGTTAGTTAGTTAGTTAGTTGGTTGCATGATCCATGGATCAATCACAGGGTACGGTAGCCATTATTTTTCCCATGTGGAATGTTTCCCTTTATTATATTCATATCATTAATTTGAACCCAGCAATTACGTTTGTTATTGTCACTGTTGCATTTCGAAATCTTTTCTGTCGTCTTATTTTCTCTTTCTGTTTTTGCGAGTAGTTTCACTTTGTATTCACCTTCTCCTTTTTACCGTAATCTACTATACAATTTTATCCCGCCGATATATACTCAATAATACGTAATACGTAATAATACGTAACCCACTTCCAAACCATAACAATAATTTTCCGCTTTCAACACTACCGCCGCCATAAAAACCACCGTTTCCAGTTCACAAACAGTTCCTTTCACCTATTAAACAACCATTTCGGCTAGTTCTAATAACTTTTGCTTTATTTACATTTCCGTTTTTCTCACTGATCATTTTTAGCCGCTTCCCACAGGATTTAACGTCTTTATTTCTTCGTCAGACAATTGTTAGCCTCATTTTCATAATCTGACACCACAAAACCACTCCTTTTAATACACTTACACGTAGTTTTTTCGAAATTTTCCCGAATTTCTCCACCCTTTAACGTGTTTTGGCGGCAACACAACCACCTAACCTTTATGCACATCGTTGTCTACCAACCCAAGTTCACCACAGGATCAACATAGCCCAGCTTTAACCATCACTTTTTCGCCTTTTTTCACAACAGATCTCCAGTTGCTTTCTAGTTCACCTTTATCTCTCCCCATATATTTTTATTTTCATTTTCATTTCAGCCTCATGTTACACTTTCCACCTTCTAATACCATGTCACCCTCACAACACCCCCACAACGACCCCATTAAGTTTTATTTACATTCCCTCCGCAAACATGCCTTTACCCTAGCCGGATTACGCTCACATATTTTATTTTCTCAGGCTTGTCTGACATTTGGCATTACCCCCAAAGGCCTCACACTTAAAGTTCCCATCTCTGGCTGCAACCCTTCTTTCCATCAGTCCCTATACCAGTTCCAAACTGAACAATCCATTGCCCTCACCCACCTAATCCTTCACCTACACATCAACTCAGCCAATGAACACACCCGTCAACTCCTATCCTTGATAAAAGTCCTCAATCTTTCCTCTCCCACATCCACACCGGCTGTTCAGAGCATCCTCCTACAGGTCAACCGCAAATTAGAACAGCACGCCACCCTCCACCTTAAAAAACTATCCAATCTCCTGGTTTCCCACCTCCGGAAAGGCAACTCACTCACCCTTCACAACCTTTCCAGCAAACCTCAACCTCCTCTCATTGCACACAAACCCAGTCTCTCTTATCTACTCATTCTCCAACTTCCAGCTCCACTCCCTCCAAAACCCCAAAATTCCAATCAACACAATCTGGAACCACAACACCCTAACTCAGTAGTTAACCTTTCCTCCAAACCTCTCTCCCAATCCTAAACCTCTGTAAAAAAATTTGTTTGTGTGCCTATCGACCTGCCAGCGCTTTTGTTTGGTAAGTCTCATCATCTTTGTTTTTATATATATATATATATATATATATATATATATATATATATATATATATATATATATATATATATATATATATAAAACATTCCACTTGGGAAAAATTATATATAAAAACAAAGATGAGGTGACTTACCGAACAAAAGCGCTGGCAGGTCGATAGACACACAAACAAACACAAACATACACACAAAATTCAAGCTTTCGCAACAAACTGTTGCCTCATCAGCAACAACTTCTTTGCCTCTACACTTCTGCCCCGACTGACATCTCTGCCCAAACTCTTTGTCTTTAAATATGTCTGCTTGTGTCTGTATGTGTGGATGGATATGTGCGTGTGTGCGAGTGTATACCTGTCCTTTTTTCCCCCTAAGGTAAGTCTTTCCGCTCCCGGGATTGGAATGACTCCTTACCCTCTCCCTTAAAACCCACTTCCTTTCGTCTTCCCCTCTCCTTCCCTCTTTCCTGATGAGGCAACAGTTTGTTGCGAAAGCTTGAATTTTGTGTGTATGTTTGTGTTTGTTTGTGTGTCTATCGACCTGCCAGCGCTTTTGTTCGGTAAGTCACCTCATCTTTGTTTTTATATATATATATATATATATATATATATATATATATATATATATATATATACACACACACACACAGAGGGAAACATTCCACGTGGGAAAAATATATCTAAAAACAAAGACGATGTGACTTACGAAACGAAAGCGCTGGCAGCTCGCAGCTCGATAGACACACAAACAAACACAAACGTACACACAGAATTCAAGCTTTCGCAACCAACGGTTGCTTCGTCAGGAAAGAGGGAAGGAGAGGGAGAGACGAAAGGATGTGGGTTTCAAGGGAGAGGGTAAGGAGTCATTCCAATCCCGGGAGCGGAAAGGCTTACCTTAGGGGGAAAAAAAGACAGGCATACACTCGCACACACACACACATATCCATCCGCACATACACAGGCAGACATTTGTAAAGGCAAACAGTTTGGGCAGGCGTCCAGGGCCTCGCTGCGATGGAGCACTTCCTTTCACGCCGATCACCTGCCACCCTACCTAAAACCTCTTTCCTCATTACCTTAGCCAGCTTCATCCTGACCCACAACTTCTTCACTTTTGAAGGCCAGACATACCAACAATTAAAGGGAACAGCCATGGGTACCAAGATGGCCCCCTCGTATGCCAACCCATTCATGGGTCGCTTGGAGGAAGCCTTCTTGGTTACCCAGGCCTGCCAACCCAAAGTTTGGTACAGATTTATTGATGACATTTTCATGATCTGGACTCACAGTGAAGAACAACTCCAGAATTTCCTCTCCACCCTCAATTCCTTTGGTTCCATCAGATTCACCTGGTCCTACTCCAAATCCCATGCCACTTTCCTTGACGTTGACCTCCATCTGTCCAATGGCCAGCTTCATACGTCCGTCCACATCAAACCCACCAACAAGCAACAGTACCTCCATTATGACAGCTGCCACCCATTCCACATCAAACGGTCCCTTCCCTACAGCCTAGGTCTTCGTGGCAAACGAATCTGCTCCAGTCCGGAATCCCTGAACCATTACACCAACAACCTGACAACAGCTTTTGCATCCCGCAACTACCCTCCCGACCTGGTACAGAAGTAAATAACCAGAGCCACTTCCTCGTCCCCTCAAACCCAGAACCTCCCACAGAAGAACCACAAAAGTGCCCCACTTGTGACAGGATACTTTCCGGGACTGGATCAGACTCTGAATGTGGCTCTCCAGCAGGGATATGACTTCCTCAAATTCTGCCCTGAAATGAGATCCATCCTTCATGAAATCCTCCCCACTCCACCAAGAGTGTCTTTCCGCCGTCCACCTAACCTTCGTAACCTCTTAGTTCATCCCTATGAAATCCCCAAACCTTCTTCCCTACCCTCTGGCTCCTACCCTCGTAACCGCCCCGGTGTAAAACCTGTCCCGTGCACCCTCCCACCACCACCTACTCCACTCCTGTAACCCGGAAGGTGTACACGATCAAAGGCAGAGCCACGTGGGAAAGCACCCACGTGATTTACCAACTGACCTGCCTACACTGTGACGTATTCTATGTGGGAATGACCAGCAACAAACTGTCCATTCGCATGAATGGACACAGGCAGACAGTGTTTGTTGGTAATGAGGATCACCCTGTGGCTAAACATGCCTTGGTGCACGGTCAGCACATCTTGGCACAGTGTTACACCGTCCGGGTTATCTGGATACTTCCCACTAACACCAACCTATCCGAACTCCGGAGATGGGAACTTGCCCCTCAATATATCCTCTCTTCCCATTACCCACCAGGCCTCAATCTCCGCTAATTTCAAGTTGCTGCCACTCATACCTCACCTGTCATTCAACAACATCTTTGCCTCTACACTTCCGCCTCGACTGACATCTCTGCCCAAACTCTTTGCCTTTTAATATGTCTGCTTGTGTCTGTATATGTGTGGATGGATATGTGTGTGTGTGTGTGTGCGAGTGTATACCCGTCCTTTTTTCCTCCTAAAGTAAGTCTTTCCACTCCCGGGTTTGGAATGACACCTTACCCTCTCCCTTAAAACCCACATCCTTTTGTCTTTCCCTCTCCTTCCCTCTTTCCTGACGAAGCAAACATTGGTTGTGAAAGCTAGAATTTTGTATGTATGTTTGCGTATATTTTACAATCAGAGTTAAGGATGAAAATTTCCATTATTTACCCCATTACCTTAAATGGCACAAAATGCATATACTATATTTATAGATTTATTTATTCCTATTCAAGAATTCATCCATGGTATAGAAGGAGTTGTCAAGGAGATATGACTTCAGTTTATTTTTGAAGCTATTACTGTTGTCTGTCAGACATTTTATTTCATCTGGTAATTTGTCAAAAATTTTTATAGCAGCATATTTTACCTCTTTCTGTGCCAAAGATAGGTTGAGTAATGGATAGTGTAAGTCTTTCTTTTTTCCGGTATTATAACCATGAATGTCACTGTTGTTTTTAAACTGGTCCATGTTGTTGAGAACAAATTTCATTAGTGAGTAAATGTACTGTGAGGCTGTTGTAAGAATTCCCAATCTTTTAAAAAGATGCCTACAAGATGTGCGACTATGGACCCCACACATTATTCTAACCACTTTCTTTTGAACAGTGAATACTTTTTGTCTAAATGTTGAGTTACCCCAAAATATTATTCTATATGACATGAAAGTATGCAAAGTATGTTAGCTTACTAATTTCTATATCCTCAAAATTGGCAATTATTCGGATTGCAAAAGTAGTTGAACCTAGTCTCTTTAGAAGATCCAAAATATGAATTTTCCAATTAAGATTCTCATCTATGTGCACACCCAAAAACTTAATATGCTCTACCCTGTCTACTGACTTCTGTTACATTATTTATTGGAGGAACTGTACTTTTTGCAGCAGAAAATTGGGTGTACTGTGTTTTTTCAAAGCTTAGAGCAAGCCCATTTCCAGAAAACCAAGTAATGACTTTTCCAAAGACCTTATTTGCATCATTTTCAATTGGATTTTCTTTTGCTGGATTAATAATGATGCTTGTATCATCAGCAAACAGTGTCAGTTCAGCTTCCCATTTCAGATAGGAAGGGAGGTCGTTCACATATATCAAGAACAGAAGGGGACCCTTGATTGAACCCTGTGGAACGCCTAATGTAATTTCACCCGTTAGATGAAGTGGCAAACTTACTTAAATCACTTGACCCATATAAGGAAACTTTTTGCTTCCTGTTCTGTAGGTACGACTTTAACCACTCATATGCTATTCCATTTATACCATAGAACTGTAATTTCTGTAACATAATGCCATGGTTCACACAATCAAATGCTTTGGACAAGTCACAGAAAATTCCTACTGGTGACATTTTATTATTTAAAGATACTATTATGTGGACAGTGAAACTGTATATTGCTGTCTCAGTGGAACAGCATTTTTGAAATCCGAACTGTGATTTACTAAGTATCCCATTACTGTTGAGATGGCTAACCACTCTTGAGTACATTACTTTCTCAAAGATTTTTGAAAATGCTGTAAGTAAAGATACTAGCTGATAATTATTGACATCTGTGGTGTCTCCCTTTTTGTAGAGTGGCCTGACAACGGCATATTTTAACCTGTCTGGGAAAATACCTTGAGTTAATGATGCATTACATATGTGACTCAAAACAACAGCTCTAATTGCTCCACATTATTTTAATATCTTATTAGAGATGTCATCTCCTCCAACAGAACATTTGTTTCTCAAAGATTTAATAATTTTACTTATTTCACAAGAGGTTGTTAGGTGAAACTTAATCTGACTAAATTTTTTCAAAAATGGCTCTTCCATGTACTGCCTGCCTTTTTCTTTTGAACTGTTCCCAACAATTTTTTCTCCTACACTTAGGAAATGGTTGCTAAATACATTAGGTACTTTTGTACTGTTGGTTAGGATGGTCTCATTCTCCTTAATAGTAATACTACCTACCCCAGCGGCTACTTTTCCTGTCTCCCTTCTAACAACATTCCATACTGATTTGATTTTATTGCCAGAGTTGTTAATTTCTTCTATAACACACATATTTCTTGATTTCCTTACAACTTTTCTCAGTATGTTACAATAATTTTTATAGTGTAAAACTACTTCTGGATCTTCACTTGTTTCCTTTTTCTTTCTGAAGACACTTTAATACCTGTAGTAACCCGAGGTTTCTTTGAAAAGTGTGTGGTGTTACATTTAGTAATTTTCTTTGGGAAATGATGTTCAAAAAGGGATATAAATTTATCAAGAAATAGGATGCATTTATCATTAGCATTTGGCTCATTATATACATCTTCCCAATTAACGTTTCTTAAGCTTTCTTTGAAGTGGTCTATAGATACCCGGTTGAGTGACCTTACATTTTTACTTAATGTTTTCCGAACTGTACACCCTGTTAGGTTTTGTAAGTTAATCAGCTGTGCATCATGCTCTGACAATCCATTTACCACAGAGAAAGCATGTGTTTGTTTTACATCCTCTTTCTGTACAAATACTTGATCTATTAGTATGCTACTGTCTTGAGTTATACGTGTAGAGAAATTGATGACTGATTCTAGGTTATATGTTGTTAATAACACTTCTAGTTCACTTTTCCTCTCAGAATTATTTAGAAAATTTACACTGAAATCGCCACAGATTAATAACTTCTTCTTTTTGATTTGATTTGATTTATTTCGTGTTCCATAGGTCCAACTGTGTTGGATACACAATGACGTGGAACGAGTCAGTTTTTTACAAATACAATCTGATAATCTTATAGCATATACAGAAATTTGAGTACATAAGTACATAAAAATTTATACAGTAAATTCTTCGGGCAGCAATACAGAAAAAGAAAATACATATTTTCTTAGAATCATTAAAACACTACAGAAAACAGATACAGAGCACACACAGATGCAGAGCTCAGGTTAAATAACATTCTTAGTGGCGTTATGTCAACTTGTATTATATAATATTAAAATATTACAATTTATTTAGTTAAAAATTCATCTTGACTGTAAAAAGGTTTTTCTAGCAGAAATATTTTTAGTGCTTTCTTAAACTTACTCTTGTTATGAATCTCTGTCTTTATTTTGGGAGGAAGAGCATTGAAGAGTTTAGCTCCAGTGTAGTGGACACCCTTTTGTGCCAAGCTCAAATTTCTGAGCTCGCTGTGTATGTCTTTCTTCCTCTATGTGTTATGCTCATGATAATTACTGTTTGGTTGAAATATCTCTATATTTTTACAAATAAAACACATGAGAGAAAAAATATATTGGCATGTAGTTGTGTATATTTTAAGTTTACGAAAACTATTTCTACACGGATATCTTGGGCACAATCCACATATAATTCTTAAAGCTCGCTTCTGTGCAATGAACACTTTCCTTGCTAATGGCTGGTTGCCCCAAAAAATAATTCCGTACTCAATGAGAGAATGAAAATAGCCACCGTATGCCACTTTTGCAGTGTTAGGTTCATCACATGTAGTGACAACCCATAAAGCATAGGTAACAGAGCTAAGCTTCTTACAGAGATCAATAATATGTGAAGACCAGTTCATTTTCTTGTCAATGTGCACTCCAAGAAATTTTGTTGTTTCCCTTCTTAGTATTGGTTGATTACCACATGTCACACTTATCTCTCTCTCTCTTTTGCTGTTTTTGTACAGAATTGAATAAAGCTAGTCTTACTGGAATTTAGTGAGAGACCATTCACCTTAAACCAATTAACCACATCTGAGAGTATGTGGTTAATGAGTTCCTCAAGATTGTTGTCTGTTCTACTGCTCATAAAAATTGTGGTATCATCAGCAATTAATGTAAATTTACACGGGAGGCTTGTACATGATGGTAGATCATTTATAAAAATCAGGAATAATAGTGACCCAAGAATTGAGCCCTGAGGCACTCCATATGTAATGGAACTCCATTCACAATCTGAGGAAGTGTCACACACTCCACCCGAGCTATTCAAGACAACTTTTAGATTTCTGTCTTCGAGGTACGACTGCAGCCAATTGCCTGCAACGCCACTTATTCATAGTAATTTTACTTTTTGCAAGAGAATCTGGTGATGAACACAGTCAAATGCTTTGGATAAATCACAGAAGACACCAAGTGCTAGCATTTTTTCATTAAGGATTCTAGGACTTCATTTGCAAGTGCACAGACTGCGTCTTCTGTTGAACGGCCCTTTTGAAAGCCAAATTGGCTCTTACTGAGAACTCCATTCTTCATGAGATGATCAGTCATTCTTACATGTGTTAGCTTTTCTAGAATTTTGGAGAAAGCTGCTAGCAAAGAGATAGGTTGATGGTTAGTTAGTTCAGCTTTATCGCCCTTTTTGTACAGGGGCTTCACAATGGCATACTTATGTCTACTGGGAACAACACCTTTCTGAAGAGAAGCATTGAAAATATGACAGAGAATGTCCCTTATCCACACACAAGAATATTTCAATAAATTACTAGATATATTATCAACCCCTGCAGAGTTCGTACTTTTTAGACATAATGACTTTTTGAATTTCTTCTACAGTGACAGGATTAAGGTGCATTTCTGAAATTGTGTTTGAATGTACTGCTTGACAAAGAGTTACAGCTTCATCAACAATGGGCTTGCAACCAATCTGTTGAGTTACTGATAGGAAGTGTTTATTAAAAACCTCAGCCACCGTTTTGAGGTTATCTACTAGGGTACCTTCATATCTGATATTATTTACATCTGCTTTGCTTGTTGTTTCTCTTCCTGTTTCTTTTTTTTTTTTACAATGCAATCTATTTGCTTCTCATAATAAAGGGCTTTTGATTTCCATATTAGTTTCTTCAAAATTTTACAGTATAATCTATAGTGTTCCCATTTTTCTACATCTTTACAGAATCTTATTGCAGCATAAGTTTCCCTTTTGGTTTTACATGACTGTTTTATACCTTTTGTAATCCAAGGCTTTCTTACAGAATTGGAAGCACTGTTTCTGACCCATTTCTTGGGAAATATTTCTTCAAAAAGATCACAGAATTCATTTATAAAACAGTTAAATTTAGTATCAACATTATCATGGCTATATATGCTAAAGACCAATCCATTTGCTGTAACCTGTGGTTGAAAGTTCCTTTTGCCTCCTCATTCATAACTCTTATGAATTTCCATTGAGGAAATTCTTTTTTGAACAGATTAACGTCATAATTTGTCCATCATGATCTGAAAGCCCACTTATAACCTGCCTGACAATATAATTCTGATGTCTACTTACATCTAAAAAAATGTTGCCTACCATAGTTTGCCACTTCGATGTAATTCTTTTTGGGAAGTTTATTACTGATGTCAGATTATGTAAGGTCATCACAATCTCAAAGTCTATTTTATTCTTATTTTCTGTCATAAATTTTATATTGAAATCACCTAAAACTACAATATCCTTCGCTTTTGAAAGTAACCCTGACAGAAGGAGTTCCATTGAATGCAGAAAAGTTTATGTGTCACCTGAAGGAGCCCTGTAGACAGCCAACACTATTACTTGGTAGAATTTAGTTATTATTTCTGTCGCACATGCCTCAAATTGTTGTTCCACACAATATTTCTTAATATCTATAGCTTTGTATGCTACACTATCCTTAACATAAATTGCTACTCCACCTTTATCTTTACTTTCCCTACAGTAGTATGTTACTAAACTATAACTTACTATAGATGGCAAGGCACATTTATCAGTAACATGGTGCTCAGTTAAGCACAAAATCTGAGCATTATTTGTACTGTCCTTTTCACTAATGTTAATAAGGAGTTGATCTGTTTTGTTTAAGAGGCCCCTTATATTTCGATGAAAGAAAGAGATGCCTTTGTCTTGCTTTTTCATTCTATTAGTGCTGTTACCTGACCGAGAATCCACTGGAGTCTGTCTTGAGACAGGAGACACTTGACACTACCTACTGTTGTCCCTTCTTTTTCTTCAGGCCCACACATAAAAAATCGTTGAGATGAGGAGAAGGCTCAGCATTTCTTCTGTACAACAGCCTTCTATTTGTTTTTGTCGATGGTGATGCTGGTTCTGATGCTTCAATTGTTGGTTCTGCCATTACTGCTGTGTTTCCTTGTGAACTTGGAGTCTTCTTGTTTTTCTTATTTTCGTCTAATATAATATTTGGATGATGAGGAACAGTAGTTCTTTGTCGTTGAAAATGATGTCCACTGTTCTTTCTGTTAAAATTTCCTCTTTTTTTACATGTTTTGCTGGTGCATATGTTTCTAATGAATTTTTTTGAAGTGTTTTCGTTATGGAGTCAGGCGATTGTGATGCAATTATTGTTTTGGTATTGAATTTATTTTGATAGTTTTTTATTACCTTGGTTATCATGCTCGTCAGATATTCTTTCCCCAAGCCATTCAAGTGAAGTCCGTGTTGCGTGTGGAATCTACGTCCAATACTGCTTATATCAAAGCATTTCATGTTTTTAAAATGTCTGCAGATTTTTGCAAACTGATTTTTGGCACTTTTTACTTCCCTGTTAACACATGACCATCTTACAAGATCATAGCGATGTGGAATATTGACAAGTATTACGTTAGTGTGAGTGAGGTTCCTCAGACACTGTTTAAGATCACGCGTTGCACTCGCTGTTTCATTTTTGTAGACGTCATTTGCACCTCCTAGAAGTACAACGAAGTCTTTATCATGCAGATTTTTTGCCTCTGCGGATACGGTCATTTTTTTAATTTCGCTAACTGGGGCTCCCAGTTTCACTATACCACATGAAAATGTTTTAGTTGTTTCTTTTAGTTTACTCACAAGTCCATGACCATGGCTGTCTGAAAGCACAAACAGTTTGCTGTTATTGGAGTTCAGTCTGGCAGACAGCATAATAGGGAGTCAAAGTTTTTTATGAATAGCTCCCAGTCTCCTAATGGGGACACGTACACTGTTGCTAATATTGATACTACATTATCTAGCTGAAGTTCACATGCACAAACCTCAAAGTGCTGATCAACACAAAATTTGGACTTACTCTAGTACTGCGTTCAAGGATAAATTTTTAAGATTTCTTGTTTAGAGACTTTAACACATCAGACTTAATGATTATCCACAAATCCTTTGTCTTATTTTTATGGTTTAAAGTTGTCATGTTATTTGCCAATATTTTTGCAGCCTGGATAACTATTTTAAATATAATTTTACAAGAGACCCATCCCAGTCACATGAGAACCACTAAGTATCTATGGCTGGTTGACTTGTTTATAATACATATTTAGATAAAGTCAAAGTATTCATGAAACCAATACTGCTTTTGTATCTTAGTTCTCTGGCTGCTGTCTTTCTCTTACAGTGCACTTTCCTTTGCCCAAGGTGATACAGTTTATCGCCTAAGGTTTTACGGAAATGTCTACTTAAACATGTCTAGAAAACTTTTCATAAATTCTTGAAAGTGTTCATTACTTGAGATATAATGATCAAAAGGCCATTTTCTTTCTTTTGGCTTGTTGCTAAACATTAACAAGTTTTCTTTGGCAAACTTCCTTCTTATAATGGTTTTCATACCTGAAATGTTCCTGCCTGTCAGTGGCAGCTTAATGAACAATGCACAATGATGTGACATACCTAACTCTACATATAATTTACACACACCTTTATATACATAATTAGTTAAAACATTATTGACAAAGGTTACTAACTGACCATATTCTGTGGCAGAGTTAATGAAAGTCTGTGGATCTTCAAGTTCAACTACTTTCACTAGTGATATCAATGTAAACATCAACAGCAATAACTGTTTTTTTTCTTTTTTTCCCTACAAAAATCTTCTAGCACACTCAGGCTTAGATAGGTGGAGTTTCTGTTGTTGATATCCCTTGGATTCTATATACTGAAATTATTACAACATTTACTGGTAAGTCCATTATTTCTGTATGATAACTCTCAATAATAAAAATAATTGAAAAATATCTGGTTTCATAATTTGTGTTACTGTTGTTGTGGTCTTCAGTTTGAAGAGGGTTTGATGCAGCTCTCCACACTACTCTATCTTGTGCAGTCTCTTTACTGCAACTTACAGCCTTCTGAATCTGCTGACTGTATTTATTTCATGGTCTCTCTCTACAATTTTTATTCTCTGCACTTTGCTCAAAGAATAAATTAATGGTTCCTTGATGTCTCAGAATGAGTACTATGAACCAATCCCTTTTTCTAGTAAGGTAGTACTACAAATTTCTTTTCTCCCCAATTTGTTGAGTACCACCTCGTTAGTTATGTGATCTACACATCTCCTCCAGGAGCCATGGACCTTGCCTTCGGTGGGGTGGCTTGTGTGCCTCAGTGGTATAGATAGCAGTACTGTTTGTGCAACCAGAATGGAGGGGCATCTGTTGAGAGACCAGACAAAGATGTGGTTACTGAAGAGGGCAGCAGCCTTTTCAGTAGTTTCAGTGGCAGCAGTCTGAATGATTGACTGATGTGGCCTTGTAACATCAACCAAAATGGCCTTGCATGCTGGTACTGCAAACAGCTGGAAGCAAGGGGAAACTACAGTCATAATTTTTCCTGAGGACATTAGGCTCTACTGTATGGTTAAATGATGAGGTGTCCTCTTGGGTAAAATATTCTGGACATAAAATGGACCCCCAATCAGATCTCTGGGCAGGGACTACTCAGGAGGATGTCATCTAAAGAAAAAACAAAATTTACATTCTGTGGATCAGAGATTGGAATGTTAGGTCCCTTAATTGGCAGGTAAGTTAGAAAATTTAAAATGGGTAAGGAATAAATTGAAGTTAGATATAGTGGGAATTAGTGAAGTTGGTGGCAGGAGGGACAGGACTTCTGCTCAGGTGAATACAGGGTTACAAATACAAAATATGCAGGTAAGCTACTATGAACAGCATAGTGAACACATTATTGCAGCCAAGACAGCCATAAAGAACCCATGCCTACCACAGTAGTACAAGGTTATATGCCAACTAGCTCTGCAGATGATGAAGAGTTTGAAGAAATGTATGATGAGATAAAAGAAATTATTCAGATAGTTGAAGGAGATGAAAATTTAATTGTGATGGGGGCTGGAATTCAATAGTAGGAAAGGAAAAGGAAGAGAAGGAAAAATAATAGGTGAATGTGGACTTGGAGAAAGGAATGAAAGAGGAAGCAGCCTGGTAGAATTTTGCACAGAGCATAATTTAATCATGATCTCACTTGGTTTAAGAATCATAAAAGAAAGTTATGTATGTGGAAAACACCTCGAGACACTGGAAAGTTTCAGATTGATTATATAATGGTAAAACAGATATTTAGGAACCAGGTTTTATATTATTTGAAATTGTAAGACATCTCTGGATGCCGATGTGGACACTGACCACAATTTATTGGTTATTAACTGTAGATTAAAAGTGAAGAAAATGGGAAAAGGCAGGAAATTAAGGAGATGGAACCTGGATAAGTTGAAAGAACCAGGGGTTGTTGAGAGTTTCAGAGGGAATGGTAGGCAACTGTTGACTAGAGCAGGAGAAAGGGTACAGTAGATGATGAATGGGTAGCTTTAGGACATGAAGTGGTGAAGGTAGCAGAGGATCAAATAGGTAAAAAGACAAGACCTAGTAGAAATCCTTGGATAACACAAGAGATACTGAATGTAGTTGATGAAAGTAGAAAATATGAAAATGAAGCAGGCAAAAGGAATACAAACATTTAAAAAATAAGATTGACAGGAAGTGCAAAATGCATAAGCAGGAATGGCTAGAGGTATTCGCACCTGTCAGCACCTGCTTTCTTTGGATTGGGAACTGTTACATTATTTTTGATTTTGCCTGTATCATTCATCTTGCACACCAGATGGAAGCGTTTTCTTGTGCTTGGCTCTCTCAAAGGTATCTGTAGTTCTGACAGAGTGTTATCTACTCCTGGTGCCTTGTTTTGACACAGGCCTTTTAGTTCACTGTCCTGTTCTTCTCAGAGTCTCACATCTCCCATCTCATCTTCATCTAAGTCATCTTCCATTTGTATAATATTGCCCTCAAGTACATCTCCCTTGTATAGACCCTCTATACACTCCTTCCACCTTTCAGCTTTCGCTTCTTTGCTTAGGGCTGGTTTTCCATCAGAGCCCTTAATATTCATACAGCTGTTTGTCTTTTCCCTAAAAGCCTCTTTGATTCTGCAGTAGATTATCTATCATTCCCCTAACAAAATAGGCTTCTAAATCCTTATATTTATCCTCTAGCCATTCCTGCTTAGGTGTTTTTCACTTCTTGTCAATCTTATTTTTTAAATGTTTGTAATCCCTTTCACCTGCTTCATTTTCAAATTTCTCCTTTCATCAATTAAATTCAGTAACCCTTGTGTTATACAAGGATTTCTACTAGGCCTTGTGTTTTTACCTATTTGATCCTCTGCTGCCTTCACTACTTCTCCTCTTAAAGCTACCCATTCCCCTTCTACTGTACCCCTTTCCCCTGCTCTAGTCTACAGTTGCCTAATGTTCCCTCTGAAACACTCAACAACCTATGGTTCTTTCGACTCGTCCAGGTTCCATCTCCTTAATTACCTATCTTTTTCTAATTTCTTTAATTTTAATCTACAGTTCATTACCAATAAATTGTGGTCAGAGTCCACACCTGCCTCTGGAGTTGTCTAATAATTTAAAATAATCTAAAATATGGTTCCTAAATCTGTCTTACCATTATATAATCAATCTGAAACCTTCCAGTGTCTCGAGGTGTCTTCCACGTACATAAACTTCTTTTATGATTCTTAAACTAAGAGAGATCATTGATTAAATTATGCTCTATGCAAAATTCTAGCAGGCGGCTTCCTCTTCCATTCCTTTCCTCCAGTCCATATACTCTTATAATTTTTCCTTCTCTTCCTTTTCCTTTCCTACTATTGAATTCCAGCCCCCATCACAATTAAATTTCCATCTTCTTTAAGTATCTGAATAATTTTTTTTTATTTCGTCATACATTTCTTCAATCTGTTCATCATCTGTGGAGTTAGTTGGCATTCAAACTTATACTTCCATTGTGGGTGTCGGCTTTGTGTCTGTCTTCGCTATAATAATGCGTTCACTATGCTGTTCATAATAGCTCATTTGTATCATTATGAAGAAGTATATATGAGCCTCCACAAACATTTTTCTTCTGCAAAAGCTGCATGCTAATTGAAATTGCCAATTATGTTTAAAATTTTAACTGTCTTATAGATTTCACAGTCCATTCCACTTCTCACGAAGTTATCAGTTTTCTGAAGCAGTTCTGCAGTTTCTCTGTTTTCAAAACTATTAAGATATACTGTGTGCAGAACATACTACAGATAATCATACTGTATCATGATTTAACACATTTATTTGTATTTAACAGAAATATGTCCATAATAAACATATTATTGCTCATATCTCAGACAAGAGTAACTGATTTTGCCGATAATGCTTCTGAAATTCATGATTCAATGCACAGCACTGAAAGGACATGAACTGTAATCAAAGTCTGCAATACACACACAAATATGTTTTTATTCTAACAAAACAAGCACGTGCATATGTAAGCCTATATTTGTAATTGGCACAATGAATATATTCTTGTTACTTTGAATCAAATTTTAATTTTGTTAAAATCTAACATTTATATGCAGAGATAAAACCTGAAATGATGTTCCACAGATTTCTTACAACTGTCAGCTACCAAATTTTAATATAAAATATCTCTCACTGAAGTATTAATCATGTGTAATGCCAATAATCTTCTACTATGTTTGGACAGTGCATATCTAACATCTCACTTGAACAGTGAGTTCCTCAGTAGCAACATATCTTCATAATATAAAATACTACATGTTACAATTCTCATCCCCCATATACATGCATGTATGGGACAACAGGGTGGTAAGGTATAGAAATTGTGTTAACTGTAAACAATATCAAGTCTTTGTATTACACATACATGATGCATGGCATTTACAATTTATTTTTTTGTTAAAAAATTTTCTTACTTAAATAGGTATTCTAATGTACAAATTCAACCTATATTTCATGTGCTATTTACTTTAAAAATTATAGCTAACAGTAACTGTTCATCTAGCCCTTGTGAGCTTTATCACATGTATTCCAATTGTATACCAAGATCAAGCTACCCAATACTTTTTAACACGCTGCATTGTGCAAGTCTGCCTTGACTAGTAATGTTTCCCTCTAGGTCTGTTACATATGATCATGATTTTACATGAATTTGCATGTATCTGCATCCCTAGAACTATCACAATAAACCACAACACATTGTGGTAAGGATAATATAACTTAATGTTGTCAACTGTGTCTACATTAGAATTGTGTCAGGTTTCACCTACACACACTCACTCAGTGAAATGCGGATGAAGCTTTCGTGTTCATAAATGTTTAGCCATCATCAGGAACAAGGCAAGAAATTCAATAGTTCTGAAGTTGTCTCAATCATTGCTTATGAGATGCTCACAAAATTTTTGGTTTGAAGGGACAAGTAACCAAAAAAGCTCTAGACATTGTCTTGGAAATAAGGCAAACTGAGCTTTTGTTTCCATATGGGGCCAGAATAATAAACAAGCTAGAACTGCACTAAAATCAAAGTAAACATCCCTACTGAGCCATCTGAAGTAATGACAAAATAAAGAAGAAACTGTCCTGAACAACCAGAACTTCTGTTTTTAAAAAGGTTCCAAGGTAGACTGCATTTATTAGTATCTGCAAAGCTAACTGTCAAATCATGTTTCTATTGGAAGCCAAAGCTAAAGGAAATATTACAGCTGATTAAAACTCAATAATAAGTTCTAAGTTTGTCTAACAGATCGTGTGGGGGATGAAATGCACCTTGTAGCAGATGGGTTTCTGTTATGTCAGAATCAATGATAGTGCTATTTACTGTGTGAAGCAGGACATAAAATTTTTATGGAAAAGCAAAAAGTTTAGAAATTTTTGGTGATGAGGCTGGAATATCAGTATGCAGAATGTAAAGACGCAACAACTTCAAAGTTTCTGAATGACTTCCCAAGATATTGGTAACTAGCCCTGTGATGCATCATTAATTTAAATAAATGGGAAAACGGTTAGCCATTTGTTTTTTATTGTAAAACACATTAGTTACGTGCAGAAAGTACAAATTTTTGTTAAAGTTTGTTCCATTTTCCAAGATTTGTAATTCTTCTTGCAATATATGCACTGAAATCCAATAAATGAATTTAGTTTCCAGATCTCCTTTGCAAAAGCCAGGAGCTGACCACTGCTACATCACTGAAATGGAAAAGCACACTAAGATACCATTGCATATACAGGGTGAACATTAATAAAATTGTGAAACTGCAGTGATGGATTCCTGACAGGAAATGGAGGACAAAAGGTCATATGAACATACGTCCATGGACAGTATGCCTAGAACGACAACAAATTGTCCCAGAATGCAGTACAGAGCTGCGTCACATGCATGTCACAACAGATGTTCAAAGTAGCTCCATGGGATTCCAGGTGATACGGACTGTAGCAGTTGCCACACAGGATACACATAATCATACTTTGGGTACATCATGTTGACAGGCCACTTGCCTGGAGCTTGTACTAGGATTAATCTCAATATCCAGTAGAACCCAATTCTCCAAATCTGGTGTACACAGTCCACCACATCCCTGTAAGTTCATCTGTCTAAAGTGACCCATGATCACATAAACACCCAAAAAGATCTTGAAATATTGTGTGATGTGGTTGGTGTCTGTGAGGGTACTTGTTTTGGTAAAGCTGTGCTGCCTCTCAGCTGTTTCTATCTGCTTGGGAGTACACAAACACTATTTTGTCTTGTCCCCGACATGAATACCAGATCACCAGTAAATCTTTTTCTAAAAGTGTCTTCAATTCTGAAACAGTGAGTCCACTGTTTTTCTTTCCATTCTGCAATGCACAGAGGCTTGCCTGAAGGACAATGTCTGCTAGCATTTCAAGGGATAATATTGCAAGAAATAAATTTATGGGAGTAGCTCCCACTATATTCATCTTAGCAGCACTGGTGGAAGTGATCTGCTAAATTTGTTGTTTTTTTCCTCACTTAGGCTTTGAGTTATTACTACTGCTGGAATTAGTTTCTCCTATTTTAGTCTGATGAACATCACTGTCAGGGCTCTCCCCAGAGCATGAACTTGTTGCACTTATTCCAAAGACAGAAAAGTAGATGAGTCCTGATCATTAGTTTCACTATAGTCTGCTATTGTGAAATTTGAATCTGATAGTAAATTTTTGAGCACATCCTGAAACTGAAGAACATTTGAAAAATATTTGCATTAATTTCAAATAAATTAAACTAAAAGCTATAAAATAAAAAATGAACTGAATGTTTCAGTATGTTGAGTTATTATTTCATGCATCTATTGCATGATATCCACTGCAGTGGACAGATATTTTTTGCTTTGTAATGATCATAAAAATATTTTTAGGCAACCAGTGATCATTTAGAAATGGAGCAGTACCTTTTTATATTCACTGAGGATTTACTTATTATTCATCTCTAATGCCTACAGAAATATTTTGCTGAAATAGAAGATGTTGGCATTGACCTTGCTTCACAGTTGCCGTATTTGCTACTTAACTTTTGAAAGCAAACAGAAACCATAATAGTTCTACTGCCACCCAATCAACGGTGGCATTAGATGGAATGTGTCCACTTGTGTCGACCACCTGCATTAGTGACTTCAAAATACTGTCACAGTGAATGCGGAAGTGATGTGTAACAACTGTCCACTACTGTGGACACTATGGACCACAGGGCTAGAGAGCATTGGCACTATTATTGCTGTACTACATTGCTGGTCATTGTGTGCTAGTTCTCCGGCTTCTACAGAGAGCAGCCAGTTTACCAATCCATATGCAATGGAGATATTTTAGACTTTGCAGCTACAAACATTCCTGACCTTATCAACCATGTCAGTATAGAGACGGGATTAGTGGTAATATCATAGTGACTGATTGCTAAATAAGTCCATCAAGAAAGCAATGAGAGTTTTTATGGTGGAATGAGCAGACAAGCAGCTGTTAGCCTTGTAATAATAAGTGTAACAATCTTAGGTTGATGCACTTTAACCTAAATTGAATCTTTTGATATCATCTTTTCTTTTGTATATTTTGAAGCCACTTTTGGTCAAATTTGCTTGATTGTGTTCTTTTTTCTTCAGGTGAGCTCAGTATTTTAATGTTCTTTCCAGTTGTTGCAGTGTCTTCATCTTTTTGGACATGATAGGTACATTTGTATGCTCTGAATGCAAGAATATGAGATTTTCAGAGAAATGGTCATCCTGACACTTTTATGTATAAATTAAAGGAAAGTAAATAACATCATAAGTTTAGAGATAAAATAATTTTGCATCATACATTGAAACAGATGATCTATTTTTATTGTACACAGTGAATAACACAATTTATGTCTCAGAGAATGGAAGCTCCAGGTTGGAGTATCACCAGTATTATGAAAAGGATAGATTCTTACTTAGCATAAAGATGACCCATGGAGTTGCAGATAGACATAAAAACACACACACACACACACATTCAGACAAGCAAGCAATCCTCGTGCACAAAAGATCATTATTTCCAGCAACTCTGACTGGACAGTTCATATTTCTATGCTTCTAATCAGACTGTAACTGATATGTTGTACATTGATATCTTTGTCATGTGATTGCACCAAAATAGACAAATAGGCTGTACACTGTTAGTTGAGAGTTGCAGACTGCTTGTTGTAACTGTTGCAAGTTTGAGCTTGGAATGAAGTGCAACATTTATGAACCTATTATTTATAATTCAGATTGATGTGTCAACATTGTTTTTGATGAAAAATATTGTAATAAATCAAAAAGACATTACCTGAATACTGGGAAGTTACAATGGATTATTTCAGCCCATAGATTACTGTTGCCAGTGAAAGGCAAATAGTCCAGAACATTATGATGTAACACTCTTACAGTGGACATTATTCAATGTGCAGCATTACACTAATTAGCCAAAACATTATGACCACTGCCTACCATGATAATGGATGCCACCTGGTGGCGTTGTGAGCACATGACATTGTAACAAAAGTATGCAAGTGGACTAGACACAGAGAGGGGGTCATCCTAGGGAAGATATGGGCTGCAAATGGAGAAATACACTGAGATAAGTGACTTTGACAAAGGGCAGATTATTATTACACAGAGCCTGTGTTTGAGTATCTCAATAATAGTGAAGCTGGTTGAAAGTTCACATGTGTATTGTGAGCATCAGTGGAAAGAAATAGAATTACAGTGAAACTACCACTAGGGGCTAAATGGTTGGATGCCCACAATTCTTCACAGACATGGGGTTCGGAGGCTTGTATGCTCTGTAAAGTAGGATAGATGTTTATTTGTGGCACCTCTATTGAAAGAATACAATGCTGGTGCATGCACAACTGTTTCAGACAACACCATTCATCATGCATTGTTGAACATGGAGCTCCACAGTAGACCACCACTATGTGTTCACATGTTGATCCAACGACATCATCAATTACAATTACAGGGGGCATGGGACCATGGGGATTCAACTATCAATCAATGGAAAGGTGCCAGCTCTTTGGGTGAATCACATTTTTGCTACACTAGGGTGAGGGTCATCTCCACAAACACCATCATTGTGGTGAATGACAGCTCAGAACATGCAATGCGTCACAAATGCAGGCTGGTGGGAGCAGTATTATGCAGTGGAAGACATTCTCCTGCACTTGCATGGGACCTGTGCTAGTAATTGAAGATGTGCTGACAGCTCTGAACCACGCGCATCCCTTCATACTTGATATCTTCCCCCACAGTGATGTCATCTTCAAGCAGTATAACTGTCTGTGACTCGGAGCCAGAACCGTGCTACAGCTGTTTGAGGAGCATTGTAGTGAACGCATGTTGATATCTTGGTGACCAAATTCGCCTGAAATAAATCGTATGGAACCCATCTGTGTCACTATCAGGCGCCATAGCTGCATACATAAATCAGCAACCCATTATTTAAGCAAATTACATGACCTGTGCATGGACATCGAATGCCACATACCTCCACAAACCTACCAACAAACTGTTGGATACCTGATATGCTGAATCAGTGATGTATTTTGTTCCAGAGATGGACAAAAACTACTAAGCAGGTTGTCATAGCATTTTGGCTCATCAGTACAGTGTTTGTTCACTATGGCTACATACAAATATTTTATCTAATTTTAGACTACCATACCACATGAGTGTGCTAAGGCCTCCGACCTAGACAATGAATGGACATTATTTAGTTCCAGTGTGATGAACAGAGGAGTTGTAGGCAAAGTTTAAATGGCAGAAAATCACACTTTCATGAAGTGTGTGATGAATAAGTAGATTAAGGATGGAACAGATTCATTGTGGTTTCATAAAAAATTTAGGAAAATGCTGAAGAAGCAGAGATTGTTGTAGCAGGCTGCGATGGCCGAGTGGTTGTAGGTGCTTCAGTCCGGAACCGCACAACTACTACGGTCGCAGGTTCGAATCCTGTCTCGGGCGTGGATGTGTGTGATCCTTAGGTTAGTTAGGTTTAAGTAGTTCTAAGTTCTAGGGGACTGATGACCTCAGATGTTAAGTCCCATAGTGATCAGAGCCATTTGAACCATTTGAGAGATTGATGTACTCTCAGTTCAAAATTGATTGCATGAATGTTGACATGCAGAAGTCAGTAAAATTTGTCTGTCTGTAAAAAGGTTGATGTATGAAGCATACAACTTTCATCATACCTCAGCAAAAGATCTTACTGAGAACCTGAGAAAATTGTGGTCCTTTGTAAAATCAGTAAATGGATCCAAGGTTTGTATCCAGTCACTCACTGATCAGTCTAGTGTGGTAATAGGAGACAGCGAAAGGAGAACTGAAGTTTCTAATTTTGCACTGAAAAAATCATTCATGTAGGAGGATTGTACAAACATAATATTATTTGACTGACACACAGACTCCCTTATTGAGGGCATAGAAACAGGCGTACCTGGCAATGAGAAGCAGTTGAAGGAGTTGAAAACATGAGATGCCTGAGGTTCATATGGGGTACCAGTTTGGTTTTACAGAGAATATTCTTTGGCATTGGTCCCATACTTAGCTTCAGTTTATCATGAATCTCTCACCCAGCACAAAATTCCTCGCGAGTGGAAAAAGGCACAGGTGACTCACAAAATTACTGACCCCTATCCTTAACACGCATTTGCTCCAGAATTCTTGAGCATACCCTAAGTTCAATTATAATAAATTTACTTGAGATGAAAAAGTCTGTCTGCAAATCAGCACAGATTTAGAAAGCATCACACATGAGAAACTCAGCTTGGCCTTTTCTTGCATGATATGCTGTGAACCATGTATGAAGGACAAAAGGCAGATTCCATATTCCTAAATTTCTGGAAAGAGTTTGACACAGTGCCCTACTGCAGACTGTTAAAGGAGGTCTGAGTACACAGAATAGGTTTGTGGCGTAGAGAGCCATAAATATCGATATTTTTTCAGTGCGTAAGTGTGCTATCTTTGAGGAGATGGCTTTGGGCAGGGTGTTGGACGCTAACAGCAGTTAGCCTCTGGACTTGTATCTGTGTAGAAGCTAAGTGTGAATAAATCTGTATCTGAGAGAACTCTAGTTGTTTACCTACAACTATTCCATATTCCCTCACTGGTGACCTCTTTTTTGTGTAATACGCGTCCGAGTTACTGCTCGAAGGTTATATACGCGCCTACCACGTCGGGTTTCTCCGCGATCGAGAGGGCCTTTGTTCAGCTCCAGACAATGGCCTTTCAGCACTCACCACTGCCTGGATTTCAGCAACATCTCTCCAGCACTCCTGCCATTGTAGTGGACATGCCGTAAGAATCTTCAGAATCCTTCAGCCAGAACATGCAGTGGAATTCATCGAGTGCCGCCAGTTTCTTCCAACCGCCAACAGTCGTGGACTCTGGCTTTGTTAGCCTAGACCTTCCCACGTGTTCTCCACAGAGTGTTGGTTGGAACATTCCTACTCCTGTGTCGAATGCACAATTCAATACAGTTTGTGGCGTTGAGCGAGGTTTTGCTACTTTGGAAAATCCAGTAGTAAATTCAAACTCGAATCAGTACCCGCCACGTGTGTATCCTTCCGTGCCGGCTAGTCAACAGGTGTTCAACGCTCGCCAAACAGCAAATATCACACTGAGTGTGGACGTGCGTGGGATCCTTGTGTTGCTCCTAATCAAGTCAACAATTCTGTGCTGGACAGTAATTACTCCGACATCTACAACCAGCCCCACCACTCACGGTCGAGTGAATACTGTGTGCATAACGGACGTTCACCGGCGTACTCTAGTACTTGTGGCTTCCCTCCAAGCTACTACGTCAATGAGAATGCACATTTTGACTATGATCCTCACACCGTTCGAGCGTCCGTCGCTTCTCAGCCGCCCCCCCCCCCCCCCCCCCGGCGTCAAGTGAATTTCACGATTCCCGCATTACGGGACGCCAATAATTCAGACTTGCTATCTTCTGCATGCTCTACTTCCGTCCGAAATAATAGGCGCACCCCCGCAGTGCCGAATCTGCCGATACTACCAGACTTCAAACCCACTCACCCGGAGTTCTGGTTTAACCTGGTTGAGCAAACATTCAATGTCTGTGCTTTGGACGACAACGCACGCTTCGCCTGCCTCATGAACCATCTTCATGACCGCGTCGATTTAATTTACGAAGTATGCTGTGGCGAAACAGACGATACTGGAGCGCGTCTCTAAAACCAGGAGAGAAAATGTGCGACAGCTCATCTACGAAGAGCGTCTCGGTGACAGGTCTCCGTCCCAGCTGTGGCGGTACATCCATCTTCTCGTTGATGAGCAAGTTATGCCTGATGACACACTCGCAGAAATCTGGACTGAAAAGCTGCCTTTGCCTGTCCAGACTGCAATCTCTGCATATGAAGATAGGCCAGTAAATGAACGTTTACGCGCTGCCGACAGAGCATACTCCACCAGGCAACGTGAGCTCCGTGCACTGCATTCTGGACGTGACCGCACTAAGACGCTTTCTGACGCCACGCCCTTGTCTGGTGCTGCTAATAACAAGCTTGTTAAACTAGCCGCCCTGCCTGCACCTTCAACTCCCCGCAACGACAGTGCATTGGCCTCTGTGGAAGACTCTGGGGCACATACTCCATCACCTAGCAACTACCCACAAGAGCACAGGCCCGCCCAACCTTACTGTTTCTTCCACGCGAGATTCGGGGAGCAAGCTCGCAAATGCCTGTCACTGTGTTCTTACCCAAACTCCAACCGCAGGTAGGCTACGGTGCCACCTCCTGCGATGTAAACAACGGGCACTATCCCACGTAGCAGTCCGTTTCGGACAACAAAAGTAAGTGTGGTCAAGTCTATGTTCACGATTTACGATCATGTGTATGTTTTCTGGTAGACACTGGCGCAGACGTCTCTTTGCTGCCGGTTCGCCTAGCAGCCAATAAAGTGCAACCACACAAAACAGTACTTCGTGCAGTGAACTTGTCTACCCTACAGTGTTTGGGATCCACTTTGTATACAGTGAAACTTTCCCCCAAGTGCAAGCTGAAGTGGAAGTTTCTAGTGTCAACAATTGAAGAACCTATTCTCGGAATTGATTTCCTCAAGCACTATCAGTTGTCACTAGATTTTGTGACAAATACTGTGTTTTACCCCCCCCCCCCCCCCCCCCCCCCGCCCCTTAACAAACATATTCCTTTCGCTCTGCCGAGTGACAGTTCGGCTAACACCAAACATGTATGCTGTGCTAAGAAGTGTGTAAACCTATCCTTGGAGCTGCAATCTTGGACAAACAAGTGGCTAGTGGAGTGCGCCAAGTCTTTGAAGTTGCGGATGGAACGTACGGAAATGCTGCTGCATCTCCGCAACATACACCACGAGTTGGCCTCCACACAACAACGCCTCGCGGCACTACAAGCAGACGACTTGTCGGCTACAGACAAGGTCAGTCCATGCCAATCTGGTGTTCCCATGCCCGCGCAAGTTAACGACAATGTTGTGAACTCTGTAAACTGTGTCAGCACCCCCTTTTGTAATGATAGTGTATGCCCGAGTGCTCATGCTCCTTGCGTTCCGAATGGACAATTAACTTGCCAAGCTCGTGGCAATGAACTACGGCCATCTGCTGTTCAGCCACGCCCACTCGCGCCAACATTGCTCGTAGTGGCAAGGCCCGCTACCAAGAACCAGTGTACCGACCTCGCCCATGTTAACACGCGTGCTGCCTTTACGCAGCCTATGAGCGGTTGGCACACCTGTGCTTCCGTGCCCTCAGCGCCACAGCTTTGCCCGCCCGCCACTGCCTGCTCCGCTTCACGGACATCTGACTGTCATGCCGCGCCACGTATTGCAGTAGTCACTAATGGCACAGTTCATCAGTTACGTCTAACCGATGGGCCGCCCATATCGCAACGCCCACGCCGCCTCAAGCCGAAATTTATGAAAATTTCAAAAGAACAATTGGATGATCAATTGCAAAAGGGAATAATTGAACCTTCTTCCGGTTGCTGGGCTAGTCCTATCCTGTTTGACCAAAAGAAAGACGGTACTTGGCGTATGGTCAGAGACTATAGGCGTTTAAATGCCCGCACCATCATTGATAAATATCCGGTCCCACACACTGTAGACTTCAATCATGCACTCGCAGGTGCAAAGCACTTCTACGTTTTGGACTGTAAGCATGCATTTCATCAGATTCCTATGGCTCCGGAGGATATTGAAAAAGACTGCCATAACCACGCCCTTCGGGCTGTTCCAATACAAACTTATGCCGTTTGGGTTGAAAAACGCCCCCCAAACGTGGCAGCGTTTCATCGATCAAACTTTATCCCATCTAGACTTTTGTTTCGTATACATGGACGACATATTGGTTTTTGCTTCTACCTTGGAACAGAGTGAGGAGCGTGTTCAAGTTGTGACAGATATTTTAGCAGCCACTGGTATTGAACTGAACAATAAAAAGACTCAATTGCACCAGTCATCCGTCACATTCCTAAGTTATGTTGTGTCATCGGACAGTCTGACACCACCGCAGGACAAGATCAAGCCTGTTCTCGAGATGCTACGCCCTCAGACCTATAGGGAATTACGCAGGTTCATCGGAACAGTTAATTATTACCGAAAACATTTGTCAGCCGCTTCTGCGGTGCAGGCTCCTCTCACAGATGCTCTCGCTGGCCCACAAACTTCTGCCACCTGCCAGGTACCATGGACACCAGACATGGACAAGGCATTTAACAAACTCAAACAGCTGTTGCCCTCCACTGTCACTATTGCTCACCCACATGTGGACGCCACAATGTTTATCACTACTGACGCTAGTGACAATGCTGTCGGCGCAGTACTGAGTCAGGCATACAACAATGTTACGACCTCCGTGCAGTTTTTCTCAAAAAAGCTAAACAACGCGCAGAAGAAATACTCAGCATTCGACAGAATTACTTTCAGTTTACCAGGCCATAAGATACTTCAGAACTGATGTTGAGGGACGAGATTTCTATGTGCTCACTGATCACAAGCCGTTGGTTCCTGCTATAAAAAAAATCCTGCGGCTGATCCGCCCCCACGACGCTTTCGTCACATCGATTACATCTCGCAATTTACAAATGACATTCGCTACATCCGAGGAGCGGACAATGTGGTTGCTGATTTTCTCTCATTTGTTGGTGCTGTCACAACCTTAATTGACTTAACAGACCTACGTCGGTTGCAATCGGCAGACCCCGATAGCATGCAGTTAATTTCGGACCACAGCTCCTCTCTCCAACCGGTACGCTCTACTTTCCCTGGCATATCTGACTTAGTGTGGTGTGATGAATCGACTAGTACGTTGCGGCCATTCATTCCTAAGGCCCTTCAATGGTCTTTGACAAACTACACACATTAGCACACCCCGGTGTCAAAGCTTCCACCTGTCTGGTAGCTGAACGGTTTGTCTGGAGAGACATGCGCCGCGACTGTCACTCTTGGGCAAGAGCATGCATGTTGTGTCAACAGAACAAAGTTTCCGGGCACACTTCCCCACCCCTTGGCTGTTTTGCCCAACCGCCAGGCCGGTTTCACCATGTTCATGTCGACCTCGTAGGCCCTTTGCCCCCCTCCGAGGGTTTCCGTTACTTGTTTACAGCTATTGACAGGATGACTCGGTGGGCTGAGGCTGTGCCTATTCTGAACATTACCTCCGAGACAGTAAGTCGAGCATTCTTAGATTCGTGGATGTCTAGATTTGGCTCACCTGTTTACCTCACCACTGACCAGGGGCGACAATTCGAGTCTTCAGTTTTCTCTGACTTATGTAAAATGTGTGGTATTGTCAAAATTCATACCACCCGCAAAGCAATGGGCTTGTCGAGCAATGGCATCGCACCTTAAAGTCTGCCCTGCGTTGCCATGACTCACTATGGACAGAGGCACTGCCCTTCGTGCTTCTTGGCCTTCGTGCTACTTTCAAGGAAGACCTCAAGGGTTCCACAGCCGAGTTTGTGTATGGCCAACCTCTGGTTTTGCCTGGAGAATTAGTCACTCCCACCCCACTTCCACGGCCCTCTGAACTCCCTTCACTTCTCGAGTGGGTGCGCTTGCACTGCAGCAAAATTCAGCCGCCATCTCCGGCTGCTCATACACCTCCGCGCGTGTAAGTACCGTACACATTAGACTCTTGTGAGTACGCGTTTCTCAGAGACGACTCAGACAAAGCCCCGCTTCAGTCGCCGTACACAGGTCCTTACAAGGTCGTCAAACGCTCTGAGCATAACATGGATCTCCTCATAAAAGACTCTGTAACCATGGTCTCACTCAACCGACTGAAACCAGCTTTCATTGAGCCTCAGGTGAACCTCCCTGATTCTACCCCTATTTCTCCCACTCCTGCTTCGAGCGGCCATCCATCTTCCCATACCATGCATTTGGGTATTGATTCTCCACAGCGTTCATCTTTGCCGAGCACTGCTCCTTCTCCGCGTTCAACTAATTCGAGTGGCCAATCTTTTCGGGGCTTCACTCCTCACAGCCCTCACAGTCGAACTGCCAACCACTCGGATTCTACCATTGTGTTACCATCTTCGTGTGACAGCTCTGTCACGCCGTTCAATCCACACTGGCTCCTCATTGCCTTCGGTCACGCTCCCTCGTCTGTCAGCTGATCGCCCGAGGTTGTCTCCTGCGCAGTCCAGTGCACCTGCCACCCCCCTCTTAGCAGATGCTTCCCCCTGCCATGGCTTTCCCACACCTTCCTGCCTCCCTACCATTGCTCGTACAGGTGCCACCCAAGAATTCACAACACATGTACACCCTGATGACATACATAAATTATCTGTTGTCGTAGATGGCGGTACGGTGTGTGTGGTACTCTCGTGTGACAAGGTTGAGGGAGGAGTTGCAGAATCTCGTGTGGTGCGCCGCTTTAAATTGAGCAGAAGTGCTGCGTGTGCCAATGTGCATGCCTTTGTTAGGGATTCTGGCAAGGTGATTCTCCGCCTGCCAGCTGACGAAGTGTTACACCTCCACTCCAGGATGGGACGTCATCTTCAGCCGCCGACATCGCTTGCTGACTTCGCCGTCGATGTACCGGGTTTCACCCCCCGGTCTCCTATCAGTTGACCGCCTCTGCCTGACACAGAAGAAATGTATGTTACCTTCCTAACTTCTCACCCCCCCCCCCCCCCCACCATTCACAGGGACATACTCCATACTGTGCAGGGGGGGGGGGGGGGGGCTATGTGGTGTAGAGAGCCATAAATATCGATATTTGTTCAGTGCGTTAGTGTGCTATCTTTGAGGAGATGGCTTTGGGCAGGATGTTGGACGCTAACGGCAGTTAGCCTCCGTACTCGTATCTGTGTAGAAGCTAAGTGTGAATAAATCTGTATCTGAGAGAATTCTAGTTGTTTACCTACAACTATTCCATTTTCCCTCAGGTTCTTCCCATATATGTGAGTGGCTTGAAGACTTTTTAAATGACAGAGCCAGTACATTGTCTGGGACAGTGGGAGTTCAGACACAAAGAATCATCAGGGGTGTCCAGGAAAGTGTGATAGGAACACTCTTTTTAATGATCTTATGGACAGGGTGAGCAGCAATCTATGACTCTTTGCTGATTATGCAGCAGCATATGGAAAACTGTCATGATTAGAGTGACTGTAGGAGGATACAAGATGACTTACTCAAAATTTCTGTGGCAGTAACAGTACGAGGCTACAAGATGACTTACTAAAAATTTCTATGGTAGCTTGCCGCAGATGTAGAAAAATGCAAGTTAATGCAGATGAAGTAGAAAAAATGGACCTGTAACATTCAAACATAGTATTAGTGGTATGCTGCTGGACACAATCACTTCAATTGAATATCTATCACATCAATTAAATATCTAGTCATAGTTATAAAGCTATTTGAAATGGAATGAGCACATAAGGTTGTTTCAGTCTATTGGGAGATTTCTGGGAAAGTGTAGCTCATCTATAAAGGGAACCACATGCAGAACACTTGTGGAACCCACTCTTCTGTACTGTCAAGTGTCTGCGATCCCCATTACATCAGATCAAAGAAAGACATTGAAGGAGTTGAGAGGCATGCTGCTAGATTTGTTGCCAGTAGCTTCGATCAACAACTGAGTATTACGGAAATGCTTTGTGAACTCAAATGGGAATCCCTGGAGGGAAGATGACGCTCATTTTGCAAAACAATGTTGAGAATGTTTAGAGAATAGGTATTTGCAGTTGACTGCAGAACAATTTTACTGCCACCAACATACATTCTGCACAGGAATCACAAAGACAAGATAAAAAATTAGAGCTTGTACAGAGGCATAGTGTCATTTTTCTCTTGCTCCATTTGCAAGTGGAACAGGAAAGTGAGTGACTGCTAGTGGTACAAGGTACCCCCTATCGAGCACTGTACAATGGCTTGTAGAGTGTGTAAGTAAGTGTAGGTATGATTACAAACTATTAATTCCCCAATGCAAAAATTTCTGATGATGATAATTGCATTTGAAAGGACACAAGAAAGATCTCCCATGAGAAGAAGACCACTAGTGATTAGGGGCACATGATGAGATATGTTTTATGCAAGTAGAGGCACAGAACGTAAACAACAAGAATGAAGCAAAATTAAATTTCATACATAGAAACAAGTAAACACTAAAAATGTGCCTGTAAACAATGTGTGGGGCATTGCAAATCAAAGTACTGCCTTTAACTGTTGTCCCCAATATGTTTCAATAATGGTCTCAAACACACTAAAGCATCTTGGAACAATATTTAACTTGTAGGGCACAGAAATATAAAAACAAATATGGTTCCCTACTCCAAAATAGGTACATTTCATATTATTTCACTGAATCTGTTTTACCAGGTGTTCTCTCTTCTATGAACAACTTAAAGTACACTGCATTACAAAGCCAACCTTATATTAACATATACTTTAGAACTTACGTGGTGGGTAATTGTATTGGTCCCTTCATTGCTTTGCCACAGTGATTCAATTTTCAGAAAGATTTCTTCAAACAAGTCTAAGCATATGGGACAATGGATCTGAAAGAGAGAGATGTTCCAGATCACAAATTGGTTAGTCAAACATTCACACATCAAGCCAAACTTGCACCTCAGTGGAATATATGCAACTCTTGGTCAAATATCCAATGAAGGCCCAGTGGTAGCAGTCAAGTAATCATCCATATTCTCCTTAGGTACACCAGTCACATGCCATAATGCATGGGAGAGGGGGAGCCCTGCTAACAGTGAGACACTTCATTTCAACTGCCATAATCTCAGACAACTTAAAATTTTCTGATATGTTACATGTGTGTGTTATAGACTTTAACACAGATACACATATGTAGTGACAAGCAGTCACTCTCCAAATATGGCAAAGGTCTCACGAGGCATCCACAGACTGAAATTCCCCCCCCCCCCCCCTCCCAACCTTGTCCCAAAATCTCTCATGCCTTATCTCACCAGTTGCCTATGATCCCTCAAACACCCGACTTTTCAGCCACAAAGGAACACTCCTCTCATGGTTCAGTAGAATCCTGGACTGGAGCAACTGCACCACATTCTTTGCTAAGATTTCAACTGTCTCTTATCCAACACTGAAATGAGAATATCATCCCCAACGTCCTATAGTGGTGTTCTGCTGCCCACTCAACCTACACAATATCCACGTCTGTCCTTACTCCACCTGCCTCCCAACCTCTTTCCTCATGGCTCATATCACTGCACCAGACTCAGATGTAAGACTTGTTCCATACATCCTCCCACTACCACTTACTCCAATTCTGCCACTGACATTTCCTTCTCCATCAGAGGCAGAGCCACCTGTGAAGGCAGCTGTGTGACCTATGAACTTAGCTGCAACCACTGTGCCACATTCTACATGGGCATGACAACTAACAAGCTGTCTGTCTGTCGGCAAGAATGTCCACAGCCAAACTATGGCCAAGAGAAAACTGGATCAACCAGTTGCTGAACATGCCACCCAACATGATGTACTTCACTTTAATGACTGCTTCATAGACCCCCCCCCCCTTTCGCCCTTTACCCATTTGATCCAGATTGCTGCTCACGTCAGATGCAGTTGCAGTTGGGCCATAGTTCCTGGAGACAGTGTCCACTTGTGTGCCAGTTGTCGTTGTTTGAATGTGTACGAGTCTCCAACTTCTGAAGAAGTACTTTGTCCAAAAGTTATAATATTTCTAGCATTCTTTTTCATGATGCTCAACTGTGACTCAACACATCCTCTATGTGATGAGTAGCAATCTATCCATTCCATATTACTGTTATTCCACCCTGTATTCTCCATTGATTGGCATATTAAAAAGACACACATGTACAAGAAAAGTAAATAACCATAACCAGCCTAAAATATGAACTGGTTTTAACAAAGAGTGTCAGACTATGGCACAAAGTGATAAATTAAGCACTGCTAAGAAAAATGGGGGAAGACAGGCAATTACTGCCAGTGATGAAAACAAGAAAGAATGAAAGAAAATGTTGGGCATATGTGAAGGGGAAATATAAAAATAAATGCTGTTATTTATGGATTTAAGGCACAGGATTCAGGTTCTGGCTATTCAGAAGAGAGGCCACAGACACAAAAAACTCATGAAGGAAGCAATTAGACACAAGAAACAGACAGAAATACCACTGAAACATTATTTTCTGTGTAATAAGTAATTTATATACAAACAGAATTTCAAATCATTATTAAGGATTCATGTTCTTTTGTGACAAGATCATCAAAGAGGAAGAGAAGTTGACATTGGGGAAGGTAACTGGCTGTGTCTTATTCGAAAGAACCATCCATAATTTACACCTCTGCTTCACCCATTTAGTGAGAATTTCCAGAGATATCTGGATGTGGAAGAAAACATGGAACCCTGGAACCTCAATATGGCCAAGTGAATTAAATGTATGAATAAAATAGTGAAAGTTTTACCATGTACTATCTGATGCATGACTTTTTGTGGTTGCCATCTGAAAATCAGATAACAAGCTTAAATAGATAAAATAAAAAATAAAGACTGCTACTGTAACACTTCCACATAACTAATTGCCCCCATAACATTGCTTTCTGACAGTATGTATAAATAATTGCAGAGCATGTAAGCCCTAACTGGTGAAAACTATGCAAACTAATTGCAACATAGTAGAGCGCTTTAATTTTACATTAAGTATTCATACACTTCTTTTTATTTACTTCAAGTAATCTGAAAATCAGTACTAGCAACAAATATTTACCAGTCGGTGAAAGTTCCTACTCACGTAAATACACTGTTTTATTTCATTATAAATTCATTTTGTGTCATGTTTTGGCATTATGTACCTCATGTACTGCTAGCATCACACAGAGTGCAATTCTGACACAGAGCATGGAAGATTAGATTTCTCTTCAATGCAGCAACAACCATTACTACAGACGAGATGATTATGGGTCAGGCACACCAGACAGGACTGTCTGGTACATTATGTGAGATCACAAAAATCTCTCACTGCAAATGAGACATGCCACATTGTGAAATAAGATTCAAAGCAGCTCACAAAGTCATGATATGTTTTGTAACAAAAAATAAAGCACAAACAGATACAATCAAAAATGTTGAAAAAGCTACATGTTTCACCAAAAAGCAGGAAAAACTACCAGGAAGTTTCCTGATAATGCACCCAGCAAACTTCCTCTAATACATTGATTCACCAGTGAGGCAAACAATGAAACCATTGATATGGTTAGTTTCTGAGCAAAGGATAGATTCTTCATGTCAGAATATGCTATTCATCTAGTAGCTCTTATCTCCTCAATCTTATTTTCAAAGAACAAAGTTGAATAGTCTCAACTACAAAGTGTGTGTTTGGCCAAGTAGTTCACACTGAATGGTGATGCTGAACATGTGCTTCAGTCCTTATGTGGTGGCTGAATGGTGATGCTGAACATGTGATTCTGTCCTCATGCAGTTGCTTGTGAATTCTTTTTGCCTGTTGCATGTTACAGAGTATAATGATGTTCCATGACAATCATAAAGTTAATCGGCATTGCAGTGATAAAACAGATGAAGGTCAATATGGACACTGCTGTTTTTTTGAAATCACTATACTCTTAGATTATGTTAAATCCAGTTTTCATTCCATAGACCCAAAAATGAGTGTGTGTGTGTGTGTGTGTGTGTGTGTGTGTGTGTGTGTGTGGGGAACATGTCACAAAGTAGAATATAAAAAAAAACATAAAACATCTATCAGGAGATTTTCAAAATAGGTGAATACATTACAGTCAGCTGGAATGGTTAATATTTACAGTATGCACTTTTAATAAATTTATCATATTCAAAATACCTGATCTTGAATTGTGACCAAGTGCTGTCAAAACTGAAATCTAATAGACCTTTTTACTTAAGCTGGTCTAACAGTCACTGTTAAGATATTCAACTGTAGAGCAGTAGTTGTAGTAACACTGTTCACGTTTACGTCGCACTTCACTTAGCGTAGACTGGGCCTGTGTCTTAGGCATGCCCGATGTTAACTGACTGGGCACAGCCTGTGCTGCCTGAGTAGTAGTTGTTACGCCGGCAGAGGTCGCGTCCGAATTCTCGCGTGCCCTCTGGTGGACGGGACTCTACTTGCGGCAACTACCGTCCGTGACGCGCCATGCCGATGTGCGCCTCCCGTGATCTTTCTGGTGGCTACTGCACTCCTCCTCCTTCGGGGTGTGAAGCCACTGTGATCCACTGCGTCAGAAGGTGGAGTGTCGGGCAGGAGCGATGACCTCCACATCCATTGGAAGGCTGGAGTCGAGGGGATCCGCCAACCCTCGAGCCGGAACCTTCGAATACGGCTGGAAGTGACCCACATGAAGAGGTCCCCATCATCCCACCACCGGAGCCCTGGACAGAACGGGCGACAAGCTGTTGAACTCTGGATCCTGTTCCACCTCGGGAGTGGCAAGACCCAGTGGCGGGGATGATGGGGAAGGGACGACCACAGGTGAACCAGCCTCCTCAGAAACCGGGCCTGCGAGGGGGGCCAGCTCTCGCTAGGGCATCTCGAACGATGGTGATGCCGGTGCTGGAGCTACTGGAGGCTGCTACGGCTGAGAACCATCGCAGTGTGGCAGAGTCACCGCGGGGAGAGGCGGTAACGTCCCCTGAGAAACCAATACGGGTGCCGGCAATGGGGAAGCCGGTGTCCGAGAGGTCAGAGGGTGGGTGCCCAAATGTGGAAGTAGCTGATTTTGGTGACGATGTACCACCCGGTCCCCTGCCTGCAAGGTATAGAGCTGGCGTCCATTTCGGTGCAGGACCACCGCCGGTATCCAATGTGGATTGCGACCAAACCCACGTGCCCAGACCGACATACCTAGTGGAAAGCCAGGTACTCCATTTTGCGAAGACTGGTGAGGACCAGGCCGGAGGAGGCGCAGCAGAGTCCTAGGTTGGCGCCCATGGAGGAGCTCTGCGGGGCTGCGTTCTCCCATTGGTGTAGTCCGGTATGCCGTCATGAAAAACATCAATGCCTCCTTCGCAGGAAATTCGTGCACATACTTTTTCATCTGCGTCTTAAATGTGCGCACCATGTGCTCGGCTTCCCCATTCGATTGTGGATGGAAGGGGGGAGAGCAAACGTGCCGAATACCGAAGCGCCTACAAAAATCCTGGAAGGTCTGCGAAATAAACTGCGGTCCATTGTCCGAGACCAGGGTGATTGGCAGACCTTCCACAGAAAAGATTTTCGCTAGTGCCTGGATTGCAACTTCTGAAGTGGTTGAGGAGCAGCGAACCACATATGGGAATTGGGAATAAGCATCAATGACAATGAGCCAAAAGCCATTGAGAAACGGGCCCGCAAAATTGATGTGAACACGTTCCCATGCTTGAGTTGCTGGCGGCCGTGAAGAGAACGCTGCCCTGGGAGATGCCTGTTGGCTCGCACACTGGGAACAGGCGGCCACCAAGTGCTCAATTTCTCTGTCAATACCGGGCCAGTACACATGTCTGCGAGCCAAGGTTTTAGTACGGGAAACACCCCAGTGCCCCGCATGTAATAAAGTGAGGACCTCCCTTAGTAAACTTGTAGGAACAACCACGCGAGGAGCTGTATCCTCAGTAGTCAGAAGGAGAACTCGTTCCAAGACCGAGAGGTGGTCTCGTAGAATAAAATAATTACGAAGAGGGTCCGAGGCCCGGCCTGGAGGGCGGAACGACCACCCCTGCTGAATGAGGCGAACTACTTGCCGGAGAACCGGGTCAGCTGCCGTTTCCCTGGCGACTCGAGAACTAGTGATGGGAAGCCATCAACCGCTTGGCGGGACGCCACATCGAAAAGAAAACACACAATCTCCTCTCGGTCGAACATAGGATCCGGGCCCACCGGAAGATGGGAAAGAGCGTCGACGTTGGCATGCTGTCTGGTAGGGCGAAAATGAATGTTATAACGGTACTTAGAGAGGAACAAGGCCCAGCACTGTAGTCTGTGGGCCGCCCTATCCGGGATCTGAGAGGCGGGGCCAAATAATGATATTAACAGCTTATGGTCAGTGATTAACTGAAACTTCGTGCCATACAAGGAAGGGTGAAACTTGTTAACAGCGTAGACAATGGCCAAAGCCTCTTTTTCCACCTGGGAGTAATGGGCCTGCGTGGGACTAAGAGTTTTAGACGCAAACGCCAGTGGTTGCTCGGAACCATCTGCATTGCGATGGGCCAGGACCGCCCCCACGCCATACTGCGAAGCATCTGTAGCCAGGACCAACGGCTTGTGGGGGTCAAAAGTAGCTAAACAAGGCGCCGACGTGAGGAGGCCCTTCAATGAGGTGAACGCTCACTCGCATGCAGGCGACCAATCAAAAGAAACACCCTTGCGCAGACGGCAGTACAAGGGGCGGGCTATGGTGGAAGCCCTAGGAATGAACCGGTGGTAATAGGCTATCTTGCCTAAAAAAGCTTGTAACTCTTTCAGTGAAGTGGGCCAAGGAAGCTCTACGATACCTTGGACCAAACTTCCTAGTGGCTGGACGCCGTGCCGAGAGATGGTGTAGCCCACATACTCAATGGACGGTTGGAAGAAGTTTGACTTATGCAGGTTGCAACGCAAGCCCACAGACCTGAATTTGAGAAAGAGGGTGTGAAGGTTGTGCAAGTGTTCCTTCGTGCTGCGGCCTGTGACAATTATGTCATCCAGGTAATTAATACAATGAGGGATTGTCGACGTGACGTGCTCAAGATAACGCTGGAATATCGCTGGGGCACTGGATATTCCGAAGGCCAACCGCTGGTATTGGTAAAGGCCAAACGGGGTGTTGACGACCGCCAGCCGTTTGGAGTCCTCATCAAGTGGTATCTGATAAGCCTCCGAAAGATCGATTTTCGAAAAATATTGGCCTCCCGCCACAGTGGAGAACAATTCATCAGCACGAGGCAAAGGATAGGTGTCCACCACCAATTGGGAATTAATGGTGGCCTTGAAATCGCCACAAAGACGTAATTTTCCCGAGGGCTTCCTTACACTAGAAGAAATGGGAAGAACGACCCCTAGGGCTGTCAGCCGGTCTAGCTCTTCCTTTACCTGAGGGCGGAGAGCCGAGGGGATCTGCCTCGCGCGTAGAAAACGCGGGCGAGCCGACGCCTTCAACGTTAAGTGAGCTTCAAAATCTGAAACACGCCCCAGGCCCTCCTCAAAGATATCTGGAAAGTCTGAGATCAAAGATTCCAATGATTGATAGGGAACGGCTTCGGAGACCAACTGTATGGTGTCAGCGATAGAAAAACCGAAAGCTTGAAAGGCATCCAGGCCAAAAAGGTTAGCGGAGCTCGCATCACTGCCAACAATAAAAGTAATAGGCCGAGTGACTGATTTGTAAGATACGTCGGTAGTGAATTGACCCAATAGAGGAATGAACTGTTTACCATAACCGCGTAGACGCCGGTAAACTGGCGCCAACGGGGGCGATCCAAGGTCGGAATAAGTTTGTGCATTCAACAACGAAACTGCCGCGCCCGTATCTACTTGCAGTTGTAACCGGTGCGACAGAACCAACACCTCGATAAAGAGTTTGCGTGCCGATGCGTCGGGAGCCTGGCCCGATGAAACTTCCTGAATGTCAACGTCCATATCCTCTGTACCTGCTTCCCTCGATTCTTTTGAGGCTGAGCGGCAAACTTTAGCAATGTGACCTTTTTTATTACATTTGCGACAAACGACCCAACGCTGGGGGCACTCTGATCGATCATGATGTATATAGCACGACGCACAGGACGGCAACGGGTGCCGGCGGCCGGAATTATGTTTACGCGCCGTGCGGGAGCGGCCGTAACGGCCGAATTGTACCGCTCGCACGTCGTCCACCCCGGACACAGTGGACGCGGACGCGCCGCCCTGAACCGCCGCGACGTCGCACCACGCTTCCAGCTGTTGACCTGGGGCGTGAGAGACTTCATACGATTGAGCAATGGACATGACTTCCTCGAGGGAAGGGTCTTCTAACTGCAGGGCCCGTTGCCGAACCTCCATATCAGGGGCCGAACGAACAATGACGTCGCGTACCATAACGTGGGCATACGACTCTCGCGACTGCTCCGTGACAAAATGACACTTGCGACTAAGACCGTGCAGGGTAGCGGCCCACGCCCGGTAAGACTGATGGGGCTGTTTCTTGCATTGATAGAACTCGACCCTAGCCGCCACAACATGCGTGCGGCGGCGATAATATGAAGACAGCAATGAACACAATGCGTCATAAGCCAAGAACGAGGGTTCCTGCAACGGCGCTAGCTGCCGCTAAACTTGATACAGCGGAGATATCCAAGACAAGAAGAGAGCACGACATACCTCCGCATCGGCAACATGAAACACCTGGAAATGCTGCCGAAGGCGATGTCCATATGCGTCTCAATCCTCCGCCGTCTCGTCATACGGGGGAAAGGGAGGAGGGAACGGCGCTGGAGCAGACTGGGTGGAGAGCAACGCCGGAAGCACTTGTTTCATGGTGGCCATGAGCTCCGTCTGCTGCTCAACCAAAACCCGCACTAAATCCTCCATACCGTGGAGAAGCGGCAAAACCGGAACGACGCAACACGCGAAAGAACGACCCTACTCGTCGCCAATTGTGTAGTAACACTGTTCACTTGTACGTCGCACTTCACTTAGCGTAAACCGGGCCTGTGTCCTAGGCATGCCCGATGTTAACTGACTGGTCTCTGGGCCCGTGCTGCCTGAGTAGTTGTTGTTACGCCGGCAGAGGTCGCGTCCGAATTCTCGGGTGCCCTCTGGTGGACGGGACTCTACTTGCGGCAACTACCGTCCGTGACGCGCCGTGCCGATGTGCGCCTCCCGCGATCTTTCTGGTGGCTATTGCTGTAGTTGTTGCCTATCAAAAAGTCTTTCAAACTATGTTTCAACTGTGCTTTATCTGAGAACAAGTTTTTAATGGTTGCTCGCAATTTATTAAAAATGCGTGTTCCTGAATATTGGACGAAGGTAAGTGATTTTAGGTCTGTATGTATATTGTTCTTACTCCTAGTATTAATGCTATGTATTGATCTTTTGGCTGGAAACAGAGATATGTTACTTGCAACAAATGTCATTAAGGAATAAATATGCTGAGAAGCAGTGGTTAGAATGCAAAGTTCCTTGAAAAGGTTTCTACATGATGTTCTAGAATTTACACCACAAATGATTCTTATTACATGCTAAAATCTTTTCCTTGGTTTGGTGAGTTATCCTAAAATATGCTCCTCTATGACACAATAGAATGAAAGTAAGCAAAGTATGCAAGATTTTTACATTTATATCTCTTACGTCTGTCATCATTCTTACTGCAAATACAGACTTGTTAAGGCATTTCAACAATACTGTGGTATGCCCTTCCCAACTGAATTTATTATCCTGTAAGTTTAACAGTTAACCTCTTCCATCTGCATGTCTTCATATATTATTCATCTGATGGAAGGAAATCTCTTACAGGTTCTGAACTAAATATAGTGGGTCTTTTCAAAGTTTAATGGCAGTGAATTAACTTTAATAAATGTATTGATGTTGGTGAAAATTTGATTAGCAGCCATTTCTAAATCTGTACTTAACTTGCTACATATTGCAATGTTTGTATCATCTGCAAACAAAACAAGCTTAGCATCTGGCAGTGGAACAGATGAGAGGCCATTAATGTACACAAGAAGAAGCAACAAACCCAAGATGGAACCTTGAGGAACACCACATGTAATTAATTCTCGATCAGATGAAGACTGACTGCTTACTGCACAGGTATTTCACAATAACACCTTTTGTTTCCTGTTAGACAAGAATCGAACCATTTTGCAGCACTGCTGGAAATACCATAATATTCTAATTTACTTAAGAGAATGCTGTGATTCACATAGTCAAAGGCTTTTGACAGACCACAGAAACTGCCAGCAGCCTCTAATTTGTTATCTAATGAATTTAGTACATTTTCACTGTACGTGTAAATAGCTTTTCTGTATCATAAACCTTAAGAGCCTAAACTTTGACTTGGACAATATATTATTTGCAATCAGATGCTTGAACACAACCTTTCCAAATATTTTTGAAAAAGTTAGCAAAAGTGAAATTGGTTGATAGTTTGATGGTATCTCTTTATCCCTCATCTTGTAAAGTGGCTTAACTTCAGTATATTTTAGCCAATGTGGAAATGTTCCACTGAAGAGAGATCGATTGCACAAAACTAATAACTTAAGGTAGACCTGAACTCGCACGAGCACTTTTTGATTAACTTTGTTGATATGTTACCATAACCAAAAGAATACTTAAATTTTAAGAAATTTTTGATGGATGCTATTTATCTGTGAGATGGGAGATTCATTTCCATTTTATCAAAGTTATTTGTAGAGACTGTTCTCAGATACTCCATTGCACCAACTCTGAACCTGATAACCCCAAGCTGTCAGTAACAGAAATAAAGTACTTTTTTAATGAGTTTGCAACATAACATGCACTTGTTACCAATCTCCCATTTATTTTTAGAGCTATCTGTTCCTCCACCTTTGTGGCCCCACCTATCTTTGTCTTCACTATATGCCCTTCACATTTGTTAGCACTTTCCCTTTCACTCTCCTTTTAGTTCTTGAAGGCAATCATCATTAAACCTCTGCTCAAACCAACATAACTAGAATTGAGTATGATGTTTAATTTAGTTATATTGCTAATTCTCTAAGCAATTCAACATTCAAAACCAGTCAGCATGAAGTGAAATATGTTTACACCAAAAGCATCTCATTTTGCAATTGCTTAATGCATTGTCTAATTCCTGCAGTTCATAACAGGCCTTTCTGTAAGTTTATGTAAGTAATGTTTACTTTCTTTAGCTAATGAAAAAGACATTTTAAGGAGGAACTGTGAATCTTTCTAGTGTGAGGCAGCCACTTGTGAGAAGATGCTCTTGCTGGGTTATCACAAGTCCTTGGAGACAGTTTATTGCTCCTGGTAAAAACAGCTGTCCCATAAGGAATCAAGGATTTATGGGTTGTCATCACAGGCTGTTAAGGAAATACAAGTTTACGTCGGCACATCAGTGATTATCTGAGAATGCCACTTACAGCACAGATGTTGCAGGTGCTACAAAGGTTACTCACAAATTACTGTTTTGGCCCAACAGAAATCCAGCCTGTCAACTTGTTGCACATGGTTGAGGTGTCTTATACACATCTGAACCATTTGGGAGCTTACAATAAAATCCCCATTTCTCGAAAATGCAACATTTCATAGGACCATGTGGTTGTCCTGGAGGATGACCAAAGGTTATGTTTATTCAGAATTAGTCATTCTCATCAGTCCCCAGCTTGAGAACACAGTTTTCCAAACCTTGTACCCTGTTGAGACTGTTGCTGATGCTTGTCATCTGAAACTGCCCGGGAGGGGGGCTGTGTAGCTCCACACACAGTAAACAATACCCTCACAACAGCAATTTTCCATAAATTCTAATATTTGGATGAAAACTATTATCAATTGAACCACCTCCTAAAGCTAGACATGGTTCATCTTTAATTTGACCACCACTGAACCCAGAGTCTACAGCTGGATGTCTGAGAATCTGCAAACGTGAAAAAAATATGGCTAAACAAAACTGTGAATACATGTCCAATGTGCTACTTGGCTCTCACTTTCTAAGAAGAGGGTGATGCTTCTCACAGGAAAAAGTTTTATTCCTGAATTATTAAAAACTGTTAACAAGGAGAAACTGTCCTCATGATTGTAGTCAGTTCCTTTGTCAAAAATCTTCCTACCACTCATATAGGCCACCCTCCCATGGAATAAGAAAGCTAATATGGACAGGGTGCAGGACTAGTTTTGTGACCCCACTACTAGGAAATCCATGATGTGAAGCATTCAAATGTGTAAAAAACACATTAAAGTCTGGTGTAATTGAAAAAGTGCTATGAAATGTAAACTAAAATGATTAAATACCACTTACTATGTTACAGGCTGAACCAAGCAAACATGATATTAAGCTAAAGAGCCATATATCATGATTTCTCTTTGACATCTTACACACTGAAAAACTGCTGTTTGAATGCACCGCCAAGTTAAAAATGTCAGAAACATGTATTTGGTACAATCTGTAAAAATAAATATTTGGAAAATGGTACATCAGAGGTTAAAAGTGCTACCATATAAATAAGTGCAGAGGTAAGAATTTCTACAAATGTTTTGCTCAATGAATGTCTCCGTGGTTCTCTACTTATCACATAGAAAAGAAAACTGGAAGATACAGATGTAAACAAGTTAGAACTGCAAACATTAATGCCTTGTGTGTTATGTACAGACCTAGCATATTTTGTAAAATATTCCTTTCTCAACTGGGGGGAAGTATGTTTGAGACCCACGCTGACAATAAAACTGTGTATCTCCAAAACGTTAAAAACTTTCTTTGGTTATTGAAACACACTGTCAAAATTTACTTTTTTAAAGCTTTCATTAGTGTTAAGGATCTTTGAATCCACTGACATCTCCACAAAGTTCTTATTATCAGTAATGAAGTTAACACAGCTATTTTACGTGTGTCAGTTTTTGGAGAAAAATACTTTGAACTGGTACACCAGATGTAGCTGAACACAAATCACTCTGGTGAGTATATCAAGTGTGATCATTTCTGAGCACTCTGGAAACTATGACTTTGCATACGTCAGCTTTCATATTCCATATGACGATGGTGTTATGGACTATTTCAAATGGACCTCTATCCTAGATTTCTTCCTTTCACAAGCTGTACCTAAGAGATGAGATACCTTATAGCAGTGGCTAAAAGGTTTGAATTAGAGTATTCTTATTAAAACCATTTATTTAATTGCCAAGATTGCTACATTAATACATTACTGGATTACTAGTTTTGGCACTATAGATTGTCCTTCATATCTATAAAAAAGAAAATATGCTAAGGTTATGTGCTTAAAACAATGTAAAAACACAGAAGGGCCTACACAAAAGCTCAATGTCAAAAATCTTACATATCCACAAAATCGTGCAGTGGTAGTTACACCATACAATGATTTACACCACTCTGTTGCAATAAGACCATACAATGTGTTGTGAGGTAATAACTCTCATAAAATTCTCTTTGTATGGAGACATACAGTCCAAAGTAAAAATATGGTGCCTGTTCAAAAAATTCCTGAACATTTGTAGTGTCGTGCCAATGGTGTATTGGAGGGAAATGCGGTTGGCATCCCTACACATGGCGGTGTTTAATGTGTAACTGCTGGAAGTTTCATTGTTTTACGTCTGTTCGCTATTGTTCAGTATTGCATTGAGTAGAATGTTGTGCTGCACAATCTGTGAATTTCGTTATGGCAGAGTTAGAGGAGCAATGCGTCTGCATTAAATTTTGCTTGAAACTCAAGAAAATATTTACAGAGTCACACTGAATGATGCAGGAGGCCTATGATAATGAGTGCTTAAACTGTACTCAGTGTTATGAATGGTTCACACGGTTTAAAAATGGCTGGGTGGAAGTTAAAGATGACTCTCATTCAGGATGACCTTCAACATCTGCCGACGACACTAGTGTCAGTAATGTCAACCAAATGTTGCAAGCCAATCGAAGACTGATGGTCCAAGATACTGCAGAGGAATGCAACATTTCAGTTGGATCATCTCATGAAATCCTGACATAATGTCTTGGAATGCACCATGTTACCACCAAGTTAATACCATGGCTCACGAGTCAAGACCAGAAAGATTTTCACCCTGCAACCTGTGAAGAGCTTTTGGATGGTGCAAATTAGAATGAGATGTTCCTTAAGAGAATCATAACTGTTGATAAGACATGGGTCTATGGTTATGATCTTAAGACCAAGATTCAGTGTTCACAATGGCTGGGGAAAGGTTCTCCAAGATCAAAAAAAGATCATGTCATGTCAACTGTCAAAGCCATGCTGATAGTTTTCTTTGTCTTTGAAGGATTTATTCATCATGAATTCATGCCACAGGAACAAACTGTTAATCGATGGTACTACAGGGACATGTTGCAACAGTGAGAAAATGTGAGAAGGAAACAGGCTGAAATGTGAAGAGACAATTCATGGCTCTTGCATCACGATAATGCACCCACACAGTCATACCTGTTGATGCATGACTATACTCTGTATCTTCAGACCTTGCACCTGTGGACTCTTTTTATTTCTGAAGTTGAAAGCCCTGCTGAAAAGACAAAGATTTGCAACAATAAATGAGATGAAATAAAATTCACAGACGGCACTTCATGAAATCGAACAAGAGGTATACCAAGAATGCCGCCAGAAGTGGAAATGGTGTTGGGAGTAATGTATCAGTTGTGAAGGAGAGTATTTTGAGGGAAACAATGCATAATAAATGAAAGGTATTCGTAGAAAAATGTTGTGCACTAAGTTCTGGAATTTTTTGAACAGACCTCATACAATAATGGATACATCTAATAAGTAAATGAAAAGAAAAGTTGCTACTCACCATATAGTGGAGATGCTGAGTCACAGGTAAGCACACAGCCTGTGCCTTATGGATCCTTCCAACCAAACCCAGCTTTTCTGAATTGTACAGGTGGGAACTCTCCCTGCAATACATCCTACCTTCCCGTAACCCTTCTGGCCTCAACCTTCGTTAGTCACTGTCCTCACCCATCAAGCCCAAGCCCCTTCCCTGTTCCCATTCCAACACCAGACAGCCGTCATTCCACCATCACACTCAGTCTTTTTACTTCTCTCCTTTTCCGCACAGACCCCCCCCCCCCCACCCCCGCCCTCCTCCCTCCTTGCCGCTCCCATACAATCTATCTAACCTGCAGCACTTCACTGTCCACTGCACCCACCATACTATCCCTCCCCCTCCCTGCTCCAGCCTCCTCCTTACCCCCACCCACTCGCCACTCCCATCATACACTGGTGCTGCTGCTCGCAGTGTGGTTTCAGTTGTTTGAGACTGCGGTCATGTGTGTGAGTTGTGTTTGCATATGTGTGTGTGTGTGTGTGTGTGTGTGTGTGTGTGTGTGTGTGTGTGTGTGTGTGTGTGTGTGTGTGTGCGCGCGTCTATTGTTGATGAAAGCCTGAATGGCCAAAAGCTTGATTTATTTGTGACAATCTTTTGTTGTGCCTATCTGCGACTCAGCATCCCCAATATATGGTGAGTAACAAATTCCCTTTTCATAATACTGTTACATTCCCGCCTGGTTTTTCCATTGTTTAAAATTAAATGAAAATATACCACTAGAAACCATACTGTATGTCTAACTTAGAATTTGTATGGCATGAACACGATGTGTACATGCCGCGTAATGTGATTTCTTGGTTTAATGCCTTGTTTGCTATGACAGGGCAACTGATGACTGGACCTAGTGTACAACAGAAATGCTAAGTGCTAAGATGTACCATCAGATGGTGGGCCACTATGCAGGACATCAAATAGAAGTAGTGTAATAAGGTCCCACATCTGTATAACTTAAAATTAAGAAAGGTAATTTCACCCTGATGTAATACATGAAATTTTAACAGATTATGTGATACAAGAAATGTAACAGAAATGCCTTTAGAGAAAACAACAGAGTTGACATTTACAGAGAAATAAATAGGATTTGACCTTACTGGTTGGTTTCACAGCAAGCAAAGGTTGACAAAATTAACAACTGTAAAACAAGCAACTGCACCATATGGGATATGAATATAAAATACATTCCATTCATAAGAATGTACACCAGTGGGATGTTGCTGCATGAGTTAAATAGTGGGATATTGCTTCATGAGTTATTGGGTTTAAGAGTCACATATGTATCAGTACTATATATTATAGGTATTGTGTTACTAACATTCTCATACGGCCTGTGACACATACAGAGTGAGAGTCTTATTAGTTTTAAGGTACTATGTACAATTGCATGAGAGTAATATCCTGCAGGATACTAACATATTTGTAGAAAATGGAGTGGCCTCCCTCAAATTTTTAGAAATTTTGCTCATCCAGTAACAGCACATTGATGTAAATTTTAATAGATAAAATTATAGTTTTATATATATTGCTGAACTGGTGTATGTTCGGTAAAAAAGTTTTCATATCAAATGTATTTTATTGCTTTTTCCACATGGTGTGGCTGCTTGTTTTACAAGTTCTCATTGTTCAGTAGTTAATTTTGTTGTCATCTGCTAGCAGTGAAACAGACGAATAAGGTCAAATCCTATTTATTCATCTCTGGATGTCGACTGTGTAGTTTTCGTCCAAAGGCAAAATTACCGAACAGTGTCAGGCGAAAGCATCTGCATAGCTGAAGGCTAATAGTGAACACAATAAAACACTTACTAAACATTAAAAATCATATTCATGGTCGCTAGTTACAGCTTCCAACAAATTTTTGTTACCTTTAATTTTCTGGTAAAAGTCGCTGTTTGTTGCAAACTACTTTCACATTTCGACTCTCAGTTATTGACTTGACTTTGTAAATCAATAAATAAAATGTTATTGCAGTTCTAAAAATACTGAATCATTCATTCGTCAGCACTGAACACTGAACACGGGACTGAAATACCGAACAGCTCGGTAAAATACCGAACACCTGACAGCCCAGTCATTAACAGCATCACGTTGATCGCGAATTAACAAGAAGTGAACGTGACGTCATCTACGTTTTCATTAGATTAGTTTAGATCTGGTATTGCGAACACCATTTTCCGAGGACTAGCAACTCTACTGTATGGTTAAACGATGATGGCAACTTCCTGGATAAAATATTCCGAAAGGAAAAGTAGTCCTCTATTCAGATCGCATCCAGACATCTATATACCAAGGCATGGACAATCCCTCGCATGCAGTTGATCAGATTGCTTGGGAATCACGTGAAATCTGCAGTCTGCGATGTTCAGCATACGAGCGATCAGCGGACAGATTACACGACCTGGCGATGGAGAGCTGCGAACTTTCGCTCGAGTCCTAAGCCCTTAACTTTTATTAAAGACAAAAAAGTATCCCAGTACTCTATAAAATGTTTCATAAAACGTATTTTATGCAAGATGTTCAAATAACTTATGAGAATGTAGCCGAGTGTCGTCTTCGACAACAGCCACGATTGTCGAAGACTTCACCCGGTTGAGGTACCATATGTTATTTGAACATTTCATACATAGGGAGGGACTAAGGTTCCACTTTATACAATATCTTTGACGAAGTTATTTTGCAGTATAATACGCACCTTTTCACATAGGATCTGTAGAAGGGACTCATATCTTTTCCTTTTGGGCCGGCTGGGGTGGCCGAGCGGTTCTAGGCATTACAGTCTGGAACCGCGCGACCACTACGGTCGCAGGTTAAAATCCTGCCTCGGGCATGGATGTGTGTGATGTCCTTAGGTTAGTTAGGTTTAAGTAGTTCTAAGTTCTAGGGGACTGATGACCTGAGAAGTTAAGTCCCATAGTGCTCAGAGCCATTTTTTTTTTCCTTTTGTAAATAAGTATTAGCCTGTGTGTTCTTGTTTTATGGCATGTTCTACATTCTTGAGGACCTTATCGGTATGAATCTATGGAATAACAAGTACATCAAAACTGTTGTTGATGTAGTAGTCTTCAGTCCAGAGACTGGTCTGATGCAGCTATCCTGCGCAAGCCTCGTCGTCTCCAAATATCTACTGCAACCTACATCCTTCCGAATCGGTTTAGCGCATTCATCTCATGGTCTCTCTCTCTACGAATTTTACCCTCCACGCTGCCCTCCAATACCAAATTGAAGATCTCTTGATGCCTCAGAATATGCCCTACCAACCGATCCCTTTTTTAAGTCAAGTTGTGCCACAAATTTCTCTTCTCTCCAATTCTATTCAATACCTCCTCATTAGTTATGTGATCTACCCAACTAATCTTCAGAATTCTATTGTAGCACCACATTTCGATAGCTTCTCTTCTCTTCTTGTTTAAACTGTTTATCGCCCATGTTTCACTTCCGTACCTGGCTACACTCCATACAAATGCTTCCAGAAAAGACTGCCTGACGCTTAAATCTATACTCTATGTTAATAATTTTTTCTTCTTCAGAGGAGCTTTCCTTGCCATAGCCAGTCTACATTTAATATTATCTCTACTTCGACCATCATCAGTTATTTTGCTCCCCAAATAGTAAAACTCATTTACCACTTTGAGTCTCTCGTTTCCCAATCTAATACCTTCAGCAGCACCTCATTTCATTCGACTGCGTTCCATTATCCTCGTTTTGCTTTTGTTGATGTTCATCTTATATCCTCCTTTCAAGACACTGTCCATTCCGTTCAACTGCTCTTCCAGGTCTTTTGCTGTCTCTGACAGAATTACAATGTTGTCGGCAAACCTCAAAGTTTTTATTTATTCTCCAAGGATTTTAATTCCTGTTCCAAATTTTTCTTTTGTTTCCTTTACTGCTTGCTCAATATACAGATTGAATAACATCGGGGATAGGCTACAACCTTGTCTCACTCACTTCTCAACCACTACTTCCCTTTCATGCCCCTCGACTCTTATACATGCCATCTGGTTTCTGTACAAATTGTAAATAGCCTTTTGCTCCCTGTATTTCACCCCTGCCACCTTCAGTATTTGAAAGATAAGTGTCCCAGTCAATATTGTCAAAAGCTTTCTCGAAGTCTACAAATGCTAGAAATGTAGGTTTTCCTTTCCTTAACCTATCTTTTAATCTAAGTCTTAGGGCCAGTATTGCCTCGTGCGTTCCAACATTTCTACGGAATCCAAACTAATCTTCCCTGACGTTGGCTTCTACCAGTTTTTCCATTCGTCTGTAAAGAATTCGTGTTAGTATTTTACAACCGTGACTTATTAAACTGATAGTTCGTTAATTTTCACAGCTGTCAACACCTGCTTTCTTTGGGATTGGAATTATTATATTCTTCTTGAAGTCTGAGGGTATTTCGCCTGTCTCACACATCTTGCTCACCAGATTGAACAGATTTCTCATGGGTGGCTCTCCGAAGGGTATAAGTAGTTCTAATGGAATGTTATCTGTTTCCGGGGTCTTATTTCAATTTAGGTCCTTCAGAGCTCTGTCAAATTTCTCACGCAGTATCATATCTCCCATTCATCTTCATCTATGTCCACTTCCATTTCCATAATATTGCCGTCAAGCACATCTCCATTGTGTAGACCCTCTATATACTTCTTCCAATTTCCTACTTTCCCTTCTTTGTTTAGGACGGGTTTTCCATCTAAGGTTTTGATGTTTATACAGATGGTTCTCTTTTCTTCAGAGGGGTCTCTAATTTTCCTGTAGGTAGTATCTATCTTACCCCTAGTGATATATGTTTCTACATCCTTACTTTTGTCCGCTAGCCATCCCTGCTTAGCCATTTTGCATTTCCTGACTATCTCATTTTTTAGACGTTTGTGTTCCTTTTCGCCTGCTTCATTCAATGCAATTTTGTTTGTTTTTCTACTTTCATCAATCAAATTCAGTATATCTTCAGTTGCAGGAGGATTTCTACTAGCCCTCGTCTTTTTACCTACTTGATCCTCTGCTGCCTTCACTATTTCATCTCTCAAAGCTACCCAATCTTCTTCTAGCGTATTTCTTTTCTTGTTCTTGTCAATCGTTCCTTAATGCTCTCTCTGAAACTCTCTACAACTTCTGGTTTCAGTTTACACACATTCCATCTCCTTAAATTCCTACCTTTTTGTAGTTTTTTCAGTTTTAATTTGCAGTTTATAACCAATAAACTATGGTGGGAGTCCCTGGAAATAATTTACAGTTTAAAACCTGGTTCCTAAAACTCTGTCTTACCATTATATAATCTACCTGAAACCTTCCAGTGTCTCCAGGCCTCTTCCACATATACAGCCTTCTTTCATGATTCTTAAACCAAATGTTAGATATGATTAAGTTATGTTCTGTGCAAAATTGTGACAGGTGGCATCCCCTTTCATTCCTTACCCCAATCCATATTCATCTACTACTTTTCCTTCTCTTCCTTTTCCTACAATCGCATTCCAGTCTCCAATGACTGTTAAATTTTCATCTCCCTTAACTATATGAATAATTTCTTTTATCTCATTATACATTTCTTCAATCTCTTCATCATCTGCGGAGCTAGTAGGCATATAAACTTGTACTACTGTGGTAGACGTGGGCTTCGTGTCTATCTTGGCTACAATAATGCATTCACTATGCTGCTCACAGTAGCTTTTCTGCATTCCTATTTGCTTATTCATTTTGAAACCGACAACTGCATTCTACTTATTTGATTTTTTAAGTTATAACCATGCATCCACATGACCACAAGTCCTGTTCCTCTTGCCACCAACTACACTAATTTCCACTATTCTAACTTTAACATGTCTATTTCACTTTTTAAATTTTGTAACCTATCTGCCCGATTAAGGGATCTGACGTTTCGCACTCGGATCCGTAGAACTCAAGTTTTCTTTCTCCTGATAACGACGTCCGCCCGATCTACATGATGCTGTTAATGAATTACGTTGTCAACAACGCTAACAATTACCTAGTGGACCAAATAGAAGAGACGTATGTCACAGGAATATTGTCGTGAAAATGTTTTGTCCTGGGATGTCAGGCGTTCGGTATTTTACCGAGCTGTTCTGTATTTCAGTCCCGTGTTCGGTGTTCAGTGCTGACGAATGAATGGTTCGGTATTTTTAGAACTGCAACAATATTTTATTTATTGATTTACAAAGTCAAGTCAATAACTGAGAGTCGAAATGTGAAAGTAGAATAAATGCATTCGTTGTATTTTGAAGTTTGCAACAAGCGACTTTTACCCGAAAATTAAAGGTAACAAAAATTTGTTGGAAGCTGTAACTAGCGACCACGAATATAATTTTTAATGTTTAGTAAGTGTTTTATTGTGTTCACTCTTAGCCTTCAGCTATGCAGATCCTTTCGCCTGGCACTGTTCGGTAATTTTGTCAATTTCATCTGGCAACCCTAGTTCTGTCGAACTTGAATCACGAAAGGTTTAGACAAGAGCTTCAATCGATTACAGTCAAATGAATCAGCCTTACGCGAATTCGGCGCTGAGGTTCTGAATAGCCGTTTCATCATTGGCTGTCCTTTGCTAGTAGAAGAAACAACTCATTACTACAGCCTCTAGTGAAGTGTGACCAAAAGTTATTGTCTGTTAGCGACTAATCATGTGGCGATACAGATATGCCCGACGTTGTAACAAATGGACAAACAATGGTACAAGATTTAAAGTAAACAATCGAGGTTGCAAAAAACAGCAATATTATTTTGGATTCCCCCTCTCTTTCAGTATAAGCTTTCAGTATTTACCAAAGTACGGCCATCTTGCAATAGCAGCCGGAAGATTTTTACTCAGTAACTTCACTTCTCTGGAAAAACTTGGGAAAATAGCCGTTCATAATGGAACGCGATACTGGCTTCCGACAGTGTTCAGCTAACCGGGGACGCTAGCAGAACCATGAAGAAAATCGCAGCAGAGGTATCGAAAAACCGAGCACTGAAGAAGTCTGAAGAGGACAATCACGCTGCCTAACGAAACAGATGATTTTACCAGTCGATTGCAACAGCCACGAAAGCATGCAGATATTAAATAGAGACAGGAAGGAATTAGGGACACAGGATGCGAGTGGGCACTGATTCAAAGCAATGGGAAAAGTTGAAAATTGAACCTGGATCTCCTGCTTAGTAGGCAGATGTTCTAAACACTAAGCCATCCGGACGCAATGGTCAGCTCACTTGCATGGGCTACCCTGGCAGTCCTCCCGCCAGAGCAAAATTCTCAACTTATCCACACACTACTGATGAAGTGACCTTGCCCATTATCCTCATTACTCGCGGCATTTCGCCGATTCCACGACGTATATATACTTAAGGAGAGGGCGGCCAATGATCTCTTCACGGCGGATGCACAATAGGCTCGAACTCTTAGGGGAAACGGCAAAATGCCAAGAGTAACGAGGATCATGGGCAAGGGAGACTGTACTAGAAGTGTATGGTGACTTAAAAATTTGGGACTGAGCAATGACCAGTGTGTTTGGATGGCTTAGTGGTCAGTCTGCCTTCGGCATTTCTGAGGCGAGCACCCTTTGTTTGCGTCTCCCCTGTTGCGCTGCTTGCGAGCAAGCACGCGTACCGTCTTGTCTTCGTGCCCGAACTCACCGACCATCATGGAGTTTTCCTATCGTCAAGCTACGATTAAATTAAGATTTCCTTTTGGTCATGAACGACCAAAAGCGTATGGAGTTAAATGGTGTATACGGGACGAGATGCGTCCACCTCCGCAAGATGTTCTCAGAATCCCATTTTCGATCCTTAGTACCATCATGTACATAAAGCAGGCTAATGAAGAGCTATGCGCCGGTGTTGTGCGGCGCCATGCTAACGATCTCAAGTTCCGATACTCTGACGACCATATACACTCCTGGAAATGGAAAAAAGAACACATTGACACCGGTGTGTCAGACCCACCATACTTGCTCCGGACACTGCGAGAGGGCTGTACAAGCAATGATCACACGCACGGCACAGCGGACACACCAGGAACCGCGGTGTTGGCCGTCGAATGGCGCTAGCTGCGCAGCATTTGTGCACCGCCGCCGTCAGTGTCAGCCAGTTTGCCGTGGCATACGGAGCTCCATCGCAGTCTTTAACACTGGTAGCATGCCGCGACAGCGTGGACGTGAACCGTATGTGCAGTTGACGGACTTTGAGCGAGGGCGTATAGTGGGCATGCGGGAGGCCGGGTGGACGTACCGCCGAATTGCTCAACACGTGGGGCGTGAGGTCTCCACAGTACACCGATGTTGTCGCCAGTGGTCGGCGGAAGGTGCACGTGCCCGTCGACCTGGGACCGGACCGCAGCGACGCACGGATGCACGCCAAGACCGTAGGATCCTACGCAGTGCCGTAGGGGACCGCACCGCCACTTCCCAGCAAATTAGGGACACTGTTGCTCCTGGGGTATCGGCGAGGACCATTCGCAACCGTCCCCATGAAGCTGGGCTACGGTCCCGCACACCGTTAGGCCGTCTTCCGCTCACGCCCCAACATCGTGCAGCCCGCCTCCAGTGGTGTCGCGACAGGCGTGAATGGAGGGACGAATGGAGACGTGTCGTCTTCAGCGATGAGAGTCGCTTCTGCCTTGGTGCCAATGATGGTCGTATGCGTGTTTGGCGCCGTGCAGGTGAGCGCCACAATCAGGACTGCATACGACCGAGGCACACAGGGCCAACACCCGGCATCATGGTGTGGGGAGCGATCTCCTACACTGGCCGTACACCACTGGTGATCGTCGAGGGGACACTGAATAGTGCGCGGTACATCCAAACCGTCATCGAACCCATCGTTCTACCATTCCTAGACCGGCAAGGTAACTTGCTGTTCCAACAGGACAATGCACGTCCGCATGTATCCCGTGCCACCCAACGTGCTCTTGAAGGTGTAAGTCAACTACCCTGGCCAGCAAGATCTCCGGATCTGTCCCCCACTGAGCATGTTTGGGACTGGATGAAGCGTCGTCTCACGCGGTCTGCACGTCCAGCACGAACGCTGGTCCAACTGAGGCGCCAGGTGGAAATGGCATGGCAAGCCGTTCCACAGGACTACATCCAGCATCTCTACGATCGTCTCCATGGGAGAATAGCAGCCTGCATTGCTGCGAAAGGTGGATATACACTGTACTAGTGCCGACATTGTGCATGCTCTGTTGCCTGTGTCTATGTGCCTGTGGTTCTGTCAGTGTGATCATGTGATGTATCTGACCCCAGGAATGTGTCAATAAAGTTTCCCCTTCCTGGGACAATGAATTCACGGTGTTCTTATTTCAATTTCCAGGAGTGTAGTAGCTGTTGTGGTTGGTCTCGTTTCGGTCTCCGAACGTTTCGTGTTTTCGAACTCCCGTTTGAGGTGCCGTCGGAGGTTGTGATGACCGCTTTTAAACCTTACAGCAACGTCATCATTCACATTCCTGAAACGTGAAAGACATTCGAAACCTACCATGCCCTCAATTATATGCAGCAGATAAATATTGAATTTGAAAAGCACGTGGGTTATCAGTCCCCTAGACTTAGAACTACCTAAACCTAACAAACCTAAAGACATCACACACTTCCATGCCCGAGGCAGGATTCGCACCTGCGACCACAGCAGCAGAGCAGTTCCGGACTGAAGCGCCTAGAACCTCTTGGCCACAGCGGCTGGCTCACATGCCTTCTTAATTGGTAATTGCCAACTGCAAGGGTGGCTTCATGTACGATGACCAGGAGCGTACTATTTCAGGCTGTGGGCAGGATGGCCATGTCCATTTTGAATGTCTCCGGCACAGACTGGTTGACTCCGACCGAAGAAGTCACTCTCCCTGCGGCGCCCACTGTGTTACCTCTGTCTTACACGTCCATGGCGGGGCTGCCTGCTGCGCCACTGTGAATCAGTTTGCACCGGCGTCGACCCCTCTAGACAACACAATAGACATTTTGCCTGTCTCTCCTACATTGCCTCCGGAAGCAGTACCAACAGCCGATGGCCGTCAGCAGACGCAAGCAGTTTGTTCCAGCCCTATGGTTGGTGATCGGGGAGCTGCGCTGACTACTTTTTTGCCATCTGGCCACGATAGCTAACCGCCAACCGACACGGAACAACATGTAAGGAAGCAACGATCGTCGTGGAAGCGGAAGAGTGTGGCGTTCGCTGTGTTATTCAGTGGTTTGGTATTTAACTAATTTGTAAATGGAAATGATATTCTTATTTTATTACATTGAGTAATTACTAAATAATTTTTCTCCCGGCTAGAGATTTGATCAAGTTGCTAAAGAACTCCAAGTTATCGTCGTGTTAAAGTTGTGTAAGTGTCACTAAATCACAGTTCATACAACAGATTCCTTACAACTATTGATTAAGATGGAAGCACTTATCTTCAGCAAAATGATCGTTAAAACCACCGAATATCAGCCGCTCACAACACTGACGTATGTTACCTGAAACAATATTCATCGCAACTCGTGCGTAATTAATTTCGGCTCCATAAATCAGCTAGAAAAGTTTCTTATAAGGATCGTGCTATGAGCACTGTTTTTAAAGAACCAATCTGATTCGAATCATTCTCATTAAAATGAGTTCGGGACCACCGGTGCACATTTATTTTCACACATTTGTATTACCTTCGGCATTTATTCTGCAGAGTTGCGTAATTTAAATTTGAATTTGCCGCTGAGATAATTGTTAAGATGGCGGCAGACAATTGATAGGGACTTTCTATTGATAGAGCAAATAAGTAAATATTTAAAATGCTTATTAAACGCTATAAAATCTACTTTCGTATTGTGCGCTATTTAGACTTCATCAAGCAAACATCTGATTTGTTTCTAAGGAAAACACAGACAAAAACGCGATACAAATCGCTATCATCAATGGCTGCGCTCCTTGCAGCGGAAAGAAATAATTAACACAGATAATGCTTACTGAGAGAGGAATTAAAGTTACATTAATTATTCACTCATATTTATAATAATAATGAACTCTATTTTCGAGTAATAATTAACAAATAATTACAATTTCTTAACAGACCTCCGTTCGATATGCGTCCGCAACCTACAAAAGCCAACCAACAAAAGGTAAAAACAAAGGAAGACAAACGCAGATCATAAAATGAATTTACAATTATCATTGTCTTTGTATGATATACATCGATATGTCCAATTACATCATAGAATATTATATAAATAATTAATATTTATCATCGTTTTTTCATACGTCGAATAGATAATGCTTATAACTGTTAGAGGCATAATTTCCTCTCGTCGCACTGTCGCCAAAAATTTATCACGTGAATGTTACAAGAGACAACATCGTACCCCATAGCCTCCATCGGATGTGTGCGCAGGATGACCCTCCTACTGATGATGCGCGGTCCTCTGATGCCCTGGTACCTGGCGACGCGACGTCTTTCCCCGCCTCTGTCTCCAGTCAGCACCCGTCTACAGAAACCGAACTCCCACGCTTGCATATCATGTGGTTTCCTCCCTTTCTGCGTGTGACGCACCTCAGACAGTGTCCACTGAACCGACCCTGTGAGATCTCTGTTGGTCCATTACGACCAGGGGACATCGGCTGGTAGGTACTTTTCAGTGTCAATAAATTTTACCGCAGCCGTACAATTTAAGGTATTTTATTTTGTTCTTAAAGCAACCACTGTCGGAAATTCATTTTGCCGTCTTCAAGCCCCATATGCTTTTTCAAATCACCGAACTTATCGTATAGCGCCATAAAGCTGGATATCGTGGATTCCAATCGTTGTACAGATGCTCATACGAAGACGTGACAGCAAGTCAGTTGGGGTGGTGATCCTCCCACGTGACGATATCCTCAGTGATACCGTTGCCTTTCTCCCTGATGCCTGAAGTATGGCTATAACGTTTAGTCGTGTCAGGATCGTCAGCGTCTATGCGCCATCTGGTTCAGGTTGCTGCCACGAACGTTCCACTTGCCTCCCCGAGACAGTCACGTCTCTCTTCCTGGGTCAGCAGGGCGCATTGATCACGGGAGGAGATTTCAACTCTACACAGGCGCCCAAAGACCAACACCCGCATCACTCTCCTTGCGTGGTGGTAGCTGCAATTCTCCAGAACCCCAACCTTGTGGATTCTTGGGAGCATGTTCATGATGATCATCCAGGGTTTACATATTTCATAGCTTTCAGCTGCCTCGATCTTGTTTATATCTTCCGCGATATTGTCGGTGGGTTGCAGGCTGCTGAAGTATGACCCATTGCGTTCTCTGACCATGAAGCATTCATCTGTGCCATCAATCTCTGCCATCAAAGAGTGTGGCGTGGCGATGGACCATGGAAACTGAACACGATCCACCTTACTTCAGCCGACTGCCAACAGCCCATCGAGATCACGTGGATAGACTGTCATCGACGCCGTGATGAGTATCAGTCTGTCCCGTCGTGTTGGGTGCTCTGTGCAAAGCCTGTCCTCTGCAAGGCCTTGATTGGTTATGGAAGGGAGGTCGCGGCGTGGCGGCGACAAAACCAGGATTTCTGTTTCACTTTTCTCAGGGAATGCACTACGACGCCATATTCGTAAGAGCACAAGGCATGGGGAATCATGTCAAGCGACACCTCGCATCCCTCTCTTGCTGTCACCTTGAAGGAGCTATGCTCAGGGCGCGCACACACGACAGGTTAGCGCAGGAGCGTCCAACTACGTGTCACGTGATGGCGTAATGGCGCCACTGTCGGAGGACTTTTGATTAATGTTTTTACGACTGATGACGGGTGGCTATGAGATTCCCAACGTGATGTAGGGTTTGCTCTACACACACATTATGCTATGCTGTACTTCGCACAACGTCAACACCCTGCCAAAATTACGGCGGTTTCCGGACTCTCACACTCGATTCCTGGGGATGCAACGATGGATCTGCTTGCCTATATCAGCGATTACAAAGTCCATGTTGCTGTCCAGACAGCTTTTACGAACAAGTCGCCTGACCCTGGCGGCCTTCCATAGGAGTTTTATCGGATAATTCGTCTCCTGTTGGCGCCGATGTGAACGGAAACTTTTCGGGAGGTGCCAGTAACATCCATAATGCCCTCTGTCACTATCTGGACATAATCGCTGATGCTCACGCCCGTCGTATGTCCTGGCTTTTGGCAGTTCTTGACTTCAGCCAGGCTTTCGGTCGGGTCGATCACGACTACCTGGAAGGGGTGTTGCGCAATGTGGGATGCCTTGATACTACCGTCGGCGCCGTAATGCGTCTCATTCGTTTAGCTACATTCCGTCTACTCCTCTATAGTGGGTGCCTTACGCCTCCCACTTTAATCCCCCATCCGCTACGCCAAGACTGCACTGTTGTATGCTTTCGCCATGGAACCGTTACTCTGCGGCCTCCTTCAACACCTGTCTCGAACGTCTCTCGGTGGCTATGTATTCAGGGGCACTGCTCATGAGGATGATCTCATAATCATTCTTCGTAACGGTGCTGAGGTCAGGGAGCCACTGGTATGGGTTACCATCTATAGTAAAGCTTCTGGTAGCTGCCATGGCTATAGATGTGGGACTTCCTGCGGACAGCACTGCTCCGCTGCATGTAGCTACTACTATCCGATGTTAAGGACTCGATTTCACAAGTGATCTTCGGCGCATGATTGCTCTCAACTGCCAGCGTCTACTGTCCTATGTACGAGCTGGGCTCCTAGATCATCATTTACGAACCCTCGATCTTCTGCAGCAGACCGTATGTAAATGGGTATTTGGCGACACGTATTCCCACGTGGCACAGACACCTCCTATTCCGCCACCCACGGCCCGCCGCATGCTAGCAGCATTGGGTTCATATGTTTGCCACGGCTTTTGGTTCAAGATAAGATGTGAGACCCTCATCCGCTATGCAGGGGCAATTTAGGTCAGTATCATGGCTCTGACAGCGATAGCCCTTTTTGTCAGCTCTCACGCTGTCCTACGTGCCTTACCAGTCTATTGCTGGAGGCCCTTGCATCACACTCTCAGTACCTATCCAGCTTGCGGACGTCTCCCCGCACTTCTTTTATTTCCGCCACTTTTTCCTCGAACTGAGCTATGTCTGTACTACGATACTGCCAACGCACTTGACGTCCACGAAGGCGGCCTATGGCTTTCTTCAGCAGCACTGGTCGCCGAATATGGTTGAGGGGCAGCGTCCCCACATCGACTGGCATGCCGTTTGGCGATCGATGTGCGCTCCTTATCTTGACACTGACGTCCAGTCTGCATGGTACGTTACTGTCAATGGGAAGCAAGTATCTCGGCCACGCTTTCCCGTGGGATTCGCCTCGGAGCCTGTGATGTTTTGGACACAGACGAGCATCGCTTGGTGTGCGGATCTGTGATAGGTGTACGGCTCTTGGTGCGTCAGATGTTGGCCGTAATTATTCATCAGATACCTCCTCACCTGCTGCTCTTTGTGGACTCGGGATACGTCCCGCGAGTGAAGATGAACTCCATGAAGTGGATTTGTGGACACACAGTTCACTACCTGTATGCTGATAGCAAGAAAAATGTCCTTGACTTTTGGCACTTCCTTAATGAACGCCATTCTGCAGGCGTCCGCAATCCCAAATGCAGACAGTTTTTCTCCAGGTTCCTTTGGAGTGTCTTTCTTAATCCACCTCAGAGCTGGAGTGTTGCTGCAATGTGGAGTTGACCCACTGCAATGTGGAGTTGATCCACGCCTTTTCCACTCTTAGAACTGGTTATTCTCTGTTCATCGGAATGTTCTCCAAAAAACTATGCGTCGGTTGTTTCAACGAATCTGGCGACGTGCCCCTCCCTCCTCCTCGCGACGTCCTCGGAGGTATCAATAATAATTGACAAAAAAGTAAATAAATAAATAAGTCATTGATGTTCTTTATATCTCTACTCCATGTTCTCTACAGTTTTCTTGATTTCTGTGGGGAGAGAAAGGGACACAGTGGGTAAGCCTTGGGTTGTGACGCCTGCCCGCCTTGCCCCCATCCGTCCCTTTGGGCACCAGGTAGGAACCTTGAAACAAAAGTGGTCAGATCATCTGCCTAGTAAGTAGGAGACCCGGGTTCGAATCCTGGTTCAGCACAAATTTTCAAATTTTCCCATTGATTTAAATCAATACCAACACGTAGCCAATGTCTGTAATTCCTTTATGTCTTAATTCATAGTGGTTGCTGAATCAAAATGGTGTCTGTTCTTTCGAACGTGTCCGAGAGAACAGAAACCAAATGAATGTTAAATAAAGAATTGTACGTTAGAAGCAGTAGTTGAGAAGAGAGTAACACCGGGTTGTAGCCTCTTTCTGACGTTATTTCGCCTCTACAGTGACCAAGCATTAAAGGAATCGAAGGGGAAATTTGGTAAGAGGACTACAAAAAAAAAAGGAAAAAAAAAGGTTCAAATAGCTCTGAGCACCATGGGACTTAACTGCTGTGGTCATCAGTCCCCAAGAACTTAGAACTACTTAAACCTAACTAACCTAAGGACATCACACACATCCATGCCCGAGGCAGGATTCGAACCTGCGACCGTAGCGGTCGCATGGTTCCAGACTGTAGCGCCTAGAACCACTCGGCCACGCCGGCCGGCTAAGAGGATTACAGAAGAAATAAAAAACATTAATGTTTCCCGATGATATTATAGTACTGCCAGAGACGATAAAGCATTGGAAGAATAAAATTTTTCGTGTCTTCAATAAAGATTATAAGATGAACATCAACGAAAGCAAAATACGAGTAACTGAATGGAATCGAATTAATTCAGGTGAAGCTGACAGAGTTAGATTAGGAAATGAGACAATAAAAGCAGTCTGCGAATTTTGCTGTTTGGGCACAAAAATAACTAACTATTGCAGAAGGAGAGAGGATATAAAATAAAGACTGGCAACAGCAAGAAAAGCATTGCTGGAAAAGCAAAATTTCTTAATCTCGAACACAAATTTAAGTCTTAGAAAATCTTTTCTGATAGTTTTGTATTGAGTGTAGTCTCGTACAGATATGGAACATTGAGGATAAGCAGATCAGACAAGAAGAGAAAAGAAGCTTTTGAAATCTGGTGCTACGAAAGAAAGTTGAAGATTAGACTGGTAGATCGAATATGTAATGAAGAGGTACTGAATCGAATACAGGACAGAAGAAATGTATAGAAAAATTTGATCAACAGAAGGAGTCGGCGGATAGCACACATCCGTGGCGTCAAGGGATCGTAAGTTTGGCAATGGAAGAACAAGCGCCTTAAGTTTCTAAACCTATAATTTGTGTGTGTGTGCGCACTTATGATCAAATGCGGGTCTGAAATTAGAATTTAGATAGTGCAGTGCACCACTTTGGGATATTGGGGTTAAAAAATCGGACCTGCAGTAGGTATCTCCAAGGTAACGATATCATACATCCATTTTCTTCTTATTATGAAAATTAATGTACTAAAGTATCATTCTTGGATACGCCACTCTATAGCGGCTCTCCATGAGGTAGCTTTATCTGTTCTCAAGGGAGAGACTATAACGACTCCAGTACAATAAATAACATGATGCAGCACAGCGAGCAAATTGGCCGTCTTGTAAGGACGTTTCCATTTACTGTAAAGCCCTCAACCTAGCTTACAGGGATGGTCTAGAATTAAGTAATTTTAATTAAGAGAGACAACGTGATGGTCTCTTACACTGACGAGTAAAGGTTGGTTGGTAGGTTGTTCTGGGGAAGGAGACCAGACGGCGAGGTCATCGGTCTCATCGGATTAGGGAAGGACGGGGAAGGAAGTCGGCCGTGCCCTTTGAAAGGAACCATCCCGGCATTTGCCTGGAGCGATTTAGGGAAATCACGGAAAACCTAAATCAGGAAGGCCGGACGCGGGATTGAACCGTCGTCCTCCCGAATGCGAGTCCAGCGTCTAACCACTGCGCCACCCCGCTCGGTTCACTGACGAGTAAACTCCGTTGGTATGGTAATAGCACACGTACACGGGTCGTGCTGCAGACAGTGTTTACCAATGACGAATTCAGCTGAATGAGCGTAGGGAAACTGTGTAAAACTGTACAAGCAAGGCGCTCGGATGCTAGTCCAACTGGACCGCATTGTCCAATACAAAATGTTGGTTACTTTAACGGCAACGCTTGTCGCATAATGTAGAGAATCTTTAGCTGCAACGTTGTACGTGTATTCCTTACTAAGATCCGTGTATCTGAGTGAAATTTCCAAACGACAGAGTTAAGTGGAACGAACAGGCTGTAGCCGCAGCGTTTTCGCATAACGATGTCTGATACACATCCGCCTCGCACGGAACATACGGACTGTTATTCCGCTTTGTAGGAATTCGCCCTAACGGAGCAGCTATTTCGCTGTGGCTTGTGAGACGAAAGCAGGTCAAGAGAGATACGACCACTTAAGCCTTGGCGAACGCAGAGCACAGTCCGCATCAGGTTCTGATGCCATCCTTCGCTTATGGGCAAACCCTTAAAACAATTCAGTAGTGAGGAGGTATTTAGCAACTTAAATTAATCGCGTCTGCTGTTGCATGTTCGTGTTTCTATGCGCTCGTCAGAGTGTATGAAAAATAAAAATATAGACCACAGATACAATTTCTGAAGTGCTATCTTGAAAACATTTTTATTCATCTTTCCATATACGACAGCAGGTTAATGTCTGATAATGTGCTACGATATAGTTATGAAGTTTTTAAGCACAATGACAGCGTCATTTTTATAACGAATTTGGTCAAACTTGTAAACAGATGCAACGTGCAGTTATTTTTAGGAGGCATTTGAAGCGTGTCGTATGACAAGTGTCGCAGAGATGTATAAAGACGAGTATCGTGTAACTATCAAGCAAGTACATCCAAATACAAACAGAACTGATGAAAACTAACGACATTTCAGAACCTCTTCTTTTCGTTTTCGTCTTTCGAGGATCACGTTATTTCGGGTGAGCTTCGTTTCTACTGGTCTTTCTCCTTGTCCAATATTCTTTCATTCTCATACTTTACAACCTTCTTCGTTCTTCTGTGCATGATGATTTTGTTCTGGGTGTAGTTCTGTCCCCGAAACATGTGAAAGCCTGAATCTTTTGTTTAAAAATAACCCTGTTGTATATCTCTGTTTCCTGTATTCCCAATTCTTCCAGATCCCTTTGCACCTCTTGGATGCAGCTTACTTTGGTTCTGTTGTTCACCAGAAGCTGTATTATTTGTTATGCCGGTCCCTTCTAGTGATGTGACCGAAGAACGCGCTTCCTCTTTTCATGACGATGTCTGACATTGTCTCTATCTTCGTGTACAGTTCTTGGTTCGCCCGTCTTCTAAACTGATCATCTTTTGTTCTTCGAGATCCCAATATCCTCCTGACAATCTTTCGTTTCGCCAGTTCTAGTCTCTTAAGTACTCGTGTTCTTACTAGATTAAGATGTTCTGCTGCGTATAAGGCTTTAGGATGGATGACTGTCAGATAATGTGTCTATTTTGCATTGATCTGATAAGGTGAGCTGCGAGTGGCGACGAGAAATTAAAGTAGTGGCTAGAATACGACTGGGGTGCAGGGAAAAAGGAACACGGGTAGGCTATCACAGATGATATTGTGATATTGTCTTGATCATTAGAAGAAGTGGTTAAGAAAAGCACGTAACTACGGAGACCTGTATCTTAATATAGATGTTCATATTTGTATGCTAAATACAGTTTGTTTATTTGTGCTCCTATTGTCTCCCTTCCTGTCAGTCCAGTTTCTATCCATTCTGCCAGGTTCTAAAATCTCTCCATCCTCAGAATTTTCGCTCCTCTATTGTTGTCGATCTAGAACCTGCCTTCATGTTTCTCATACACTGTGTCTTCTCGACAGAGATCTGTAGACCTGCTTTAATCGCATGTCTCCGTAGTTACGTGGTTTTCTTAACCATTTCTTCTAATGATCCCGACAATATCACAATATAAACTGTGATAGTCTACCCGTATACCTTTTTTCCTGCACCCCAGTCGTATTCTACCCACTACTTTCATTTCTCGTCGCCACTCCCAGATCACTTTATCAGCCAAAGAGCAAAGGGGAGAGTTCGTCTCCCTGTCTCATTCCGTTTTTAATCTCGAAGGCCTCTCATTGGAACCTGCCCTTGGATGTTGTGATGCTTTCAGTATGTTTAATCAGTTCACAGGCGTTTGTCTCCAAACTCATCTCCTCTAAAATTCGAAACACTGAAACACTGAATCATAAGCTTTCTTGACGTTTACGAATGTGTGCACGAAATTTTTGCTTCTCCGTTTTTGATACGCAATTACCGGTTTCACACTCAAAATTTGTTCTGCGCACGATCTTCCCTTTCTGAAGCCATCTTGATACTCACCAATTTGCGGCTTTAGTTGTTCGTCCCTTCTGTTCAGCAATGCTTTTGAGAATACCCTATAGACCGCTGGTATTAACGATATTCCTCTGTAGTTTCTAGGCTCCGACTTGCCTCCGTTTTTTGTGTATAGGGTGTATTAGTGCCAGCGTCCATCCCTTCGGAAGCTGCACTTCTTCCCAAATTGTACTTATAATATGTGTCAGTTCGACAATCGTATTCTCGTTCACATGCTTGAAGAATTCTGCAGTCATCCCATCTTCCCCAGGAGCTTTATTATTCTTACAGGTGTTTAAGATGTTCCTGACGTCTTCTACAGTTGGTGGTTCTGAGTCGGGATGTGATTCTTTTTCGTTGTTGCTGAATATCCCAGACGGCGCTTCACAGTTCAGGAGCTCTTCAAAGTACCTGCCTAGGATCTGTTTTCCTTGTCTCCATATACTATCTGTCCTTTATTGTTTTAAAGCTGAGGTTTTGGGGGCTATACTTACCTGAGTTAGTCTTGAATGTCCTATAAAAGTCACAAGTATTGTTTCGGATGCCATCTTCTATTTGAATTATGCGTTCTTTACTTGTATTTTCTCTTAGGATTCCTGATAGTTTGGCAATGTTTTCCCCTACTTATTGAAATGTCTTTACATTTTCTGGCGTTTTCTGGGAGCACCAATCGACTCATGCTTTCCGACTCTTCGATTGCCTTAACTCTTTCTGTTGACCACCATACTTTTCTACTAATCTTCTCAGTAATGATTATGATGATGATTTATGGCGGAGGGCGCTAAACTCCTCGAAGCGAACTGCTTCTTTCGCACTATCAGTCAACGTCATCTGTTAAATGATAAATGAATTTAAACGTGCTCGTACGAGCGCTGAAGGTTTCCTGGGTTCCAGCTGATGCTTCATCTAAAGATAGCGTCGGTAAAATTCATAACGACCTGCTAGAATAAACATGCGTTAGGATTCGTGACGTGTTAGGGATCTCTACCTCTCATTTATTCTTGTCGTTCGTCTTGTGACCGGTTTGATGCGCCCCGCCGTGATTTCCTCTCTTATGCTAATCTCTTCACTTCAGAGTAGTAATCACACCAAAAAAGTCATCAATTATTCCTTTACATATTACAATCTCTTCTTCCCCTATTATTTTTGCGCTATACGGCTCATTGTACCAAGTAAGCTATTGTCTGATGTATTGACACGTATGCTTTCATCCTGTCGCTGCTTTCAGTCACTGTTTCCTATTCCTTTCCTCACAGATTTCTGGGGAGAATCTCATTATGATTGAAGTGTGGACTATAATTATCGAATGGCAACCAAATGTGGTAGATATTCTAATGCGTTAATGCGGGACCGACTTACGTTGAAAAGAAATTACTTCGAATTTTGGGCACCTGGTGCAAATCTGGCTCTTTACGGCATCTCGTTGACGTCTTCGGTTCTCTTATTGGACAAATTGTGTAAGCGGTGGTTAACAATAATATAAACGTTCTGCTGTTTCACTTGTTTGACCTTTTCTGCCTACGTCTCATTCGTAATCAATTACGTATAGAAACATTTCTATACGTCTTTCTTGCATCCTCAGTGCCAAATTTACGCCTGGTGGCTAAAATTAGAACTAATTTTTTCCAGCGTAAATCGGTTCCACATTAACGAATTAAAATATCTACCTAGTTTCGATGGCATACGATAATTACACCCTGCACTTGACCTCTGTGCACAGCTGTACTTTAATGTTATAACCAGCGGGTACCTTATCATTGCACTTAATGTTCAGCATCCATCTGTAACACTAGAGACGCTTAAATTCTGCTGACGTACGATTTGCCGCAATAGTAAGACCTAGACTAGCAGAATAAAGAATAAACACAAAAACTCAATACAAGATTTTCTACCAGTGTATAAAACTGTACAATAAACTACCGAAGGAGATTAAAGCAATTGCTAAAACAAACTTATTTAAAAAGGCAGTTAAAAAGTACGTGATAAGCAATGTATTCTACACATTGAAGGATTTCTTAGATAACATAAATATTTCCTGACGATGGCCCAATAAGTCCAAAAGCTAGTTTGAAATATACAAAAATCAGAATCCATAAAAACGATACTAAAACATCTAACGTTCCACATAATACCTTCACTCAATATTCTTCTTTTTTTCCTTTTCTGGAGAAAGTTACTCCCTAAGCCATGCAGCGTAAAACACTAACACCTTATCCTCTTCGTGAGCTCAACATCTCACTCACTGACGTACTAACTCAGTGTTTCGGGCTAGCAAATCAGAAGCTGCGGTACACAAAATGGTTCTGACATCAGCTGATAATTCGTGCAGTGATATGAAACAATGCGTGTATGATGTGTATAGTGTGTACGGTGACTGGGAGTGAGAAATGAAGAGTGTAGAATTGTTCTTTTCCATTATTATATATATATATATATATATATATATATATATATATATATATATATATATATATATATATATATATATATAACTTAGGTTTTCCGTGGTTTCCCAAACATGCTTCGAGGAAATATCAGGATGGTTCCTAATATAAGACCACGACCGGCTACTTGTCCCATCCTTGTCATGCAAGACCTGTAAGTCAGTAAATGTCTATACATGTGAATTACTTTATTTATATTGTTCTTAAATTGTAATATCAGGACGTGTCCAGCATTAATAACTTGAGTACACAGTACTAATGTTCCACAATAATATTCATTTAATAGTTCATTATGAACCGGCTTTCCGCTTCTTAGACGATCGTCAGATAACTTAATACTAAATAGATAGTTCACACAACTTCAGCGAGTATTCATAGCTATACAAATACTGTTGCACAAAGATATGTGACATTTAATGAGTGTATCGACACAAAACGCAAGCATAATGTAATTCTGTAGAGAATCTGAACAGATAAATCTTATGTTACAGTATATTCAAACATTAGAAACTATATGAATGAATAAGCCAAATATATTGTACAAGTGAGTAATGGCACAGACTACTATGTCACATGGACAAACTGGTGAATGTGATGAATAGTTCGAAAAAAAGGGGAAGGGTGGGGAGAAAGAAGTCTATGGAGTATTTTGTGTCCAATATCTTCATAAAAGAGATCTACAGATGACTAAAACTACTACTACTGCTTCTACTACTGTTACTACATTCGAAAAGATGGCGGTTCAAATCATTGTCCAGTCGATGTGGGGTAATTCGTAGTTTCACTAAATTGCTTAAGGCGAGTTGTTGCTTTCAGTAGGACAATGCAGACTTACTTCCATATCTTTCCCTAATTTTAGTCTGTTCCGTCTCTAATGACTTGTCGCCAACGGGACGTTGAATCCTATAACTGATTATTTGCTTTCAGTTCTCTTCGTTTACATTTCTTCGTACAGTCCGTGATTCATTTCCTTATAATGCTGAGGTTTAGATGTTCATTTTGAGAAATTTTTCTCAAATCAAGACTTCTTTTGGTGATGGACGCTTTCTCTAGCTTCGAGCTTCTTCTTGAGTCAGTCTTGCTTTATTTTACTTGCAACGTAGCAGAACTTTCTCACTTTGTCTACACCGTGAATCCCAATGCTCACATCATGTCTGCTACTCAATACTTTCGTTTTTATTGGTGTAGTCTGAATCCATAATTTATTCTCACAAGACTGTTCATTCCATTCAACAGGTTCTGTAATTGTTCCTCAATTTCACAGATAACAGTAACATCACCAGTGAATCCTACCGTTGATATCTTTGCATCCTGAATTTTAATTCCACTTCTGAACATTTCTTTTAAGCCCTTCATTGCTTTCTCGATGTAAATGTTGAAGCGCAGAGGAGAAAGACTGCATTGCAGCTTTACGCCTTTTATTTATTCGAGCACTTGTCTTATGGTCTTCCATTCTTATTGTTTCCTCTTGGTTCTTGAACACTCTGTATATTACCCATCTTATACCTATACCAAACATGTTGCTGTATCCTATGCTATCGAGCTCGTTTCTAGGTCGGAAAATCCTGTGAAAGTGTTTTAATTTGTACTACGTCTTGCCTCATTCTTCAAGCGCGAAGATAGAAGTGCCTCTCTGGTGCCTTTACACCTCCTAAATTAAAGATTATCGTCATTTAACAGACCTTCAATTTTATTATCAATTCTCCTGTATATTATTCTTGCCAGCAACTTGAATGCATATGCTGTTAAGATTGGTGTGCGGCAGGACTCAAATTTGTTCACCTTTTTTCTCTTAGGAATTATATGTTATTCTTATGAAAATCTCCATTCTCTTATATTCTAGACACTAACTTGAATTACAGTTTGCTTGCCACTTGCCCCAGTTATTTTAAAAATTCCTAAGGAATTCACTTATTTGACTGCGAATCTTCCAATGCTCTGTGAAACTAATACTGAATCTCCAGTGCGTAAGGATTGTTCTCAGTCACCTTTCTTACAACTATATTTTTACGTCCAATTTCTTTGATTATTGTTTTTACGGATGTCCACTCCTCTTCCGTTGAACTGCCTACGGTGGTGCTCATGATCGTTTTACCCACAACCCCAGAAAATAATAAAACGCACATCATTATTCAGTACTTCAGTAGCTATCCCTCTTCGTTGCACATCGTTTCTTCCAGACTTTCCTTCTACGTTTCAGCCGAATCTCTATCGGTTCTAAATTGTGATTAAAGTCTATACCTGCATCTGGGTAAGTATCATTAATTTAGCAGTGGTACGAAGCAGACTTTATGTAGAAATAAAAGCAATAATTACATACTTTAACGACATTCTTGCAGATGGTGTACCTAACCACTTAATTTTATTAATTAGAATTCCTGCGCTTAAGACCCTTATTTCGTTTTAGCAAATGTAATTAACGTAAATTCACTACCCCAATTGGAAAGTATAATAAATCTATCATCAAATAAATAGTTTGTCGGAAGCGCATTTAATATAGTACAACACATACAAATAGCTTCCTAGTGTGCAGCAACAAGTTGTTCAACACAGTCTACGTGGTGAAATCTATCATATATCTCACACGAGACACAAGAAGAGTCATTTGTGACAATCTCTCTCAAAGGAATTCTGTTAACATGATGTGGTCGCTCAAACATTTCGAAACTGTGATTACTATTGTTGATATTTTTGTTTATTATTTAATATCCCCTGGGTCCCAGCCTACATTGCTGAAGTCCTCAAGCACACCTCTGATGTCGCTTGATCTGGAGGCAGCTGGTTCGAATTCTGTAAGCTGCAAAAAAAATTTATCAAAGTATTTGACTGATAAATGGAGATGTGGTTTTATAAAAGTCGTGCCACCTGTCTTTGGGCTAATGGCCTGCGTTAAATCATACAACTCTCCACAACATTTCGTACTGTGAGAGAATACGACAGTAGAATACGACACGTTGGTATTAATCTGTTCGTTAGACATAGACGTTAGCCGGCCGGTGTGGACGAGCGGTTCTAGGCGCTTCAGTCTCGAACCGGGCGACCGCTACTGTCGCAGGTTCGAATCCTGCCTCGGGCATGGATGTGTGTGATGTCCTTAGGTTAGTTAGGTTTAAGTAGTTCTAAGTTCTAGGGGACTGATGACCTCAGATGGCCGGCCGTGGCGGCCAAGCGGTTCTAGGCGCTTTAGTCCGGAACCGCGCGACCGCTACGGTCGCAGGTTCGAATCCTGCCTCGGGCATGGATGTGTGTGATGCCCTTAGATTAGTTAGGTTTAAGTAGTTCTAAGCTCTAGGGGACTGATGACCTCAGATGTTAAGTCCCATAGTGCTCAGAGCTATTTGAACCATTTGACCTCAGATGTTAAGTCCCATAGTACTCAGAGGCATTTGAACCATTTGAGCAGAGACGTTAAATCTCTTAGAGTTCGGTGCTCCCCTTTCCTTTCATTCTGTACTCATTCATAAAAAGAAAAATATTGTGAAGAAGCATTTATCTGCGAGGTACATACACACAATACCACTTTGTAACAGTGTTTAAAGAAGTGGCAACGCATGAAGATTGTAGGAATATCTGCGGAGGATCGACGCTTAGTGCAAGGATTGGCAGTTGACCCTAAAAATAAGTGAATGTAGCATATTGCTCATAAATAGACGAAAAGACCCATTGTTATATGACAACTCGATTGCAGAACAGTCACTGGAAACAGTCACATACATTAAACATCTGGGCGTACGCGTATGGAGCGATTTGAAGCAGAACGACCACATTAAAGCAATCGTAGGGAAGGCTGATCCAGACTGAGATTCGCTGGATAAATCCTCAGGAAATGTAGTCCACCTTCGTTCCACCGATACTTGAGTACAGCTCGCCAGTCTCAGAATCCGATCAGACGGGACTGATCGATGAAACAGAGAGTAGCCATGAAGAGAAACGCATTTCCTCACAGGTTCGTTTAGTTTGCGCGAAGGGGTCACGGGGATACTCAGTTCCAGTAGCACACACTACAAAAGAGGCATTGCGCAACACGATGTGTTTTACTTTTAAAATTCCAAAACTGTACGTTCCTAGAGTAGTCATCCAATATGTAGCTTTCTCCTACGTATATATTGCGAAAAGACATTGACGGTAAAGTTAGAGCTCACACGGGGACTTACCAACAACCGTTCTTCCCGCGGACCTTTCGGGAGTGGAACAGAAAAGGCGAGTAGGTGTAGTGTTACACAAAGTACTCTCCGCCACACACCATAGCGCGGCATGCGCAGTATAGATGTAGATGTCGACCCGAGAAAGCCAAAGGCAAATCATCTCGACAAAAATGTTGCCCAGAATGGCAATACGGCACTGTCATATATTTCCCTACCTTCACTCGAGTCTAGGCTTCTTATAATCTCAGATAATTTCATTACTTTATTAAAAGAATATGTCACCTCCAACTTTAAAATCTGATTAAAAAATTGTCCTTCAGGATTTTTTTTTTTTTTTTTCGTGTGGCTCATGAGTTCAGGTGATGCCTCCTTATGCGAGACACTAATTTGAAGTAGCTGCAACATTTTACAGTGCAAACTGACTCAAGCATGCTGTGAGATGTCATCTACTTCTTTTCAAGCCTGCATCACTAATTTCTTAGAATGACCGCAATTAAGAACAAGGTTTGGCTCATATGGTTCTGAGCACTATGGGACTTAAAGTCTGAGGTCATCAGTCCCCTAGATCTTAGAACTACTTAAACCTAACTAACCTAAGGACATCACACACATCCATGCCCAAGGCAGGATTCGAACCTGCGACCCTTGCGGTCGCGCGGTTCCAGACTGAAGCGCCTAGAACCGCTCGGTCACAACGGCCGACCAGTACAAGGTTTGCCCAAATGAGAAAGATACTACAGTTTTATGTAAGGAAATTTTAATAATAGTATTACTGTTGGAACAGTACCACTATACATAATAGCTTTTGACACCGATCCCAGAGCTTAGGATGGCTTCAATGTAGAAACTCTTAGTCTGAAGCAAATGCAAAATTACCGCTATAAACTTTTGTGAGGAAAAAAAAAAAAAAAAATACGAAGTGGGTTGCTGACGGAATCAATTTTGCACTGTGTCCTGCACAATCTTGTCACAAGTACTTCTGACCTTATAGAGATTGTTTTAAGAGGCCGAATATATGCGAGTCACGTGGGGTGATGTCGGAGCTGTAAGGAGAATGCTCCAGGACCCCGCATCGAAATTTTTTTAAGGAGCTCGAGGGTCTTCTTGGCCAGATGTGGCCGAGCGCTGTCATGGAGAAGCACTATCCCACGCGACTGCTTGCTCATGCGTCTTGTTCTAGAAGGTCTGTTTGAGTCTCGGAAACGTGTTGCAGAAATGCTCAGCGTTAACTGTTGCACCCCTTGGAAGAGGTCCTCCTCTGTCAAAAACCAAACTGAGCATCACTTTTCCGGTCTTCAGGGCAGACTGCGCTTTCTTTGGAAGAGGAAGCAGGGCTGCAATCAGTCCCTGCTCATCCCTTTGGAGGCAAGGTCGAAGTGTTGACATCACGTTTCACTACAAGCCAGTCCGCCCCTGGTAGCTGAGTGGTCAGAGCGACAGAATGTCAATCCTAAGGGACTGGTTTCGATTCCCGGCTGGGTCGGAGATTTTCTCCGCTCAGGGACTGGGTGTTGTAGTGTCCTAATCATCATCATTTCATCCCCATCGACGCACAAGTCGCCGAAGTGGCGTCAAATCGAAAGACTTGCACCCGGCGAACGGTCTAGTCCTACAATTAATTACAACAAGCCAGAATGTGAGCAATGAAATCCGTTCCTTAATCTGCGGATGCCAACAAATGGATCATTCAAACATCCATTCTCGCGGTCTCTGATTCTCTGAAAGATGCTGGGATAGCAATTGCGCACAAACTTTGTCACACCGAAGCGTCTCGTGGATTATGTGCTGGACACTGCTTTTGCTTATCCAGAATTCAGTAGCAATGTCACGTGTGCACAGCCCAAATAACGGCACTGGTGCTGACAATGAGCGCCGTCCAGCCTAATAATGCTGACGTCACCGGAGTATTGTGTGCCGTGCAAAACACTGCTCTCCGTATACCTCTTTAATTCTGCGATTTATTTGCGAAGCATGCTCCCCTTCTGCGCGAAGAAAACAGATAACCGCTCTTTGTGCTGCTCTGGAGGAATCCATCAAGCAGTGGACTGCGAGAACAATTCTCCAGAAATGAAGAAATTGCTGCGAAGCCGTTAACACCGGTTCTGCGACTGGGAATACCACCACACAATCTCTGGGGAAACACATTCACCAACTGGGATTACATGCAACGCCGCTACAGCGAAGGTCTCATTTTTAGTTGGGCATACATTATACGACGGCCGTTGTGAAGGTTGTCAGCAACCCATTGTTAAAATTCTAGTTCTAAAAGTGTAACAAAAACAACAGCAAGATCGTAATGTACAGGCTTTACAAGACATGCTGTCATATTTTGAAGTCACTAGCGTCGATCACATAATCACAGACAGTACTTACAAAATGGCCGACGTCACTGTCTCCTTTAGACAGTCACTTCGTTTACGTGCAACAAATCGTCCGAAAGACGAAAACCGAATTTCGGAAACAGTTTTTCCCTGTCGTGTTTACACGTTAAGGTCTGAAGCGGGTTCGCTAGCCCAGTTAAATATGGCGTCTGGAAAGCAGATGATCCAGTTTCTGATTCAGCCAACACAATTGTTATTTCTCTTCACTTAAATATTACAGGCAGAGAGCTTCATGCTCAGTCTAATAGATTTGCTTCTCCTTCACTGCACAATAAGTCCATATTAACCGAATAATCTGAAAACAAGATGTAACTTGACAATTCAAGCATGTTTGAAACCGGCTGCGTTTACATAGGAGCGAAAATCGATTGCTGAACTGGAAAACCGGCAACTAGAAGTAGTTTACCAGTATCGGTTTCGAAGTGTTGACCTGACCACCGAGAAGCGATAATGGAAAATCGGTTTACGAAATCCAGTCTTGGGTGCCCCATGTAAACGGGGTGAGTATGCTTCATTGAATTCCTTGTTAAAGAAGTGTGCTGCTCAAATTCACCTCAGACTTCAACAAGCATAGGAAAATGACTGCGTGGACGCTAGCAGTGTTGAGAGATGAACGAAACATATCAAACATCGAAAAATGAGTAACCAAGAGAAGCCTCGTTCCGGTTGCCTTCGAACTACAACCACGGAACACGGAAGGGAAAGATTGTGTGTGATTTTCTCGTACCTTCACAAACCATGAATATTGCCAACTGCCGGGGCAGAAGATTGTCCGGTAAAAGAGTAACGTGCGTCATCACACTGCTCATGTCACTGTGTAGAAAATCAGTACATCTGTGTAGCAGACGTACCAACTCTCCCGATTTAAGCGGGAGGCTCCCGATTTTTCCCTCTTCCTCCCGATATCCCGACAGTGAAGACCGATCTCCCGATTTTCAGATCAGTTTCAACACTTTCCTTACCATTTGAAAATTCTGCGCCTTCGATATATTGGTGGATGACAAGGTATGGCTGCTACTTGTCTATGTTAACTTGGTAGATTGGTGCGGTGGCTGTCGGGAGCGGCAGTAGGCGTAGCTCGCGCTTCGTGTCTACAAGGAAGTAAGGCCGGTATTACACTATCAAATTTCTTTGTCAAAGATTTGATCAAAGATGTGATCAAATATTCCGTCCAATATATTTGACAAAGATCTTTGATGTAGCGCTAGAAGGGGTATTACACTGTCATCAAATTTTTCGTCAAAGTTCAAGATGGCTGACAACTTGTTATTAACCGCAGGAGTTGCACGTACCGCAATTGCATTGTGTGCACATGCGGAAAAGAAGTGGGGGATAAACAGGAACCGTTCCATACATACGAGGTTGACAGTCTTAAATTCCTGGGATTACAACTTGATAATAAATTCAGTTGGAAGGGGCACATCACAGAAGTGCAGAAAGGGCCTTACGAAATCTGTATTTGCAATTCGAGTGTTAGCAGACATAGGCAACATAAAAATGAAAAGCTTGCATACTTTGTCTACTTTCATTCCATAATGTCATATGGGATAATATTTTGGGGTAAATCTTCAAGTCAAACAAAAGTTTTCAGAGTCCAAAAGCGTGTAATACGTATTATTTGTGGAGTAAATTCACGGAAGTCCTGCAGAAACCTCTTCAAAGAACTGGGTATACTAACTACTGCCTCTCAGTATATTTACTTCTTAATGAAATTTGTCGTAAATAATATATCTCTTTTTCCAACAAACAACTCAGTTCATACATACAATACCAGGAACAAAAATGATCTGCACAAGGACTTAAAAGCACTTACTTTAGTTCAAAAAGGGGTCCACTACTCAGGAACACTCATCTTCAATAATTTGCCAGCAAACATAAAAAATTTAGTTACAAATAAAGATCAGTTTAAAAGGAGCCTGAAAGACTTACTGCTGGCCCACTCTTTCTACTCCATTGGCGAAATTTTTAATAAAAACTAATGATGTATTTATTCATACTATTTGTATTGTTATTTCAGCTTAAAAAAATCGACATGTTCCACATCCACGAGGATCTCCTCAGCACGGATCTATGGAACGAAAAACTAATCTAATCTGGGTGAAGCCGTGGGTTTTACGACGACACGATAAAAGCATTCAACAAAACTTGTTACGTGAGCTTACAGTGGAAGACGTCAACTCGTACATCAATTACTTAAGAATGGATGAGCATACATTTCTGTATGTGCTCAATGAAGTGCATCCTCGTATCACAAAGCACAATATTCACTTAAGAACTGCTACATCTTCAGAAGACAGGCTCACTATAACACTCCGATTCCTTGCTACAGGAGAGGGTTATGTTAGGTTGGGTCAGGTTAGGTCTCCAATCTTCTTAATCTATTTTTGTATTCAGGGTGCCTCACGTTGTAAAGCGCCTCATCAGGTTCAGACATCTCTATTAATTTTTTAGTTGTCGGCACACACCAATTGTATTTACCGGCAATGGTTATAAAAACACTACAGACGACAGAACGCTGCAGCGATGCTAGCGCTCCATGTGGTAACATGTCACATTGCAGTGAACAGAAGACAAGCGGTTTCTTTGATCAAATATACAGCGAGGCCCTAGATTTGATCAAATATTGGACGACATTTGACAAAGTCCCTATTACAATATCAAATATCTTTGACAAAGATAGTGGACAAAGATTTTGGACAAAGAAATTTGATAGTGTAATACCGGCCTAAGGAACTTATCGTTGGCAGCGTTCGGAGACAAATGAATATCTTTCAATTAGTGCCAATTTCCTCCGCTTCTGGTAGCACCAGCGCAATCGTAAAGTGATCGTGGACAAGGAGTAGTCGATAGTTGTTCCAAGCGAAGTGATTAGCATTGTTGTGTCTAACAGGCAGTGTTGCCAAGTTAGGCACTGACTAGCGAAAGTGAACACTTAGATACAGAAGGTGATATTCTTCATTCTCAGTTCTGTAACTTTCAGCTGGAAGAAACCAACTTGGCAGCAGAGAGAATTCATGTTCAGTGAGCGTTGGCAGGTCAGAAGAAATCGGCTGATGGGGTTCTTCAATATGATAAACTTGTTAAGGTTATGCTGGCTATTTTGTCAATTCCACGTAGTAATGCGGAATGTGAGAGAATTTTTAGCACAGTTACAAAGACCAAAACTCAGTTCAGGTCCATGCTTTCAGAAACGTCTTTGGAGAAATTTTTGATTTTAAAATCGGTTAAAAAGGCAAGTGCCTTGAGCAGAAATTAAGTTCAGAGTTTTTGAAGAAGGCTAAGTCAGCTAGGGGTGTGCTGAATAAGTAACTACCGTAGCCAGACAAATTCAGACTGATAAGCAATTCAGATTATTTGCTAAGCCTAACATGTACATCCTGTATAAAACTGATTTAAATTAGGGAAAGATGTCTTACGGATATATGGGTTGCATTATGAAATGAAAACGTGTGATCATTTAACAGTGATTTATTCATGCAACAACTGTGCTAATGTCAAAACAGAAATCTAATATCCGTTGTTTCCTCGGATCGTAATTTCGAACTGTAGTTCTCCCGAGAGTGCTTCATTTGAATGTGTGTGAATCCAAAGAAACCTGCAGAGCTCATCATTCATATTGTTCAGCATGTTGAATGACAAATTATACAGTCCGAAGGCTCAGGTATGTCCATTATTTAGTATTTATATGTAAATAATAAGGCAAATGTAATAGAATTGTTACAGTTATTGAATTATTGCAACTTTAATCGTCAGGGATGTGTTGTAATTCACAATAGTACACCACTAAAATTCTCCTGATTTTTCACTTTTGAAAGTTGGTATGTCTGGAGTAGGAAGCTCTTCCACATCCTCCCTATAGCCCCAACTTGGCAGCCTACGTCTAACATGTTTTCTGTTTTGTTGAGGAACAGCTGTGAGACCAGTGCTACTAGACGATAGTGTGTGTTTCGTCAACTGTTCATGTCATTTTTTCGTCATTTCTTCACGAAATTCCCTGTTTTCTATACAATTCATAACTTACTATAGTACGTAAATCACCGAAAAAATAATTTCAAAGGAGCACATTTGTTTTACTTTCGCAGAAAAGGAGTAACGTATTGAGAACTTGAACATCGGCGTGAAAAATAAACGATGTAGCAAAAGCTTTCGGGATTCCGCCAACCACACTGTCGATAATCGTGAAACAGAAAGGATTACTGATGTGTATCTGAAGGTCGGTGGCGGAACCCTACGGGTTGAGTTCCCGAAGAATGTTTCTTGAAATGGCTTAGTCAGTGTCAAACCTTTCGAGGGTTATATGCTGAAAGAAGGGCTTGTTCTTTAGGCTGGTCGTCGAAGCGTCTGCACTGGTGAGTGGTGGTTCAGTTACTTTAAAAAAAAGACATAACTCCATTTCTAAGGAGATTAGTGGAGAAAATGGAATCACTGATGACACACGGGAAGAGGGACATTATTGTCTCAACATACTTATGCCATGTGTTTGTTGCACATTTCTGTCGGCATTGTTACTAAAACAATACTGATCGCTTTTCCCGTTTTCTTCAATACGGCAATATTTCCAACCAATGCAAATTTTACAACTAAAAATTACTTCTTTTTTTAAAAAAAGGTTTATTGAAAACGAGAAATTTTGGTACTGCTGCTATGGCTAATTGTTGTTTCGGTTTTTTTACTGGGTTATTAGTAAAAAATAAAAAAAAACATGTTATAAACGAGACCAAACAAATACCGAAAACTATCGGTTATTCAGAACTAAAATACCGGTAACGGTTTTAATGCGGCAGTTTTTCTCATTCCTATCAGAAAGGAGCTATCGTGTTTGGATTTTTTTGTGACCACACCGTGAAATTGCTCTATTTGTTGGTGTGTCAACGTGGACTGTCGAACTTGTCTGTTTACGGGGTAGTTTGTACCACTCGCACTCATTATCACAAAAACGAGCTAACCGAGGTGAATCAGAGACAAGCCAGTGTAGTCGGTTTCAGATCCGGCAGGAATTTCTGCTGTCAGAGAATGCATCTTAACCACTGTCCGAGTGGACAATTCCGAGGGAATTGTATGCAATGGGTATTGCAAGAGACCATTGCCTACAACATCACATGAAGCTGCACTTCTTAAGTGGACGAAACAACTCAAAACCGGACAGCAGCTGACCGGAGGCGTGTTGTGTAGTCTCAAATAGTGGGAGTCACAATTTTACCTCTTTTCAATGATACAAGGTGTTGGGTACACCAACAGACCTACGAAGTGTTTAACTAACAGTGTGTGGAGGATAAACTGGAGATAGGAGGTTTTGCGTTGTGACTTGACTCTATGTACCATGAACATAAACCCGGGTTTTCTGTTTCAGCAACCACCCGCCTGGATAGCCGTACACTGCTTCTGGAATCGATAGGTGCGCCGATCCCAGGCAGAATCCGCCCGGAGGGCTAATGACGAAGATCGATGTGCTGGCCAGCCTGGATGATGTTCTTAGGCGGTTTCCCACATCCCACTAGACCATTACTGGGTTGGTACCCAAGTCCGGCCTCAGTTACACGTTTGGCTAACATTTACAAAACTTTCGCTCACTTTCCCATAGGTTACACTACGGTCAGCAGTTGCGGTACACGTATTCCGTCCTGGGAGGAAACGGGGTGCCGACAGGAAGGGCAACTGGCAACCCCTTAAAGTTAACCTGGCCAAAACCAATTATAAGCATTCCGACCGTGCCCCCATGTGGGACAAAGCCACAGGAATATGATGATGATGATTACTGTTTCAACAAACGCGGTCACCAAATGTCAACCTTTTTTCTACATCAGTGTGCTGTGGACACTCCAGTCTTTTAGGACAACAGACGTGTTCGTATGACAACAACATCCATATGTTCCTGGTTCGACGAACTCTCAGGCACTCTATCACACCTCGACTGGTCTTCTAAATCATCCGACCTTAAGAGCCACAGAAAAATTCTTGGAAGTGTTCGAAACAGCGAATGAAATTTAGTAACCTATATCCCTGCAATTTGGTAGCTCTAAGAGATCTAATCATTAATAAGTGGCTTTAAGTGAATTTGTACACCTGAAGAAATTTTTGGACTCCATTTCTCGCCGAAATGAGGCCATTATTAAGACTAGGGACTGTGTTACACGATATTAGCGTGATGTCTCCTGGGAGTGACTAACTTTTTGTCCGGTATGCCGATATGCTTCTAACTGCTAATAATTTTGATGTTTGCAATAAGAAATAAGTTCGACCAAATTATTATTTTTCTATTTAGTTATAAATATCTTGCTGGTAGAAACATACGAAGTCTTGTCAGAAGTCTGATTAGCAAATCAGTAAACTGATTCTTACTAACACAATGGAATTCATAGAATTGCATTGTCTGATATTTATAAGTAATTAGCAACTGTAGTCTTTTCTACGAATGGGCCCATACCCGCTGTGTGTTTCTTCAGTGAAGTTATTTTCCTTCTTAATGGCCCATTTATTCCTTTTTGACGTATGGATTTCATGTTTGAGATACTTGTGCTCATAACTATTATGGTAGTGCTAAATCCGTATTAAGGACGCCATCACTTGTTGCTTCTTCCACACAGGTTTGTGTGGAATATGTGATACTGTATGAATTACAATTTTCTTTTATTTTGGTGTGGTTTGATACTGATCAAGACGGGGACGTAGGAGAATCATTTAATCCTTAAATAATGATAAAAGGTGGTTATTTTAAGAGTAAACAAACAGCCTGGGCAGTAAATGACGTCCCTCAAATAATTAGCAATAAATGATCTGTTGTTAAGTGACGAGTAGACTGGCAGATTTTCTTGAGCGACACTATGGTGACCGAAAAGAGCTAAGTGCTACAGAGGTTATGGATTTTAGTCTGGATAGGACAGTTCTCTGTAATTTTGAGTTCCACAGCATACGCGTATTTTATAATGCTTTTTTCCTTGTGAGGGAAATATTATTGTTATGTCTATTACGACATATAGCATCTCCATTCCAGTTCTGAGACGCAAGCTGACGTGACTTACGGCACTTCGACCTGCGTCTCACTTCCGGTAGCAGCCATCCTGTTTAATACCAATCACGAGCAGGACTGTAAGAGTAACGAATAAATTTTGGACCGTATGTATTCGGTATTGTCGATACTCACACAAGGCATTCGTTACTCTTTACTTTTGTTATTAAACATCATTACTGAAGTAGTCATTGCACTTACGCATCCTTTTTAACTTATTTTGTATGTACAGCCCTGCTAGTGGGATTTATTTCAAGAACAGATTTTTCTCTTCGATATACTGATGAACATTCACCAAGGCTGAACTGACATTAATGGTAATACGAGGGGCACTGAGTAAGTAATGCAACACATTTTTCCCTCGGCCAATTTCTGTTGAAAAAAGGGGAATTTTCTGTGGGAAATCGGAATATTTCCACTTCAGGCTCTATAGTCTCATGAAGTTCCGATAGGTGGCGGCGCTATACGTAGAGCTCAAAATGGCATCTGTAACGGAGGTGTGCTCTAAGCAGGGAGCTGCCATTGAGTTTTTCTTGGCAGAAAACCTGAGAATGGCTACGGAGACCTGGCAGACAAAAGAAGCCCGGTGAGTCGTTGGGCGACGCGTCTGTCATTATCGTAACAAGGTCGCGCAGGCCTGAGCGATCTCCGCGTGCGGGCCGGCAGCACACAGCTGTGACTCCTCCGGTGTTGGAACGTGCGGACACTCTCATTCGAGGTGATCGACGGATCACAATTAAACACTTCGCTGCACAACTGGACGTCCCCGTTGGTAGAGCCGACACACTCGGAGATGGGGCCCCTCCACGCCCGCACCAACGTGGTGAGCAAACCAAAAGTTCTACTGTCACCTCCGTCAGCATGTTAGTTATCTAATAGGTGGATCGCATGATGCTGGACTGTGATGTTATCCGTGCGTCTGGTAAGACTACGCATTAACAAGGTCCATCAGGTGATAGATAGTGGACGAAACGCGAATGAGGGTAGCGATTTGAAGAGCAGAGGGAAAAAAGTGCCAAGGCTCGTGCCGTGGGAAAAAAAAACCTGGGATGGGTAGTAAGAGCAGTAGTGGCTTACTAGCTGCGATAGTTCATGCAAGGTTGGGTTTGTTAGTATGGGTATCACGCACCATTACCGTGCCGGGCGATGGCGATGTATCCAAGTTTTCTGCAGCGCTGCATTCCTGGAAAAATCAGGATCGTTATATATTAGTGGGAGATCGGCCATAGATCATCTCACTGTGTAGGGGGTGTGTGGAGCTTGTCTGCATGTAGTGTACGGTACGGCTTCCCTGTGTGGTGCCAGTTATTCGGCAAGTGTGTTCCAACTGGATATCCAGTAATGGTGGCTGATTAACAGGGGCTCACCTGTACCGTTGTGTTTGCGTGTACTTGGCCATACATGTTAGGCTCTTACAAGCATGTCTTTTGGTCTTTTGTTTCCATCTATGGTTGTGGTCGTGGTTCCCCATATTCAGAATAAACGGGTTTTGCGAATGTCTGGAGTTTCTGTATAGTCCTTTGGTGAGTTTGTGGATTACCTCTGTGAGAGTCTCAAGTCGGTATTCCCGGTGAAGGTCCGCGATGCGTGTGTATCGTGGAACATTGCTTATGATTTTGAGTACTTTGTTTTGTATGATCTGCAGACGGCGCAGGCGTGTGGGCGCAGCGTATCCCCAGACAGGGGCTGCGTACGTCATCAGGGATCGAATAACTGTCTTGTCCATGGACCTCGACACCCTTCTGTTCAGTGTGCTACGCCTGTTGAGCATAGGGTAGAGCTGTTTGAGCCTCGCGCTTGCTCGGTTGGTCGTATGTTGTATTTGTATGTGGTTCCCCCCCCCCCCCCCCCCCCCCACACACACACACCCCAAGAGTAATTTCCGGTCCTGCCAGACACCGAGGTATTTGACTTTCTCGCGTAATAGTATTGGGCGTGCGGTTCGTCCACCAGTTACTCAAGGGTGTCTGACCGCTGGGTTTCTGATCCACCCTACAGTCCGGATCTGGAACCTTCTGACTTCCACCTGTTTGCCCCAATGAAGGATGCACTTCGTGGGGAGCAGTACGTGGATGATGGGAGGTTACTGATGCAGCAAGAGGTTGGCTCCAACGTCGATCAGTAGAGTGGTACCATGCGGGCATTCAGGCCCTCCCAGTAAGGTGGCAGAAGGCTGTCGCATTGGACGGAGGTTATGTTGAAACCTAGGGTTTCGTAGCCAAAAGAATGCGAATAATATGGTGCGTTGGAAACATAAATAAAACCAACCTTGAAAAAAAGTATTGCTTTACTTGCTGAACGCCGCTCATAACTGAAGTTGCAAGACCTGAATTTGTCATATTAAAATAATTCTGTGCTGAATCACCACGGCATTGCCTCACGTAGGCCGCTACAGGCAAGCTCAGTAATTTTGTCGTACTGTGGCCGGCCTCTGCAGTGTTGCGGCACGGCGATATATGGTCGCCGGCTGTCGTGGGCCTGCGACCCCAGACGTCAACATGGCGTTTCCGACCACAAACATATTAGCTGTGGGTTTCCCGACTGTCAAAGGTAGTCGCAACGGTGAGAGGGATACGCACATGTCCATAGACGAGATTAAATGTTCTTTTTGTTTTTACGTTTTTAATTTTAATTTTTTTATTTTTAATGTTTATTTTTTCTAGACCGTTACAAGTGCAATTGACTAAACTTCTCTTATTTTATGAATTTCAATTTCTTACTCAGTTTTTTGTAAGAAATCCAGAGATTTAAATTATCTTTTTAAACCCCTGCATCTTTATATATTCTTATAGTACTTTCGACTTTTTGTCAACATGTATGTTATTTTTCTTCTTATTTTAAGACTCAGGTCAACAGAATCTTTTCTAATTTCAAATATAACGTTTACTGCATGGCCCTTGAGTTTATTTATCAGGAAGTATACGTTCAGATGTTTTCGATTTATTGAGGAGTTCAGTTTCCTGTGCTAACCTATGACAACATTCGTGGTTCTGTGCCATTGGTTAAAACCATTTCGCGTTTCAATTGGTATACTAGAATTTTCCATCCATTGGTTGACCATATAGTCTGCGAATTTTTTGGCCTTGCTACCTTCCACGATTCAGCAACACTTGAATATCTGCCACCGCACTCTGACTTCTTCTCTATGCCTGATTCTTCCGTTAACCCCTGTTATCGTATTTTCTCCCACAGATATTAGTTGAAACGAAAACTGCAATGGGTGTAGAATTTTTCGGGGAACACTGTGTTTATAGCTTTCATTGTAGCCATTTTAAAGTCTAGGCCTGCAGTTTTCGGTGACCGAGCAGGAATCACATTTTTCAATCCAGAAAAAGTCTCTCAAAAGTATTTTGACTTTCTTCTGGGAGCAAATCAAATAAAAAAGAAGTATCTCCGTTTATTCTTCTGTACTTCGCGTGTCAACGAGTATGTTGTACAGTCGTTTGAATTTTTTCGAACAACTGCGAGATACCCCTTCCATAAGAGGAGTTCTGTTTTCACACAGGATTTGCTCTGCTTCTTCACAACAGAACGTGAGTATTCCTTTCTCAGAAACAGTTTTCAAGACACTATTTCCTTCAGTTAATTTCAAAATATCTTCTCTCAGCTGAACTCCGAACTAGTGCCAGGATTCTGAGTCATGTCAATAGCTCTCTTTCTTGCTTTATCCAGTTCAGTATTTATAATTTTTCGTATTTGCGATGAACTCTACACTGACGGAAAAAATAGCAATAGCAAAAAATAATTAATGTAGAGTAATGAGATTTCGGGAATACATCTATCCAGGTAACATGTATAAATGATAAACATTGCAAGATCACAGGTTAATGTAGCAGCAAGACTTACCATTGCAAATGTGAAGTGCTGGTATATTGATAAACGGTGTAACCGCCAGAATGTTGAATGCAAGCGCGCAAACGTGCATGCATTATGTTGTACAGGTGCCAGGTGTCAGTTTGTGGGATGGAGTTCCATGCCTGTTGCACCTAGCCGGTCAATACAAGAACGATTAATGCCGTTTGGCCGGCCGGTGTGGCCGTGCAGTTCTAGGCGCTTCAGTCTGGAACCGCGTGACCGCTACGGTCGCCGGTTCAAATCCTGCCTCGGGCATGGATGTGTGTGATGTCCTTAGGTTAGTTAGGTTTAATTGGTTCTAAGTTCTAGGCGACTGATGACCTCAGAAGTTAAGCCGCATAGTGCTCAGAGCCATTCGAACCAGCCAATGCCGTTTGTGAAAGACGCTGGAGTTGTCGTCCAATGAAGTCCCATACGTGCTCGATTGGGGACAGATCTGGTGATCGAGCAGGCCAAGGCAACATACTGACACTATGCAGAGCATGTTGCATTACAACAGCTATATGTGGGCGATTGTTATCCTGTTGGAAAACACCTTCTGGAATGCTGTTCATGAATATCAGCCCGAAAGGTCGAATCACCAGACTGACGTACAGGGTGCGTGGGATAACCAAGAGGTTGCTTCTAGTGTCGTACGAAGACTATAACTCCAGATGCAGGTCCAATGTGTCTAAGATGCAGAAAGGTTGGTTGCAGGCCCTCAACAGACCTCCTCCTAGCTAACACACGGCCATCACTGGCGCCGAGGTAGAACCAGCCTTCAACAGAAAACACAACAGGGCGCCAATCTTCCCTCCAGTGAACTCTCGCTTGACACCACTGAAGTCGTAAACGGCGGTGGTTTGGGTTCAGTGAAATGCACGCTAAGGGCGTCTGTCTCGGAGTTGTCCTTGAAGTAAACAATTTGTAACAGTTCATTGTGTCACTGTGTTGCCAACTGCTGCTCACACTGCTGCAGCAGATGCAATACGATGGTCTTCTCCCTCTCGGTAGTGCCATGTGACCGTCCGGAGCCTGGTCTTCTTGCGACCGTACATTCTCGTGACGACCGCTGCCAGCAGTCATGTACAGCGGCAGAATCGCAGAAGGGACATCCAGCTTCTCGTAGACCTGTTGCACGGCCTCAGCGAGGTGCTGATAATGGCGTCTTTGTCGCCATAAAGGCATTGTTGACTAACAACACGCCCAGTCCAGGTAACTAACGCTCACGATCGTTACAGCCTGCATTTAGGGCAAATCCGATTTGCATCCTCAAAAAATGGCTCTGAGGACTTTGGGACTTAACATCTTAGGTCATCAGTCCCCTAGAACTTAGAACTACTTAAACCTAACTAACCTAAGGACATCACACACATCCATGCCCGAGGCAGGATTCGAACCTGCGATTGTAGCAGCCCCGCGGTTCCGGACTGCAGCGCTAGAACCGCACGGCCACCGCGGCCGGCTTGCATCCTCATAGTAGCGCTATCAGTTCCTCTCTTAAGTGACTGACATCATTTTTCGGAAGTAGAAAGAAGTGTGACAACTTTTGTTTATGTAGCACAACTCCTTCTTTATCCGGCCGCTGTGGACGAGCGGTTCTACGCGCTACAGTCCGGAACCGCGCAGCTGCTACGGTCGCAGGTTCGACATCTGCCTCGGGCATGGATGTGTGCTCTGTCCTTAGGATGGTTAATTTTAAGTAGTTCTAAGTCTAGGGGACTGAAGACTTCAAATAATAAGCCCCATAATGCTTAAAGCCAACCCAACCCAACTCCTTCTTTGTGTTGGTATTTTTTCTTTGTCGTCAGTTTATAGTTTATCTTTCAGATGTTGAAATTCATCTTTAAAAATTTGGAAAACGAGCAATGTCCTCCCTTCGTGAACTCTTTTCCGGTAGTTATGCATCTGTTTATTAATCTGCACATCGGCCCGCGCAGTTGGCCGTGCGGTCTAACGCACGGCTTTCCGGATGGGAAGGAGCGCCGGTCCCCGGCACGAATCCGCCCGGCGCATTTGTGTCGAGGTCCGGTGAACCGGCCAGTCTGTGGATGGTTTTTTAGGCGGTTTTCCATCTGTCTCGGCGAATGCGGGCTGGTTCCCCTTATTCCGCCTCAGTTACACTATGTCGGCGATTGCTGTGCAAACAAGTTCTCCACGTACGCGTACACCACCATTACTCTACCACGCAAACATAGGAGTTACACTCGTCTGGTGTGAGACGTTTCCTAGGGGGGTCCACCGGGGGCCGAACCGCACAATAACCCTGGGTTCGGTGTGGGGCAGCGGAGGGGTGCCGTGGACTGTGGTAGTCGTCGTGGAAGGAGCCTCTGCGTCGTTTCTAGGTCCCCGGTTAACATACAATCCAGTACAATACAATGCACATCTGCTTCGTTGGGTGGGCAAAAATGTTGCTATTCAGCCATGATTCTGGCAATTACCATTTATAAACATCGCCGGCACAAAATCCGTTCGGAATTAATTCATAAGCAGTTCGTACACTCATTACATTTACAGTGCACCCAGTAACGATAACCATCGTTGAGAAGACATAGATTCCCTTTCGTTGTTATAACTATTTCTATTACTCACAGTATGTAGAACTCAAGTAGCTTGGGCCTACGAAAATATGGCGAAACGAGGGTTGTTGGCGAGGCCACTGCTTGACTGACGATGACAACACATCAACTGCTGGTGAGCGACTGGTGTAAATTAGCAGTTGGGAGGCTCTGATCTGGAATCACACGGTGTGAAACTGCTTGTTCGGAAGACCCACGATAGCTGCGGCATCTACACAAGTGCCGGGAACGTCACGGTCGGGAAGCCCACGTAGCCTGTAGCCGAACGCCAGCTGCAATGTTCCGGTCAGTTGTCGTAGCCCTGTTAAATATCCCGTTGAATGCTGTGGCCTATCGAAAAGACGGTGATTTCCCAGACGACAGAAACCGCAGCTTGTAATAGTAGGAAAAATAAAACAGTAATGTGAAGAAGGATGCTTCCCAAATACTCTGAAATATACAGTAGCAAAGCCTTTATTCAAGAAAGGCTGAAAGGAAAATGTAGGAGCTACCGACGAGTAAGTCTTCTCCCAATATTCTGAAAAGTATTCGAGAATGTTGTGCAATCCAAATCCAAATTTTCCTATCAAACTCTAATGTAGTCGCATTAAATCAGTTCGGCTTCCCGAAATGGAAGAGTCCAGTGTGTACCACCAAGAAATTTATTGAGAAAATTGGCTTATCCCTGGACAAATCCCAAAAAGTCACAGGAATTTTCTGCAACCTTACGAAGGCCTTAGATTGTCTAAACCGCTCCCTACTGTTACATAAATTAAAGATACGTAACAAACGGTAGTGCTTTGAAATGGTTGAAATGATATTTAACGGGAAAAAAGCAAAGGATACTTTTAACGTCAGATACAGGAAATAGTTTCTCAGAATAGAAAATTATTTCACGGGGAGTCTCACTAGCTTTCATTTTAGGCCCAGTTCTGTTGTTATTCTGTTTAAATGGTTTATCTCTAAATGTGACATCTACCTCTGTTTTATTTTCAGACTACGCATCAGTACTCATTGAAAGTGAGGCCACAGAAAAAATTCCCCCAAGAATCACTGACACCCTAAGTAGTTTAGAACATCGATTTGATGTAAATGGATTGAAATGAAACATGAAAAAGAAGCCAGCTACCACAGTTTAAAACTAAACAATAAAAATCACGCTAGTTTCGATAACTCATAAAAACCAGGAACTTAGGCAAAGCAGGGTCTGGTAAATTCTTGGGGATATTTATAGAGAAAAAATTGTCCTAGTCTTCTCATACAAGCTACCTGGTAAATAAGTTCAACAGTCTTGCATTCGGAATGACAATATTATCCTACGCAGGTGATATTGACACTAGCAAAGTTGTTTACCACAGTTGTTTTTAATCTATTCTAAGATATGGAATAATCTTTCGGGGGTTCTAAAAATTGAAACTATTTCGTCTGTTTATATTTATGAACTGTTTATCCTTACCAGACCTTGGTTATTTACAAGAAACCAATTTCAGCATATATATGACACACGAATAGTTTCATGTTACCAGCTCACGGACAAAAACTCTTTTCCCAGACTCCTCAATAAATGGCTATGAAAATTTATAATAAATTAAAAGTGAAAATCTTTCACAGCTCGGAACAAGGTTTACTGAAGATAAAATTACAAACAATCCTAGTGCAAAAATGTTATTATTCACTCATGGAATTTTTAAATGATGAAGTTTTTTGTAGAGTAATGGAATAACTATGTAGTGATTTTTGTAAATTAAAATCAATTTCAGTTTTTTTGACACATTTTATATATCTCAGTTGCCTTATTTATACTGACGAGTCTCATGTATTTATGGCCGAAACGACACAAAATTCTGATTCTGATTCTGGATTACAAATACTTGCACTCTGCCTGAGTAGGACAAGAATTGCATGGGAGGAAAGATAACACGGCATGTGATGTTTTATTCGATATTCCGTGTCACTAAAAAATTGCTCAACTGCGAATAAGCGGATGGAGAGATACGAAAACTTCGATGGCGGTAGGAACGTGCGAGAAAGAACACAGTTGAGTAACGTATTGTCCTCCTCACTACTCGTCCGCTGAGAATAACTGGAGGTATACGAAAACTACGAACTGCATGCGGGGAAGAAAACATCAAGCAATGAAACGTTTTAGGCAGTAACGAAATGGTACTTCGAGTCGCGTGGAATACTCATTACTCAGTAACGAATACCTGTGTTATTCAACAGCTTTATTCGCGGTTGGCGCATTAGTTGTGGTGTACAGGCCGCTTGAGACGAGCACGTTTATTGGCACAGGTCGTAGCTGCGCCTCCGAAAACGTGAATTCCAATCCGCAGCTCACTTTCAGTGATACCACCCATCACACTAAATTAGAGGGACCGCCACCTTGCATTTGTTTCTAGGCAGCAGGACAACGAAATCACCCACTTGATGACTACAGTTTGAAAACCTCGGTCGGTAAGAGGGTTATTCATGTTTGGATGGCATAGATAACTCGTCTTCGGACAGTTAGTTAGCTGCATGTTGTACAGATCATTTGAACGGTTACTTTATCGAAATGACGTGGAATGAGTCAGTTTACAGGTTACTTATACATGCTTAGAGTTAATGTTAATTAAAACATTGCCGGCCGGAGTGGCCGAGTGGTTCTAGGCACCACAGTCTGGAACCACGCGACCGCTACGGTCGCAGGTTCGAATCCTGCCTCGGGCATGGATGTGTGTGATGTCCTCAGGTTAGTTAGGTTTAAGTAGTTCTAAGTTCTAGATTAGATTAGATTAATACTAGTTCCATGGATCATGAATACGATATTTCGTAATGATGTGGAACGAGTCAAATTTTCCAATACATGACATAATTAAGTGAATTTAACAACATAATTAAGTTAATATAACAACTTTTTTTCCTTAATTTATATCTAAAAATTCCTCTATGGAGTAGAAGGAGTTGTCATTCATAAATTCTTTCAATTTCTTCCTAAATACTTATTGGTTATCTGTCAGACTTTTGATACTATTTGGTAAGTGACCAAAGACTTTAGTGGCAGCATAATTCACCCCTTTCAGTGCCAAAGTTAGATTTAATCTTGAATAGTGAAGATCATCCTTTCTCCTAGTATTGTAGTTATGCACACTGCTATTACTTTTGAATTGGGTTTGGTTGTTAATAACAAATTTCATAAGAGAGTATATATACTGAGAAGCTACTGTGAATATCCCTAGATCCTTAAATAAATGTCTGCAGGATGATCTTTGGCGGACTCCAGCTATTATTCTGATTACACGCTTTTGTGCAATAAATACTTTATTCCTCAGTGATGAATTACTCCAAAATATGATGCCATATGCAAGCAATGAATGAAAATAGGCGTAATAAGCTAATTTACTAAGATGTTTATCACCAAAATTTGCAATGACCCTTATTGCATAAGTAGCTGAACTCAAACGTTTCAGCAGATCTTCAATGTGTTTCTTCCAATTTAATCTCTCATCAATGGACACACCTAAAAATTTTGAATATTCTACCGATGGGACTGATGACCTCAGAAGTTAAGCCACATAGTGCTCAGAGCCATTTGAACCATTTTTGAATTAAAACATTATTTTTTTATTTCTTCTCGTACAACTACAATTAAAAACAAGTTTTTGGATAATAGTTTTTAAACAGAAATTCGTCCATGGAACAGAAGGAGTCGTCCAGGAGAAACTATTTTAGGTTGGATTTTGTTGTGGATTGGCAGGAGCCAACCCACGGGGTTTGGAGGAAGCCGAAAGGCACGCGTTTGAGCTCATACAGGCTGGCGTGAGGTCTGGAACAGGACAAGGTAGTTAGACTAGAAAAAAAGGATGTAACTCGTGGAATGCTTAACTTTAATCCATTAATGTTGAACGTAGCTCTTGTCTGTACATTCTTTACAATATCAATAGCAACTGATAATGGCGCCTTGCTAGGTCGTAGCAAATGACGTAGCTGAAGGCTATGCTAACTATCGTCTCGGCAAATGAGAACGTATTTTGTCAGTGAACCATCGCTAGCAAAGTCGGTTGTACAACTGGGGCGAGTGCTAGGAAGTGTCTCTAGACCTGCCGTGTGGCGGCGCTCGGTCTGCAATCACTGATAGTGGCGACACGCGGGTCCGACTTATACTAACGGACCGCGCCGATTTAAAGGCTACCACCTAGCAAGTGTGGTGTCTGGTGGTGACACCACAGATTTAAAATTTGCTTTGCTGTCTGTAAGACATTTTATGTTGTTGGCCAAATGATCAAAGACTTTTGTTGCTGCATATTGAACTTATTTTTGAGCCAGTCGGCCTCGTGGTTAAAGGCACCATGTCACGGATTGCGCGGCCCCTCCCGAAGGAGGTTCGAGTCCTGGTGTGTGTGTGTTGTTCTTCGCATAAGTTAAAGCAGTGTGTAAGTCAGGGACCAATGATCTCAGCAGTTTGGTCTCTTAGGAATTCACACCATTTGAACATTCTTCTGAGCCAGTCACAGCTTTAATAATGGGTAATAAAGGTTATTTTTCCCTCTAACGTTAAAGATAAGGGACTCTCTGTTATTCTCAAATTATAATGGACTATTTAGACGACAGTCATTAGCGACTCCCTGTGTTGTGACGGTGCCTTTAAAATGTCTAGCTCCTTGAATAGGTACCTACATAACGTCAGTGGGTGAACCTCACATATTATTCTTACTACTCGATTTTGTGCAATCAATACCTTCTTTCTAAGTGATGAAGTTCCTCAGAAAATTATTCCATAACACATTAGTCTGTGGAAATATGCAAAATATGTCATGAAGTTTATTTATTAGTTTGCAAGATTGGCAGTTATACGAAGAGCAAAAGTAGCTGAACTTAACTGCTACCCGTAGAAAATATATCGAAAAAGGATGAAATTCCAAAATTTTCGTTTGAGAGGTATCACGTCCCAAGTACTACATTTGACGAGGAGTCTACTAAACTTATCGTATCTTAAACGATTAGAAATAAATCACTGAATATACCTTTGAAGGTAGAATACTTTGACAGATGAAAGGAAAGCGTATGCCATTAGTGTATGCAAAGTGCACGTTATTATATTGTTCGTATTGTCACGTAGAAGAAGGTGTAATTAGATGAATGAGGAACACTAACTTCACTTAACGAAGGTTTATTCAGCACTTGCACATACAAGAGCGCGGAGCGACTGCCTCCGGCCAGAACACATATGGTATATATACAGTTACAGAACATTCCAGTACAATGATTATTGATAGTTGTGGATACTTCTAGAATGTACTCGAACCGAATATAGAAATTAAAATTTTATAGTTCAGGTGAGTTTTTAACGCACGACCCTCCATACAACAGTCTAGTATCATAACCATTACATAACGTTGACTGTGCTACTGAATTTCTTCTGCGACATTTCTGCCTCTTAAGGGGCTCCGGAAAGGCTCAAAATCATGAAAAGTTCAATTTTTACTTTTTTGCGTTTTCTGAATCTGCAGACTATTACCTTTTAATAGATATATAATTTATTCAATTCGAAGACTACAACTATTTTTAAATTTTTTTTGAAATGTGTTCTACATGGGCGTGACCCACTGTGGCGCTGTTAAACTGCTGTCAAATGGTGTTATTATTAACGTCCGTGTTCATCAGGTACATTTTAGTGATGTGAGATAAAGTATGTGTTGTGACTAACCTGTGATGGTTCAATATATATCGCTGGTGTGATTGTCGATTGTTTCATGTTTATTTACTTTGTCGTTATTTCGAAAATATTCGTAATTAATTCTGTTTCTTGAGTCTCTGTTTTGTTGAAGTATAATAATGAGTAAAAGTAAAGTTATTAGAAATCCTCTGAAGGCTTTTAAGAAAAGGAGAAATGTTGGAAAGCCAAAGGTATGTGTTATTACTGTAAACAATAAAGACGAGAACCAAGTGAGTGAACCTAACCTCTCAAGTACACCTGCCCATAGCAGTCAAAGTGGGAAAGAAAATACTTCACAGAAGAAGCTTGGTTCAATGAGTGAAAACTATGAATGTTTTATGGGCGAATCGGATGTGAATGAAATATTTGATATGTCGGTTCTCAAAGGAATTTTTTCAAACTGTGTAAGATGTATTCATTGTAGTGAAGATGGTCTGGAACTCTCCATAATAAAGCACGTAGGACTTGCTAGTGAAATACAACTGAAATGTGATAAGTGTTCATACATGACCACCTTTTGGAACAGTGTTGCAGTAACTGCAACTGAAGAAAATGGTAGCAAAATCTATGAACACAACATTAGATTTGTTTATTCCTTGCGTTCAGTTGGTAAGGGTGCTACTGCAGGTGCAATTTTCTGTGGCATCATGAATCTTCCAAATCCACCAACCAAGTTTACGACCTATAATAAATTAATAGGGTCTAAAGTAGAAGATGTCTGTATAGAATCTATAAGAACGCTGTGGAAGAGGCAGTAATGGAAAATAATGGTAACAGAGATTTGACTGCAGCGTTCGATGGTACCTGGCATAAACGGGGACACACATCTCTTCATGGTGTAGTATCTGCCACCAGTATGTATACAGGGAAAGTTTTAGATGTAGCAGTAATATCAAAGTATTGTAGATGTCCACAAAAATATAAAGGTACACATGAAAACAATTGCAAAGCTAACTATAGTGGCAGTAGTGGAGGAATGGACGTGGCTGGTGTTGCCAGTATATTCCAGCGTTCTGAGGCGTGTGATAAAGTGCGATATGTTAGTTACCTTGGTGACGGTGATTCTAAAAGTTTCAAATATGTTCAAGGACTGAAGCCCTATGGTGATGATGTTGTAGTGCAGAAATTTGAGTGTATTGGACACGTACAGAAGCGAATGGGAACAAGACTTCGGCGACTGAAAGCTTCGTACAAAAAACAAAAACTCAGTGATGGTAAAGGGTTGGATGGGAAGGGAAGGTTAACTGACAGTGTAATTGACAAAATACAGAACTAAAATGGAATGGCTATTAGGCAAAATACACAAAGTGTCGACGAAATGAAGAAGGCTGTTTGGGCTCCTTTTTTTCATACTTCTTCAACCGATGAAAATCCCCAACATAGCTTGTGTCCCAAAGAAGAAGACAGTTGGTGTAAATATAACAAAGGATTGCTAACTGGTGAAGTGTACTCTCATAAGCATAGTCTGCCTCATGCAATAATGGAGGTGATAAAACCTATTTTCAGAGACTTAGCAGCACCTGAACTGTTGAAAAAGTGTATTCACGGAAAAACTCAAAACCCCAATGAAAGTGTAAATAGTTTTATATGGTCGAGAATCCTCAAGACTGTATTTGTTGAAATAGAAACACTTCACTTTGGTGTGTATGATGCTGTTGCGACTTTCAATGATGGCAACATTGTAAGGTGCAAGGTATTTAGAAATATGGGAATGAAGATAGGTTCTAACATGGTACGAGCGATGCTTGCTTTAGACAAGGAACGCCTTCGGGCTGCAGACAGGGCTGTAAAGAGTCTAGAAATACAAGCAAGAGTAAACAGGAGGAGGAACAAGAGGAAGCTGGAGGAGGAGTTTGCAGAGGATGAAGATAATCCATCCTATAGACCTGGAATGCACTAAAAAGTTAATCCAATCTTTGTCGCTCGATTCCCAAAACTTTTATTTTCTCATACTAATTACATGTTTTCTAAGGATCTTCCTAACATATTTGTTTTAAACTTTCAGTAAATGTTACACAGTACCTTCTGCATAATTTAACACAGCCTTTTTCCAAAAAACTGTATATTTTTGAATATATAAATAAAAAATTGCAAAAAAATGTTGTGAATTTTCATTACAATTGAAAAAAAAATCATCTTTAATAACTGAACTAAAATTTTGTAAAATCCCTGTGTTAAGTTGTAGCCCATATTCCAATAAATAATTTGTAAGAAGTTCCACTTCCTACCTCAAATACTTTGTGAGGAAAGATGTAATTTATAAGCGTTATTTTAACATTGCAAGTATAGGGCGTTCCGGAGCCCCTTAAGAGAACAGCGGCTCGGTGCTGCGCCCTCCCAGTCCGGCAGCAAGTCATCGGTCCCGCATACTCCGACTCCCGTAGACTGATGTTCGCCCTGGCGTTGATCTTCTTAGAACTTCCTTTGCCGCTACGCACTTCGTCACCTTTGCGCTTGTTGCCTGTCGCTGGAGCTTCGAATTTACCCTGGGTTGCAGGATCCTTATAGGGCTTCATTCGAAGGACGTGGACCGTATCTCTGATCTTTCGTCGTCTTGTTTCGGGGTCGAAATCTTCATCTTCATAAGTAACGTCGGATAACTGTCTTACAACCTTATAAGGTCCAATGTAGCGCCTGAGGAGCTTCTCAGAGAGACCAACCTTCCGAACAGGAGTGAAGATCCAGACGGCTGGTAGACAACAGGGCGGTGGCTCGCGTCATACCTTCGCCGATCGTTTTCTTGGGCCTGCAGCAAGCGAACTATCTGCCGAGCTTCCTCAGCTCTGGTTAACACCTGGCCGATGTAGTCGTCGTTCATGTCATCAGGATGTAACGGAAACACAGTGTCCATCGTAGCAGTCGCCTCACGCTCATGCTCCAGGAAAAATTGCGAAAATCCTGTGGTTTCTTGTTTGGCGGTGTTGTAGGCCAACGTCACGAAAAGTAGCACCTCATCCCAGTTGCTCTGCTCAACATTGACGAACATTGATAACATGTCGGCCAAGGCCTTATTAAGACGTTCAGTAAGCCCGTTAGTTTGCGGATGGTAGGAAGTCGTCAAGTGATGAGTTATGTTGCACCGACGGTTGATCTCTGTAACAAGATTCGATTCGAGCACTTTCCCTCGATCCGTATTTAACGACCTTGGGACACTGTGTTTTAATACAATGTCTTCCACGATGAATTTGGCTACTTCTAATTCTGTTGTGACTTAGCAAGACAGCCAAGTCACAACGAGAGGAAGCCGAAAGGCACGCGTTAAGCTCACGCAGATTGGCGTGAGGTCTGGAACAGTTAAAAGGAAATGAGAACTTAGAAAATGGACGCAGTTGCTGTAATACTTAACTTCAATCCACATTTGTAGAACATCGCTCTTGATGATACATGCTTCACAATATTAATTATCAAAGCTATGGTGTCTTGCTAGGTCGTAGCAAATGTAGCTGAAGGCTATGCTAACTATCGTCTCGGCAAATGGGAGCGTATTTGTCAGTGAACCTTTCCTTACAAAGTCGGCTGTACAACTGGGGCGAGTGTTAGTACGTCTCTCTAGACCTGCCGTGTGGTGGCGCTCGGTCTGCTATCACTGACAGTGGCGACACGCGGGTCCGACGTATACTAACGGACCGCGGCCGATTTAAAGGCTACCACCTAGCAAGTGTGGTGTCTGGCGGTGACACTACAGATTCTTCGGCTGTTTTCACGGCTTTTGTAATGGCATGGCGCGTCAGATAATCAGTGCAAACAATAATCCACCTCAAATGTTTTTTATTCCAGTCTTTGATCACAATATCAATTCTCTAGACGATGGCCGGTTTCAGTCCGTAATGACCATCCTCAGATCTATAATATACAAATATGTACACCTAGTGAGCAGTGTGTACATAATACAGCAATACGTATCACAATATACTATCATATAACCAGGGAAATGTACAGATGAAATATGGTAAAACGTACCTTTTTGACATCATGTCCTAAAGTGATAAGGCCATAATGGCATCGTCAAAACATATAAGTATAATCAGCACAGCATCGTCACATACATCTAAAATAAGGTGTAGAATAGGCCACATCGTCCACACAGTGATTATTGCTACTGGCTACTGAAGTACAGTAGCTACCACAAATCTGTTTGCCTACATTCTCCCTAGACGTCGCTACTGTGTGCTTAGATGTAGTCATCATTTACGCAAAAAACATAATCTGATAAAAACACATTATGTAAAATACATGTAGCAGACTCTTAAAATTGGTAACTATCATAGAAACCAATTGTGATACGTTAAAAGACGAATACAGTTACCCATATAAAATTATTAAAAGGAAATATATGAATAGAATAGGACCGATCCTTTTTATAGTGAATTTACGCTCAACAATTAATATACGTAATACATCGCCTGTAGCAACCTATAAATTGCCTATTAAAGATAAAATGTCTACATGACAGCTGAAAAAAAGGACAGATCAATGATCAGCAGTCTCTGTTGGGTCGGCAGCCAGGATGTTATTTAGGCGCGCACCGATCTTAAGAACTTAACCAATAGAGGGCTTTACATACAATGTGATATGTTTCCCACATAAAACTTTTAAACAACATATTAACACTCAATAAATAAAATTATATAGTCTGGTTATAGATTCAATGAGTAGGTAGGACATAATCAGTTACAGGATTAGTGCGATTAATGTATGGAAGTAAGGCAAATGCCTACTGTTCTCGACATAAATCATCAAGTAAGGCTAGGTACAAATACGCGAGGCATTATTTGGTTATCATAGTACGTTATCAAACAAAGTAGAGTAGGCGTTGGGCATAAAATCGCTTTGTCCTTTGCGTACCCTTGTGGGCTCATGCTTTTTCGCTTTGTAAATTTCTAACCCCTCCAACAATACGTGACCATGTCGCAGCTGGTGAAATAATCCACCTATTGCCACTAGCAGACGTTAGATGTGTGTGATGTCCTTAGGTTAGTTAGGTTTAAGTATTTCTAAGTCAAGGGGACTGATGACCTCAGATGTTAAGTCCTATGGTGCTTAGAGCCATTTTTGAACTCTTAGTAGCTATAATTATTCGTCCGCAAATAAACTAAATATTGATTAATGCTACTCAGTACACTGTCCTGTCACCAATAAAAATATCTGCACTTATACTCCAGCACCCTCTACATTTCTGTTTACATACCGATAATGTTAGGCTGGAATTGAAAATTAATAATGAAAACATGACAAAGAAAATCTTAATAGACATCGACAAAAATAACCAACAATAACAAGCAAATATTTGTCTTCAAGGGGGAGAAGGAAGATATGAACTTTAAAAATTCACGTATTCAGTTTTGGTTCCATCTACAATACTTTGTTTGCGGATAGAACTTTGTATCAGATCGCGTTAATGGGTTTATTGGATTACATCTATGTGTTCTATTTTTTAAATCGACCGTTATAATTGAAATCAAAGGGAAACCTGTTATGAAAGCTACACTGTAGGGTTGTTTGACTCAGAACGGTATGAATGTGGGAAAACTACCAAAATCACCCGCAGATTAGCAGATAGAACTTAAAGGCCTAGGACCTCATCTCCGCCTAGCACCTTAGCTCTACAACTTGATACGATATTGTGCATCCACGTCAGCTGGGCTACACAGCTTCCGACCGTATAAATGTCTTGCTGTGTGGCATTCCAAAGAATTTGAGATGATACCAACTCCTTGAGTGGACCTTTCCTTAGAAATTGCACTTTTTTTTCTTTTCTTTGGCAGAAAATAGAATTTTCTGTTTCCGAGTGTTGCATTTGTGTCCGCACAAGAAGCACAGATGAGCATACGTACAGTATAAAATGGCGGTGTTCTTCAGAATTCACAACAATCGCTTCATCGTGTAAAAATGAAAGTAGTCTCCTGAAACCACCACAGGTCTTCTCTAGATGCAAAGAAAAGGTGAACCGTGTCAGCAAGATGTGCAGCACTGAGAGAGGTAATGTCAAAAAAATGGCTCTGAGCACTATGGGACTTAACATCTATGGTCATCAGTCCCCTAGAACTTAGAACTACTTAAACCTAACTAACCTAAGGACACCACACACATCCATGCCCGAGGCAGGATTCGAACCTGAGACTGTAGCAGTCGCGCGGTTCCGGACTGAAGCGTCTAGAACCGCTCGGCCATAACATCCGGCGAGGTAATGTCCTCGTGGGAGCTGCGGACTGATGCTGGCCAGCTCGATAAGGTCTGTGCGAGCAAGCGGCAGACAGAAGATGGAGGACACTACTCTGGGACTGTTCTGTGGATGTTCTCATCAGTCTTGACTGAGAGGCAGCGTCGAAAGAAAAAAAATGTGTGTGAAATCTTATGGGACTTAACTGCTAAGGTCATCAGTCCCTAAGCTTACGCAGTACTTAACCTAAATTATCCTAAGGACAAACACACACACTCTTGCCCGAGGGAGGACTCGAATCTCCGCCGGGATCAGAGGCACAGTCCATGACTACAGCGCCCTTAGACCGCTCGGCTAAGTGGCGTCGGCCAGTGGAACTGCTCAGCTCCCGTGAACAGAGTGACAGACAAACAGGATGGTCGTAAACACTATGTCAAAAATGTAATGGCAGGTAGAGGGGACCTAAATAAGCAGAAGTCGTGTAGGAATGTGTGTGGGCTAATGCCGCCTTGAGCCGGCAAAGAGCGCTGCTGACTGCGGCGTATAAAAGCGTTTCGCTTGCAAGATTCATCATTTCCCGTACGTATCTCGGGCAGCAAGTATAGTTTCACCAACGCGGAGCTGGTCAACATGCATTTCGTGTATGGGGCTGCACAAGGAATTAGATTAGCTGCTCAAAGGACGTACAGTAGACGATTCCCGGATAGGAATCAGCCGGATCGCCGAACATTCGAGCGTCTTCATCGTGAGTTCGCACGAGTGGGTCGTTTTACGATTCTAGGCGTGGAGCTGGCACTGGAAGACATCACAGAACTCCTGCAGAGGAAGAAACAATACGAAACACAGTAGAGGATAATCCGTCGACAAGTTCGAGAGTTGTAGAACGTGCGTTAGGTGTGAACCACAAAGTGTTATGAGGATTCTACATGAAGACGAAATGCATCCGTGTTATTTACAGAGAGTGCAAGCAATGAGCCCTGACGATTATCTTCCACGTCTCAACTTTGCTCGTTGGTACCTACTACAGATCGCAGCCAATGAAACCTTCCCTGCAGATGTTTTATTTACTGATGAGGGTACCTTTACGCGGTCTGCTATGTTGATCATCCATAATTATCGCCTGTGGGCTCATGGTAACCCACATGCACACGCCTACCAAGAAAGTTTTTCCCTTAACATTTGGGTAGCCATTGTGCACAATAACTTAGTAGGATTGTAAATTCTACCTAGTCGTTTAACTGGCCACACATTCAGCACCTTCCTACAGGAGGTCTTGCCTGAACTGAGATGTTCCTTCAGGTGTCCGCAGACGAATGTGGTTCCAGCACGATGGAGCTCCAGCTCACATCAGTCGAAACGTCGGGAATCTCCTGAACGCTGTCTACGGCGGGCAGTGCATAGGACGGGGCGGTCCAGTTTCCTGGCCACCGTGTTCTCCCTATTTGACCGGCGTGGATTTTTTCTTATGGGGTAATACGAAAAGCCTGTTGTTCGAGAATCCCATCAAACCTAAGAAGATCTAGACACCCAAGTGCATACACGAACTCTTTTTCTAATGTACACCGATCCATGCACCTTCGCTGTGAATCGTGTATCTCTGTTGGTGGCCGGTATTTCGAGCACCTCTTGAAAACTATTAATAAATTTATGATGTCATTTGTCTTTACATGCCTTTTCAGTTTCCTTTGACTCATACTGCTGTACAAGCTAGCGCTGTAGTGTATCATTACCGCACACACATTCGTATACGACATCTGCTTATTTAGGTCCCCTCCACCTGCCTTTACATTTCTGAAATATAGTGATTGCTAAAAGTACTTCACTTTCGTAAATGTTAAATCTACAGTTTAATAGAGTCACAGACAACTAGTTCTAGAAATTCGTGAGTATTCAGTAATGAACTAACCCTCTCACTGCTGTGGACGAATTAACTCTTCATACTGTGCCGGCCCACAGAGCTGAGGGCGTGTTTAAATGCGGCCCTTGCGATCTCCTTAAGCCCTGTTGACATGTTTACAGATCCCATTCCGCTGTGCCTTTCACTGTTGCATACGAGTTGTTACATATCTCGGTGAATAAAGTATTCATCATACAACATACCTGCCCCATTACATCGTATCGATATCTCGAACCATTTATGAAATGCGGCGATTGTTACAACCACATGATTTCTGAAGTACAGGGACAGAAACGTTCACGTCATGGGTAACCATCCGCTGGATATAAAAACCAGTAGCTTGAGAAAGAAATGAGATATCGTTTGGCTCTCAATTTTCAATGACATTTTGGTATCTAATCTACAAACATAAAAAAAAAAGAAGTTTTGCATCACCTCGGTTCCGAGAGTTCCGGAACCTGTGCAGAAAATTGGTATAGAGATCAACATAAACATCATTTCCGCCCTTTTTATTGCTCATGAAAACCACACATTGCATGTTGTACCACCATACAATGAGACCTTCAGAGATGGTGGTTCATGTTCTGTAAACGACGGCTCCTCTAATACCCAGTAGCACGTCCTCTTGCATTGATGCATGCCTGTATTCGTCGCGGCATACTATTCACAAGTTCATCAAGGCACTGTTGGTCCAGCTTATCCCGCTCTTCGATGGCGATTCGGCGTAGGTCCCTCAAGAGTGGTTGATGGGTCACATCAGCCATAAACAGCCCTTTTCAGTCTATCCCAGGGATGTTCGATAGGGTTCATGTCTGGAGAACATGCAGTCCACTCTAGTCAAGCGATGTCGTTATCCTGAAGGAAGTCATCCACAAGATGTGCACGAAGGGAGCGCGAATTATCGTCCGTGAAGAAGAATGCCTCACCAATATGCTGTCGATATGGTTTCACTATAGGTTGGAGGATAGCATTCACGTATCGTCTAGCAGTTACTACGCCTTCCATGACCACCAGCGGCTTACGTCGGCCCCACATAATGCCACCCCAAAACAGCAGGGAGCCTTCACCTTGCTGCACTCGCTGGAAAATGTGTCTAAGGCGTTCAGCCTGACCGGGTTGCCTCCAAACACGTCTTCGACTATTGTCTGGTTGAAGGCATATACGACAATCATCGGTGAAGAGAATGTGATGCCAATCCTGAGCAGTCCATTCAGCATGTTGTTAGGCCCATCTTTACCGCCCTGCATGGTGTCGCGGTTGCAAAGATGGACGTCGGGAGTGAAATTGCGAGAGTATGAGTAGTAACACGGCGTCCTGTGGCTGCACGAAAAACATTATTCAACATGGTGGCGTTGCTGTCAGGGTTCCTCCGAGCCATAATCCGTAGGTAGCGGTCATCCACTGCAGTAGTAGCCCTTGGGCGGCCTGAGCGAGGCATGTCATCGAGAGTTCCGGTCTCTCTGTATCTCCTCCATGTCCGAACAACATCGCTTTTGTTAACTCCGTGACGCCCGGACACTTCTCTTGTTGAGAGCCCTTCCTGGCACAAAGTAACAATGCGGACGCCATCGAACCGCGGTATTGACCGTATAGGAATGGTTGAACTACAGACGACATGAGCCGTATACCTCCTTCCTGGTGGAATGACTTGAATTGATCAGCTGTCGGACCCCCTCTGTCTAATAGGCGCTGCTCATGCGTGGTTGTTTAGATCTTTGGGCGGGTTTAGTAACTTCTCTGAACAGTCAAAGGGACTGTGTCTGTGATACAACATCCACAGTCAACGTCTATCTTCAGGAGTTCTGGGAACCGGGATGATGCAAAACTTTTTCTGATGTGTGTACATTTCATACGCAAAGTTTACTCAGTGCGTTTTTTCACTCTGTAAACGCTCTAAAACTTCTTGCAACGCCTTATGTAATTTGGTGCATCACAGTAACTGTAATGAATAATGAATAACGAAAAGAAATTCAGTCCTTATTGAGCGAATATATTAGTCTGTAAGATGCGCAAATATAAATTTTTTTCCACAGGATAGTTTTCGAAAATCGATTGATAAGTATTTCATAGTCGCTGTAACGCCGTCTCTTGACACAAGTAGCGCATTAGGCGAGCAGTACAGCGACGACAAAGCCACGCTCTGCAGAGAGCACGTCTGTAGCACTCAGTCAAAGGGTTGAAAGTCACCCACCACAGATTGCTAGACGGGTCAAGTGCCCCTTCTTGCTGTTTCACTCCACCCCTCCCCCCTCCCTCCCACGCCCACCATTTTTGCAGACACCTATGATTCCAGCAACGAATAGTCTGGAGCAAAATGCTGTGGCGCCTTCCTGGAAGCAGAGTTTCCTCGTTGTTGCATGACTGTGGTGTGCGAGAGAAAATGATTATGAATTCGATGATTATTTGACAGGAATAGAGTAACCATTAAATCTTAATGTTTTAACTGCAGGAAACACAGCAGAAGCGCCCACCAGTAATAATATTTCTGTATACCTGCAAGCTTCCGTGACCGTTGCCACTGAACACAAAATGAAAGAAAAGATTGTTAGACCATGTCATGTTTCATTTATTTTTTCGCAATCAGCGTTTGAGCCCCTGTGCTGGGATCTTCTAAAAGGTCTTGTGATTCTTCCAGTTATCTAAATACGGTGAAAGACCAACGTTACGTTCACTTATAAAAGGGAGTTTTGCAAGACTTGGTCTGAAGAAGTGTCATTCGTTGAAATTTTTCCAGCTACTATGGTGGGCCATCGCCATGAGATAAGTAGCGCGACAAGTGTATCAAGATAAGGCGAATGTTTATAAAACTATTATTGTCGTACTGCAGAGATCGTTTTTTGGTCGTTGTTTGTATTCGTCGCACATTGTAGCTGTGCTTTTACTTCCTTAAAGGCGGGAAGCCTGGAAACTAAAAGCATACAGAGTTCTCAACCGTATTTCAGACTTACCGTCTATAGCTGTTGCTTTCCTTGGCTAGTACTGCTACGTGTCTGGCTGCAGTTCTCCTGCAGATTTCACACTTTGTTTTAATCGCTCGTGGCGTTCGTGCTCTTTACATGTCCCTTTACCGTCCTTCCAATTTAGTCTACATGCACGACTGCACATTCACACGCACTTGTTGATCAGTTGGGCCTATTTTGCATCGGAAAAGTCTTTTATTTTCCAGCAGGACAATAACGTCAGTTCTCCAGAACAAGCGGGCGATAACTGCCTTTTATTAGTGAACCCTACAGCGATCTCTGAGAAAGTTCAGTTAACCCTAAACCCAGTAAGTCCTGAAGAAGGGCGAAGCATATTTGTCGAAATGTCGATTGTGTAAGAAGAAACTGAGGAGAGACTCCGAAACATCATAGATTTTATGTTCAATAATATTTAAGTTTATTAATCTTGTCCTGGTTATCTCTTCTACAAAATCACACGATCTGTAGAAGTAGCTGAAGTCAACAACCTGTCGCTTGCCAGATGAATGCTTCTAACACCCATGACGAAATGCGCTTAGGCAATGTAAGGGGAAATCTCTGCTTTCTTGCAGGACATTTTGTCTACGTTTTTTCTTTTCATTTAGAAAAAAGTAACTGAGAGGTGGAAAACACCAACATATACGGGTACAAATCGATACTTCCATAATAAATTCAATCGCAATGCGAATAGCAATAAATATTTGTAAACATCGTAATAATTATAACAGAAAGAAAAAGGAAGCTAAATGATTAAAATTGAAAAAAATGGTTACTAACACTGCACAAAGTAAGTAAATCAACGATCGATACTTTTAATCGAGAATGGTCCGCAGCTCGTGGTCGTGCGGTAGCGTTCTCGCTTTCCGCGCCCGGGTTCCCGGGTTCGATTCCCGGCGGGGTCAGGGATTTTCTCTGCCTCGTGATGACTGGGTGTTGTGTGATGTCCTTAGGTTAGTTAGGTTTAAGTAGTTCTAAGTTCTAGGGGACTGATGACCATAGATGTTAAGTTCCATAGTGCTCAGAGCCATTTGAACCATTTTTTGAATCGAGAATGACGTCAGCAGACGGATACAATCATACGAATTCGGTATCACGTGACGATTGGCAACGGTCTATATACAGTTAATAATGCACTCTATAAACTCGGGACAGGTAGGCGTCACTGCCAATTTTACCACTGACGTCAGCTTCTACAAATACGGTCAAAACTAGAACACATGGTTTTATAGATCGATCGCAGCCTCTCATTCCGAGGGTTCCAGCGGAGGGATCGTAGTCAGTAATCAGTCGCAACTCAATCTGTAGTTAATTACAGATCTAGATTGCATCTACAGAAAAGCTATCGTATGAGCGTTTGAAATGAGTCGTGCAGACTCAAAAGGCTTATATCTGCACATTGTAACACGAGCAAAGCATTTCCAGGGTGACAATTATTGAACTATATGAAAAAAATGTCAAGTAGTTACAAACTAAGGCGTGCACACACTTTATTCGACATGTAATCGTCACTACAGATACTCGGATTTGGGTTACGACATATTAGAGTTAATTACAGATCTAGATTGCATCTACAGAAAAGCTATCGTATGAGCGTTTGAAATGAGTCGTGCAGACTCAAAAGGCTTATATCTGCACATTGTAACACGAGCAAAGCATTTCCAGGGTGACAATTATTGAACTATATGAAAAAAATGTCAAGTAGTTACAAACTAAGGCGTGCACACACTTTATTCGACATGTAATCGTCACTACAGATACTCGGATTTGGGTTACGACATATTAGATATGCCTGCCATCATTGGCGATGACGTGGCGCAGACGAATAGCGAAATTCTGCATGATCCGCTGAAGTGTCGGAACAACGATGCCGTCGATGACCTCCTGAATGGCTGTTTTCAGCTCATCAATGGTTTTGGTGTTATTGCTGTACACCTTGTCTTTAATATAGGCCCATAAAAAGGAGTCACATGTGTTCAGATCCGGAGAATATGGCGGACAATCGAGGCCCATGCCAGCGGCCTCTGGATGCCCCAGAGCCAGAATGCGGTCCTCAAAGTGCTCCTCCAGGACATGAAACACTTTCCTGCCTCAATGGGGTCGAGTCCTGTCTAGCATGAACCACATCTTATCGAAATCAGGGTCACTTTGGATAAAGGGAATGAAATTATCTTCCAAAACCTTCACGTACCGTTCGGTAGTCACCGTGCCAGCAAAGAATATGGTTCAAATGGCTCTGAGCACTATCGGACTCAACTGCTGAGGTCATAAGCCCCTAGAACTTAGAACTACTTAAACCTAACTAACCTAAGGACAACACACACATCCATGCCCGAGGCAGGATTCGAACCTGCGACCTTAGCGGTCGCGCGGTTCCAGACTGTAGCAAAGAACATCGTGACTGGACACTGTACACACATAGTCACCCGTTGAGGGTGAAGAGACTTCTCGATCGCGAAATGCAGATCCTCAGTCCCCAAAATGTGCCAGTTCTGCTTATTGACGAACCCATCCAAATGAAAGTGGGCTTCGTCGCTAAACCAAACCATGCATGCCCTGCGCGTACTAATTCCCATCACGCCCCGCGGCCAGCCATGCAGTGAATGTCCTAACGCAAACCGTTCAGAGGTAATGACGATTTTATTTCATGTAGTTCAATAACTGTCATCCTGTACATAGCTTAATTAGCAGAAATTTGTACTCCCCCCCCCCCTTCTAATCGAGTTTTCTTGCGGACTGTAGCGTCGTTCTACGAATCGACCTCGTCATTTTGTGCGACATTTGCCGACGGTTCACTGCGAGTGCCAATAGATGATACCGTTTCCATCTGACCACACCGGAGCGCGAGCCACATAGCCACCTAACGGTCCTGCTCGTGTAGCTGCTAACACAGTTCGCGACGCCTTGTTGCTGGCCGAAACAGGGTCGAAGACTGTCCGCCTTCATACGTCCCACATCGTCGACAGCTCCAGCCTCGAATAGGATGTCTCTTCGCAGAGGTGTTGCTCTCGGGGTCAATCATTTCCTGCTTTAAAGTAAATCACAGCACATTGCAATCAACACTCAAGAGCCTGTCTACTTTCATGGTCGCTGTTCTGTTCTGATCGGCTTATTTGATATTAACTTCGTGTGCTGAGTCTCATTTATCTTGAACACCTCAGTAATCTTTGTCCAGAAACAAAATAAAAATGCATCAAGTAAACGTTCTTTAGCTACTAGGAGGACATTAACAAGCATGATTGCCTCTGATGCCACTTCGTTTGTTACCAAGATATGGGCAGCAGAGCGCCTTTTTTAAATAGCACTTAATACTTTTATCTGACATTCCTCTTCCTCTTTTCAACACCGGTTCAAAAACGTACCATTTACATAAAAGTGCAACATAAAACTGACTTTGACTTTTCTTTGCTACCATACACTGCAGGCACCCAGTTTAACACAATGTGTCCACTTGCTGGAGCTGTCAGTAGGCAAACGGAAACACGAGGAAAATGCAGACCGGTCATTCAATCAACCTTCAGTTGAAGTTTTGCGTGAGTGCAATGTACACCAACGAAGAGAATTTAGAAAAGCTACTCATCTTTGAAGAATATACACTGAGATGATAGAAGTAATGGGATAGCGATATTTACATATACAGATGGCGGTAGTATTGCGTACACAAGGTAATAAAAGTAAGTGAATTGGTGGAACTGTCATTTGTAACCAGTTGATCCGTGTGAAAATGTTTCCGACGTTATTAAGGCCTCATGACCGGAATTAAAAGTCTTTAAACACGGGAAGTTTTAACCAGACGCGTGGAACATTTCAGTTCGGAAATCCTTGCGTAATTCAATATTCCGAGATCCACAGTGCCAAGAGTGTGCCGAGAATATCAAATTTCAGGCATCACCTCTCACCACTGACAAAGCAATGACCGACGACCTTAACTTAACGACTGAGTGCAACAGCGTTTGCGTATAGTTGTCGTTGCTAAAGAGAAGCAACACTATGGCTATGGCAGCAGACTATCGAGACAAGTGCTTCTGCTAACAGCACGACATCGCCGGTAACGCTTTTCCTGGGCTCGTTACCGTATCAGATGAACCCTAAACGACTGGGAAACTATGACCTGGTCAGATGAGTCGCGATTTCGGTTGGTAAGAGCTCATGGTGTGGTTAGAGTGTGGCGCAGTCTCCACGAAGCCGTACACGCACGTTGTCAATAACGCCCTGTGCAAGCTGGTGGTGGCTCCATAACGTAAAGGACTTTGTTTATATGGAATGGACTGGGTCCCCTGAAGTGAACCGATCATTGACTGGAAACAGTTATTTTCGTTCACCTGGAGACCATTTGGAGCCATTCATGGACTTCATGTTATACATCTACATCTTCATGGATACTCTGCAGATAACTTTTAAGTGCCTGGCAGAGGGTTCATCGAACCACCTTCACAATTCTCTGTTATTCCAATCTCATACAGCGAGCGGAAAGAATGAACACCTATATCTTTCCGTACGTGCTCTGATTTCCCTTATTTTATCATGGTGATCGTTCGTCCCTTTGTAGGTCCGTGCCAACAAAATATTTTAGCATTTGGAGGAGAAAGTTGGTGATTGGAATTTCGTGAGAAGATTCCGTCGCAAAGAAGAACGCCTTTTTTAAATGATGTCCAGCCCAAAGCCTGTATCATTTCTGTGACACTCTCTCCCATATTTCGTGATAATACAAAACGTGCTGCCTTTCTTTGAACTTTTTCGATGTACTCCGTCAGTCCTATCTGGTAGAGGATCCCACACAGCGGAGCAGCATTCTAAAAGAGGACGGACAAGCATAGTGTAGGCAGTCTCCTTAGTGGGTCTGTTACATTATCTTTCCCACGCCCGGGTTCCCGGGTTCGATTCCCGGCGGGGTCAGGGATTTTCTCTGCCTCGTGATGGCTGGGTGTTGTGTGCTGTCCTTAAGTTAGTTAGGTTTAAGTAGTTCTAAGTTCTAGGGGACTTATGACCACAGCAGTTGAGTCCCATAGTGCTCAGAGCCATTTTACATTATCTAAGTGTCCTGCCAATAAAAGGCAGTCTTTGGTTAGCTTTCCCCACAACATTTTCTATGTGTTCCAATTTAAGTTGTTCGTAGTTGTAATACCTAGGTATTTAGTTGAATTTACGGCTTTTAGATTTAACCGAAGTTTAACGAATTCCTATTAGCACTCAAATAGATGACCTCATAATTTTCGTTATTTAGGGTCAACTGCTAATTTTCGCACCATACATATATCTTTGCTAAATCGTTTTGCAATTTGTTTTGATCTTCTGATGACTTTACTAGTCGATAAACGATAGTGTCATCTGAAGACAACCTAAGACGGCTGCTCAGTTTGTCTCCCAAGTCGTTTGTATTGATAAGGAACAGCAAAGGGTCTATAACACTACCTTGGGGTAAGCCAGAAATCACTTCTGTTTTACTCGATGACTTTCCGTCAATTACTACGAACTGTGACTTCTCTGAGAGGAAATCACAAATCCAGTCACATAACTGAGACGATATTCCATAAGCACGCAATTTAAATACGAGCTGCTTGAGTGGTACAGTGGTAAAAGCCTTCTGGAAATCCAGAAATACGGAATCGATCTGAAATCCCTTGTCAATAGCACTCAACACTTTATGTGGATAAAGAGCTAGTTGTGTTTCACAGGAACGATGTTTTCTAAACCCATGTTGACTATGTGTCAATAGACAGTTTTCTTCCAGGTAATTCATAATGTTCGAACACAATACACGTTCTAAAATCCTGCTACATATCGACGTTAACGATATGGGCCTGTAATTTAGTGGATTACTCATACTACCTTTCTTGAATATTGGTGTGACCTGTGCAACTTTCCCGTCTTTGGGTACGGATCTTTCGTCGAGCGAACGGTTGTATATGATTGTCAAGTACGGAGCTAATGCATCAGAATACTCCGAAAGGAACCTAATTGGTATACAGTCTGGAGTAGAAGACTTGCTTTTATTAAGTGATTTAAGTTGCTTCACTACTCCGAGGAGATTTACTTCTACGTTACTTACGTTGGCAGCTGTTCTTGATTCGAATTCTGTAATATTTACTTCGTCTTCTTTTGTGAAGGCGTTTCGGAAGACTGTGTTTAGTGACCTTTGCCACATCAGTGTAAGTTAACAGAACAGTGATAACGTTTCCTTATTTAAGAAATCGTTATTGCATTCAGTGTAAAGAAAGCAATAGATATGAAGTTTTTGTTGGTTTGATCGCATGTAGGTAAACTGAGTTACTAATTTTGACAGCGCTAAGCTGTCATCTTCAACTCCTGGGTGTAATGTGTGATTTCACAACCTGTATACCGAGGATCTGAAGATGGCAGCTTAGCCCTGCCGAAACTAGTAATACAATGTACTTACAAGCGATCAAGACGATGTAAACTTCATATCTGAAGCTTTCTTTACATTGAATTCATTATTGCGCTGCAGACGACACTGTCAGCTTTTTATGTATTATGTTATTGCGTTCACTGTATTGTTTTCTTACTTAAGAAAACATTACTGCAATTCCTGTTGAAAAATGTTCAAATGTGTGCGAAATCATATGGGACTTAACTGCTAAGGTCATCAGTCCATAAGCTTACACACTACTTAATCGAAACACACACACCCATGCCCGAGGGAGGACTCGAACCTCCGCCGGGACCAGCTGCACAGTCCATGACTGCAGCGCCTCAGACCGCTCGGCTAATCCCGCGCGGCACTGCAATTACTGTTCTGCTAACATAATATCACTTGACATAAAATTAGTCACCCCAGTGCGCACGTACAGATGAATCGTTAAGTCCTTACAGTTGGCACAGAAATCGAGTCACGTGCTGAACCTCGCGCACCTACGCGAGCATAAGGCATTAGCAATGAGTGAGGCATTTATTTTTCAAGCGGACACTGTACTGAAACGTGTGCAAATGTAAGGACGTGAGAGAGAGGCAAAAAAAGTTGCTGGATTTGTTGGTGTGTCGAGGCGGACTCTTCAGCGTGTCTACAAGCAGTGGTGTAACCCACGTGGCCACGAAACATGAAGTCAGAAATGTGGTTAGAAAAAGATACAAGGTACTGACTGTGAGGGACAAGAGGTGTGTTTCACGGCTTGAGAATCAAAATAGCTTTCAACAGGTACTGCTGTGGGCAGTGAATGGAGGTGCATCCCCACGTGTTAGGCCAGCCGGTGTGGCCGAGCGGTTCTAGGCGCTTCAGTCTGGAACAGCGCAACCGCTATGGTCGCAGGTTCGAATCCTACCTCGGGCATGGATGTGTGTGATGTCCTTAGGTTAGTTAGGTTTAAGTAGTTCTAAGTTCTAGGGGACTGATGACCTCAGATGTTAAGTCCCTTAGTGCTCAGAGCCATTTGAACCAACCTGTTAGCGAGAGAAGATTGCGATAAGACTTACCTGCAATGAACATTTGGAGACGGTCACCTCGAAAGAGGCCATTGCCCACACAGGCACATACAGATAACAGGAAAGGTAGACGGGCTGGAATAATATGTGACTAGTTTCCTGAATCCTCCCCCATCCTACCACATCTCGAATGGCCTGCAAAATCACCTGACTTGAACCCCTTAGAAAATCAGTGGGACATCCTAGAACAGTTAGTAAAACGCCGACCTCAGCATCCCCACAATATGATGGAACTGCACGATGAAACCCTTAACGAGTGGCTTAAGCTGGATCCGACGGACCTGCATAGCCTTGTCGATTCACTTCCTAGCCTTATCTAGACTGTTTTCAAGTCGAGGGGCAGAATTACACAGTACTGAATGGTGCATGTAGTGATTCCTGTAGAGGTGAGTAACTTTTTGTGCGGTGAACTTAAATTCCCCATAGATGAGGAGCATTTCTGTCTTCTCTTCGTTGTGGTACACTGTACAGACACAAATCTTCATCTGAAGGCGGTTGACTGAATGGTGTGCGATTTCGTTGTGTTTCCATGTGCTTACTGTCAGCTCCAACAAGTGGACGAGTTACGTTACATCGGGTATCTTGACTGTTTGCTAATACAGGAGAATCAAAGTTAGTTTTGTGTTACGGTTTTAAAAACACATTTAGGTAAAGGATACACCGAGCTATTTTTTTTAATCACTCTTGTGGAGAGGAAACGGATTACCGATTAAAAACTACTAGTATTGCCTGTGTTCGAAATTCGACCATTTGAGTCAGTGGACCTGATCAATGATAAAAAAGTCGTCTATCGTAAAGTGATGCAGTCCACCTAAAATTGAAATGTTACCCTCAGAACTGACCCATAGTAAATGCTGCACTGTAGTTACGAATATTCTTGAAATAATTCTTTGATTTCTTTTTCGATAATTTGAAGTGAGACCTTGATACTGTGTGTTGAAAAATAAATTTAGCGATAACGGTGGCAGATTAACTTAAGACAACACAATGCAGATGCCGTTGTGTCGCGTGAAGTAACCTCAGATGCCAACTTACTTGCATTACAAAAGCTGCACCGTAAATTCATGACGCCGCAGTTACAACTCTCAAAATTATTTGGAATTACGGTCACTGCACGTTTCAATGTATCTTTCAAAATAGTACGATTATCATTATCAACATCCACATTATTCCTATTACTTTGTCTACGTAAAAATTGTTTCTCTCTAACTTTTCGTCTTTTAGTCCGATCCCTTACTGTAATAAGGGAGTTGTAACTATTCAGAAAGAAGAAACTGAAAATTATAAACATTTCAGATTTTATGGTGACGGCAGCAAACGAACACAAAGTTTGTTCCACTTATTCTTAGATGAAAGTAAGGGATAAAACGACGCCGATAAACAACTTTTGATGCCCCCGACGACTTCGTTACTAATTTCGTTTACCACTGCTGACGGCATCAACGACGTAGCAGTTGCGGCTTCGTAGCTGCTCGATACGCGTGTGTTACTGGAAATGAACCATCTGCAACATTTAAATATGAAAGTTCTTAAAACGCGATTTCACTAAACGTTGTTAGTTTCGTGTGTCATTTCTACTATAGCACATTATCGGTACGCGTAGTAGAAGTTGGTTGCAATGTGAGAGACAGAGGAAAACTTTTGTTATGTGCGTATACCTACCCTCTCTTAATGGTTATGTACACACATGATTTTTTTGTGCACAGCTAGGGCAAGGTATCTTTTGAATTATGTAACTTTAATTGGCTTCCTTGTACTTTAATTTTAAAAATCTGTGTTTCAGTTTTGCATGTTCATGTATTGATATTATGATTGTTCAGTAAAACAGATGCATTATCATCATGAATGTCAACATTACTCTTCCTTTCTCTTCGTAAAAATTGTCTGTCTAGCTCTGCGTCTTTAGTCACAGCATAAAACAAACATAGTTTCCGTATAATAAGTGAAGTCGGAAATCATAGTTTTTCAAAGCGAAGAAATTAAAATCAGAAACTTACTCAAAATTTTGTGGCAACAGCGGCAAATGACCACAAAGCTACTCTGACAGAAAAGTGAGGGAAGTAACGACGCCAATATACAATGTTATTTACAGACTTCGTTACAACTACATTTTGATTTCCACTGCTGACAACATCATCGACCTAGCAGTTGTCGCATTGTGGCTGCCCATATGTGTGTGTTCCTGCAAATGAACCACCTGAACATGAACGTCCCTTGAATGGGATTGCTTCCGTGTGTCATTTCTATCACAGCACCTGATCACTATGCAGGGCAGAAATTGGCGGCACTTCAGTTGTCGATGTACACGTATTGGAGATTTTAATGCATGATAGAGAAGGCATCATCCGAGTTACGAATAGTGAAACATCTACTCCCATTTACCACTCTTAACAGCTACATAAATGCATGATTTTTTCTTTGTGCACGTCTATGGCAAACTACCTTACGAATTACATGTTTCATTGGCCTCTTCGTGTAACTAGTACTGAAAATTAGTTCTTCAATTTTCGTGTTCACGTATTAAAATATTATGATGGCGTGCTATTTAAAAAAGACGCACTACTGTTCATATCTTTTTGACGAACTTAGTCACGCTGGTTATTGCTTCCCTGGTAGTTAATAAGCATTTACTAGATGCATTTCTTATTTTGCATGTCGACAAAGAGTTATTCTGGTGGTCAGGGTAAATGAGACACCTTCGCAGAAGAAAAATTGAAGGCTGTTTAAGAACAACAACTTTAGGTACAGATGTATATCGTAGGAAAGAATTATGTGGTCGTACCAGAGGCAGCGTTGAAGAGTTGCAGAAATTTGACCTTGATAGCCTCCTTAGCCGCCTGTAAGTCAATCTCGAAGCAGACATCAAGTCTTGCACCACTAGGCAGCTTCACCTGGCTTGGAAGGGAGTGTTTAGCTGTGATAGTTAAGCCTAGAACACTGAATGGGAGAAAATGTTACATTGCCACTAAACAATCGTGAAGTTCCACATTTTATTCAAAGAAAGTCATAATTTATAAGTTGCGCATTAGTTAATTACAATTATTTGATCTCCAATGGCATGCTACATACCAAATTAAGAAGAAAATGTCCTATTTTATACGCTACTGAAATCGTAAATTTTACGAGGGGTTGATAATCTACGGTTAATATACCACTTGTAGGGCCTTTCCCTCTTCTCCGCAAGGGTTTACTCTTATCTAAGCATCAAGCGCTTTAAATATATGACATACGGCTCTCTATTGCTGAAGAAGTGCACCATGCACTATCGGTGTCCAACAGGACCACACTCACTCACTCTATGAAGTGGAGGGACGATGAGAAATGTGCATTATTTTACCTTTATCGTTTTCCCGCCACTACGTTAGCACGTAATTAGTTGCCAGTGTGTTTTAGAATCCACCCTGAGCTAATATGCTGCAGCCCAGTAACTGATTTCAAATATGACGGACATTAATTCGGCTAGTGTGGTACGTATCACCTCAGGCAGTAAGAGGAACACATCTCTCATTCTCGGCTCACAGTTACATTGTCCCGCACAAGACGGAGGGGCTGTGCTGACTGAAAAGCGTATTACAGATTCTGACAGTGAGCTATGATAGATTACTATCTCGCAAAGCTACAGTTTGAATTCTTTGGGGGGAACACAATATTTATTTGTATTATCTACTGTGAAGCGTAGTTATAGCACGCAGATTAGACAGTTGTTAAGGTTATTCTTCGATTGAAACAGCATTATGGCTGTTTTTTCATGTATTCGAGCGTTAGGAGCCAGTGGACGCCAACTGTAGTTGTTTATCGAGCATCACGAGCTCGCTGTACAGCTGTACAACTAGATATTTCTTTTTTTCTCGGCACACGAAGAGCCTTCTCAAGCGTGGCTGGTTCCACTCTGGCAATCCTATACCCCACTACTGCAATCTGGCATCATAAAGGCAGTTGACTCCAACTATACCTACTCGGTCAAACATCTTTCAGGAATGCATTTGGATGACGTCAACGACAACTGCCGATATTTGGCATTATCAGGGCACAAATGCAACGACAGAGGGCGCTAGGCAAGGAAATTTATAAGTCCAGTAAGAAGCGATTCCTCTTAGGCCTTTTGATGCTCCGGTATACCGTTAACAAAACACCTTGGCACTCTGTTATTCCGTTAGCAGGTCGATGTATATTACACATTAAGAACTCGGTGGATTTCTTACTTTCGTTAGAGGCATTGCATTTGAGTGACTGATATTTTAACAACTTATCATGAGGTCTCTTTATTCATTCACTTTTCTCTGTTCTTTCTGTTTAATTGAAGTTAGGTAAGGTGCTGAATTAACCAACCTGTTTCTACATGTGTTGATTTCCACTTACTTTTTATTCAATGACCAGTTCTATGGAAAGACAGATGGAATCTCAATGGAGAGCTCTTTGTCAACTATTATTACCATTCTCTCTATCAGAGATTTCGAGAAACGGGTCCTGGACTTAACATCCACGATTTTTTTAGATATACACTCCTGGAAATTGAAATAAGAACACCGTGAATTCATTGTCCCAGGAAGGGGAAACTTTATTGACACATTCCTGGGGTCAGATACATCACATGATCACACTGACAGAACCACAGGCACATAGACACAGGTAACAGAGCATGCACAATGTCGGCACTAGTACAGTGTATATCCACCTTTCGCAGCAATGCAGGCTGCTATTCTCCCATGGAGACGATCGTAGAAATGCTGGATGTAGTCCTGTGGAACGGCTTGCCATGCCATTTCCACGTGGCGCCTCAGTTGGACCAGCGTTCGTGCTGGACGTGCAGACCGCGTGAGACGACGCTTCATCCAGTCCCAAACATGCTCAATGGGGGACAGATCCGGAGATCTTGCTGGCCAGGGTAGTTGACTTACACCTTCTAGAGCACGTTGGGTGGCACGGGATACATGCGGACGTGCATTGTCCTGTTGGAACAGCAAGTTCCCTTGCCGGTCTAGGAATGGTAGAACGATGGGTTCGATGACGGTTTGGATGTACCGTGCACTATTCAGTGTCCCCTCGACGATCACCAGTGGTGTACGGCCAGTGTAGGAGATCGCTCCCCACACCATGATGCCGGGTGTTGGCCCTGTGTGCCTCGGTCGTATGCAGTCCTGATTGTGGCGCTCACCTGCACGCATACGACCATCATTGGCACCAAGGTAGAAGCCTCCATTCACGCCTGTCGCGACACCACTGGAGGCGGGCTGCACGATGTTGGGGCGTGAGCGGAAGACGGCCTAACGGTGTGCGGGACCGTAGCCCAGCTTCATGGAGACGGTTGCGAATGGTCCTCGCCGATACCCCAGGAGCAACAGTGTCCCTAATTTGCTGGGAAGTGGCGGTGCGGTCCCCTACGGCACTGCGTAGGATCCTACGGTCTTGGCGTGCATCCGTGCGTCGCTGCGGTCCGGTCCCAGGTCGACGGGCACGTGCACCTTCCGCCGACCACTGGCGACAACATCGATGTACTGTGGAGACCTCACGCCCCACGTGTTGAGCAATTCGGCGGTACGTCCACCCGGCCTCCCGCATGCCCACTATACGCCCTCGCTCAAAGTCCGTCAACTGCACATACGGTTCACGTCCACGCTGTCGCGGCATGCTACCAGTGTTAAAGACTGCGATGGAGCTCCGTATGCCACGACAAACTGGCTGACACTGACGGCGGCGGTGCACAAATGCTGCGCAGCTAGCGCCATTCGACGGCCAACACCACGGTTCCTGGTGCGTCCGCTGTGCCGTGCGTGTGATCATTGCTTGTACAGTCCTCTCGCAGTGTCCGGAGCAAGTATGGTGGGTCTGACACACCGGTGTCTATGTGTTCTTTTTTCCATTTCCAGGAGTGTATATATGATACTTCCGTTATTTGACCTAATGGCAGTGAGAATGTAAACAGCTTTTTAGAACACCTGAATTTAATCCACGCGAATATTCGTTTGACTGTGCAAGTAGAAAAGGATGACTGCCTATTATTCCTTGATGTATCGGTCAGTTGCTGGCTTGATGGTGCGCCGGGGGGCAGGCCGTTAATGGGAAACCAACTCACATCGATTTTTATCCTCTGGCCGGCGGTTTCCACTGTCCTGCTCAGCGTGATGAGGTACTTAGTACGTTGGTTCATAGGGCCCACGTCATTTCAGACCTTGTAAATTTCCCAACTCAGTTAGCCCACCTTGAAGTCACTCTCTGTCAGAATGGCTTTAGTGAAAGACAGATCAGATGCGCGTTGCCATTAAGCCAAACGCTGCTTTTCAATTTTTCTATAGTACAACCCCAATATACGATAAAACGAGATAGTTTCATGTTGTCGCCATGCCAAGACGAAAAATACAAACACAGACAATAAAAACCTAGAGAAGTCTAAGAATAATGATTTTATAATTAGTAATGAAAAAGGAATACCTTTGTCTTTTTGCGTAGATAAAAGGAATAATGTCTGTTTTATCTTATCTTAATATTCTGTTGGATGTCGCCCTGCTTAAACGTGAGTTTTATGAATGCGTGGTGTCTGTTCTTTCCTACATGTCTGAGAGGAAAGACACCGCGCAGGATTCGCAACTGTGATAAATATTATGTAAATTGAACGCGAAGGGGAGGAGAAAGGAAAGGAAATGAAGGAACTAATGATATCAGCTGCATCGGGCCTTTATGTTGTCGCCGCTGATTCTCCATGAAGTCGCAATGCTGCTGATGTCATCAGTTCCTTCCCTTTTCTTTTCGTTCTCCCCCTTCCACCCTCAATTTATATAAACGTGGATTGTTTGTAGCGTTCTGTTAAACAGGAATCCATTTCAGAATTGATCGTGTCATGTTAATTATCCCAAAATTAAGTTTTAGAAAATATTATCGAGAAAATCAGTTGAATAATGTTAAATGTGGCCATCTTTAAACGGAATCGATTCGTTTCGAGCAAAAATTTTGAGCGCCTTTTGACTCCACTTTATTCACTACCATTCTTTAAAAACTGAACCTGCAGAAATAAGAAACGAAGTCCGAATATTGTACTAAATGAGATTTTCATCTAAAGAATACCATTTAATAATCACGCTGTCGCGCAATTATTAAACGGATCGATTCCATGAAGATTATAAGCTAGCTGATATTATCTGATTTCATAAAAGCTGAATGAAAACCTCACTGATACTTAAAAAGTGTATCGACCGCTACAACCATAGCCACTTGGACTTGTAGCGAAGATAAAGATCAATTTCATTTTTTGATGTAGCCTAGCTATTGTGTCGTAACTGACTGAGGAACAGGCTATATTAATGGGTGAATGGCGATAATGAGATGGCACCTAAGTCCACAGTCTTTTTGCCTTACTCTGGACGCCTTTCCAACAGGACTGGTCGTATTATGCGGAAACATGATTTGAAACGTGTTTTCCCAATACTATCTATGATTAGAGCCCTTTTGGGATCCGTCTACAGCATAAAATTGTATGGTAGTGAAACATGGACAGTGGGAAAACCCGAAAAGAACGTAATAGAAACGTTTGAGATGTGGTGCTATATAAGAATGTTAAAAATTACGTGGACTGATGGTAAGGAATGAGGAGGTTCTGCGCAGAATCGGAGATGAAAAGAGTATATATAAAACACAATAAGAGGGGACAGGGTGACAGGACATGTATATAGAGGTAGCTGTAAGGGTAAAAATAATACAGGAAAACATAGATTGGAATACATCCAGTAGATGATTGAGGACGTAGGTTGCAAGTACTACTTTGAGATGAAAAGTTTGGTACATGTGAGGAATTCGTGGCGGGCCGCATCAAACCAGCCAGAACATTGGGGGGGGAAAAAAAAAAAAAACCGCTTGCCTTGGAGCCGACCATCCTGTGAATTATAACAATAAAGAAATTCTGGAATGCTACTTGCAGCTACTGGGATTGTGTTGTTAAGGAAGCAGTTCAGATTAAATCAGCCTCATAAATAGAAATGGAGGATTTTGCTTAAAACCTGCTTTAAATCCTGCTCTCTTCCTGGTGAAACGACAGAGGAACGGTTTAGTGCTGGCTAATAGTTTACGGTGTGTGTGTGTGTGTGTGTGTGTGTGTGTGTGTGTGTGTGTGTGTGTGTGTGTACGTGTGTGTGTATTGTCCTTCTGTATATGCCGTATTATGGTTCTTGGTCGGCATAGCCTGGCCTACAGAGGGTTTAAATTTAACCCGGCTACAAAATGTTAGTTTCATACATAGGGATAAACCCAAATTACACGTACTTATGTTTAGAATTTTCAGCGTTTGATGATTTTTTTTCAGTAACAATAAACTTTATCTCTATGAACCACTGCTACGTACTGTCCATCACACGACAGGTTCTACATTTTAGATCCGCTGTAACACTGGCAGACTGCTAACAAGTTGTCCGCAGAATATTAAGTCAAGAGGATGTTTTACTGGTGTACCCAGCAGAGCCGGCCGGGGTGGCCGAGCGGTTCTAGGCGCTACAGTCTGGAACCGCGCGTCCGCTACGGTTCGAATCCTGCCTCGGGCATGGATGTGTGTGATGTCCTTAGGTTAGTTAGGTTTAAGTAGTTCTAAGTTCTAGGGGACTGATGACCGCAGAAATTAAGTCTCATAGTGCTCAGAGCCATTTTTTATCCCAGCAGATGAGTCTTCAGATCGACCTCTGATGCGTTCTTTAATGATTGTCATACTGCGAGTTCACTCGTGCCACTCAGCCAGTTTGGGCCTGCAGTAGTTATCGTCGAGCTCCAAACGTGAGTGTTGCTTGGGATTGGGTGGCAGGGTTCGGGAAGAGGGGAAATAATCATTTGGTCTAAGTGAGAAGGGTCTTGACTTGACTGTGGTGTTAAACTTCCGTTAGTTGAGAAGGTAAGGCTTGAAATCAGTGCTGAAATTACAAACTCTGTGAATATTTTAAAAATTTATTCAGAGAACAGTATCAACTCCTGATAAACTTGCTCTAAAGGAGTTAATACCCACGACAAGACCAAGTCTTTACACAGAGATGGTGACTAACTAACACCGTTCCGCCTGCTTAAAATGAAACTGTCAGCACTAACTGAACCCGCATCCACTACACGACACGCAGAAGTCCCTGGGATTCTCTCAACTGCACTGCACTCTGTTCAGCCGTGTCTGGCGATATTCTTCGGCTGCCCCTGCTTCTACTACAACTACGAGATTCCTACTCTGCAAAAGACCTCTCGGAGTGTCCTGCTTCCTATTTTCAATCAGTTTTCTCATTCCCCCTCCTCCCCCCCTTCTCCCCGCCACTCCCTGACATGGCGTGTTGTGGAAGGGCCCTCACCGTCTCATTGGCTCTAATTGATCACTAGTCTTCGGAGACTGAGTGAAGGAAGGGGGCATCTGTCGTTAAATCATGTTTTAGGACCGCTAGAGGCTCTTTACGAAGTGTAGGTGACCCCTTCCAAGGATCCTCTTCCTTTATCCCTTTCTTACCGTTGCTCCTTCTCTGCAATTATATCACTCTTGATTTTACAGCTATGCTCGATCATCTCCACCATGGCGCCTCTGGACAGTATTTTCTGACAATTTAAGTAATCCCCCTCCAAGGTCCGTTTGCAGTTGACCCTAGGCGACCAGTATCTCTTGTGACTTTCCCTTCATTATGTTTCGAACACACAAGACTTGGCCATTTCCCGTGGGTAATGCATTATGCAAGAGCGAATCGGATGCAAGGGACTCTACAGCAGATTACATTACAGATCACAATTAATGGTCATAGGTTCCTAACATTAGTACAGTAGTATTTTTCTCTGTGGTTTCCCTGGTTAATAGCATCATCAGTAGACTGTCCTTGTCTAACACGATCTCCTCGTTTGAAAACGGCTGCACTGGAAATGTGTCTTTATGCCACGACCAGTTACTGATCATCACCGAGGTAAATGCGTCGTACATTTTTGTGGCTATCCGTCAATGAAATGATCGTGTGGCATTTTTGGCCGATTATGATGAAATGATGACAAGGACAACACAAAACCCAGTCCAAGAGCGGAGGAAATCTCCAACCAAGCCGGGAATCCTACCTGGGCCCGCTGCGTGGTAGGCAAGCGCGTAACCAGTCAGCTAAACAGGCGGACCGCTGTCTGTGAAGACGGTACATTAAACAATTACCGAATTTTGTAGAAAGTCATTCCTCATATTAAGGAAGCGTCAGACATGTGAGTGTACGAGGGCAATTTGGAAAGTAACTTACGTTTGCGTATCACACGGAAAGAGAAAAATGCTGCAACGCCTACTGTGCGAAATTTGTAGTTTGGGTCAGTAGATTATTGGACAACGCAAATAGGCTGTGGCGCTGCGCCTTATGTAACACAGGGTTAGAATGTAGGCTGTAACCGAGCCCTGTGGCCGAAAAGAATGTTCAAAAATCTAACTTTTATGAGTTATGGAGAGAAGTTTAAGACTGATAATGAGACAATGATGTCCCCTATGTCGGAACTGACGAAGTGATGCGCACGGACGACAACAAGTGGACGACCAACTCTCTTTATCGATAAATAGAAGGCCGGCCGCGGTGGCCGAGCGGTCCTAGGCGCTTCAGTCTGGAACCGCTTGACTGCTACGGTCGCAGGTTCGATGACTGATGACCTCAGATGTTAAGTCCCATGGTGCACAGAGCCATTTGAACCTTTTGATAACGACATCTTTCGACTAGAGTGGCCAGCAAGTTCTCCAGACATGAACCCTGTCGAACATATCTGGGATAGATTGAAAAGGTCTGTTTATAGACGACGTGAGCCACCATGCACTCTGACGGATCTGCGCCGAACTGCCGCTGAGGAGTAGGACAATTTAGAGCAACAGTGCCCTGATGAACTTGTGGATAGTATGCCACGACGAATACAGGCATGCATCAATGCAAGACGACGTGCTCCTGGGTATTAGATGTACCGGCGTGTACAGCAATCTGGACCACCACCTCTGAAGGTTTCGCTGTCTGGTGGTACAATATGCAATGTGTGGTTTTCATGAGCAATAAAAAGGGCGGAAATGATGTTTATGTTGATCTCTATTCCAATTTTCTGTACAGGTCCCGGAACTCTCGGAACCGAGGTGATGCAAAACTTTTTTTTGATGTGTGTGTTCATTTATTTCATGAACAGCACAGAGTAACCTCGAAATGTAAGGTGGGCCGGATATTTCTAAATCTAACAGCAAAGATTTCTTATAATTACAATCTTATTGGCGTGCAGTTTGTTAACGCTGTTTTAAATGATATATGGAACGTAATATATAAAAATTTGTCTACGCTTACACAGAATTGAATTCTTAGCAACTGTTAATGCGGTTCTATATAATTTGTTTCTGCCTAGTTGAGGAGAATGTAATTTATCTAATGAAAACGTAAAAAATGTGAAGACATGTTGCAGTACGTGCAGGGAAGTGATATGATATATTTGAATGTGTAATATAGTCGAAGTAGCTCGTTGGTTGGTAACAGCCTATTTCCATCTATTTCAGATGATAAGGTCTCGGTAGAACATTGAGTTATTCTCATCTGAAATGGTTTGTGTTTATGTATGTTTGTTGTGTTCGTGTGTGTTGAGAAATTACTTGGAGTGTTGCATGTCAGGACACTACATGATATTCAGTAGTAGTTTGCTTGATTGTTGGTAGCTGTATATTCTGTGTGATACCTTAGGTGCATACACACCTGCTGTTACACAGGGAGGTCCATTGATCGTGACCGGGTCTTATATCTCACGAAATGAGCGTCAGACAAAACTACAAATAACGAAACTTGTCTAGCTTGAAGGGGGGAACCAGATGGCGCTATGGTTGGCCCGCTAGATGGCGCTGCCATAGGTCAAACGGATATCAACTGCGTTTTCTTAAAATAGGAACCCCCTTTTTTATTACATATTCATGTAGTACGTAAAGAAATATGAATGTTTTAGTTGGACCACTTTTTTCGTTTTGTGATAGATGGCGCTGTAATAGTCACAAACATATGGCTCACAATTTTAGACGAACAATGAGTAACAGGTAGATTTTTTAAATTAAAATGCAGAACGTAGGTACGTTCGAATATTTTATTTCGGTTGTTCCAATGTGATACATGTACCGTTGTGAACTTATCATTTCTGAGAACGCATGCTGTTACAGCGTGATTACCTGTAAATACCACATTAATGCAATAAATGCTGAAAATGATGTCTGTCAACCTCAATGCATTTGGCAATACGTGTAACGAAATTCCTCTCAACAGCGAGTAGTTCGCGTTCCGTTATGTTCGCACATGCATTGACAATGGCGCATGTTGTCAGGCGTTGTCGGTGGATCACGATAGCAAATATCCTTCCACTTTCCCCACAGAAAGAAATCCGGGGACGTCAGATCCGGCGAACGTGCGGGCCATGGTATGGTGCTTCGACGACCAATCCACCTGTCGTGAAATATGCTATTCAATAACGCTTCAACCGCACGGGAGCTATGTGCCGGACATCCATCATGTTGGAAGTACATTCACCCGCCAAGGTCGCTGATGTTCCACTTGTCGCAACCATCGTGGTCCAACTAAAACATTCATATTTCTTTACGTACTACACGAATATGTAATAAAAAGTGGGGGTTCCTGTTGAAAAAAACGCAGTTGATATCCGTTTGACCTATGGCAGCGCCATCTAGCGGGCCAACCATAGCACCATCTAGTTTCCCGCTTCAAGCTAGACAAGTTTCGTTCTTTGCAGTTTTTTCGTTTGATGATTATTTCGTGAGATATTTGGCCTGGTCACTATCAAACGATCACCCTGTATAGATTATACAGGGTGTTACAAAAAGGTACGGCCAAACTTTCAGGAAACATTCCTCACACACAAAGAAAGAAAATATGTTACGTGGACATGTGTCCGGAAACGCTTACTTTCCATGTTAGAGCTCATTTTATTACTTCTATTCAAATCACATTAATCATGAAATGGAAACACACAGCAACAGAACGTACCAGCGTGACTTCAAACACTTTGTTACAGGAAATGTTCAAAATGTCCTCCGTTAGCGAGGATACATGCATCCACCCTCCGTCGCATGGAATCCCTGATGCGCTGATGCAGCCCTGGAGAATGGCGCATTGTATCACAGTCGTCCACAATACGAGCACGAAGAGTCTCTACATTTGGTACCGGGGTTGCGTAGACAAGAGCTTTCAAATGCCCCCATAAATGATAGTCAAGAGGGTTGAGGTCAGGAGAGCTGGAAGCCATGGAAATGGTCCGCCTCTACCAATCCATCGGTCACCGAATCTGTTGTTGAGAAGCGTACGAACACTTCGACTGAAATGTGCAGGAGCTCCACCGTGCATGAATCACATGTTGTGTCGTACTTGTAAAGGCACACGTTCTAGCAGCATAGGTAGAGTATACCGTATGAAATCATGATAACGTGCTCCACTGAGCGTAGGTGGAAGAACATGGGGCCCAATCAAGACATCACCAACAATGCCTGCCCAAACGTTCACAGAAAATCTGTGTTGATGGCGTGATTGCACAATTGCGTGCGGATTCTCGTCAGCCCACACATGTTGATTGTGAAAATTTACAATTTGATCACGTTGGAATGAAGCCTCATCCGTAAAGAGAACATTTGCACTGAAATGAGGATTGAGACATTGTTGGATGAACCATTAGCAGAAGTGTACCCGTGGTGGCCAATCAGCTGCTGATAGTGCCTGCACACGCTGTACATGGTTCGAAAACAACTGGTTCTCCCGTAGCACTCCATACAGTGACGTGGTCAACGTTACCTTGTACAGCAGCAACTTCTCTGACGCTGACATTAGGGTTATCGTGAACTGCACGAAGAATTGCCTCGTCCATTGCAGGTGGCCTCGTCGTTCTAGGTGTTCCCCAGTCGCGAGTCATAAGCTGGAATGTTCCGTGCTCCCTAAGACGCCGATTAATTGTTTCGAACGTCTTCATGTCGGGACACCTTCGTTCTGGAAATCTGTCTCGTGACAAACGTACCGCGCCACGGCTATTGCCCCGTGCTAATCCATACATCAAATGGACATCTGCCAACTCCGCATTTGTAAACATTGCACTGACTACAAAACCACGTTCGTGATGAACACTAACCTGTTGATGCTACGTACTGGTGTGCTTGATGCTAGTACTGTAGAGCAATGACTCGCATGTTAACGCAAGCACCGAAGTCAACATTACCTTCCTTCAATTGGGCCAACTGGCGGTGAATCGAGGAAGTACAGTACATACTGACGAAACTAAAATGAGCTCTAACATGGAAATTAAGCGTTTCCGGACACATGTCCATATAACATCTTTTCTTTATTTGTGTTTGAGGAATGTTTCCTGAAAGTTTTGCCATACCTTTTTGTAACACCCTGTATACTAACTGAGCATTTGACGCATGGAATACATGAGTATAGGAAGTTTCAAACCAGATGGTAGATTTCCGATTCTCCTATTACAGAAATGCCGTGTTTCGCCGCAGGTGGGTCGCCCGGCGGTAAGAAGCCGCCAGACATGGGAGCGCGCAACAAGGCGAACCCTAGCAACGTGCCGGAAGTGATGGTAGCGCTCTGGGAATGGAGGTCGCTCCGTCTGCGGAGCAGCGAGGCGCGATGTGCCGTTCGGCGAGACGGTGGTGGGGGCCGCTTATACCGGCGGGCGGCGCGCCTCGCGCGGGCAGTCCTCGTCCGGCTTCCGCCCCCGCCTCCTCCGCCTCCGCCATGTACCCGCTGGCAGCCGCGCGACAGCCCGAGGCCCGCAAGCCGGCGCGCCGCTTCCGCTGCCCGGCGCTGGCGGCGGCCGCCGTCGTCGGCTGCCTCGTGCTCGTCAGCTTCGCCGTCGTCGCCTTCACTCTGTCCCGCGTCCTCGACGTCCGGCCGTTCCAGGAGGCGGCGCGCTCCACCGAGTCTGCGCTGCTGGAGGAGGCAGCTATCGTCGCCGAGGTCGCCGGTCCCCCTCCTGGTGCCGGCAGCACCAACGGAACCCGTAGCGCAGGTGAGACCTGACGAAATGCTTCTTACCTGACATATTTCAACGTAGTCCTTCTCTTGCAACCTCTTAGCAGATACACGTTCTTAGAGCAGGGGTCTCCAAACTACGGCCCGCGGGCCGAAACCGGCCCGCGAGGGCCGGCAAACCGGCCCGCGTTAGCTGGCCGGACATCCCCGGTATCCGGCCCGCCAAATATTTGAGGTGGTACCTATACTGACAACAATTGAGTTTCGAGGCCTATCGCGACCAATACACCGCAACGTTGGCTCTGCTACTCGCTACAAGACTACATAATTAAACTTATTGTTGCGCTGCTTGAAATAACAATGCGTTGACACACTCTACCTCTGTTACGTCTTGCAGTAATAGTGTTGCTAACAAGGATTTTGAGATTTCGTTAACTTTGCAGGACGCATTCCCGAAGAATGTGCAGTGACATACTTTTTTGTCGGTGAAATTCGACAGAATAAAATACACCAGAATTTCGCTCAGGTACGTCCAGCAATAAAAATTATGTAATTAAATAAAAATCGTAGTCCGTTTCAGATTCCTGCGATTTCATCTTTCCTTTAGCCTTACATTACGGTGATCATGGAGTGCTAGGGTGCTTTAATCCCACTAGGTAGATCTTGGCCCTTATGACTTCCTGGAGGAGTCAATGTGGCCTGCGGACTAAAAAGTTAGACCCCTGTCTTAGAGAAACACACTGAAGAGCCAAGGAAACTTGTACAACCGCCTAATATCATGTAGGGCCTCCGCGAGTAGGCAGAAATGCCACAACACGATGTGGCATGGACTCTACTAATTTCTGAAGTTATAAGAGTACGAGGGGGTGGAGATCTCTTCTGAACAGCACCTAGCAAGGTGTGCAAGGTGTCCCAGATATGCTCAAAAATGTTACTGACCGGGAGTGTGGTGGCCAGCGGAAGTGTTTAAGCTCAGAAGAGTGTTCCTGAAGCCACTCTGTAGCAACTCTGGACGATTGGGGTGTCGCATTGTCCTGCTGGAATTGTCAAAGTCCGTGGGGATGCACATTGGACATGAATGGATGCGGATGATCAGACAGGATGGTTACGTACGTGTCACCTGTCAGAGTCGTATCTAGATGTATCAGGGTCCCATATCACTCGAACAGCACACACCCCACACCATTACAGAGCCTCCACCAGTTTGAACAGTCCCCTGCTGACATGCAGGGTCCATGGATTCATGGACACGTCCATCCGCTCGATACAATTTGAAACGAGACTCGTCCGACCAAACAACATGTTTCCAGTCATCAACAGTCCAATGTGGGTGCTGAAGGGCCCAGTCGAGGCGAAAACCTTTGTCTCGTGCAGTCATCAAGAGCTCCGAAAACCCATATCGATGATGTTTCGTTGAATGATTCGCACGCTAACACATGTTGATGCCCTAGCATTGAAATCTGTAGCAATTTGCGGAAGGGTAGCACTTCTGTCACGGTGAACGATTCTCTTCAGTCGTTATTGGTCCCGTTCTTGCAGGATCTTTTTCTGGTCGCAGGGATGTCGTAGATATGATGTTTTACCGGATTCTTGATATTCACGGTACACTCTCGTGAAATGATCGTACGGGAAAATCTCCACTTCATTGCTACTTCGGAGATGCTGTATCCCATCGCTCGTGCGCCAACCATAGTACAATGTTCAAACTCACTTAAGTCTTGATAACCTGCCATTGTAGTAGTAGTAACTGATCGAAGAACTGCGCCAGACACTTGTTCTCTTATATAGGCGTTGTTGACCGCAGCGCCGTATTCTGTCTGTTTACATATCTCTGTATTTGAATACGCATGCCTATACGAGTTTCTTTGGCCCTTCAGTGTAGATAGAAGTGTGGGAATAGCTCTTATGGACGCTATGATAAGAATAAAATAACCACAGGTATTTCTGTGACCGCTCTTGTAAGTGACCCGTTTCGAAAATATCGTCACCAGATTCCGAAAAGAGATTTGTACAAAACCAATTGCAAGTTGCAAACAGATTGTACAAATGTGGTATAGCCAGATGTTATACATACCAAATAAGGGAACAGACACCGTACAATGTACTGAGTCGATTTATGTGAACCAGGAACTGAATATCCGTGGCTGGAGAGCCACGAAGAAGACTAACAGGTGGCAGCATATCCTGCACAAGTGAAGGCAACGAATGGAAAAAAAAACGCTTACAGAAAGGCAGTAATCGTAAGTATAACGGTAAAGAAACTAATATACATATAGTTTTGTAACTTGCAGTAAAAATTACAGTTAACGTAATAAAAAACGTCATGAAATGCCTCGGTAGGGGTAGGGCCAATCAGATATTTAGCGGACTTGGTCTTGGGGAGGCACGAAACATGACAGGAATATTGTATGTAGACATTATTATACAACCGTAAAATGACATCAAACAATAAAGCGTGTACACTTACATATCATAATGTATATAAAAAATAGAAAACAAACTTTCAGGTTTCACATCCCAATCATTATACAATTGCATGCAGACCATAAGAAAATGAAACATAAGAAGCAATGAGTACAGCTGGTACATATATACATGAAATAAATTGTTGAAGTGGCCTGTTGTTAGTGGCTTTTTGCTGTAGTAATTACCGAATGTAGTGTGCAACGTGAGGCCTTGCACTACGCTTGCTGGTTATGAAGTACAATTTGTAGCGATATCTGTCTATAGTTCGTATTAAAATTTTGTACAACTGAAAATGACGTTACACCAGCTAAAGTGAACACAGTATGTAGTAACATTTTTTGCTATTATAATAGCGTCCATAACAGCTATTCCCATATTGCTATCTGTTATCCACAATTGTCATGATCTCATCTGGTGGTATTACTGGAGTATATCTTTTAGATCCTTATCAGTCATCATCAGAACCTGTGTTTTCTTACCGAAGTAACACATCAAATAGTCATCTAGTGTCCAGGGTCGGCATTTCAGATCTAAACTACTATTGGCGCTAAATAATTAATTAACCTGTTACTTTCATAAGAAGATACTGATCCGATAAGATCTCATAAAACTTGAAATCTATGAACTGCCATTTTATTTATTTATTTTTTTTTTTTTTTTGAGCTATCAGTCTTGTGACTAATTTGGTGAAGGGACCACGAATTCCTCTCCTGTGTCAACTTCTTCACCTCAGTGTAGCACTGTAACTCAACAACCTCTATTATTTGTTGGATATATTCCAATCTCTATCTTCCCCTACAGTTTTCACCCCCTTTAACTCCCTGAAGTACCATGGAAGTGTTATACCCTGGTGTATTACGTATCCTACCATCCTGTCTCGTCTTCTTCGATGTTCTCCATACGTTTTCCACGTGTTATTCATGTGTTATTTTGCTTCCAAGCTAGCATTATTCTTACAGTTCGTCTACTTTCGTCTAATTTGGATTCAATGACGATTGCGTTTGTGATACACGTTCTTTTCGTCCTTATTCGGTTTAGTTTTAGTCCACAGCGTGTACTCGTTAGATTGTTCAGTCCAGTCGACGCGTCTTGTAATTCTTCCTCACTTTCATTCAGGATAGCAATGTCATGCGTGAATCTTAACAATGATATCCTTTTACTATTAATTTTTATGTCAGTTCTGAACGTATCTTTTATCTGTGCCATTGCACATTTGATGCACAGATTCAGTGGGATGAGCGGAAGACTACATTCCTGTCTTATACCCTTTCTAATCTGGGCAGTTCGTACTTGGATTACCATCCACAAAATATGATCAAGAGAACTGTGAAAAAAAGTATGTATCTAGTCGCAGAACGAAGATCGTACAAAAAGTATGCAGACACACTTCGAGGGATTATAGAGCGTATACCGAGGAACAAATTGAGCAACGCCATCCATCGACTGTACGGGAGTCGAATTTGCAAAGGTAGACTCTTGTTGCTAGGCCACCATGCTGGCAGCAACCCTGAAATATAACGCTGACGGATCGGAGCTTCAGTGCCGTCTCAGTGGATCCGAGGATGTGAGATGGCCTCTGACGTATCCACATCTGTCACAAAGAAAACTATGGTGGCCGCCAAGCTCACTGACGGCAGAGACGTCGTAGTTACAACCCACGTTTGCTGCCGAAGAACTGCCGTAGTGGCGCCCATTTTCTATTGTAATTCGTCGCTCTGTAACGTCATTAAACGATGATTCCGGAAATGCGTTCCTTCCATAATTTGTTCCTGATGACGTACTCTAGAATCCCTAGAAGTTTGTCGGCATACATATGTTACTCCTTGTTTACAGAGTGTCATTTTCAACTTTGACATCTGCAAGAGCTACGCTAATTTTTGGCGTGACAAGAAAATAGTGCTGAGAAAGGCTTTATAGTTCCAGAACCCCTATCTACTTACGCTACGAAAAATCGCTTGAATATATATGTGATTGCAGTCTTTCTCGGCGTATTCCACTGATGAATTCTTGTCGGGTTATCAGCCGAGTGGTGGCGTCGTCTTGTCGCAACGTTTCGAAGAGTTTCGTACCCATCATCTTCTGGCGAAGATCGAAACGTCGCGACAAGACGACGCCACCACTCGACTGATAACCCGACAAGAACTCATCACTTGAATATATTCTAAAAAAAATACAAAGGTCAATAACGTTTTTTAAATGGATGGTAGACTTTTTCCTGTGCCACAATAGATGACTATTAAGAGACAAATTCAATGATATGACTCTTTTCTGTGGACTGAGCGGCTGGTCCCGGCGGAGGCGAGCGGTTCTAGGGCTTCAGTCTGGAACCGCACGATCGCTACGGTCGCAGGTTCGAATCCTGCCTCGGGCATGGATGTGTGTGATGTCCTTAGGTTAGTTAGGTTTAAGTAGTTCCAAGTTCTAGGGGACTGATGACCTCAGATGTTAAGTCCCATAGTGCTCAGAGCCAGCCACCCGGCGGAGGTTCGAGTCCTCCCTCGGGCATGGGTGTGTGTGTTAGGATAATTTAGGTTAAGTTGTGTGTAAGCTTAGGGACTGATGACCTTAGCAGTTACGTCCCATAAGACTTCACACAAATTTGAACATTTTCACTCCTTTGTAAATCTGACATGAACCTACGAAGTAAAAATACGTTGAGCTGGGGTGGGGGGGAGACGCTACGTTTCTGTTGTTGTTGCGGCCAATTGAGAGTGCTACAAACATCACGTGCTGCTCGCTGCTTGCCTCGGTGCTTCAAGTTGTCCTGGAGAGTGCCGTAAACGCCCGTAACACGAGTACAAAAATTTGCATATTCATTGCATTTTTACTCCGTTGTTTCTCATCGGAACTACAAAGGAGTTACATTAATGACTTTTAATTATGCAGATGCTATTCTGGACCAAAGACATACCATAACTCCATTAAATTAAATATTAGTAACTGTTATGTATGAGGCGGAACTATGGGCCTCATGGAAAAAGGGTGACCCGGCTGAGTCACGCAATTTGACTCTTAGTCTGGTCACAAGGGGTGGCCATTAATTGCACGCGTTGATCACGTAAGCTGACGTGAGGATCAATGAACTATACTTGACGGGATGTATCTGGAACGACTTAGGTGATTAGAAAGTTAGTAGACAGGAATACAATTAAATACTTAGCTTTAATTCAGCATCAGCGTTGAACGTAGATCTTGACTTTGTGCGATAATATTTACAAGTGCAGTTACAGACTGAACTGCGAATACTTCTTTACAATTCTGATTGCTTCACACACATATAGATCAACTGTCAGTGCATAAACTGTATGTGGCGCCTGCCTAGGTCGTATCTACTGACTTAGCTGAAGGCTATGCTAACTAGCGTCTCTGCAAATGAGATCTCTAAAGCTATAAAAAGTGAACCATTCCTATTAAAGTCGGCTGCAGAGCTGGCCAGTACCCTAGCTTGTCTCGTAAGACCAGCCGAGTGGCGGCGCTCGGTCTGCTAGCGTCGACAGTGGTGACTCGCGGGTCCGATGTGTACTGACGGACCGCGGCCGATTTGAAGCCTACAACCTAGCCAGTGTGGTGCCTTGCGGTGACACCACAGTAACTGCTGTATCTTTTAGAATTCTGTATTAAGTTTCAGGACTGTAAGCAGGTAGAACTTTTGGAACTAAAAACATCTTTTTCTTATCACGACAAAATTAATATTCAACAGATGCCGAAGTCTCCTTGTATAAATTTACTGGATACGTAAGCTACATACCCCGCCAGTCAAGGTTTCGAGACTGGAATCATTAAAAATGGAGAAAAGTTAAGATGGTGGTTTTAATGCTTCACGTGTTCTACACAGTCTCCTCGCACCTGAGTACAACGCACAGAATCTCATACAATCACGTGAAACTATCACGAAAGGTAATCTTTGGAATTTTGTTCAACTGGTGCGCCTTATTCGATTCAGTTTCAGTTATGATATTAAAGCGCTGACGCTTCATGCACTTCTTCGTTTTGTGGTAGCTTCGAATTGATAATACCAAGTCTCATCACCAGTTTCCGCGTTTTTGCATTTCAATCTAGTCGCGGCAGGCTTCCACGTCTCGTTTTTGTTGGGGAGTGCAGGTGTGCGGGACCAAATTTACTTTTCCGTTCTTGAAAACATTCTGGGGAATTAATAAAATTGTTCTCGAGTTTCAAGGCGTGTGATGCGGTTAACCACTTGACGTGGCTTGAAACCCGAGAATATTTTATTAGTGGCTATCGCTATATTCCGGGAAATATCTTGAACACTTCATTTACAGCTGTTGCTCCACTGTGATTTTTGACACAGCAACATTGCGACACTACAGCTGCACTTCTATTAGTTAGCAATGCCTACTGACAGTGAGCTGTCAATTGCACATCTGTTCTTTACAGTTGCTAGTTCCAGCTGCCACCGTAGTTACTTATCTGACGTCGTTCGTACGCCAGGAATAAAATTAGTTCCGGAACTTTCTAAATCTACGGTGCAGGTTTCTTGGTCTGACCCTATATAATGTAGTTGTTTCAATAGGATGCTCTCTTTTCTGAAGCAGCAGCGTTCACTCTTTCATCACCAGACCAAAAAACGAATTGCTGTTGAATAACATTCTCTTAATCATTCTATTCTGCAGGTACTGTTTTTAGTAGGCCTCTAGCAGATCTGAAAAAAGGTGAGGAGTAAAAACCCATATTTTTGCAACCAAATTTAAGGAATTTCTTGTGGTACGCTTCTCTTACCCAGTGCGGAAGCTCCTCGCTGCAGCCGGCCGGCGTGGCCGAGTGGTTCTAGACGCTTCAGTCTGGAACCGCGCGACCGCTACGGTCACAGGTTCTAATCCTGCCTCGTGCATGGATGTGTGTGATATCCTTAGGTTAGTTAGGTTTAAGTAGTTCTAAGTTCTAGGGGACTGATGACCTCAGAAGTTAAGTCTCATAGTGCTCAGACCCATTTGAGCACTTTCTCCTCTCTGCAGTATAGACCCTTCTGTTATCACGCTTTATGTGTTTTTATGCAGTAACACAGCTATCTTGTTTTAGTGCTTTTCAGTTTCTTTATAATTTCTTTTATCAGCGTTCTGTGAATTAACTAGTTTTACATGGTTCCAAGGCACCCGAGAAAAACATTCGACTGACATTTTCTGTCAAGACATTATACAGGCAGTCCCAGAAACGTTGCGACAAACTTTGAGAGGTTGTAGCCCTCTTGAGGAACATTACGAGGATAGGAATCCGTGTCCAGAAACATAATCGAATGTCGCCACAGAGCATCGAAGTTATAGCCGCCGGCACTTGTCACTAGGACAATCCTTCGGCACTAAACGTGACTTTGTACGCTCAGGGAACGTAGTCATTTAATTGCGACTGGCTGCCACCATAGCCAGTGGAGAAGATGGTGGTAGCTGCCGCATAGACAGGCCTTGTCTCCTATGAACGCACGCTCTCTCGCCTTGGTGAATGACGGTTTCGGACAGGGGTTTGCATCTGCAGCTTATTTTTCTCCTGTGTACCGAAAAAAATTCGAGATTTTAGAGGAGTCCGGGAGAAACATAAGCTACAGATGGAAACCAGTGTCCGATACCATGCGAGGTGCCGGGTGGAGAAGAGTTTGTACCTCTTTAATTCAGACGAATTTTGCATGAGAACGAGCATGCACTCGACCCCCTCCTTATCTACCACCTAATTAATTATACGCACAACGGTAACGGAAGAAAATGATGGTGGACCCTGCTAGTTGGTAAAAATAAGGAGTGCACACTCACAATAATTTAATAAAAATCGTAATCTACTCAGAAAAAAAGAGAACTTTATCATAATACGCAACAGGATTCTACGAAATGATAAGCGGATTAAATATTACAATAAGATTTATTATACATAAGGACATAAATGCACATGATTGTCGACACAAACAGTAAAGGATAGGGTATACTGAACTATTATGAGAAGAAGAGTTGGCTCGAGAACAAGGGACTCCTGCTCTCTGTGATGCAATAGATTGACAATAATGACTGGAGGTCCTAATCAATCAAATATTAATCTTCCGACTATATAGCAGTATCGCAATTAGTAGTGAGAGCTCAAATGGGGTCACATGGAGAAACAAGCAAGGTGGACTTGTAGCAAAGCGAGCGCGCATGCCGCTTAGGGATTCAGTATAAAATTGATAAGGTCCTACAATGCCGGAGCCACAAAATACTGTACCAGTACTGAAATCTGCAGCACGTCGTCGGTAGGCAGCGTTCTGATGATGTAGGCGCCGACTTCTCCCGTGCAGCAACTCGTGCTCAACCCCTGGCCTCGAAGTCTGTCCGAGAATTCTAAGTTCTTCCGAAAAACAGTGACCAAGTCGCAAGACCGTCCGATTCCGAGGAAGATCAGATCCCGAATCTCCTGCCCGCACAACGCAAGAGGACATTCCTCTACTCCCTAGTCTCCTCGAAAACCGCGAATCAGCTTTCAGTATTGATTCCAAAATTCCCCCACACTGTCTCAGAACATCATTCGCGCCAATAGCGACCGTTCCCTCCAATTTCGAGCAGGGTTTTATGACGTCAACTAGCCTCAGTTTAAGTTGACCAATCATGCCTCTGCTATTCAGCTGAGGGCACTGAACTTGCCGTTTGACCGGCTACGAGAGGCTCTCAGAATCAAGAGGACAATGCATTCAGTGCCAGGAGTCTTTGTTCCGGACGCGCCGGAACGGTAAACACATAAACTGCGGCGACACTCAAACGTCTCGCAGGTCGTTTCACCCTGCATACAATAGGCGAAACTCGACCGACGTCAGTCGTTCCGCCAGGCGCTTAAGCCTGTTGTACGAACCCCACAGAATTCAGGGAAGTGCAGCCCCGAACCGGAAATGCCACGTGCCGCGTCCTCCGATGCTTACCTCGCACAGGCCACCCAGGGAACTAACCCAACATGTATAGGAATCAAGTGAAAAGTATTTTTTGAGCTCTCAGTAGAAATACTCTCATTACAATATCCTTATTCGGTCTGTTACTACCGTGCAATGACATAGAACATTAATAAAATTGATGGAAATGAGAGGCGACATGCAAAAGAGGGCATGGAACCTCTCAAACCTCATCCAATGAGACAACAGAGCATAAAACTCACAGGATGTGAGGCCTTTCTAAGCAACAGCTGGCTCCATCTTCTCCACTGGCGATTACAGCGACCAGTTGCGGTCACTGAATAACAAACAACATTTTGAGACGTTCCGCCTACAGTCCACCAGCGTAGAAAGTGACGTTTGCTGCCGATGGGGTGAACTGGAGGCATGCGACGTCGCCTATAACTTTGACGCTCTGTAGCGTCGTTGGACGACGTTTCTGGGCACAGGTTCTTATTCTCGATTTGTTGCTCAAGAGACCCTCTACAGCCCTCGAAGTTTGCCGTAATATTTTAATACGTGCAGTTGTCGAGCACCTGGTGCAGTTACTGGCAGTTGGTCCTCAAAATAAACAGATGTCATGTGATCTGCATAAATTGACGAAAGAGTCCTCATGTTGTTTTGTACTGACATGAAACGTTTAACACGGATCTGTCCTCCGATAAGTCCCTGTGTTATGCAGCGTGAAATATTGTCTGTCTGGAATTGATTTATAACGTCTGCTCTATCAGTCCTCAACCCTTTGAGCACATACTACTAAACTCACGAATCGTACGTAAGTTACATGTTTGGTTAAGTTTAATACAACAGGGCGGACATTTGTGGGACTTCTCATCCTAAAGCCGGGACAGCGGTTTGTTGCACTCTTTTCGTGTTACTATTTGATCAAGATCCACAAATGTGACGTTGTTGAATACCTCTTGGAAGGCTGTCTCCAATACCAAAGAAAAAAATGTACTGGGTGATTTTGCTAAATGTGAACAAACTGCTGGAAGTGATCCTTGAGACGATAAAGGAGCAAAAAAGGTCAGATGGTCATAGTCTCGGAAATATGTTCGAAGGGAGGTACAGTCACCTGAAAGTGGAGATGAAAGGTGTCGAACGCTGTAGAATATGACTCCGGTATCAACAGACATGTGGTCCACCAGCATGGAGTAAGCCAGACGATCGTGTAGAACGTCCCCCACAACTGCCACTATCCGTACCACATACAAAGCGACAGGTTTCATTACTTCGGACTTGCCATCTTGGCGACGATATTGTCGGTGGTTCGTCTCGCAGACCACCTCCATGCTGGGATTTCTGTCATACGCCCATTTCACATATGAGGCTACTTTTTCAAGAGGCGCTCCCGTCACCTTCATAACAGCCACCTGTGGGGATACGGAGAATCCCCGTGTTATCGTAACAGCAAACCATCGGCACCGCTTCAGCCTGTGGGTGGGGATTATTGTCGATCGTTACTCGTGAGAGGAGCTAAAACACTAGCGCAGACAGAAAATTCCCAGTTGCCTGGTATGTCGTCATTCGGTGCTTCCAGTTACTGTAACCTATCTTTTATCTCCACCTTCCAGTCTGTACACCTCCATCGGCTAAAATGTGTGTGAAATCTTATGGGACTTAACTGCTGAGGTCATTAGTCCCTAAGCTTTCACACTACTTAACCTAAATTATCCTAAGGACAAACACACACACACCCAAGCCCGAGGGAGGACTCGAACCTCCGCCGGGACCATCCGAAAGTCCCTGACAGCAGCGCTTAAGACCGCTCGGCTAATCCCGCGCGGCTATACCCGCGCGTCTATAAATGTTCGTATGACCTTTTTTACTCATCCTCTCAGGTATCGTTCCTACAGTTTGACCCCAGTTACGAAAGTCACCTCATACCTCCCCTTCCAGAACCTACGTCGCTGCTACAAATTTAAAAAATACATCAAATTGTCCACTATGAATCAGTGAACACACGATGGTTCAAAATGGTTCCAACGGCTCTGAGCACTATGGGACTTAAAATCTGAGGTCATCAGTCCCTTAGAACTTTGAACTACTTAAACCTAACTAACCTAAGGACATCACATACATCCATGCCCGAGGCAGGATTCGAACCTGCGACCGTAGCGGTCGCACGGTTCCAGACTGAAGAGCCCAGAACCGCTCGGCCACACCGGCCGGCTGAACACACGATGTATTGTCTCCTTACAGATGTATTTGGAGTAGCCTCTCTTTCAAGAAACACACTTGCAAGATATCAACCTGAGCATTCGGTACCGCACGAAAACTTGGGCACTAACTATGATAGTGCGCAGTTATGGTCTTCTGAAAGTTACAGTTTTTAAGATTTAACGCGCACCTCTGGGGCCTAATGCCCGAGCGCCAAGTACCGTACAGCGGATTGACAACCAGAGCCCTTCTATTCTGGGAATATTGAAGACGAGCAAAGAGGAGGAGGGGGGTGGTCTCATCTGCCCAACGCGTTTTGAAATCGTGTTCCAGACTATATGTTATTCTTCGCGAAAAATATTAAGTAATACGAGTAAGTAATATGTCAGCCTGAGACCCATAAACGTTCAATATTATTCTAACAATATATTCTGCAGCTACACATACGCCGCAAAATCAGTGCCGGCCGAAGTGGCCGTGCGGTTAAAGGCGCTGCAGTCTGGAACCGCAAGACCGCTACGGTCGCAGGTTCGAATCCTGCCTCGGGCATGGATGTTTGTGATGTCCTTAGGTTAGTTAGGTTTAACTAGTTCTAAGTTCTAGGGGACTAATGACCTCAGCAGTTGAGTCCCATAGTGCTCAGAGCCATTTGCCGCAAAATCAGACTGTATAAACCGGAGCACCTGAAGAATTGTTGTTGTGTAATGAAATTAATGATATTCGATTTATAATTTAACAACTCCATTCCCGTTTAAGAATAGCTTATCTTCTGTAAATCTACTTCACTCTAACAATTCCAGCTTTAAAATCCAAAGAAAATAACTTACACCAGCGATTTTAATAAATAAGTGGTGCTACGCTATTTTTTTAATGGCACACCTATCCGTTTCGTTCATTTACCAGCATTTGTCAATCGCTGCATAAAGATGTTGAAAGCAAAGAGATATCTGGCACCAGCTACACATTGGAAACCGCACACTTTGACACAATGAACAAAACAAGTTCCCTGTGTCAAAACAGTATTTCACAAACCACTTGCTACACTGCACAGTATTTCAAGCTCGTGGATTAGGCTGCATGTGGCGGAGCGAGTGGTAAAGAGTGCGAGCTCATATTAAAAACTGTACTTTCAGAAGGTCGTAACTGCCTAGTATCAGAATTACGGCCCAAGTTTTTGCGCGTGACCGATATCTGGGGCTTATATTTGGCAAGCGTGCTGTTTTTCTCCTTGAAATATGGGGCCAAGTGGCGACCTTTCCTCGTTAGCTCCCTCGACCTGTACGCCAAAAATATTGTTTCAAGTGCACGGGCAACAGAATAGTGTAGTCAGCGCAGAGGTCCAACAACATTAATATCTTATCACTATGCGAACTTTCATATGCGGTGCAAGTGTGAGAGGGCGTACACCCATCTGTAACAGTGTTGGCTTTAGAGACCAGTAAACGTTCTGTCTACGCACTAACAATGGCCGTGTACGTGTACTCGGTCCTAAAATTGTTGTGGAGCGACACTCTGACTCAATACTCGAATGCTGATGTTGGCGTCCATCACATAAAGCAAATTCAGCCTTGTAATATGAGCGATACTAAAAACATAGAACTATGTGCAGCTTATTCCACAGCGACATCTATCTCCCACGACAGGGATGAGACGCTGGTTTCGTACTCTGGAAGCACATGATTTAAACCCCAGTGAAACAATCAAAGCTACATTTCTCGCGGTTTCAGTTTAATAGTATCGGCGAATGCCGGAATAATTCCTTGAAAAAGTTCCTATGTATTTGCTGAATTTAGCTACTGCATCGTCTATTGACTTAAATGTCGATAAAGTGTTACTATGTAAGCCACTGTCTTCCGAATTCCCATCCATAGAAAGAGCCTCTGTGATACTGAACGGCAATGTTTTAAATAGCATCCTCTCTCGCATACAGAGCACATGTGGAACGGCCGGCCGCGGTGGTCTCGCGGTTCTAGGCGCGCAGTCCGGAACCGCGCGACTGCTACGGTCGCAGGTTCGAATCCTGCCTCGGGCATGGATGTGTGTGATGTCCTTAGATTAGTTAGGTTTAAGTAGTTCTAAGTTCTAGGGGACTGATGACCACAGCTGTTAAGTCCCATAGCGCTCAGAGCCATTTCACCCATGTGGAACAATGAAGTTTACGCCTTTTAAATATTCGCATAAAAAAGTGAAGAACATACAAAGGGAGGAGAAAACGAACTGAAACTTCCCGGGTGAAAAGAGAGAGAGAGATAGTAATGTTATTTTAGTGATTATAAAATCGAGTCGAATTTTCAAGGAACTTGGCCGCATGAACCCACTTACCAGTATGACGTTGCATCTCTTCTGGCCTGGATGTATGCGCCAGTACGGTTGGCAAGGATGTTAAAAAGCCGTTGTATTCTCTCCTGAGGCAGGTTGGCCCACAACAGTTGTACATGGTCCTTGACATCCCGAATGCCGGCACAGTACTTTGGACCAGGTCTGACCACCACAATGGAGGATCGTAACCCTTTCACATCTGCACCTTAGACGGAAGGATAAGGAATGGATCTCCGACAACATTCTGAGTCATCACGCACCATTCGTCGAACACTAGCAGCAGCTGTACAAGGGAATTACTCCCATTGTGTAGCCTGTTATTAACGTTACAGATAGCTGCCTTTGGAGTGATGTCGTCACCAAGAAGCATGGATTGCTGATGAACTGTGTCGTAATGTGTTCAGCAGCGAGTCGCAATTCTGCGCTACTCTGAATGACTACCATCGTCGAACATGGATGCGACTCGGGAGATGCTCACATTTGGCACGTGTCTCTATGAACTCTCTAAGTGATTTGGACCTACTCCCGTGGCCTGCGAGATTCTCAGATCGTCGCCGTTAGAAGAACTGTGGGACCAGCTCGTACAAGAAAAGACTAAATACACATCGCCCGATGAGACGACCAACCGAACGGCCGACCAACGGTCGTCCCGCTCCAATTTCCTTCCGTCGGACAGTTCATGTGCGTCGCCAGCGGTCGGCGAGCACTAGCTTTCCGAACCTCACTGACGCTCCGTCCCCGACTTCACTGCTGCTGCGTCTGGACTCAATCAACTCCAGACACACGACGACCCGGAAATACTATCGCTCGCTCCAGAGATGGTAGGACAGTGCTCTTATCGATAAGCGCTGCTGCTGCCACTCACGGGCAAGCAAACCAGCAACCTAGTGACGCCAGTCAATCGAATTAAAGAAAGAAAAAAACGAGACGACAGAACCACAAAAAAAGATGACGAGCAATAGACGGCATGACCGCGACCCGCGCACGGCTCAACTGTAGCTTGTGACAGTCCGATGGAAGGACGTTTCTTGAACACATGGAGAACGTTAGCTGCCATCATGTGTAGTGTCAACAGTGAAGTACGCAGGAGGTGGTGTTACGGTGTGGGTGTGGTACGTGGTTAAGATGTGGTCCCCTTATTCCACTTGAGAAAACGCTAAATGCGAAATGATACGAATACGTTTTGCCTCATTGTGTACTGCGTACAGTAGAGGAACAATTCGTGGACGTTGATTATTGGTATCACAATGCACCCTGTCATATAGCAGGACCTATGAAGGTGTGTTTTGTTCACAATAAAATTACTAAAATGAACTGGCCTGACCAGAGTTACGATATTTGGGATGACTTAGGACGTCTACTTCACCCCACACCGTAGCGTCCAACAACATAACTACCCTGTCTCCTTTCGGTTGAGAGTGCCGACAGCAGAGTTCAAGCCGATTAACGGTTTGAAGAGATTAAACTTCTAAGGTCATCAGATTCTTATTAAGCACCCCCCATCCCCCCCCCCTCCCCGATGATGGAATGTATGTACCCTACATGTCTACGTCTAGAGTACAAAGTGTGAGAACGTTTTCTAAACGTTTGCGTAGCTTTCATCTGAAGTGGGACGTGGGAACCAGCTCGGTATTTACCTAGCGGGATGTGGGAAACGGCTTAAAAATCACATCTAGGCTTCCAGGCTCACAAGCCATTGTCGTTAATCGATCCGAATCAGCTTTACGCCTCCAACTCCTGGAAGCGACGCGTTCACGCGCTCGGATATTCGAGTGGGAGCCATCACATAGGCGAAGGATGGACGCATCCCATATTAATGTCATCTGATGGGTATCTGAGTACCTTTGATCAGATAGTGCACGCGCAGCTGCTTCCAGTGGAATGTCTAGGTTTAATTTTTTTTTTTGTGTTGGTTGCAGCGAAACCACTGGATAATGATTTATTATCGGAATTGCAATTGGAAAAGTTAAGACATATATGTGCTGTTAGTGGCGAAAATATTGTCGTTAAAAAAAGTCGACAATGTGAACCCAGGTCAAATACAACTGATGGGAAGCCTGTGATGTAGCAGACACCTTACGGAAATTTTGGAAATTTGTGGTAAGGACATGACAAAGCAGTGGTGGAAAATTCTCCCCCCCCCCCCTCCCCAAATCCCTGCATAGAAACAGAAAAGATCGATTTCCTCTTATGGGAAGGTTAAGCCCAATGTCTTCTGGGATGCATTAGGAATTCTTATTACTTCCCAAGGGGTAAAACTATAAATGACGAAAACTAGGTATATCATCTGAACCAAACAGCATCAGAAAAAAGTGTGCTGTTTGACACGTGTTTGCGTGAAAAGAATGTGGGAGTTGTGGGCCAGCCTTGATCCAAACACTTCGTTTCTTAATCTTTTATTGTATATTAGAAAACACTTGTTCCGAAGGCGGTCAGTTTATTTATGTAAGACAGTACTTTTAGCCGGTGTAACTTTATTTTCTCCACAAACTGGTTTCAGTTATAGCTCACTGCCATCCTAGGTTAAATTACGCTATTTCCTATATGTCATTATTATAGCCGGCCGGTGTGGCCGAGCGGTTCTAGGCGCTTCAGTCTGGAACCGCGCGACCGCTACGTCGCACGTTCGAATCCTGCCTCGGACGTAGATGTGTGTGATATCCTTAAATTAGTTAGGTGTAAGTAGTTCTAAGTCTAGGGCACTGATGACCTCAGATATTAAGTCCCATAGTGCTCAGAGCCATCTGAACCATTTTTGAACCTTTCCTATTCGACTCGCAGGCAGAGCGAGGGAAAGACGACTGTCTATATGCCTCCGCAAGGCCCTAATTTCACGTATCTTACCTTCGTGGTCCTTACACGCAATGTATGTTGGCGGCAGTAGAATCGTTCGGCAATCAGCTTCAAATGACTCTTCTCTAAATTTTCTCAATAGTGTTTCTCGAAGGGAACGTCGCCTTCTCTCCAGGGTTTCCCATTTGAGTTCCCGAAGCAACTCCATGACACTTAGGTGTTGTCGAACCTATCGGTAATAAATCTAGCAGCCCGCCTCTGAATTGCTTCGATGTCTTCCTTTAATCCGACCTGGTACGGATCCCAGTGTTCGAGGAGTACTCAAGTACAGATCGCACCTGCGTCCTATATGATGAACTACACTTTCCTAAATTTCTCCCAGTAAACCGAAGTCGACCATACGCCTTCCCTACTAGGGTTCTCACATGCTCCTTTCATCTCATATCGCTTTGCAACGTTACGCCCTGATATTTAATAGACGTAACTGTGTCAAGGATAACATTAATTATACTGTATTCGAACATTACAGGTTTGATCTTCCTACTCACCTGTATAAACTTACATTTTTCCACATTTAGGGCTAGCTGCCATTCACCATATCCACTGGAAATTTTGTCTAAATGGTTTTGTATCTCCCTACAGTCACACAGCTTCGGCACCTTACCGTACACCGCGGCATCATCAGCAAACAGTCGCAGATTGCCATCGCCTAGTTAACACTCCATCACGTTCCAGTGTTGTTCCTCATTGGTAATATTTCTCTCGCTCGCTCGTCTCAACCCTACAGTCGCTTGCTTGATATAAATTTGTAACGTTATTTTAATATTTGATTTTGAATACTAGTGCCAACTTTCCTCCAGATTTTAGTGTTTAAAGTAATAATTTAAAACAGCAATAGTCATTTGCAAACTTTAAAACTGTTTATTTAAGTGAAACTATTACTTCCGTGATGCAATTTTGTAACCTTATTAATGTTTGATTTTGAACTATCCTCCAATTTTCAGTGTTTAAAGTTTATAGTCTTAAAATGCAATCACCATTTGTACGCTTTAAAACGGTTTATTTAAATGAAACTGTTACCGATATCGGGTTTATTCAAATCCATCTCCTGGCGGCTCTTAGAGGTTTTCTTGCTTTTCTGGTGGGGCCTCGTTCTGTAGTCGTTATTCGTACTTCTAGCAGTTCATTATTTTCAACTATGCACCTCGTAATTGGATTGCAGCGACGGTTCTCATAATATCTCTTTCAACAAGATAGTGCCCAAAGTTTAATATTCATTTTTCTGGTTGTTTATATATCTTAAGTGGATAATACATTTCAATCAGTCAAGTTTAGGATCTCTCATTTTTATGATTGTGGTACGGACCTTCCTCTTCACCTACAGGCCTAAAGTTTTGCTTAATAAATGTTGAAACTAACTACTTGATACACGTAGTATCGAGTCTGACTCTTCCAAGGCCATACGGTGCAGCACAACTGCGGAAACATTATTTGTGTTTATAAGCGCTGTTAAATAATTGTCTGCTTTCGTAACTGCCTGGTGATCATCAAGATACACTGTCTCATCATGTTATCCAGACACTTTCTAGTGGACGTTAATGTGAGGTGTGACCATCTTTGACCTTTACGATGGCTTGAACTCTGCCGGTGACACTTTGAGTGAAGTTTCTGCCTATGGAGGCAGCACATTCTTCCTCAAGGGTAGGAGAAGGTAGTAGTTCTGGACGCTGGGGTCTGGAGCGAAGTGACGTTCCAACTCATCCCAACGGTGTTCCATTGGCTCCAGGTCGGTATTCTACGCATCACAGTCCGTTTCAAGAATGTTATTGTCCACAAACCGTTGCTTCACAGAAGTTATGATAGGGCGCATTGTGATGCTGATTAAAACAATCATAGTCCCCCGACTGTTCCTCTACTGTAAAATACATTCGTATCCATCTGCATGTAGCAGTTTTTTAACCGCAGTAAGGGGTCTCACCGTAAACACGAAATACACCCCCATACCGTAATACCACGTCCTCCACACTTCATTATTGGCATTGCTCATGATGCCAGATAACGTTCTCCAGACATCTACCAAACCCAAATACCAGTCCCGGATTGTGGCAGGATATAGCACGATTCGTTACTCAAAATCACTTGTTTTCAGTTAACCACCATCCATTGGCGTCGGTTTCTACAGAAGTACGTGGCATATGAGGAGGTGCTGGACCATTGTAACCCATTCGTATTAACTCCCTATCCACAGCCTTTGCGCCAGCTGGGCGGTTGGTAGTACTTTAGAACTCACAAGTGATTTCTTCAGCTAATGCCATGCAATTTTTTACAACCATCCTCCGCGATGTTCAACAGCCACTATCCTTCAGTAATGAGATGTGCCTGGTCTTGGTTTAGGTGTTATTGATCCTTTGCATTTCCACTTCACAATTACGTCACCACCAGACGACTCAGGCAGCTTTAGAAGGGTTGAATTTTCCCTGTGAATATGTTACTCAGGTGACATCCAATGCCTAGCCGACATTCGAAGCCACTGAGCTCTCCTGAGGGCCCATTCTACTGTTACAGCTACTTTACTGATGACACACTGATTGACCAGAAGAAGGGGTCGGTTGACTGGACACACCACGTGGCATGAAGGAATCGCCACGTTGGTAATGGAAGAAAGTGTGCATGTGTGTGTAGAGGGCGAGGGGAGGGGGAGGGAGAATTGTGGAAGGAGACCGTCTTGAATATAGTAAGCAACTGCAAATGGATGTAGCTTGTGTTACTTATGCGGAGATGACGAGCCTTATACAGGACATAATAGGATGGTAAGATGTATAAAACCTATCTTCGGACTGAAGACCACAACAGCAGCAACGCTGTGGCCGAGCGGTTCTAGGCGCTTCAGTCCGGAACTGCGCTGCTGCTACGGTCGAATCCTGCCTCGGGCATGGATGTGTGTGGTGTACTTAGGTTAGTTAGGTTTAAGTAGTTCTAAGTCTAGGGGCTTGATGACGTCAGATGTTAAGTCCCATAGTGCTTAGAGCCATTTGAATTTTTTTTTTTTCCAAGCTCTGCTGGTAATGTTGTAGAGATCCCAGCTGGATATCTAATGTGCGTTGTAAATTGTGAACAAAACAATTGGTAACACATTTCGTGCGCCACCCTTTAATTTCCAACTAAATAACTCGCTAGATACATATGAGGCAAATACTTAAATGCTTCCGCACCTCCTTGTGCTACTCTATGATAGGTAATTTAAGGAAGTGCGTTATTGGGTTAGATTATATCACAAGCTGCGAGCCACTTATCTTTCGGCTTTCATTGTACTGTAATTTTTTATTGTCAACTTGCCATAGCAATTAAGCTCGCGGAATGCCTCCAGCAACTTTTAGATCAAGAAGTTGTCAATGAAATGCGAAAAACGTATTTTTCTTTCTGGAAAAAAATTTGAAGAATCGTAGAAAAATTTTGGGGGTGGGGGTGGGGAGATAAAAAGTAAAGTACGAGAAACGCAGAAAGAGGAAGTAGGTGGCACGATTATACAGACAGGCTCTCTGAGACTTGGAAAGAAGAGAACTCGTAAGTGGAAGCAAATTTTCATCTTCCGGAACCGTAGACAATGAAACTGTGTGAACAATGTACTGGAGAGTACTAATTTTACCCTTGACTTCGATGTACGCGCACCACGTACACATGCGTTCTGCGTGCAGGTTCTAGGGCCTCTGAGAAACTCTCAGAGGATGGGCTGCTAGAATAAGGACGGGAAACCTGAAGTCTGTCTGGCAAGTGCCCAAATTACAGTGAGTTGTAAATATGTAGGACGTCTCGAATCAGTTTCTATACTACGTACAGATAGAGGTGTGCTGCCCACTGAAGGCTCCTCCCTGTTCATTACTCAGATTCTGAATTCTTATAGAGCACTTTGAACATTAAAGGTGCTTCATATTAGTTTACCCTCATCTTTCCGCTTTTTCATTACATTGCTGCAATGGTACCTGTATACCATAAGGTAATTCAACACTAAGACTGCCTTCGTTGCTACAGCCTTACTTTATGCCTCAGAAAGCAAACGTTTTCTACATTCACCAGCGGGAATAAGGCAATCTGTCTTGAATGATATTATTTCCTCGAGTTGTACATCTACATCTACGTGAGTAAACTGCAATTTGCACTTAAGTGCTTAGCAGAGGATTCATAGAATCATTTTCAGACTATTTCTTGACCGTTCCAGTCGCGAATAATACCTGAGAAAAAGGAGCACACAACTTTTTCAGCGCAAGCTCTCTTACTTTATTACAATGATCGTTCCTCCCTATTTGGGTGGGAGTAAACAGAATATTTTCGGTATTCCGAGGAAGAAGTTGTTGATGGAAGTTTCCTGAAAACGTGTCGCCGCAACGAGAAACGCCTTTGCTTTTATGACTGCCATTCCAACTCTCGTAACATAGCTGTGACACTCTGTACCCTATTCTACGATAGTACTAAAGGAGCTATCATTACACGAACTTTTTCGATGTCCTCCGTCAGTTTTATCCCATACCGTGCAACAATACTCCAGAAGAGTGTCATAAGTGCTGGTGAAGTTGTTGTGTTTTTATTTTGTTGTGTGATTTAGGTTTTTCGTGATTTCCCGAAATAGCTTAATGCAAATGCCGGGATGGTTCTTTCGAAAGGGCACTGCGGATTTCCTTCCCTGACACGAGCTTGTGCTCCGTCTCTAAAGACCTCGTTGTCGACGGGACATTAAACACAAATCTCCTCCCGCCTCCTCCTCCTTTTGTTGTGTAAGCTAATGGAAATTGGAGGAAGAGCAGGGACGCTGAATATCGATATGGGCGCATCTCTTCTAGTGGAATGCGGTAGAGACCTAGTGTAGTGTGGTAGGATTTTGGCCGTAATTTTATTAAAAAAATTAATAAAAAATGAAGAACTTTACTGCCGTATCAACAAGGTCTAAAATATCTGACCAGCTACCATCAGAATTTAATTTACTAATGACTTTTTGTGGCGGTACGCCACATAAAGTGATAAAAATGGTATTGAATAACTTCGCAAATATAACAAAGTTGACGTCGTAACGAAATAAATATTATCGCAGAAAAGTAATAGGCTCTATAATAAATTAATATGATATGAAAATGTAACTGGAATCTCTGTTCTTTTGCAAAAAAGATCGTCCTCTCTTCCCTTTTGTTTCTTCGTAGCCTAAGAAGCCATTTTGTGACGAGGCAAGAAAGCGTGTAAGTTTCATGTAATATTTAGCCTAAATATAATCAAATATCACATGAAAGTGTCACTAATGCTTTCCTGTAACAGCTCCTACATACACGAAGTGATAGATTTCAATAACTTGTGCAAATTTTTTAAGGGAACATTGGTGCAGAGGTCAGCGCCATTGTTCTATATGATAATGGCCGAGTCGTAATAAATATCTCAATATTTGCTAACTTTGACAAACAAAAATATATGTAAATTATTTTCTGGTTCATACAAAATGAAAGCAACGTAATTAAGTAGGTAAACACGTCAATAATAAGACGTAATTTGAGTGGTTCTCTTATAATCATATATTCTGACAAAAAATTATGTGGCATCAAAAGTACACTGAAGCGCCAAAGAAACTGGTATAGGCATGCATATTCAAATACAGAGCTGTCTAAACAGGCAGAATACGGCTTTGCGGTCGACAACGCCTATTTCTGATAACTAGTGACTGGCGCAGTTGTTAGATCGGTTACTGCTGCTGCAATGGCAGGTTATCAAGATTTAAGTGAGTTTGAAAGTGGTGTTATAGTCGGCGACACAGCATCTCCGAGGTACCGATGAAGTGGGGATTTTCCCGTACGACCATTTCACAATGTACCGTGAACATCTGGAATCCGGTAAAACATCAAATTTCCGACTTCAATGCGGCCAGACAAAAATCCTCCAAGAACGGTACCAACGACGACTGAAGAGAATCGCTCATTGTGGCAAAGGTGCATTCCTTCAGCATATTGCTGCAGATATCAATGCTGGGCCGTGAACAAGCGATCAGTATGAGCTTTCGGAGCCGAAGGCCCACTCGTGTACTCTTGATGACTGCATGACACAAAGCTTTACGCCTCGCTAAGTCCGTCAACACCATATTTGACTGTTGATGACTGGAAACATGTTGCCTAGTCGGACGAATCTCGTTTCTAATTGTATCGAGCGGATGGGCGTGTTCGGGTATGGAGACAACCTCATGAATCCATGGACCCTGCATATCAGCATGAGACTGTTCAAGCTGGTGGAGGCTCTGTAATGGTGTGGGGCGTGTGCAGTTGGAGTGTTATGGGACCCCTGATAAGTCAAGATACGATTCTGACAGGTGACACATACGTAAACATCCTGTGTGATCACCTTCATCCATTCATGTCCATTGTGCATTCCGACGGACTTGGGCAATTCCAGCAGGACAATGCCACACCCTGCAGCCCCACATTATTGCTACAGAGAGGCTCCAGGAACGCTCTTGTTAGTTTAAACACTTCCGCTGGTCACCAAATTCCCCAGAAATGAACATTATCTGGGATGCAACGTGCTGTTGAGAAGAGATCTCCACTACATCGTACCCTTACGGATTTATGGTCAGCCCTGCAGGATTCATGGTGTGAATTCCTTCCAGCACTACATCAGGCATAAGTCGAGTCCATGCCACGTCGTGCTGCAGCACTTCTGCGTGCTCCCGGAGGCTGTACGCGATATTAGGCAGGTGTACCAGTTTCTTTGGCTCTTCAGTGTATTTTGTTCAAAATTGAAATGGTTATTGGTCATTATAACTATGATGTCAAATAATTTTCTGTCAGTGGCTGCTTGGTGGTTTGGTCTTTAGTCCAAAGATTGAGTGATGAAGTTCTACAACCTAGTCTTACTTGTTCACACCATCAACTCTACCTAACTGCTGTAACCCACTTCTGCTTGAGGCTGCTTACTGTAGCCGAGTTCTAATCTCTCTCTTAGCGGCATACTTCAGTTCATTATTAAATTAACTATTTCTTCATATTTCAGGATGTATCCTATCACCGTACGTTTCTTTTGGTCAAATTAAGTCATAAATTTATTTCCTCGCTGATTCTATACAGTACTCCTTAGCTAGTATTCCAATCTACCGGTCCAATCTTCAGCGTTCATTCATGGCACTACATTTTACTATTTTCTTTTCTCGTCTTGGCTGAATTTCGCTTCCACATAAGGCTGCACTACAAGCAGATACTTTCAGAAGAGATACTCCAGCTATTAAATTTACGACGGGCGGTCAATAAGTAACAGAACACTTTTTTTTTCTCGGCCAGTTTCGATTGATAAATGCAGTAAATGTTTTGGGACATGGTGCAATATTCCCGCTTCAGCCAATATAATTTCAAGAAGTTTCGATACGTGTCGGCGCTATATTTAGCCTTCAAAATGGCGTCTGTAACGGAGATGCGTTTCAAGAGAAAGCGGTCATTGAGTTTCTTTCTGGGGGAAAACCGGAGCAATGCAGATATTCATAGGCGCTCGCAGAATGTCTACGGAGGCCTGGCATCGAAAGTAGCGCAGTGAATCGTTGAATGGGTCGTCTGTCACCACCACAACCAAGTCGCGCAAACTTTTCCGAGCTCCTGCATGCCAGTCGGCTGCACAAAGCTGTGACTCTTGCAGTGTTGAAACGCGCGTTATACTCTCATTCGAGGTGATATACAGATCAGAATCAAACACCGCGGTGCTCATCTGGATGTCTCTGCTGCTGGTGCTGACACTAGCATCCACCAATTGGGGTTCCTCGTCCCTAACAGAAGACTATAAAGAGCAACGATGGACTATCTGTTTGGTTCAATGAAGAATGCACTCCGTGGGAAGCAGTACGTGGTTAAGGGAAATGGGAAGAGGGGGTGGGGGGTCCTGATGCAGCAAGACGTTGTCTCTGACATCGACCAGTAGGTGGCGTAAGGCCATCGCATTGAACGGAGATTATGTTGAAAAACAGGGCTTTGTAGCCAAAGAGTGAAAAATAATATGGTGTATTGGAATCTTGAATAAAACTAACCTGCTTCAGAAAAAAAATGGTTGTATTACTTATTGAACTTATGTCGTATATTAGTTTTTCACGCATTTGTCTTGATTACAAAGGGTTTTCTTGCTACTGACAGTCTATATTCTAAATCATTGCATCTTCTGTCCCCATCATTTATTCTGCTGCTCAAACAGCGAATCTCTTCTACTACTTTTAGTGTCTCATGTTTCAATGTAAGGCCGAGCGGTTCTAGGCGATTCAGTCCGGAACCAAGCGACCGCTACGGTCACAGGTTCGAATCCTGCCTCAAGCATGGATGTGTGTGGTGTCCTTAGGTTAGTTATGTTTAAGTAGTTCTAAGTTCTAGGGGACTGATGACCTCAGATGTTAAGTCCCATAGCGCTCAGAGCCATTTGAACCATTTTTTCACTGTAATCCTCTCGCCTTCGCCTGCTGTACCTCGAATAAATTCCATTACGCTTTTTTTGATGTTGATGTTTCTTCTATATTCTTGTTTTCAAGATACTATCCATTCCACAGTCCGTCAACCTGATCTTCCAAGTCTGTGCTGTCTTCGACGGAGTTATATTGGCCTCAGAAAAGCTTAGAGATTTTATTTCTTGCCCGTGAAATTTGGTACCTTATTTTTTCGTTGGTTTTCTTTACTGCTTGCAGAATGTAGAAATTAATTAACATGGCAGATAGACCATAAGACAGTCTCATTTTCAATCTGAATTACTGTCTTTCATGTCCTGCAACTCTTGGAACTGCAGTCTCGTTTTTGTAAAAGTTGTATGCATTTTAAAGAGTTTATTCGAGCCCAAATCATGAAAAGGCTTTTCTAAATCTACAAGTGCTGTACGCATACATTTGTTTTTCTTAAATCTAACTTCTAAGACAAGCTACTAGGTGAGTTTTGGTTCACATATTTCTCTGGAATCCAAACTGATATTCACTCCGTCTTACACCTACCATTCTTCCATCTTTCTATTTTCATTTACGGCTTATTAAACTGCTGCTTTCTTAATATTCAGCGGGTATGGTTATAAAAACAGCCCTCAGTTTACATTTTGTTTATTGATGTAACAGTATTAGCTAACTACACTCGGTTGATTGTTTGTCATTATGATTTTCAGTCTAAAGACTGGATTGATGCAGCTCTCCGTGCTACTCTATCCTATGCAAGCCCCTTCATCTCCGAGTAACTACTGCAACCTACGTACTTCTGAATCTACGTACTGTATTCATCTCTTGATCTCCCTCTACAATGTTTACCTCACACACTTTCCTCCAATACTAAACTGCTATACTGCCACTTGATATTTCAGAATGTGTCCTATAAACCAATTCCTTCTGATAGTCAAATTGTGCCACAATGTTTATTTTCTCCTCAATTCTGTTCAGCACCTCCTCATAGTAACGCAATCTACTCATCCAGTTTTCAACATAATTCTTGTTTATTTATGAGCCTGATAACGGATCGAAACTGGCAGACAGTAAAAAGATATTTTTGAGCGGTAGCTTATACAGGGCAAATCTGAAATCTACTGCCAAAATTTCGTAAGTTGTTTAAATATATTTTTTGAGCATTACGATTTTCGGTAGCTTGTTACAACCTAAATGCATTTCATTTGATCTCTTAAACCAATTTGTTTTTTATCTATATTGCACTGAAAATGTCTTCAGTGCAAATGTTGACGATACTTAAGTTTTTGTCTTTTCAGGAAACAAATTTGTTCCTTTCGCCCAATATACGTGGTTGACAATAGTAACGCCCGCTTTGCTCTTCGCCCTCAAGGTTGTATTCATTACTGGTCGGTTCTGTCTCGACTTTGTCTTTACCGGCAGTGTTAGTTGCGCACTAACAGTCATACACGGCAGTTTGGATAACTTTTATGGCGAAGAGTTGGCCTATATGCATCTCTTGTACAGTCTCCTGAATATTATCGAAGAGGAGCAGAGTTTTTTCTGCAGCGAGAGCAACCATATCACCAGCACGTTTTTATCGTGTGAGGGACGTTGATTAGCCTGTGTTTTGTGTTGAACTTTTTGATCACTTGATATTACAGGCTTTTCAGTGTTTCACAGAAACAAACGAAAGTGTGGTTAGAAATCGAATAACTCATAGTAGCATTATTACTCCGTAACGAGCCACCGAATACGACACTCAAAAAAATCTCTGAACTAGCCCTGAAATTTTGTCAGTGCATTTAGAGATCAGCCTTTATTGGTGAGCGCAATGTAATTTCAGCTGCTACGAAATATTAGCTCTTAAATGCCGTCAACGTAGAAGTCCGTATATTTATTCGCTTAGCTCACAGTAGTACATAAAAACAGTGAAATGCTTAAAATGGCGATAAGAAAATAATTTAAAACAAAGCCATATGCAGGAATTTGAAGTAGTGGCGGAAGCAGAATACACTGATCAGCCAAAATATTGTAACTATGCGTCGTGAGACTGAATGCCACCTTGTGGCGTCGTGGACAGGACATGCGGCAAGGAATATTCATTCTTTTAAATAATAATAAAAATAAAACGAACGACGTACCACGAAGAAATTATCTGAATGTGATGGAAATTGTTAGATGTGATGTACATATACAGAAAAAAAAGATTACAGTTTCAGAAAAAAATGGACGATATATTCAAGAGAAAGGGCTTCACAAATTGAGCAAGTCAGTAACACGTTGCTCCATCTCTGGCCGTTATGCAAGCTGTTATTCTTTTGAATAAATCATCCAGTTTTCTGAAATTATAATCATTTGTTTGTCTGCACATGTACATCACATCTACTGGTTTCCCTCCAGTTCGGATAATCCCTTCGTTGTAGACCACTTTTGTGTGTTTGAGTGTACTTTAGTGCATTGGTAAGAGAGCTTGGTTCGTTGCATATGGGGAGATGGAAATCTCTTCGACGGAAACGCCTAGTGGTGCGACCAAAGATGTTGACTTGGCCTTTCTGTGGATTTAATTGATGTTTCCATGTGTTACATCACTGGATTGGGAGATTCAAGTGACGTTGGATGGAGATATGGGGGAGTTGAAGAGTTTGGTGAGTGATTAGGTAGGTAGTGCCGCCAGCATATTGCAGGAGGTAGTTTTTTTTTGGGGGGGGGGGGTGGCGGTTTGGGAATGTCTGCAACGTACGGGATGTACATCTACATCTACATGATTACTCTGCTACTCACAAAAAGTGTCTGGCAGAGGGTTCAATGAACCACCTTCATGCTGTGTCTCTACCGTTCCACTCTCTAACGGCACGCGGGAAAAACGAGCACTTAAATTTTTCTATGCGAGCCCTGATTTCTCTTATTTTATCGTGATGATCATTTCTACCTATGTAGGTGGGTGCCAACAGAATGTTTTCGCAATCGGAGGAGAAACTGGTTACTGAAATTTCATGAGAAGATCCCGCCGCAACGAAAAACGTCTTTGTTTTAGTGATTGCCATTCCAATTCAAGTATCATGTCTGTGACACTATCTCCCCTATTTCTGGATAATACAAAACGAGCTGCCCTTATTTGTACTTTTTCGATGTCATCCGTCAGTCCCACTTGATGCGGATCCTACACCGCACAGCAATACTCCAGAATAGGGCGGACAAGCGTAGTGTAAGCAGTCTCTTTGGTAGACCTGTTGCACCCAATGAATCGGTCTTTGGTTTGCTCTAGCCACAATATTATCTGTGTGATCTTTCCATTTTAGGTTATTTGTAATTGTAATCCCTAAGTATTTAGTTGAATTTACAGCCCTCAGATTTGCGTGACTTATCGCGTAATCGAAATTTAGCTGATTTCTTTTAGTACTCATGTGAATAACTTCACACTTTTCTATATTCAGGGTCAAATGCCACTTTTCGCACCATGCCGTTGTTTCTGTGGTCTTCAGTCCTGAGACTGGTTTGATTCAGCTCTCCATGCACCCTACAGTAAAGCTGCATGCCCTCGGGAAAAATTGCGGCCGTAGTTTCCCATTGCTTTCAGCCGTTCGTAGTACCAGCACAGCAAGGCCGTTTTGGTTAATGTCACAAGGCCAGATCAGTCAATCATCCAGACTGTTGCCCTGCAACTACTGAAAAGGCTGCTGCCCCTCTTCAGGAACCATACATTTGTCTGGCCTCTCAACAGATACCCCTCCGTTGTGGTTGCACCTACGGTACGGCTATCTGTGTCGCTGAGGCACGCAACCCTCCCCACCAACGGCAAGGTCTGTGGTTCATCTATCTAAATCATTGTGCAAATCGTTTTGATCATCTGATGACTTTACAAGACGGTAAATGACAGCATCATCTGCAAACAATCTAAGACGGCTACTGAGATTGTCTCCTATGTCGTTAATATAGATCAGGAACAATAGAGGGGGCCGGCCGTTGTGGCCGAGCGGTTCTAGGCGCTTCAGTCTGGAACCGCGCGACCGATACGGTTGCAGTTTCGAATCCTGCCTCGGGCATGGATGTTGTGATGTCCTTAGGTTAATTAGGTTTAAGTAGTTCTAAGTTCTAGGGGACTGATGACCTCAGATGTTAAGTCCCATAGTGCTCAGAGCCATTTGAACCATTTGAACAATAGAGGGCCTATAACACTTCCTTGGGGAACGCCTGATATTACTTCTGTTTTACTCGATGACTTTCTGTCTATTACTACGAACTGTGACCTTTCTGACTAGAAATCACGAATCCAGTCGCATAACTGAGGCCATACTCCGTGGGCACGCATTTTGGTTAGAACACTCTTGTGAGGAACGGTGTCGAAATCCTTCTGGAAATCTAAAAATATGGAATCAATCTGACATCCGCTGTCGATAGCACTTAATTACTTCATCAGTATAAAGAGCTAGTTGTGTTTCACAAGAACGATATTTTCTGAATCCGTACTGACTATGTGTCAATAAATCGTTTTCTTCGAGGTACTTCATAATGTTCGAATACAGTATATGTTCCAAAACGGTGTCGAAAGCCTTCTGAGCGGTGAAAGGACCGAGCCTTACGGCAGTCCTGGTGTTGAGTGAAATATGGTGGAGCAGGTGACGTTGATTGTGACACACTTAAGACGGTGGTGAAAAATTTGAAGAGCGGAATTCCATACTGGGTCAAAAACATTTTGCATGCCAGGGAAGGTAAATATAGCGGTTTTAAGTGGCAGGAGATAAGGTTTAAAAGTTGAAGTAGCTAGTCACCTTTGATATAGTTGGGACAAAAGTCACATTCTTCGTTCATCCATAACTGAAATGGAGGACAGTGGGACGTCAGCTGGTATAAATTTATATTAAAAATGAAGAAATTTCTCCAGCCGTATTTAAGGTGTCGATTTTATTTTCGCAACTAGTTTCAAAGCTGTAACAACGTTATCTTCAGGCCCATACACTTACTGACGTCAACTGCGTGCGGCTGATACTAGAAGTCAGCCGCACGCAATTGACGTCAACAAGTGTGTGGGCCTGAAGATGATGATGTTACATCGTTGAAACTACGCTACTGGCCATTAAAATTGCTACACCAAGGAGAAATGCAGATGATAAATGGGTATTCATTGGACACATATATTATACTAGAACTGACATGTGATTACATTTTCACGCGATTTCGGTGCATAGATCCTGAGAAATCAGTACCCAGAAGAACCACCTGCGGCAGTAATAACGGCCTTGATATGCCTGGGCATTGAGTCAAACAGAGCCTGGATGGCGTGTACAGGTACAGCCGCCCATGCAGCTTCAACACGATACCACAGTTCATCAAGAGTAGTGACTGGCGTATTGTGACGAGCCAGTTGCTCGGCCACCATTGACCAGACGTTTTCAATTGGTTAGACATCTAGAGAATGCGCTGGCCAGGGCAGCAGTCAAATATTTTCTGTATCCAGAAAGGCGCGTGCAGGACCTGCAACATACGGTCGTGCATTATCCTGCTGAAATGTAGGGTTTCGCAGGGATCGAATGAAGGGAAGAGCCACGAGTCGTAACACATCTGAAATTTAACGTCCACTGTTCAAAGTGCCGTCAATGCGAGCAAGAGGTGACGGAGCCGTGTAACCAATGGCACCCCATACCAACATGCCGGGTGATAACGAATACACGCTTCCAATGTGCGTTCATCGCGATGTCGCCAAACACGGATGCGACCATCATGATGCTGTAAACAGAACCTGGATTCATCCGAGAAAATGACATTTTGCCATTCGTGCAACCAGGTTTGTCGTTGAGTACACCATCGCAGGCGCTTCTGTTTGTGATGCAACGTCAAGGGCAACCGCAGCCATGGTCTCCGAGCTGATAGTCCATGCTGCTGCAAACGTCGTCGAACTGTTCGTGCAGATGGTTGTTGTCTTGCAAACGTCCATTTGTTGACTCAGGGATCGAGACGTGGCTGCACGATCCGTTACAGCCATGCGGATAAGATGCCTGCCATCTCGACCGCTAGTGATACGAGGCCGTTGGGATCCAGCACGGCGTTCCGAATTACCCTCCTGAACCCACCGATTCCATATTCTGCTAAGAGTCATTGGATATCGACCAACGCGAGCAGCAATGTCGCGATACGATAAAGCGCAATAGCGATTGGCTATAATCCGACCTTTGTCAATGTCGGAAACGTGATGGTACGCATTTCACCTCCTTACACGAGGCATCACAACAACGTTTAACCAAGCAACGCTGTGCAACTGCTGTTTGTGTATGAGAAATCGGTTGGAAATTTTCCTCATATCAGTACCTTGTAGGTGTCGCCACCGGCGCCAGCCTTGTATGAATGCTCTGAAAAGCTAATCATTTGCATATCACAGCATCTTCTTGCTGTCGGTTAAATTTCGCGTCTGTAGCACGTCTTCTTCGCGGTGTAGCAATTTTAATGGCCAGTAGTGTGGTTGCCAAAATAAAATCGATACCTCAAATACAGCTGGAGGAATTTTTTCATTTTTAATATAAAAGCCACATTGGATCGTGGGAAAGTGCAGGCTGGTTGCAATGGATTGAAATATTTGGCTGAAAACTGCCTTGAGGTCAGTGAAATGGTTCGCGGAAGCCATAAAAGTGTGATATGGCCGTGACAACGTGTAAGACTTTGGCAGACAGCGTACCCAGCCACGCCGCCACGTCTTGTCCCTTCTAGCAGAACAAAGAGGCAGTGGAAATAACAGCCAGTGCATAGCGCTGGGAACACCGGTGCCCTTGCTGCTCGAGATAACGGCGGGCCGGCGCGCCTCTCTCCAGTATGCACGCACGCTCGTGACCATACGGCAGCGTCTGCTACGCGCATGCGCCTCCGCTGCCCCTGTCCGGAAGCGGCGCGCGGCAGAAGTGTGCCGGCCCTGTGCTAGCGCAGCTGTGGCGGTGCGGTGTTTGCTCGCGCGCCGTGACGAGCCGCTAGCGGCCCAGTTCGCGCGACCCTGCGGATCACGACCAGCGGCCGGCAGCTTCCCACGACAGCTGCGGCCGCCTACACGCGACGGGGCTCTGCTAGCGGTGACGAAGCGGATCTCCAGTAGCGCTGTATCACCGCATCTCACGAAGAGCAAGCTGGGCGGTACACACGATAGGTAACGGGCCAATAGGTACAGCAGGAGGAGGGAAGAAGATTAGGGCTTAGCGCCCCGACCAGATCGAGGTCGTTAGAGATGGAGCACGAGCCTCGGATTGTTCAAGAATAGCAGGGAAAAATCAAGACACCGTCATATGATTTGTCGTTCTAGAAGATGCGTTCTACAATGTATAATAAAGGCCTTTAAACAGTGTGAGTCTATTGAAGAAAATTTCCGTAACTATAATGTACGAGACTTCTATAAGACCTTTGCTGGGAGAATCAATGGATACGGCTCACGAAATGTATGTTTCAGAAAACCAGATGGAAAACTAGCGCTCACAAATCGGGAAAATTGTGAGGAGCTGGCAAGATACTTTTCCGGACTCCTCAATTGCCCTGAACCTTCTTCAAGATTCCCTCAAGAAACTGCTATCTACACAAATCCAGAATCCCCACCACCTACACTAGAGGAGATCCAAAGACATATTCATAGACTGAAAAACAACAAGGCATCCGGAGAAGATAATATCACTGCAGAACTACTTAAAAATCTTGGACCAAATTCCCTCAAAGAACTCACTCAAATCATCACAGACATTTGGCAGACAGAAAAACTACCAGAAGATTGGAAATGCGCCCTAATTCATCCACTGCATAAAAAGGGAGACATGGCAGATATAAACAACTATCGAGGAATCTCCCTTCTCCAAGTCACTTATAATATCCTCTCAGCTTGTCTTCTTCAACGAACACAAGAACAACTCGAACACAGTATTGGTGAATACCAAGCTGGCTTTCGCCCTCACCGATCCTGTGCAGAACAAATTTTCAATTTGAAGACAACACTAAAATACAAAGCAGTCAGAAACAGTCCGAGCATTTGTTCCTTTGTTGATTTCGCAAAGGCTTATGATTCAATCGATAGGCAATCTCTCTTTATTATCCTTGAGGAGCTAGGACTCGATCCGAAAACCCTAAACCTTATCAAAGAAACGCTCACAAACACAACTTCTAAGATAAAATTCCTGGGTGAAATATCAGAGCCCTTCCTGATCAAAACCGGCGTCAGACAAGGTGACGGCTTGTCTCCACTCCTCTTCAACCTTGTCTTAGACAAAGTCATCCGAGAATGGGAAAAAGAACTGAAGAATCAAAATTACTGGAAGCCTATACAACTAGGAAGATCTAAAGATGGTATTAAAATTTCATGCTTGGCATTTGCAAATGACGTGGCCATTCTAGCGGAAAACGAGACCACAGCAATTAAACAGATAGACATTCTCAAAGAATGCGCCGAAAAAGTTGGGCTAGAAATTTCCTTCCAAAAAACCAAATTCATCTGCTCAAAATTTGAAACTCAAAAACTGACTACAAAATATGGACAAATTGAGAGAGTTCCATTCTTTAAATACTTAGGCGAGGTCCTAGAACCCACAGGGGGAGAGAAAACTGCACAAAAAGTTCGACTGCAAAAACTGAAAAGAGCATACTGGAAAACCCACAACATCTACAATAAAAAGTGTCTCTCCATTCACTCAAAAATACAATACAGTAATCAAGCCCGAAGCACTATATACCAGCGAAACACTCACACTCCATAGAAAAGGCGACCTGGAAGGCATCCTGAAAGAGGAACGCAAAATTATCAGAAAGATTCTTGGCCCAAAAAGAACGGAAGATGGATACAGGTTACAGTCTCGGAAAACTACAGAAAAATTATCTAACCTCGCCGCAGACATCCGGAAAAGAAGACTAAAATTTTACGGTCATATCCACAGACACCCAACACCCAGACTCTCCCACAAAATTTTAATATACGTTGAAAATTTGAAAACCATACCCTGGATACAAGAAACCAAAACAGATCTAGCAAATGCACAAATAAATTCTTCAGAAGTTAGAAACAGAAATGTATAAAGGCAAAAAATCAATAGTTGGAAAGTACAACCCGAGAATGAAGTTTGCAAGAGACAGGGGACAAAATGGACAGAGGAAAGAAAGAGAATTCATGGGGAAAGAATGAGAGAAGTTTGGAGAATTAAAAAATTGAATCGGGAAAGCTTTGCGTGATCCGTATGGGTCCAATCGCACATAATAATAATAAAAGGCCTTTAAATTTCTCTGAGAAATAGTTATGTGCCACAAGGGAAGTCGGGTTACGTTTATGTTCAAGAACCAAGAGGAAACAATAACAACGGAAGAACAGCAAAAAAATACTCGGATTAAAAAGAGTGAAAGACAGCGATACACTCGTTTACCCTTACCGTTCAAAGTGTACATTGAATATGCAATGACGAAAATGAAAGCAAATGTATCGCAGTATTGGAAGATGTGGGGTTTGGGCTAGAGGTTGTGCAAGCGTGGGCTTATTTTACAATGGAATTTATTAATAAACACGTATTTACACATAGCCGTCCGGAGTGGCCGAGCGGTTCTAGGCGGTACAGTCTGGAGACGCGCGACCGCTACGGTCGCAGGTTCGAATCCTGCATCGGGCATGGATGTGTGTGATGTCCTTAGGTTAGTTAGGTTTAAGTAGTTCTAAGTTCTAGGGGACTGATGACCTCAGATGTTAAGTCCCATAGTGCTCAGAGCCATTTGAACCATTTATTTACACATAAATGGCATCAACTGAAAGTCTTGGCAGTTAATATCAGATTGAACAGCATTCTCCACCTTTAACAAAAATACAGGCATTCATGTTCACTTATTTTGCGATGGTTCCTTGAGCGAAGAAACAACGGCATACCAGACACAAAACAAGACTATCCCCTTGTTCCCCCGAAAACTTCAGATATTTGAAAGGTGCGATAAGCAAAACGTCTCTTTCATTGAAGCTCTCGAGTCCTCTAACACTGGACACTTTGTCTCCTGGTTACCGCACAATTGCTACCGTCACCCAACCATTTCCATGATCATTTGCTTCAAGGTTACCCAAAGTAAAATTTAACGTGCTCAAATGGGTCTGAGCACTATGAGACTTAACTTCTGAGGTCATCAGTCCCCTAGAACTTAGAACTACTTAAACCTAACTAAACTAAGGACATCACACATATCCATGCCCGAGGCAGGATTCGAACCTGTCACCGTAGCAGACGCGCGGTTCCAGACCGAAGTGCCTAGAACTTTGTTGTTAATCCACGACGTAGATTTGCTCCACATCAGGCTCGCCTCCTCGAGACCTGAGTCGAACCTGTAACAGTTATGTAGTTTTAGAAAATACAACAGCGACTGGAAGTGTTCACCAATTTCAGTACTGGCGACATAATAACTTCTCCCTGACAACATCTGTCAGATGCTCAATAGCAGATTCTTTCTTTCTTTCGCTTACGCCTTTTCCCGCAGGGTCGGCATGGTTACAACGGATTTGGCATGGATAATGAAAAGGAATGGCTGAATGCCCTTCCTGCCGCCATCCCATACCCCCCCCCCCCCCCCGCCCCCCCCAAGGACGGAATCAGTGTACCCAAACTGTGTGCTTCTTGGGTAAGTCAGGAAAGAGTGCGAAAGTTTTCAAATGTCTGTGAGTTGTGTAACTGAGGCGGAACTTGGGGACCAGCCCGGTATTCACCTAGCGGGATGTGGAAAACCGCCGAAAAACCACATCCAGGCTTGCCGGCATACCGGCCGTCGTCGTTAATCCGCCGGGCGGATTCGTTCCGGTGCCGGCGCGCCTACCCGAGTCCAGGAAGCAGCGACTACTTGGGTTAGCTACGCTGAACCCACAACACGTGTGGCCAGCGCTTCGTACAAGGCCCACAGCCTCCCCACACTAATCGCCTGCTGGACGTAGTGGCCTCTGGTGGCGGCTCAAGTTGTTGTCATCGCGTCTGCTCCGTACCACGGGCCTGCACATCCAGGACCTGCGCAATGGCAGACAGACCTGGGCATTCCATCAATGGCTTACCCTGTCGAAGCGTCACGGGATTGTCCGTCACTATCACAGCGGCCACAGCGATGACCTCTAGATGATATTCACAGCACTTTTCCTTGCCCACCACTGAACAACGCTGTTGCAGCACAGATTGGAGTGGCGCTGCTGGTGGCCACACATCACCAAGCGGACTCTCTCATGAGACTCGCAAACACCAGAACCACGCAAGTTCGACCCACTAGGTTGGTGGGAAGAGTAGTTTGCCGCGAAATTCAGTTTCACGGCACAAAAGATTCAGGATTGGAATTAAAATTAAAATTGAAAGGGTACCAGTGATAAGATACATTGCTATTCTCAGTGAAAGTGAGGAGGAATTGCAGGATCTGTTGAATGGAATCAACAGTCTAATAAACATAGAGCAAATCGAAGACATGCGAAAGTGATGAGGAGCAGCGGAACTGGGATTAGTGATAAACCTGACATCAAATTGGGAAGTAGAAGAAATTAAGCTTTGATTTAAACTGGCGTATCACAAACGAAGCAATGAGGATGAAAGAAGTAGACTAACACAGACGAAGAGTGCATTCCCACATATAAGAAGCCTATTATTATCAAACACAAGACTTAATTGAGGAAGGTATTTGTGTCAATGGGAGGCTAGGCCACACTTTACAAGGAAGTAAATAATGGGCTGCGAAAACCGTAAAAGCAGGAAATCGAACTATTGGAGACAAGTTACAGATGGTTGCTAAAAACTAAAGGCATTCCTAAGATAAGAATGAGGAGCTCCTATGGTGAATTGGCGAAGGGAAATAATATGCGTGAAACATTAGAAGAAAGGGCAACATTGGTTAAATCATCAGCAAATAAATTCCATGGGTTTAGAGGAAGCTGTAAATAGCAAAACTGAACTGGAAAAAAGAAAATGTAATTTATCAAGGAAAAAATTGAGTACATAGTGTGCAAATGCTACTCTCAGATGGAGAGGTTAGCACTGGAGGAGAATTCGTAGCTGACCAAACCAGACTAGTCAAAACCTGATAAAAGGAAAAGAAGTCTATGCTCTTTTCGAAAGAACCAGCCTGAAAAGCGTCTTAAACGAATTCGTGATACTGCTTATTTTTATCTATTGCTGTAATTCTTGACAGGTATCACTTAGAATTAAAAACAGAATTTTTGCCGGCCGCGGTGGTCTAGCGGTTCTAGGCGCGCAGTCTGGAACCGCGCGACTGCTACGGTCGCAGGTTCGAATCCTGCCTCGGACATGGATGTGTGTGATGTCCTTAGGTTAGTTAGGTTTAAGTAGTTCTAAGTTCTAGGGGACTGATGACCACAGATGTTAAGTCCCATAGTGCTCAGAGCCATTTGAACCATTTTGAACAGAATTTTTAAGTCTGCCACCTGCGATGGGCTGAGGCCTAGAAGGGTTATTGTACCATGAAGGGTTGTAGAAATATGTTGTGTCTTGGAAATGAAGCATTTCTTTGGCTATGTGTGAGGAATGAATCTTGAAAGTTTGGCAGAATCATTTTCTTACGACCGGCATATGATACGTCTATCATTTGACGAAAACAGAGCTAAGATAACTGAGTACTTGCACATCACTTTCGTCACGATTGAATCGACCGATTAAAAATGTAACACGCCTATGAAATGTTTCGATATCTTCCTTTAATCTGACCTGGTTTGGACATGGAACGTTCAACCAGTACTCAAGAACAGGCCATGCAGGAATTCTGTACGCTGCTGCCTTTTTGTTTTCGGGGATGTCAGTCTACTGACTCGTTTGATGGGATTCGCCACGACCTTCTCTCACGTGCTATCCTCCTTATCTCAGAGGTAGCACTGACACCTAATGCCTCAATTATTTATTGGATGTACTCCAATCTCTTTCAGCTACAGGTTTTGTCCTCTCCATCTCCCTCTAGTGCAATGGATGTTATTCCTTGGTGTCTTACGTGTGTCCTATCATGCTATATCTCTTGTTGTCCGTGTTTTCCGGAACATCTCCTCGCCGATTCTGCGGAGTGCCTATTAATTTCTTACCTTATTAAACCATCTAATTTTCAACATCCTTCTGCACCACCACATCTCAAACGCCTGAATTCTGATCTTTTCCGTTTTTCTCACTGTCTGTGGCTTCCATATTATGCTGTGCTCCAAACGTACATTCTCTGAAATTACTTCCTCAAAATAAGGTTTATGTTTGGCACTAGCAGACTTCTTTTGGCCAGGTATGGTCTCTTTGCTTGTGTTACTCTGCATTTTATGTTCTTATCACTAAATCGTTTTGCTTCCACGTAGCTTAATTTCTTCGTTTTGAGTTCTTCGTGAGCCCGTATTTGATATTAATCTTACCGCTAATGTAATTTGGTCTGCTCCCCACTATTGTCATTTTTCGTCGGTTTATTCTCGATCCATTATCAAGCGAAACAGAACACCATCTCTGATTGTGCTACAGTTCTCACACTTATCAACCCATGCTATCCTTGGAAATGATTGGACTTTATTTTGGAAAGTCTGCTGGTATATTTCCAGTCTTGTAGCTTCTATAAACCAACTTGAATAGTCCTTTGGTTGCTATTTCCCCCAATGATTTTAAAAATTTCGAATCCTATTTCTTTTATCGTTTCAACAATTTCTCCCCCTTCTAGAGGCCTTCAGTGTACTCTTTCCAGCTATCTGGTTTCTTCTCTGCGTTTAACAGCGGAATTTCTCTTGCCCTCTTGGACTTTTAATGTTAAGGGCTGTGCTTTTAATTTCACCAAAAGTCGTTTTGACTCTTCTATATGCTGAATCTGTTCTTCAGACGTCAATTTCATTTTCGATCTGAGACTGTATCTGCTCCTGGGTATATTTCACAATCCGGTGTCTGACTTCGTGATTTCTTCACTTAAAACCTCCGGGCTGATAGGCCGCGGTCGATGTATAAGACTTTCCCTTGACGTTTTGTGCCCGACTGCGGGATACATCTTCCGAGGTAAAGCGGCTAACTGCAGTCGGAGACTAAACGTCGGAGGAGAGTTTTATACATCTACCACGCCTATCAGCCCGGAAGTTTTAAGTGTACACAATACCGATCGTGAATGCCTACATTGTTCGTGATCTCTGTCTGACCATGACGTAATTTAAACGAAGCCCTCCTGTATCGACAGGCGTTTTCCAAATATACCTCCTCCTCCTGTGAACAGCCGTCTTGGAATGAAACTCTCTGTTAGGTTCCTAAAAATTAGCATTATTAAAAGTGGCTGATTGCTACTTTTACTTTATTGTAGGAACTAGCCTTTTCTCTGCAGCCTCACTCGTGTAAGCATCTGAGACATATGTTGCACACATCTCCTCGTCCGTACCCTCTCTGTCTCTCCACGTCCTCCTGCTCCCTCTCTGTCCATTTTCTCTGTCCGTCTGCTCTTCGAACATATCAACCTCTCTCTCCCTCTGTCCATGTGTTTTTCCCTACCCTCTGTCTACTCCCTCTCTGTGCCTATCTCGTCTCCTCCTCTCTCTGCACATCCCCTCCCGCCCTCTCTCTCTGTCCATATTATCCTCACCTTTCTCTGTCTGTACATTATCTTTTACTGCACCTCTCTGTCTGTCAGCTCTTCCTTCCCCATTTCTCTCTGTCCATATCCTCCTCTTCCTCCTCTCTTTGTCGATCTTGTCCTCTCCTACTCCTTATCCATTTCTTCCTGCCCACTCTCCCTACCTCCTCCTCCCAACCTCACTCTATTCATCTCCTCCATCCCTCTCCCCCCATCGATCCCTTTCTCCCATGTCCCTTTCCATCTTCTCCATCTCCTACCCTCTCTGTCACCTCTCTTACCCCCCTCTCTGTCCATCCACTTCTGCTCCCTCTTTATCTGTCCCCTCCTGCCTGCCCTCTGTCCAACCCATCCTGCCTCCCTCTGTCCCTGTCTATCCTCTAATACCCCTAAGGATGTCCCTCCCCTTTTCTCTCCATCTCAAACCTCCAATCATTTCCATCCACACATATAGCTTCATATCAGGGCTCTGAAAGCCATGTTTTTGCCCCTGACATGTCGGCTGTTGTGCAAAGCAGGTCAATAAAGCAGGCCTGCATTACTTCAATACACCTGTCAAACTGAGCAACCTACTTGTGAAGGGCTGGAAAAATCATTTCTTGTCCCTATCATGTAGGCTGCAAGGCAGGTCAGTAAAGCAGGCCAGTAATCTCAGTTGTCCAGGGCAGCCTATACGTCAGGGGCTCGGAAGAAGACAATTTTGGCTGTATTTCTGCTCCTATGGGGGCTAGGAGGTAATAGATCCCACAGTGCTGATTCTCTCTCTCTCTCTCTCTCTCTCTCTCTCTCTCTCTCTCTCTCTCTCACACACACACACACACACTGTTTTATAAATAAAGAGAACAAATTACCCTCTATTATCACAGAACTACGATCTCACCATCTCATTTTTCGACATGATAGCATCCTCAGATGTTTTATTTTAAGAAGGGCAACAGAAAAGTTAACTGGCTTTTGTTTCAGTTCTGCGGCCCACACCTGGAATGGAGACGCAGCAGCTGTCCTCTGCGCCATCCAAGCGGACGAGGGAGAGTTCGGCGCCGTCTACGTCTACGTCTTCAACGCCGGACCCCATGATTGCTGAGAGTGCCGTGGCATCGCCTGCCACGTCATCAGCCTCGCCAGCGGCACCGAGGCACCGAGCCAGTGACGTCCACCCGCCGTCCCTGGGCGCCCTCTTCGGTCGCGACGTCGTCTCCGGCGCTACGGCGCGACGCCTCGACCTGGGCGTCACTCTTCCCAGGCACACGCCCACGCCGGCGCCGCTGTTGACTGCAGCGCCTCCAGTGACGGATGAGGTCGTCGACGACCAGGAGGAGGTCGAGATAGAGTCGCCGGACTTCGAGGACCAGGTAGAAACCACCTTTACTTACTTCCCTTTCCTATGCTTTGCCTTACTGAAACTGGAATCACGTAAAGAGGAGAAGATGCTGTAGAGATCATTCATTTTGCTAAACAGCTGGTTTAAAAGCAGAACACGCGTATTAGTTTATTACCATTTTCTGATGTACATAATACACGATGGAGCCGTGTGCTCGTAACATGGATCAGACAGCACCGAAAAATACTCATTAATTGACAGCAATATGATTATAAAAAACAGTGAAAACACTTCCAGAAGTGCTGGTGTTAATTAAAGAAAAAGCAGTACAGTACAGGAATTGAATTACTCCTAATCATCTGCTTATTTATTACTGCGAGTAAGCGGAGTATTTGATACTACTGCGCATAACCGAAGTACAGTGGACATACTTCGTTCATTTCCAGTAGGGTGCCGGCCGCGGTGGCCAAGCGGTTCTAGGCGCTTCAGTCCGGAACCGCGCGACTGCTACGCTCGCAGGTTCGAATCTTGCCTCGGGCGTGGATGCGTGTGATGTCCTTAGGTTATTTCATTTTATGTAGTTCTAAGTTCTAGACACTGATGACGTCAGGTGTTAGGTCCCACAGTGCTCAGAGCCATCTGAACCATCATTTCCAGTGGTAATTAAGCGCATGATTAGCACCCAGAGCTAGAAAACTGTAAGCTAATATAGTTGGGCAGGAAAAACATCCTCAAGATATTCAAACTCAGTATTAGTGGTGTGAGGTTTAAAACAGTCACGTTGATTAAATGTCTAAGGTTAACGCTGCAAAGCGACCTAACATGGAACGAGCACGTCAGGTTGGTTGCAGGGAAGACGAATGGTTAACTTCAGTATATTATGCGAATTCTGTCAAAGTGTAGCGCATCTACTCTGAAGCGCCAAAGAAAGTAGAATAAGCATACGTATTCAAATGCAGAGATATGTAAAGAGTCAGAATACGGCCCTGCTGTCGGCAACGTTTATAGAAGACAAGAAATGTCTGGCGCAGTTGATAGCTCGGTTGCTTCTGCTACAATGGTATGTTATCAAGATTTAAGTGAATCTGAACGTGGCGTTATGGTCGGCGCACGAGCAGTTGGATACAACACCTCAGAGGTATCGATGAAGTGGGGATTTTCCCGTACGACCACGTCACGAGTGTACCATGAATATCAGGAAACCGGTGAAACATCAAATCTCCGACATCGGTGAGGCCGACAAAAGATCCTGCAAGAGCGGGACCAACGACGACGGAAGAGAATCATTCAACGTGACAGAAGTGTAAGCATTCCACAGGTTGCTGCAAATTTCAGTGCTGGGCCGTCAGCCGTCAAGTGGCTTTCGGAGCCGAAGGCCCACTTGTGTGCCCTTGATGACTGCACCACACAAAGCTTTACACCTCACCTGGGGCCCTCAACACCGTAATTGGACTGTTGATCACAGGAAACATGTTGCCTAGTCGGACAAATCTCATCAAATTGTATAGAGCGAAAGGACATGTATGGGTATGAAGACAACCTCGTAAATCCATGGACCCTGCATGTCAGCAAGGGACTGTTCAAGGTGGTGGCGGCTATGTAATGGTGTGTGGTCTGTGCAGTTGGAGTGATATGGGACCCCTGATACGTCTAGATACAACCCTGACAGGTGACACGTACGTAAGAATCCTGTCTGATCACTTGCATCCAGTCATGTGCATTGTGCATTCTGACGGATTTGGGCAATTCCATCGGGACAGTGCGACACCCGAAACATCCAGAATTGCTACAGAGTGGCTCCAGGAACATTCTTCTGAGTTTAAACACTTCCGCTGGCTACTAAGCTCCCCAGACATGAACATGATTGAGCATATCTGGGATACCTTGCAACGTCCTGTTCAGAAGAGATCTCCACCATCTCGTACTCTTACGGATTTATGGATAGCCCTGCACGATTAATGGTGTCATTTCCCACCAGCACTACTTCAGACATTAGTCGAGTCCATGCCACGTCTTGTTGCGGCACTTCTGCGTGCACGCGGGGGCCGTACATGATATTAGACAGGTGTACCAGTTTCTTTGGCTCTTCACTGTCTCAAGGAAACCGTGTGTGGCACATGCTTGAGTACTGCCCTAGCGTTTCGTATCCCCACCAGATAGGGTAAAAGGTAAACATCAAAGCAATTCAGTGACTTGTTGGTAGATTTGTCATCGCTAGGTTCGATGAACACACGTGAACGCAAATGGGAAAGCCTGAAGGGTAGATGGCATTCTTTTCGTGAAACGCTAGTGACAAAGTTTTGAGAACCAGCGTTTGTGAGAGACTGCAGAACGAATATTCTGCCGAAAACGTACATTTCGCACTAGAGCGGCGAAGATAAGAAATTAGAACTCTTAAGGTGGCCTTGGGGGAAGTGGCAACAAAAGGACGATTCGCGTTGGTGTGTAGAATATATGAGTCTGGCGATATACCATCTGACTTTCGGAAAAATATCGTCCACACAATTCCAAAATCAGCAAGAGCTAACAAGTGCGGGACTTTTCGCACAATCAGCTTAAAAGCTCATGCGTCCAAGTTGCTGATAAGAATAATATACAGAAGAATGGAAAAGAAAATTGAGAATGTGTTACATGACGATCAATTTGACTTTAGGAAAGGTAAAGGCCCATAGAGGTAACTCTGAAATTGCGGTTGATAATAGAAACTAGACTAAAGTAAAATCAAGACACGTTCATAGGATTTGTCGGCCTGGAAAAAGCGTTCGACAATGTAAAATGGTGCAAGATGTTCGAAATTCAGAGAGAAACAGAAGTAACTATGGGGAGAGACGGATAGTATACGATACGTACAAGAGCCAAAGGGAATAATAAGAGTGGACGACCAAGACCGAAGTGCTCGGATTAAAAAGGGTGTAAGACAGGGATGTAATCTCTCGCCCCTACTGTTGAATCTGTCCATCGAAGAAGCAATGATGGAAGTAAAAAAAAGGTTCAGGAGTGGTTTTAAAAATCCAGGTGAAAGGATATCAGTGACGCGATTCGCTGATGACATAGCTATTCCGAGTGAACGTGAAGAAGAATTACATGATCTACTGAATGGAATGAACAGTTAAATGAATACAGAATATGGAACGAGAGTAAATCGAAAAAAAAACGAAAGTAGTGAGAAGTAGCAGAAATGAGAACAGCGAGAAATTTAACATCAGGATTTGATGGTCACGAAGTAGATGAATGTAAGGAATTCTACCACAGAAAAATAACCAACGGTGGACGGGACCGAGCGAGATGGCGCAGTGGTTAGCACATTGGACTCGCATTCGGGAGGACGACGGTTCAATCCCGCGTCCGGCCATCTTGATTTAGGTTTTCCCTGATTTCCCTAAATCGCTTCAGGTAAATGTCAGGATGGTTCCTTTGAAAGCGCATTGCCGACTTCCATCCTCATCCTTCACTAATCCGATGAGACCGATGACCTCGCTGGTTGGCCTGTTAAAAAAAAAGCAACTTTTCGCATATAAATAGTCATTTTCCCCTCGCTTGACTTCCCAGGGAAATGACTGGTAATAGCACATTGTACCGTCTATCACACACGCTACGGTGGCTTGTGAAGTGTGTATGAAGATGTATCTGTAGAGATGGTCTGCCTCTCTGTTCTTCATCGTTCACACTCGTTTGACGACAGGAGCATTGTCTTTGCCTTCTGAAAACTGTCTGATGTGATGGTGCATAGTTGACGTACACACACCGCCCCCATCCCCCTCGCCAGTACTGTAATTGAAGATCATGGGTCTGTTTTTCCTACTCATGTACATTAACTTACAATTTTCTGGTCCTTAGCGCTAGCCGAGATCTTGATTACTACTGCAAATTGACAGGCACCATAACGGAAACCGTGTATGGAACGCCTGTGCGACCCATTCTTGAGTATTGCTCAAGTGTCTGGTATCACACCAGGTCGGATTAAAGGAAGACATTCAGAGGCATGCTGCTAGATTTGTTACCGGTAGGTTAGAGCAACACGCGAGCATTACGGAGATACTTCGAGAACTAAGATGAGAGTTTTTGAAGGGAAGACAGTTCAGAGAACCAGCATTTGAAGCTCACCGTAGAACGATTCTACTGTCGCCAATGTAGATTTCACATAAGGACCACGAAGGTCGGGTAAAGAGTTTAGGATTCTTATGGAAGCATATAGACAGTTGTTTTCCCCTTACTCCGTTTGCGAGTGGAAAAAGACATAAAATAACTGATAGTAACGCAAAGTATCTTCCGCCACACCATATGGGGCTTGTGCAGATGAACTGTGTAGTTTTTTCTGTAATTAACACCGCCCATTCTGGAAGCGTTTTCCATGGCTTTTATATTCAGATTGCTGTTAATTACTGTGTATTGTTCGACGCTCTCTGACCTACATTGCGAGCACTGGTTTCATTATTTATTATGTGTGTCAGATAGTTGGAATTAACTAATGTGTGTATTCTCCATTCAAAGAGGTCTTTACCACTCTCATTAATCTCCACATCATGTTCTCCTATCTATGAGGCACCAGTATATATCACATAATTTCGTTGTTTGGGTAATACTCTTAACTGTTGTATCAACCGACATAGTGAAGGTAATATTTTTGTTCTTGATGGTACGATGTACTTCTTTAACGATATTCGAAAGCTAAAGGGACAACGAGTATAGTAATGAAACGTTAGTTAATGTCAACGTTGAGAAGTATCCGAGAAATGTGCTGAAATTGAAAGGTAAGATGGCCAGAATCGGCTATTTGAAAGTGGGGCCCTATGCGGAATCCTCTCGTTTCCACGTTATTTCAATTTGTACTTTCATCTGGCGACAAATTGCGTCCAACCTCAGCAAGTTTCTCGGGTATAAGTCACTAAAATACTGACACTTTGCGACCAGCAGGTCTTTTGTTTGTTTCGTCTGTTAATATCGTTTAAATACGCCAGATACAGGCAAAATTTTTATGCTGAACTATGAAGGTCGCTCTTACGATTGTTCAGTTGCTACGAGCAAACGCGGGACGCCGCACCGGCCGTGTGCGCGATTGTTGTGCGTGGCCTTGACTGTGAACGGATTGTAGTTTTTGCCTTTGCAACAGCCTCCAGCAAACGTGAAAACTTTACGCTATCACTCGATGAAGTATTTGGACTGTTATTACATTGGCAAATAACGATATTATCATTGTTTGCGTAATTTATACCGAATGTGCTCAAAGTGGATAGCTGTTAGAAAAAGGCTGTCAAGCATTGATTATAAAGTGACTGGTAAATATAGGGGTCCAATCGTGTATTTTACCCTCTATCAAAAATGCACTGCCTTAAAAAAAACTACCTACCTTCGATACGGTTTTGAGATCGTTATCATACCCGCAACTCCCACAGTCGTTCTTAAGCAGGCACAGGAAAAAGATGTTTGTGAATCACCTTATTTGACCCTCTGAAATTCATATTATAACTATGTTTTATGGTCACCTAGCTCCCAAGGAGCTATTTACTTTCTTAGCTTTGAAAATGGTACTCCGTTTCATTATTGTAATTTGTGTTTAAAATTTCAAGGTAGTAGCAAGCAGTACTGTTATTGATGCCATTCTCAGGCAACCAAAATTAAAATCTTAAATATTGCTTAAAATTCATTCTTCACGAACTGAACTTTCATTCAGGAACAACTTATGTCAGCAACTGCAAAAAGAAACTCGACCAAGGTCCCTTCTGTTTAAAGAAAGAGACAATGAACTTCGACATTCTAAATAAGCAAAGTTTTTAGATTTCGAAAAATTATTTTTGGAACACGTTTTTAATCACATTACTTGATGCAGGAATTTGGATCGTGACTTGTCTGTAGGTTAAATTAAATTCAGGTTAAGTTATGAACTACAATGTTCAAACTACGTCCACTTTAACACTTGCACTATTATGGCTGTTACTCAACTACGTTATTACTTCTACTAAATAATATAACAGTCGTGTTTTGTCGCAGTTGCATCGTCGGGAAAGTGGTGGCCAGCAATCTTACACAGCTCCTTGACGTCTCTGATAAAATACTTAAAGGTCTGCCAACAAGACGCTTTTCAGAGGCATTGCCCAACAGCATCCATGTCTCAATAAAATTTACTGCGTCGTAAGTCGCGAAACGCTTGCATACCCGCCCCCGAATCTCAGAGACGACTTAACAGCGTGCAAGTAAATGCAACACCACTTTAGAACTGTTGTTCAAATGGCTCTGAGCACTATGGGACTTAACTTCTGAGGTCATCAGTCCCCTAGAACTTAGAACTACTTAAACCTAACTAACCTAAGGACATCACACACATCCATGCCCAAGACAGGACCGTAGCGGTCGCGCGGCTCCAGACTGTAGCGCCTAGGACCGCTCGGCCACAACGGCCGGCGACACACAAATAACTGCAGTACTTATTTTTAGGTCTGTGCCCATTGACTACACTTCGGCATACTTCAGAACCTCACTACCTTCTTCTGCTCGCTACTGTTGCCCACGCCACCACTGAGCGCGCCAAGGCCAGCCATCCAGTCTGAATCCTTGACCCTCGAGGCAACATAATTAAATTTGAATTGCGCATCACCTAAACCCTGTAAGAGTGCGGTCATTTACTATTATAAAAACAGCTTTTCCACCATATCCTCTTCTCGAAGTATTACATACAGTGGGGTGACAAAAATCAAGTAAATGTAAATCACTAGGGCCTCCCGTCGGGTAGACCGTTCGCAGGGTGCAAGTCTTTCGATTTGACGCCACTTCGGCGACTTGTGCGTCGGTGGGGATGAAATGGTGATGATTAGTACAACTCAACACCCAGTCTGTGAGCGGAGAAAATCTCCGACCCAGCCGGGAATCGAACCCGGGCCCTTAGGATTGACATTCTGTCGCGCTGACCACTTTTTTTTTTAAATCTCATTTTGTTTGTTGTATCTGCTCGGGGCGGACGTCACAAGACACCCATTTTTAGTTCGTCGTTGATCCATCAACTCAGTTTTTTTATTACAGAGGTCAGCTTACCCTCTGACCGAACACGCTGAGTTAGCGTGCCGGCGGCCACTCAGCTACCGGGGGCGGACACTAAGGTCAAGTGATACTTTCTAATATCGTGTCGGACCGTCTTTTGCCAGGTGTAGTGCAGCAGCTCGACGTAGCGTGGACTTAAGTTGTTGGAAGTCCCCTACAGAGATAACTGAGTCATGCCACCTCTGTAGCCGTCCGTAATCGCGAAAGAGTTGCCACTGCAGGATCATGTATACATAAATGTTGTTGCGAATCTCGTCGGTCGATCTGGCTGGACAAATCATTCGCTCGAATTGTCTAGATTATTCTTCAAACCAGTCGCGAACAAATGCAGCCCAGTGCATGGCACATTGTCATCCATAAAAATTCCGTCGTTGTTTGGAAACATGAAGTCCATGAGAAGCTGTAGGTGGTCTCCAACTAGCTGAACATAACAATTTCCACTCAATGGTGGGTTCAGTTGGGGCAGAGGATCCAGTTCACTCCATGTAAACACAGCCCACCCCATTATGGAGACACCATCAGCTTGCAAAGTGCCTTGTTGACAGCTTGGGTCCATTGCGTCGCGAGGTGTTCGCCACACACCATCAGTTCTTACCAGCTGGAATCGGAACTCATCCGACCAGGCCACGGTTTTTCAGTCGATATAGTCACGAGCCCAGGAGAGGCGCTGTAGGCGTTGTCGTACTATTAGCAAAGGCACTCGCGTCGGTCGTCCGCTGCCACTGCCCTGTTCTAATGGATACGTTTACCGTACGTCCCCCATTGATTTCCGCGGTTATTTTACGCAGTGTTGCTTGTCTGTTAGCACTGACAACTCTGTCATTAAGTAGAGGCCGCCGGCCACTGCATTGAGTGGTAACGCCTGGAATTTAGTGTTCTCGGCACACCCTTGACACTATGGATCTCGGGTTGTTGAAATTTCTAACGATTTTCGAAATGGAATGGAAATGGAAATTTGTGGTAAATTCTTATGGGACCAAACGGCTAAGGTCATCGGTCCCTAAGCTTACACACAACTTAATCTTACACTAAGGACGACACACACACCCTTGCCCGATGGAGGACTCGAACCTCCGACGGAGGCGAAATGGAATGTCCCATGCGCCTAGCTGTAACTACCATTCCGCGCTGAGAGACTTAAATCCAGTCGTGCGGCCGTAATCACGTCGGAAACATTTTCACATGAATCAACTGAATGGAAATGACAGCTCCGCCAATGCATTGGCCATTTTTAGCTTCTGTACGCGACACTACCGCCATCTAGTCTATGTGCATATCACTATCCCATGACTTTGTTACTGCAGTGTGTATAAAATTATTCATTTCATAAGTTATAAAGGCATCTCCATTTCAGACGTACACATATCGATATTAATAAATCTACAGTTGCATCGAAAATATTTAAAAACATTATTTAATGTCATGTTGATTAATCGGGTTTCTGCCGTTTATTCGCGTCTTTCCTGCACGATATTTCAACTGTGTGACTCGCGGTCTTCCTCAATATCAGACAGCACCTGAGGAAGACTGCGAGTCACACAGTTAAAATATCGTGCAGGAAAGACGCGAATAAATGGCAGAAATCCGATTAAACATCATGACAACGCCTCGCCGGGAAATCTTGAAAAATTACATTATTTAATGTGTTTAGTGTAGTTGCTCCGTTATAGCCGTGATGCCGAGTTCATTTGCTATGGAAGGGAACAATTGTAGAGCAAATTTAAATAGTTATCTCCCAATATGAAAAGGGAAAATCATTTTCAGAAACGTCTTATATCATTGGAAGAAACTGGCCAGCTGTGCAGCCTACAATATCGCGATTTTAAGAAAGAAATACTCTCATTAATAGCGAAAGCAGAGGTCGACCGCAAAAGCTAACGCAAAGAGAACGAAATATGTTAACAACGATGGTCCAGACAGCTGCTTCTGCAATGTCTGCACACGTAAATGATCAGTTCGGGCAGGTAATCACACCTTAAGCTGTTCGCTATGTTTAAGTAACGGCAGGTTATGGAGGAAGAGTAACTAGAAGAAAACCATAGATCAGGTAGAAGAACAAGGAACTGAGACTTGAATTTACTCGAGAGCATACACTGAGGTGACAAAAGTCGTGGGATACCTCCTAAAATTGTGCCGGACCTCCATTTTCCCGGCTAGAGCGGCAGCTCAACGTGACATGGAGTCAACAGTCGTTTGTAGTCCTCTGCAGAAATATTGAGGCATGCTGCCTCTTAGTCTTTCAAAATAGCGGAAGTGTTGCTGGTGCAGGATTTTGTGCACAGACTGACCTCTCGGTTATGTCCCATAAATGTTCGGTGGCATTCATGTAGGGCCATCTGCGTGGCCAAATGATTCGCTCAAATTATCCAGAATGATCTTCAAACGAGTCACGAACAGTTGTGGCCCAGTGACATGGCGCATTGTCATCCGTAAAATTTCCATCGACCTTTGGCTGCAAATGGTCTCGAAGTAGTCGAACACAACAATTTCGAGTCACTGATCGGTTCAGATGGACGAGAGGACCCAGCCCTTTCCATGTAAACAAAACCCACACCATTGTGGAGCCACCACCAACTTGGGTCCATGGTTCGTGGGAATTGTGCCATACACCACCAGCGGTTACCAGCTGGAATCGGTATTCATCTGACCAGGCCATGGGTTTGAAGTCATCTAGCGTCCACCCAATACTGTCACGAGCCTCTCCTGGGCTCGTGACAGTACTGTCACGAGCCCAGGAAAGGCATTGTAGGCGATTTAGTCCTGTTAGCAAAGGCATTCGCGCCAAATTTCGCCGCTCTGTCCTAACGTTCGTCGCACGTCCCACAATGATTTTATGAGGTTATTTCACGTCGGATTGCTCGTCTATTAACACTGGCAAGTCTACGCAAACGCCACTGCTCTCAGTCGTTAAATGAAGGCTATAGGCCACTTCGTTGTCCATGGTATGAGGTAATGCCTAAATTCTGGTATTCTCTACACACTCTTGACACTGTGTATCTCGGATTATTGAATTCCCTAACGATTTCCGAAATGGAATGACCCATGTGTCTAGCTCCAACTACCATTCAGCGTTCAAAGTTTGTTAATTCCCGTTGTTCGGTCATAATCACGTCGGAAACGTTTTCACATAAATCATCTGAGTACAAATGTCAGTTCTGCCAATGCTTTGACCTCTTGTGCTTTGTGTGTGTGATACTACCGCCGTCTCTATACGTGCAAATCGCTGTCCCATATTTTGTCACCTCAGTGTATGAGCAAGAACAAACGTCCTGAGACAAGGTTCTGTCAACAGGCGGAAGTAAATTTAACATATCTGTAAATAATGTCAGAATTTTCGTGTGGACATCAACCCACAGTAAGGCACTGTGGCCGAATAATTATTGTATGGAGACGTATGGCTACATCTTGTGATAGGCAACTTGTTTTTGTTGAAAGTAAGACGGATAGCTTTCAGAATTTAAATACCCTAAAGGAAAACATGCAAAATAGCGTTGATAGCTTGCGTTTAGGCTCTCGTTACTACTTTCAACAACACAATGGCCCAAAGGATACAGCAAAAATTGTTCCTCTGTGGTTGTTGTATTGTGCTCACGTTATCAAGTTTCCAGGACAGTGCATAGAGCTTAATACAACTGAATATCTTTGGACTACGCTTAAAAACGGCCAGAAAACAGGAAATATGTAATAAGACTTCCCTGAAACAATGTCTGCAACAAGAGTGGCAAAAATATTACCCCAGAGACTGCCAAAAAACTGGTTCATTCCATGCCAAAGAGGTTAGCAGGAGCGATGCATAGAAGGGGAATGCTTAGAAAGTAGTAACATTGTCGTTCTGTTTATGTACGTTGAAATTTTCTCCGTAGGTGGGAATACCTTTTCCCCACTGTTTGAAGCCAGCTGGTACAGCACTTTTATTTACATTTGGAGAAGGCTACTCTACTTAATCCTTTTATATGAACGGACTGGGAAAGATACCCCATATCGTTAGTTTACCAAATAACACCTCTGGTTGTGTTCTTTAATTATAAAAAATAAAGTTACTTTTGCTAGCAACATAGAGTCAGCAGTCAACAAGATCAATAGGCTGTCAGAAATTGCTGAAAAAGTTGGACTCCAGATCTCTATTCAAAAGACAAAATACATGACGAACATCTGTGATGGACCTGAATGGGTGATCACCAATCAGGGAAAAATCGTACGAGTTAAGAATTTCAGGTATCTCTATGAAGTTAACCAGGAGAATGGATAAGAAGGAGAAGCAATTAATGTCAGGATGAGGAAGTTAGACCAGGCATACCAAATGGCAAAGAATACCCATAACAAAAAGTCTGTGAGTATAGGGGCCACGTTCCGACACTATTATACAGTTGTAAAGTGTGAGGGCTTATGTGCGTTTGAAACTTTACATAGGATATTATGGAAAATCCTAGGTAATAGATGCGTTGATGGACAATGGCGAATGAGAGCAAATGAGGACTTGTACAGCAAGACAGAACCTATCACAGCATCCATTAAGAAGAGACGATTGTTGTTTTACGGTCATCTCATGAGGATGGACGGTGACCGACTAACAAAAAGAATATGGAGTTTTATCCAATCTAAGAAAACAAGGCCGAGATGGTTCGAAGAATGTTGAAAAAGATCTTAGGCAGATTGGTGTGTCAGACAGAAATTCCTGACAGGAACAAATTTATAAGATTGGTGAACAACTATCAAGGTTTTAAAATGGCATCAACGTACAAAAGACGGAGAGGACCTTTGTCCGAAGAGCATAACAGGCACTTCTTGATGGGGTCAGAAGATACTGGCAGGCAGTCAAAATTGAAATAAGACCGAGATACTAAAATGAAATTGGTTGTTACCACGCAGTCCATAGAGGCTCAAATCGATAAAAACTCTGTACGACACAGACACAGAGTGAGGTATGACTTGTAAATGGAACTATAATATTACGCTATCTTCAAGCGTAGAAATAGATGTATATACTTATAACTGTCTGGACAGTTTTTTGGAAAAAAAGTGTACAGTCAAAAGACTTGATATGCGCCGGAGTCTTCATGAGAGCCTGGCACGGGAGCCCCATTTGAACTAGCCGACAGCGGCCGCCTTATCTTTAAACTGCAGCACATTTCTCGAATATTTTTACGAGAAGTTTCAGCGCCAACATTAATTAACGTTTCATCAATGTACACTCTTCACAGGAGCACTCTGTTACTGTTAAAAAGGTTATGTCATTCCATTTTAAAACAATGCTTTCTTCAATACCTCCGTCGATACAAGAAATAAGAGCCTCTGCACCTAATATCACAAGCCAAAAACGGCTTGTCGATTCTCTGACTATACAGGGAGTAAATTTTAAGTTTACAAACCAGAATAACTCGAAAAATAAGCTTCACACGAATAAATGTTTAGAATCGAAAGTTGATTATTTCCGAGGGGGACATCTGCTGGTGCTAAAATTAGCCCGCCACCCCAGACCCCTGGGGATGGGGCACGAGGCAACTTTAAAATTTCAAATGGGAACCCCCATTTTTTTGTTGCAGAATCAGATTCTACGTAAAAAACTATGTACATTTTGTCTTAAACATTTGTTTCCACTCTTGGCAGTTGGCGCTGTAGTTCAAGAAAATCCATGTTCTCATTTTTGCGTGGAAAATGGTTACGGATAAATAAAAAATACTTATTTACTTCGTAAATTTTGATTCGCTAAAACTAAAACTCTCCCTCTCTCCCCGTAGGGTGGGGTTTGCGAGAGAGGAATTAGAGTTTTACAAATGTTGACCCCTCGTATTAATTTTTTCCGCAGATTCGGATAAGTTTTGTTAGTATCGTGGTCAACATTTGTGAAACTCTAATTCCTCTCTCTCAAACCCCACACTATGGGGAGAGTTTTAGTTTTCGGAAACCGCACTGGGCAGGTGTTAAAAGGCTTCGGGACTCCAGCCACCAGGCTAAACGGCAATTCACCATACGCTCAAAAAAATTGCATACGCTACTCGCGAGAGAAATGGGGCGATAGCTACATGGGAGATGTTTGTCGTTTCCATGTTTCGGAACAGGAACGACGATAGCTTCCCGCCATCTTCTGGGAAAGGTACTGTCGGTCCAAATTCGATTATAAAGGCGAAGGAGGTAGCGCAGACTATGGTATGATAAATGCAGCAACATTTGGATGTGGATACCATACGGTCCTGGGGCGTAAGAGCGAGAAGAAGAGAGTGCGTGTTGGAGTTCCCGCATGCTTTCGCTATTTTGAGAGGAGAAAGCAAGAGGTCGCACTTCCGCTTCTCGTTTCTTCGGGAGAAATACTGGCGGGTAATTTGACGGGCTCGGAACCTCAGTAAAGTGTTAACCCAGTGAGTTAGAAATTGCGACTGGGTCCACTAAGGTATCATGCGCGACAGTGAGCCCAGAGATCGGGGAGAAGCTAGGCGCGCCAGATAACCGTCGAATTCGACTCCAAACTTCTGAGGAGGGAGTGAAGGTGTTGAAAGAGCTAGTAAAGAAGTCCCAGCTTGCCTTCTTGGTACCGCGGATGACGCGACGGCATCGCGCACGTAACTGCTTATAGCGGATGCAGTTGGCCAAAGTAGGATGGTGGCGGAAAACGCGGAGAGCACGTCGCCGCTCACGTATTGCGCCACGGCACGCCTCGTTCCACCAAGGAACTGGGGGGCACCAAGGCAAATCGGAGGTGCGAGGTATTGAACGTTCCGCGGCTCTAAGAATAACTTCTGTAATATGAGTGACCTGATCGTCGACGCTAGGAAAGTGACGGTCATAGAATGTCGCTAGAGACGAAAAACGTGTCCAGCCGGCTTGGGCAAACTTCCAGCGTCTCGGGCGCATGGCAGTTGTGGCTGCAATCTAAGGACACATGGAAAATGGTCACTCGAGTGTGTATCATCAAGAGCGAACCATTCACAGCGCTGAGCTAGCTGAACAGTACCAACCGAAAGGTCCACACGAGAGAAATTTTTCGTGGAGGCAGACAAAAATGTAGGGTCCCCAGTGTTGAGGCACACAAGATCCGCTTGGTGGAAAACATCAATCAATAGGGAGCCTTGTGGGCAAGGACGCGGAGATCCCAAAGCGGGTGGTGGGTCTTGAAGTCCCCAACCAGCAAATAGGGGGACGGGAGCTGGCCAAGGATATGAAGGAGATCAGCTCTTGCCATCGGTGTGGACGATGGAATGCATACAGTAGAAGCAGAGAACGTGTATCCAGAAAGGGAAAGACGGACAGCAACAGCTTGGAAGGAACTGTTTAAGGTGATTGGATGATAATGGACAGTATCATGGAGAAGAATCATGAGTCCTCCATGTGCTGGTGTGCCATCAACAGAGGGGAGATCAAACCGGACTGACTGAAAATGAGAGAAAAAAAAAAGTGATCGTGGGGACACAGCTTTGTTTCCTGAAGACAGAAGATGACCGGCGAGTAGGATCGTAAGAGGATCGACAATTCATTCCGATTGGCTCTAATGCTGAGGATATTCCAGTGGATAATGGAAATAGGGTGGACAGAAAGGGAAGAATCGTACCACGGTTGCTCTCAACGCAACGACTGCTGAGAGCCGGTGGCCGACAGCGTGGAACGGCATTCAGCCAAAGGCAGAAGATCCTGATCCATAGGTTGTTTGGGAGCAGCTCCTGCCACGAGCGATCGGCCTGTTGATCGGCTGCCAGCAGTGCGCCTTGGCGTCACGGAAGACTGTTGAGGGCGGTTACCGCCAGGTGGCGCTGTGAGACACGCCGTGGCGGAGAAAGAGAGAAACTGGGTTTCTTATGAGCCTTCTTGGAAACAGGGCTCTGAGGTGAGGGAGGAATCGATGGTTGTGAAGTCGGGGCACGTAAAAAATCTTCGCGAGTAGGCTCTTTTTTGGAAGTCCAGGTGTCTGATTTTGGGGCTCGTGATTTAGCAGAAGCTGATGAAGGGTGAGCCGTGGAGTGAGCAGGTGATAGTGGGGAGGTTGAACGGGCGATCTTTGCGTTGGCCGATCTGGCGATCGTTGCGTTAAAGGTGAGATCACAAGTCTGCGTGGCTGCCTCCCTAGTAGGTCAAGGAGATGGAAGGACAGTCCTATATTTACCTGCTGGAGGCACAGTGGGCTTTCGACTGGCGAATAACTTACGACACGTTTTCCTTCACTCTGATTTCCTGAATAAGCCGTTCATCTTTGAAAATGGGATGGGCATCCTTGCCACACATAACGTATTTTGCCAGATTGGAACACGACTGGCTGGTATGATTGAACCACGACACCGATAGCAACACGTAGGGTTGGAGATGTAAGGGTGAACTGAAATTATCTCATAGCCTGCTTTAATGTTCGATGGAAGTTGAACTCTGTCAAATGACAAGAAGATAGTACGAGTTGGAATCAAGTCCTTGTCAACCCTTTTCATGACTCGATGAACAGCCGTTACGCCCTGGTCAGACAGGTAGTTCAATCCGTCGAGGGAGCGTGTATAAACCACCCTACGTGATGAATTTAAAGTGCGGTGCGCTTCCACCCGGACAAGGAAAGTGTGTAGCAGTGAAGTTCGCAGCAATTTTTGTGCCTGGAGGGCACTGACTGTTTCTAACAACAAGGTGCCATTTCGTAATTGGGAACAAGACTTTACACGACGAGCAATCGCGTCGACACCTTTATGAATAATGAAAGGGTTGACTGCGGAGAAGTCTTGACCTTCGTCTGATCGAGAAACAACAAGGAATTGTGGCACTGATGGAAGAATTGCCTGTGGTTGAGACTCATTTAACTTTCACTTGCGAGCAGATATTGTAGATGGTGAGGAAACCAATGCGGAAGTACCCCCCATGATTACCGGCGTCTCCGATGGCGCGCTCCTTCCTTGTGGGGCCCCTCTCTGAGGGCACTCCCGCCTCAGGTCACACCTCCAGAGAAATGGACGGAGGGACCAATCGCCACGTTCGGAAGCTGCCAGCTCGGGTAATCACCCCTCCCTGGGCCTGGCCGTTACCAGGGGGTACATACGTGTCCTGCCTGTCTACCCAGGGCAGGGAATTACACGTTACCCCATCACCGGCTAAATGTGGGTATGCGTGGGTCGGTTTTCAGACAGGCACGGGGACGAAAAAAAGAGAAAGGGAGGAACAAAGGAAAGGAAGACGTAGGCACGAAACATACTCCCAGAGGGGGAGAAGGGGAAGGGAAGAAGCGCAGGTGTGTGTGGGGGGGGTGGAGGATGGGGGATGGGGAAGGATGTGAAAAAGGAAGGTATGCAGTCCGGATAGGAAAGAGGGCCGCACTAGTTCGGGGGCCCGTGCTCGCCGCGCATATATCCACAAAAGAGTTGTGGACCCCCGGGGGTGCCCGCACAGGTGTTGGTCCTGGTTAAACACAGGAAGTACCTAGACAGACGTCGTGGCACCTGAGCTCTGAAGCACAATAGGGTTACGGCCGGGCGCTATTTTCGTAGGGGCCGGAAGGCTAACTGGATAATACTTCTGAACTCTGAAAATCTTGGAGGCAGGTGAGAGGAAAGAAGAAGTGGCACCTCGGAAACCACGCAGGCTGGGTTATTTCCAAGAATTTTTACTCAGAAGCGTACCATTGTACGAGTATAGGTTTTTCCTCGCACACTTTCCGCGCTGGACGACAAAATACTAAAATATGGTTAGTCGGCGTTCGGAAGAATCTGTAGAGAAGGAGAATATTCCGTGGTTTCGGGAATATGACTCGTTTTCAAAATTGCGGTGATGGGAGCCAAGCCTTGCTGGGAAGCCAGCACTGGAGAGACGTCGGCTTCCGTTGTGAGCGCCCGTGTGTGACGGTCACTCGATATCGACTTTGTTGATACAGACGGACTTGCTGTCTTTGCTCTCAGGAGAGTTTATAGTTAGACAGTTGGGCACTGTACTGTTGTGAACCTATACGATTCTGGACTTCACCTCCGGGTTGGAAGTCGTCGTTGAGTACGCGGCGTTCAGTAATTGAGAGCACTTCCCCTGCCTATCATCTTTGAAAGTAGTGTCTTCTAGTGTCTGGTACGTATATGATGTCGGTCATTTCGCGTTATTGATATTAGACCGCGCACTCATAATAACGGGCAGAGTTGGGCGATTGATCAGTAATTTTACTTACAAAATGTAAACTTCGTAATATAAAGTTCTTTTTTAAATCTACAATAAATATATAAGCAGGAACAATGTTTATCATGTTGTAGGACTAGTTGCCTTCATCATTCATTTACGTTTAGATTGTAATTTATAGAATTAAGAGCTCCTAAAATCTGCTTCAGTGGGTAGTCAGATAGGGCCAAATTTGCATTTTAGCGTTTATTATTTTCCGTTGCGCACATTCATTTTACATCCGCCTGGAGTAGCATTGAACCGTGAATTTTCTTTCAAAACTTTTTCTTAAGAATTTACTTTATTTACTAGCGATTCATCAATAACATTAACACATTTAATCACACTATGTGAGCGGGGAAGTAGTTGCCGGCGGGTAACTGACGAAAAAAAATTAAATTCCTTTCAACAAATGGAAATTTTATTCCTGAAAGCCCCTTTTTTAAAACAGATTTAAAATTATAATCAGAAAGCACCCTCTAAATATCAAGTTACAATTTATTCAGAGACAGAAAGAACAAATTTTGACAGTATGAGCTTTCGAGCTGAGAACCTTGCCGCTCCCTTTTGACATGGCCGTAGTCACGACCGCTCACAACAACCTCTGAAAGACTACACTGGTGCAAATCTGCAACACACCAGATCACTTTAAACTAAAAATTTTAACAACTCACACAAGAACATAAACTATGCACGCCGTAGGAGGGATGGAAATGGTACAAAACACTAACATTAGAAAAATTAACTTCCCACCGAAGGTGCAACTTGATTTAAAAAAAAAAAAAAAAAATATGTCTTGCGGTGGAGGGGTGACAACTTTATATACGAAATGATCATTTAAATAAAAACCCATGAAATGCAGTCTTACATAAAATATACGAAGATGTTCTACATTACACGTATACCGCCTCTCAAGATGATACGAAAGATAAAAACATATTTCAGGAATTCGGCCGTTACACTTCAAGCAATAAAATGGTTAACACCGAATCCGACAAACATGACAGAGGCAGCTATTAACGTACGGCAGGCCGACAGACAGACAGACAATAACTGCCCAACAAATGCGGACGGGAGACAGACGAGGGACGAGAGACTGACCAAGAAAACAAGTAGAATTTAACAAGCAAATGAAACAACACATCACGAATCCCTTAACTTCTAATAAACTGCGATGTCTGGCGAAGACCTGGCGCAGCACCCCCAAAACGCTCTCCGGAACTGTCCGCTGCCAGCCGCTTCAACGGACGCAGGAAGGCGCGCCGACCTCCCGTCTCACGGCGTCACAGCTCGCACCGGCCAGAGTGATGTCGTGGGTTGACTCCTGTTGCTCTCGTGTCGGCCGCGAAGCCACTACCCCTCGCTATACGGCGTGGCCCACTGGACTGACGTGGCGACCTCACATGCGCCGACGCTCAAGACGGACAAGTCATCTTGTGTCTCAGTGCGCGACCGACCAACTGATCGACCCAACCGCCAATGACCAGACTGACGGCCTAACACATACTAGCACTCCGGACGACAGACAGACACTGACTGCCCCACACTGACTGAGCTGACCAACTGACAGACTGGCGAGTTTTTTTTTTTACTTTATTGTGATTTCATTCCCCTGCCCCATATGGGCAGGGGAGGGCTGTCAGCGACACAATCCGCCGCTCTGCAGCCGAGTGACAGGACAACTTAAAATAAGAATAAAATGTTATATACATAAGGCGATAAATGGGAACTTAAAACAGAATAACGGGAGAAAATGGAGGTAAAAAATATAGACTAACACGGAGACGTTCATGGAGGACAGTTAAAAAAAATCGCCAGAAAGTTAAAAAAAAAAAACAGTTGGCGATCCTTCAAAACTCAGAGAAGACACTGAATGGACATGCACACGTTAAAAGTCGGCCACAGTAGTAAAAACGCTCCGGAACAACACACTTAAAACCCACTTGGAGCACACATGACGAAGAATAAAACTGCCAGGCGGGACCTGCCGAGGGAAAGGGCAGACAGTATGGAAAAAGAGGGGAGAGCATGGGGCAGCAGGGGAAGCGGCGGGATGAAGAGAGGAGGGGCATCAGTGGGTACACAAAGAGGCAGGAGACACGTGGGGCGGGAGATGAAGAGGGAAGGCAGGGCAGGAGGGAGTGCAGAGACACTGAAAGGAGGCACAAGAGATGGAGGGGGAGTTGGAGGGGGAAGCCGCTCAGGAGGAGGGAGGGGGAGGAGAGGGATCCCTGAGGAGGAGGCAGGAAGATGGGGTTAGAGTTGGTAGGAAGGGCGGATGTCAGGGCGAAGCTCATCATCTGGGAGGGGTAGACGGTGGAAGTTGCGTTGGGAAAGAGATGAAGGGTGTGGAGATGGCGAGAGGGTGGGACACAACGGTAAAGGCGCGGCAACTGGTTGGGGGTGGAGAGGAAGGGAGACACCAGCGGGCGAGGGGGATCAAGGCGGCAGACAATATATAGTGTGCGGATGTGTTCAAGGAAAAGGAGAAGGTGGGGAAGGGGATGGACTGGCGAGCTCATAGCGCCCCTTAAATGCACGTGAACCGGCAACCTTTCCCTTTCCCACCAGAGGGAGGCACCAAAGCTGTGGTGGCACAGTGGCGCTACCGCCAGAAACGGATGGCGACTGCTTCACACTACACGCTGCGGTGCGCTCTTCAAAACGGCAATTTCTACCATGGCTCAAGCATCTTGGACAATGATTCGCTCCACGGACCGAATTCCGAACGCCCCTGTAATGGAGATGCCTCCTTTTGCGCAGTAAATCCTACAAATGTTTGTGTGTGCCGTGGACTGTGCAGGAGCCGGGCGACGAGCAGGACTGGGCGGTGATGTCTCTGCTGCGCGAGCGCGTGCCGCAGCTGCAGGGCTGGCTGGCCACGTGGGACGCGCCGGCGCTGCTCACGGACGTGCTGTCGTCGCTGCACGGCTCGCTGACCTCCGGCGACCCGGGGGTGCTGCTGTCGCGGCTGCGGCTGCTGCACGCGCAGCACGCGCCCTCGCACGACGAGGCCAGCCGAGTCGTCGCCAACGCCTCCAGCCCCGTCTCGGCCGCGCTGCTCGCCGTCGACCTGCTGCTGCTGCGCAACCTGCTCGCCGTCGCCTGGGAGGACCAGCCCAGGATCGCTGCGCAGCTCTTCCAGCAGCCGGACGTGAGTACACGAAAAGAAAACCGGGAATTATTGGGAACTAGTTCAGTATCTCGCCAATCTGTTCATGAAGCAGCCGCCAATTTTATACGAGGGGACTTCAAATGGTGCCGGCCGCGGTGGTCTAGCGGTTCAGGCGCTCAGTCCGGAACCGCGCGACTGCTACAGTCGCAGGTTCGAATCCTGCCTCGGGCATGGATGTGTGTGATGTCCTTAGGTTAGTTAGGTTTAAGTAGTTCTAAGTCTAGGGGACTGATGACCACAGATTTTAAGTCCCATAGTGCTCAGAGCCATTTGAACCATTTGAACTTCAAATGGTAATTCACACGTATCATCCCACCCGAAGAACATTACGCAGCAAGAATGATACATTAAGAGCTGGGTCACAGTGTGCTAAAGAAATGGTACGGAAACTGGAAACGGATTCCAAAGTTGAAGTAAGCGCGACAAAATGATTCTTGTAGGTAAGACGTCTAAATTACACACACAGTGAAGAGCCAAAAAAGAAAAAAAGACTGGTACACTTGCCTAATATCATACATGAGCCCCCACGAGCATGCAGAACTTCCGCCACATGACGAGGCATGGACTCGACTAATGTCTGAAATAGTGCTGGAGGGAACTGACACTATGAATCTTGCAGAGCTATCCATCAATCTGTAAGAGTAGCTGGACATCCCAGATAAGCTCAATAATGTTCATGTTTGGGGAGTTTGGTAGCCAACGGGAGTTTTGAATCTCAGAAGAGTGTTCCTGGAGCCACTCTGCAGCAATTCTGGACGTGTGGGGTATGGCATTGGTTCAGATGGCTCTGAGCACTATGGGACTTAACATCTGAGGTCATCAGTCTCCTAGAACTTAGAACTACATAAGCCAAACCAACCTAAGGACATCACACACATCCATGCCCGAGGCAGGATTCGAACCTGCGGCCGTAGCGGTCGCGCGGTACCAGACTGAAGCGCCTAGAACCGCTCGGCCACAAAGGCCAGCTGGTATCTCATTCTCCTACTGGAATTGCCCAAGTCCGTCGGAATGCACAATGGACATAAATGGATGTAGTCGATCAGACAGGATGTTTACGTACGTCTCACCTGTCAGAGTCGTATCTAGATGCAACACGAGTCCCATATCATTCCAACTGCACAAGCGCCACATCATTACAGAGCCTCAAAAATATGTTCAAATGTGTGTGAAATCTTATGGGACTTCACTGCTAAGGTCATCAGTCCCTAAGTTTACATACTACTTAACCTAAATTATCCGAAGGACAAACACACACACCCATGCCCGAGGGAGGACTCGAACCTCCGCCGGGATCAGCCGCACAGTCTATGACCGCAGCGCCTTAGTCCGCTCGGCTAATCCCGCGCTGCTACAGAGCCTCCACCAGCTTGAACAGTCCCCTGCTGACTTGGAGGGTGCATGGATTCATTCGGTTGTCTCCATACCAGTAAACGTCCTTCCGATCGGTACGATTCGAAATGAGATTCGTCCGATCACGCAACGTGTTTCCAGTCATCAACAGTCCTATGTCGGTGTTGATTCGCCCGTGCGAGGCTTAAAGCTTTGTGTCGTGCCGTCATCAGGGGTACACGAGTGGGCCTTCGGCGCCGAAAGCCCATATCGATGATGTTTCGTTGAATGGTTCGCACGCTGACACTTGTTGAGGGCCCAGTACTGAAATCTGCAGCAATTCGTGGAAGAGTTGCACTTCTGTCACACTCAACGATTCTCTTCAGTTGTCGTTGGTCCTGTTCTTGCAGGACTTGTTTCCGACCGTACCGGTGTGGAGGATTTGATGTCTTGCGGGATTCTGTATAATGGCGATACACTCTTGAAATGGTCATGCGGGAAAATCCCCATTTCATCACTACGTCGGAGATTCTGTGTCCCATCGCTTGTGCGCCGACGATAACACCACGTTCAAGCTCGATTAAATCTTCGTAGCCTGCCATTGTAGCAGCAGTAACCGATCTAACAACTGCGCGACACACTTGTTGTCTTATATAGGCGTTGCCGACCGCAGCGCCGTATTCTGCCTGTTTATGTATCTCTGTATTTGAATACGCATGCCTGTGCCACTTTCTTTGGTACTTCAGAGTAGTTCAGCATTTCGCCACCCTGTTCATGAAGCAGCCATTAATGTTATACGAGGGGACTTCAAAGAGTAATTTGTAGATATCATCCCACGCTAATATCATTTCGCAGCAAGAACGGCGCATTGTCAGAAGAGAGTACTTGTTCCGGGTTTCCTGCAGGAACAGTCTTACTATGGCACAGTTAACAGAGGTGTCACAGTGTGCTAAAGAATGGTAACTGGAAGCAGATTCCAAAGTTGAAGTATACGGAACAATATGATTCTCGTAGGCAAGACGTCTAAATTACACGTAGATTCATTGTGAATTTCTGCAAGATATGAACCAAATGCAGTGTCGCGTCCAGCCTTAGGCAATTCGTACCAAGAAGTTCATCAAGACCGCACAGATGTGGGTGAGCTGGTCGGGAAAGAAGGCCATCGACATCGACCACAGACAACAATGTTCAGGCGATCGAGGAACTGTGTCCTCGGAGTCTTTCACGGTGGCATCTTGTCAGCATACAAATCGTATAACTTTCAGTAAAACACTCGAGCTTTCGACGGCTGACACCGTCTTCCTCTAATACAGTGTGTTTCTCCTAAGAGTCGACAGTCACATTTTCTTAGATGTTCCGGCAGATATCTGCAGTTTCGTTTTTGCAACGTGTAGCTGGCGTTAGCCTAAAGAAATCCTACTCATTATGTCTTTCAGGCCCTTTGATTCCCATTACAAGCAAAATTATTTTTAAAGCGGAATTTTGCCCATTTGATAGAGCGGTCCCAATTTAGTCTAGTGCGTTATTCGCGTTATCGATACGTATTAACAGGGGCAGTAAAACACGCAGAATAATCAGTACTCCACCAGCGATTGAGTTATTCACTTCGGCACGGCGGTAGAAGTCAGCCCGGTCCACGCGGTGCTGTCACTGCTGCAGTACTGGTTGTTCCCCAACTTTTGCTGTCCCTGTTAATACATATCGATAAAGGGAATATTGTACCCGCTAACCTGGGACCGCTTTGTCGAATGGGCACATAAAATACCACTATCAAAATCATTTTGTCTGTAACGGCAAGCGAAACGTCTCATTCCATCGGCACTGGGCGTGGCATAAAGGACGTGATGAGCAGAATTTGTCTGGGCTCACTCCAGCTGCACCTTGCAAAAAAGAAATTGCAAATGTCTCCCGAAACGAGAAAATGCGCCTTACCTCTCTCAGGAGTGATACAATGTGTAAGCGAAACACAGAGCCAGCCGTCGAACGTTCGAGTGTTTCATTCGAAGTGGCGCGGCTTCTAAAATAACAAGGAGAGGACACGACGTTGGGGTCACGGATTTACTTAAAACTTTGTACCCTTTTATTAGGCTATTAAAATAACATAATGTGGAAGTAGTAAGGTGCACTACTCTGGCAGTCTCGAGAAAATTGCAAGAGAAGTTTTACGCGTCTGTTATGTTGTTGTTGTTGTGGTCTTCAGTCCAGAGACTGGATTGATGCAGCTCTCCATGCTACTCTATCCTGTGCAAGCTTCTTCATCTCCCAGTACCTGCTGCTGCATCTGTTTAGTGTATTCATCCCTTGGTCTCCCTCTACGATTTTTAACCTCCACGCTGCCCTCCAATACTAAATTGGTGATCCCTTGATGCATCAGAAAATGTCCTACCAACCGATCCCTTCTTCTAGTCAAGTTGTGCCACAAACTCCTCCCCAATTCTGTTCAATACCTCCTCATTAGTTATGTGATCTACCCATCTAATCTTCAGCATCCTTCTGTAGCACCACATTTCGAAAGCTTCTATTCTCTTTTTGTCTAAACTATTTATGGTGCACGCTCACTTCCATACATGGCTACACTCCATACAAATACTTTCAGAAACGACTTCCGGACACTTAAATCTACACTCGATGTTAACAAATTTCTCTTCTTCAGAAACGCTTTCCTTGTCATTGCCGGTCTACATTTTATATCCTATCTACTTAGACCATCATCAGTTATTTTGCTCCCCAAATAGGAAAACTCATTAACTTCATTTACTACTTTAAGCGTCTCATTTCCCAATCTAATTCCTGCAGGATTCCCGCAGCATTTAATTCGACTACACTCCATTATCCGCGTTTTGCTTCTGTTGATGTTCATCTTATATCCTACTTTCAAGACACTGTCCATTCCGCTCAGCTGCTCTTCCAGGTCCATTGCTGTCTCTGACAGAATTACAATGTCGTCGGCGAACCTCAAAGTTTTAATTTCTTCTCCATGGACTTTAATACCTGTATTTGTGTGTAGGAGCTAGACGTTAGAGTTAATGGTGGTCAAGTGGTTAGCGTTCGACCATCGTTAGACGGCCGTGTATGAGGTGACAATACTACTCCCGTTCAGACCTTCACTTTTATAGTACAAGTGTAAATTCTGTTTTATTATAAAACTTTGCACCTAAACTATTCGTTCTTTTGCTACATCAGTAACGTCTCACTGCTACGGAGGTTAACCGCCAAATGAGGCCTGCCTCTGTGTCTGCAGCTCGAAGCATGGAGGTGGAAAGTACCAGATTGCATGTATTAGAGATTTGCCAAATCATGGAGGCATACATTTTCAAGAAAACGCTATGCATTTCTAGATTTACTAGTCGATAGTTATAAATATGTTTGTTCTAAAAATTAAATTTAATTAAAAACAGTAAGTAGTCAAATAACATGGAATTCACCAAAACCTTATGCAAATACAAGTGGGTTTTTACTTACGTTATCTCTCAAATGTCACATAAATTAAATTAGATCGCCAGTGATGAAAAAGGTATAGATTAAAAATTAAGTTTCAGCGAGAGTCGAAACGTCGCCAAATTCACGTTCGTCTTATCAAAGGTCCAACGCTAACTACCCCCCCCCCCCTTTCCCCCCCCCCCTTCCCCCACCCCCCCACACGAATTCTTAACACCTAGTACCTGCGCACAGATATATCCGTTACATAATAGTCGCGTAAAACTTCTCTTGCGATTTTCTCGGAATCGCAAGAGTAGTACACCTTGTTACTTGCACATTATGTTGTTTCAATGGCCTACTGAAGGTCTACAACGTCTTAAGTAAATCTGTGATCCCAACGTCGTGACTTACCCGCGTAAGAAGTTTTGTTGAAGGAAGGAAGGCAGGAAGATTAGGGTTTGGTGTGATTTTATTCGATCGAGGAACTTATTCTCAGCAATCATAGAGTCCCGACGCTGAGGAAGTTCATGAGCGGGTTGCTTGGGGGAAGAGACCAAACAATGTCATCGGTCTCATCGGATTAGGGAAGGACGGGGAAGGAAGTCGGCCGTGCCCGTTCAAAGGAGCCATCCCGGCATTTGCCTGGAGTGATTTAGGGAAATCATGGATAACCTAAATCAGGATGGCCGGACGCGGGATTGAACCGTCGACCTCCCGAATGCGAGTCCAGTGTCCTAACCACTGCGCCACCTCGCTCGGAGGGAAGTTCATAGAGCGGTTATCGAGTGACTCCGTGGACTATTTAGGAGCAGAACCAGTAGAATGTTACAGAGATTTGCAGGCTATGTTGAAAAATAGTGTAATGGATCTGTGTCTGTAGTGTAGCCAAGCATTCAATAAAAATGAGTTACTTTTTATCACCCTCTCAAAATTGTACTCTTGCTGTCTTTGCACAACATTTACGTGTTTTTTCAATGGAGTGAAAAGTTAATGAGTACAGGAGCCAACGACCGATATTCTAGCATCACTGTTGTTCCTGAAAGTATATGGGTTGCGGCAGAGGAAAACATACATAATGGTGGAAGTACGGCGTACTTGCCAGGGGTTACAAATAGTGGTGTAGCAGTAAAACGCATCGGCACGACGACCTTTGCACCCGGTGGAAATGTCGCGTATCAGATTCCTTTACGGGCCATTAACAGAGACGTACGTACAGGCAGAAATTCCGCCGGAAATTGTTGCGGGCGCGGCATCTGCTGGTAAGTCCGTAAGCCGCGCGTTTTATGGGTGGGACACTTTACGGCGGAGTCGGCTCTGTAACGGCACAAGTTGCCGTGGTAACTGGCTGCCGCATGTCGCCGGCTAAGCCGAACAACACGGCAATTACTGGCGGGTCGCGGCACGGCGCGGCGAGTGTAGAAGCAGTGCGCAGGCGCGGCTGATCCGCAGATTAACTACCGCAGTTCTGGCCCGTCCATCAGAACTCCACGCTTTGTGCCCATCGTCCCTTGTTCTCTTGCGTAAACTGTCAGGACGAGCCAGATGTTTTCCTTGATGAAGAACGACGTTACTACCAAAGACATGCTCTGATGAAGTAAGACACTGTGACGACTGCCCACCGCGAAAGTGAATCCCGCGTGGTGGCGTTTCGGGCACGTGATGCTGTAAGATTGTATCTAAGACGAGCAGAGACGAATGGGAAATAATTCTGGTAGTCCGTCAGTAGATTGGTGTTTCGTTTCTTAGGGAACGCTTCCGGGAGCAGTAGCGAACTTTCTTCGGCGCGAGAGAAGATTCGTATAAGAGGTACGAGAGTGAGTCAAATGAAAACCTTAAATTTGTAATAAGAAATCGAAATTTCGCACCGTTATCCTGTAAGTTGGTAAGCGTGCTACAAATAGCGTGCAGAATGGCTTGAAGGTAGCAGCATAGTGAAGATGCACACATACCGTCGCAGTAAAGATGGCCGCCCCACTCGCGACTTGCACCAGGGAAGAACAGCGTTCTGTTATTCGGTTTTTACGTAGTGAAGATGTGAAACCTACGAATGAAGGTTCAGTACGATGATGCAAGTTTGTCATAGCAGCAAGTCTACGAATGGAGTAGGCATTTCGCAAATGGTGTGACTTCAGTGGGAGACGCTCTTCGTCCAGGTCAGGCACAACGAGTTGTGACTCCACAGAACATTGCAGCAGTTGAAGTCGTAGTGAAGGAAAACCGCCGAGTGACACTGAATGACATTGCAGCATGATTACAGATTAGTCATGGGTCAGCAGACCACATTGTGCATGATGTGCTCCAGTTTCACAAAGTGTCTGCAAGATGGTTGCCACGGCAGCTGACGCCTGAAATGAGAGAACGACGTGTCGATGCTTGTGAAGAACTTCTTCGGCGCTTTGAACGAGGTGATGGCTTCCTTGCAAGTATCGTTACTGGGGACGAAACCTGGGTTCACTTCTACTAACCGGAAACGAAGAGAGCGAGCTAGGAATGGCGCCATTCCACATCACCAAAACCAAAGAAGTTTCGAACAGAACCATCAGCAGGGAAGGTTATGCTGACACTCTTTTGGGACGAAAAAGGCGTCATTTTGGAGCATTACATACCCAGAGGGACCATGTCACCAGTGCATCATACACAATGTCCTAAAAAATCATCTGCGGCCTGCAATCAAATCAAAGCGATGTGGATTGCTGTCAGCAGGTGTCCTTTTGCAACATGACAATGCAAGGCCCCACACTGCCCGTACAACAGTTGAAACAATCACAGACTGTATTTTGAGTGTCTTCCTCATCCACCATACTCACCAGACCTTGCCCCAAATGATTTCCTTTTGTTTGGACCACTCAAGCAATGGGAGGAAAGAAGTTCCGTTCTGATGAAGGGGTACGCCAAGCGGTGCATGAGTGGTTGCGCGGACTACCAAAAGAATTTTTTTCTAAAGGAATTTATGCACTTTGTAAGCTCTGGAGGACTTGCATTGAGCGTGGGGAGATTATGTTGAAAAGTGATACAGCTTTATACCACTTGTGCACAATAAATAACATTTAAAAAAATATTTAATGTTTTCATTTGACTCATCCTCGTATATTCGGGCGCGCTGGGGCAAAAGGAGCACCAGCGACTTGCTCTACACCTAGCGCGACTGCAAGTCAGCGCTGCCCCCAAGATATTACTCGAAGAGAACAGCACTGACCGTCGTCTGTAATAAATGTGCTATGTTCTGGCCCGAAGACTGGGGGAACGACCTACCGCTTTAGCCTCCGCATCAGTATTCCCAGTAAGTTTTGTCACCAGACAGGAAATCATTGTACACTCCTGGAAATGGAAAAAAGAACACATTGACACCGGTGTGTCAGACCCACCATACTTGCTCCGGACACTGCCAGAGGGCTGTACAAGCAATGATCACACGCACGGCACAGCGGACACACCAGGAACCGCGGTGTTGGCCGTCGAATGGCGCTAGTTGCGCAGCATTTGTGCACCGCCGCCGTCAGTGTCAGCCAGTTTACCGTGGCACACGGAGCTCCATCGCAGTCTTTAACACTGGTAGCATGCCGCGACAGCGTGGACGTGAACCGTATGTGCAGTTGATGGACTTTGAGCGAGGGCGTATAGTGGGCATGCGGGAGGCCGGGTGGACGTACCGCCGAATTGCTCAACACGTGGGGCGTGAGGTCTCCACAGTACATCGATGTTGTCGCCAGTGGTCGGCGGAAGGTGCACGTGCCCGTCGACCTGGGACCGGACCGCAGCGACGCACGGATGCACGCCAAGACCGTAGGATCCTACGCAGTGCCGTAGGGGACCGCGCCGCCACTTCCCAGCAAATTAGGGACACTGTTGCTCCTGGGGTATCGGCGAGGACCATTCGCAACCGTCTCCATGAAGCTGGGCTACGGTCGCGCACACCGTTAGGCCGTCTTCCGCTCACGCCTCAACATCGTGCAGCCCGCCTCCAGTGGTGTCGCGACAGGCGTGAATGGAGGGACGAATGGAGACGTGTCGTCTTCAGCGATGAGAGTCGCTTCTGCCTTGGTGCCAATGATGGTCGTATGCGTGTTTGGCACCGTGCAGGTGAGCGCCACAATCAGGATTGCATACGACCGAGACACACAGGGCCAACACCCGGCATCATGGTGTGGGGAGCGATCTCCTACACTGGCCGTACACCACTGGTGATCGTCGAGGGGACACTGAATAGTGCACGGTACATCCAAACCGCCATCGAACCCATCGTTCTACCATCCCTAGACCGGCAAGGGAACTTGCTGTTCCAACAGGACAATGCACGTCCTCATGTATCCCGTGCCACCCAACGTGCTCTAGAAGGTGTAAGTCAACTACCCTGACCAGCAAGATCTCCGGATCTGTCCTCCATTGAGCATGTTTGGGACTGGATGAAGCGTCGTCTCACGCGGTCTGCACGTCCAGCACGAACGCTGGTCCAACTGAGGCGCCAGGTGGAAATGGCATGGCAAGCCGTTCCACAGGACTACATCCAGCATCTCTACGATAGTCTCCATGGGAGAATGGCAGCCTGCATTGCTGCGAAAGGTGGATATACACTGTACTAGTGCCGACATTGTGCATGCTCTGTTGCCTGTGTCTATGTGCCTGTGGTTCTGTCAGTGTGATCATGTGATGTATCTGACCCCAGGAATGTGTCAATAAAGTTTCCCCTTCCTGGGACAATGAATTCACGGTGTTCTTATTTCAATTTCCAGGAGTGTAGATAAGATACAGGTGGTAAATGGACAAATCCACAGACGAAAGCGAACTTGGCAAAGGGCAGCCTGTTATGGTCTGGCACCTCGGAACGAGCATCGCAGAAACGGCGAAGCTGGTCGGCTCTCGAGTGCTGCTATTTTGAGCATGTATAGAAATCTGGAGGACGGTGAAACGACGAGGAGGGGCAAGGTGTTGGAGGTATCAACACAGTAAGTGCAAGTCGGAGGCTCGCTCTGTAAACCAGAGTAGGCGGCGATCTCGGACAGAGCTTACGGCTAAGTGCAATGGTTGTGTAGGCACAAGTGTCGGAGCACACAGTTCATCCCAAATGTTGAACCTGGGATCCCAAACAGATGACCTCTACTTTTTCCCATGACTCAACGACATCATCATTTAGACTGCATTGAGCACAGACTCATCGAGATTGGGTTCAGGATCAGTGGAAACATGTCGTATAATCGGATGAATATCGGTTCCCTTCACACCAGCTTCATGATCCTGTCCAAATACGCCGACATCCAATCGAATGGCTGACAGCGCCACGGGCGCCAGCTGGTGTGGGTAGTATTACGCTATGGGGGGCATTCATCTGGACTTCCGCGGTACCTCCGGTGGTAATCGAAGGCACCGTGAGAACTGTCGACTGTGTGAACGTTGTTAGGGACCCTCTCCATCCCTTCATCCTTCATGTCTTCTCCTACGGCGACACTATACAGTGTCAGTATAGTGTTTTGAAAGTGCATTCAGACTGATTTCTTGACCACCAAATTCCTCATCCATAAAGCACTCGTCCTTAATTTGCAGGAAACTGTGTGTCATGTATGTGGTTGTCTGGTGGCATATACACTACCTGATCAAAAGTATCCGGACACCTACGGCCAGGTACTCCACATCAGCGACCTCAGTAATCATTAGACATCGTGAGAGAGCAGAATGGCGCGCTCCGCAGAGCTCACGGACTTTGAACGTGGTCACGTGATTGGGTGTCACTTGTGTCATACGTCTGTACGCGAGATTCCCACACTCCTAAACATCCCTAGGTACACTGTTTCCGATGTGATAGCAAAGTGGAAACGTGAGGGGACACGTACAGCACAAAAGCGTACAGGCCGTCTTCGTCTGTTGACTGACAGAGAGCCGGCCGCGGTGGCTGAGCGGTTCTAGGCGCTCCAATCTGGAATCGCATGACCGCTACGGTCGCAGGTTCGAATCCTGCCTCGGGCATGGATGTATGTGATGTCCTTAGGTTAGTTAGGTTTAAGTAGTTCTAAGTTCTAAGGGACTGATGACCACAGATGTTAAGTCCCATAGTGCTCAGAGCCATTTGAACCATTTGAACTGACAGAGATTGCCGACAGTTGAAGAGGGTCGTAATGTGTAATAAGCAATGGCGGCCGCTGTGGCCTAGCGGTTCTAGGCGCTTTAGTCCGGAACAGCGCTGCTGCTACGGTCGCAGGTTCGATGGTGTGCTCCTGTTTTTCATGGAGGGAGCTTGCACGCTTTGTTGTTTTCCGTGACACTGTCACAGTACAGGCCTACATTGATGTTTTAAACACCTACTTGCTTCCCATTGTTTTAAGAGCAATTCGGGGATGGCGATTGCATCTTTCAACAGGATCGTGCACCTGTACATAATGCACTGCCTGTGGCGGAGTGGTTACACGACAATAACATCCCTGGTCTGCACAGAGTCCTGACCTGAATCCTATAGAACACGGTTGGGATGTTCTGAAACGCCGACTTCGTGCCAGGTCTGACCGACCGACACCGATACCAGTCTTCAGTGCAGCACTCCTTGAAGAATGGGCTGCCATTTCCCAAGAAATATTCCAGCATCTGATTGAACGTATGCCCGCGAGAGTGGAAGCTGTCATCAAGGCTAAGGGTGGGCCAACACCATATTGAATTCGAGCATTACCCATAGAGGGCGCCTCGAAGTTGTAAGTTATTTTCAGCCAGGTGTCCGGATACTTTTCATCACGTAGTGTACCTCCGGCAATTACTAATGACTTGTAGCATCCCTGCCACACAGAATCGCTGCTGTTATTGCATTACGAACATGGACCAGCATGCAGTTAACCATGCAGTGAACATGGTTTTGCTAATCATTATATAAGCCGTAGGTCATTAAAACTTCAGTCCGCCCCCGGTAGCTGAGTAGTTTGCACTACGGAATGTCTAACCTAACGGCCCGGCTTCGATTCCCGGCTGGGTCTGGGATTTTCTCCGCTCAGGGACTGGGTGCTGTGTTGTCCTTATCACAACATTCCATTCCCATCGACACGCAAGTCGCGTCGCCGAAGTGGCGTCAACTCGAAAGACTTGCACCCCAGGCGAACGGTCTATCCGACGGGAGGTCCTAGCCACACGGAATTTCCATATTAAAACTGTTAATCCTTTGCATTTAAATGTAATTGCACAAAGTACATAGGCATAAAGCCATGTACGAGAGACGTTCCTACTCTAAGTATCGTCACCGTTTTCCACGTGGTAACTTTGTTGCCAATAAGATATACTCCAGGGCATCATGAAATATTCACTTTGCCGGCCGCTGTGGTCGAGCGGTTCTAGGCTCTTCAGTCCGGAACCGCGCTGCTGCTATGGTCGCAGGTTCGAATCCTGCCTCGGGCATGGATGTGTGTGATGTCCTTAGGTTAGTTAGCTTTACGTAGTTCTAAGTCTAGGGGACTGATGATCTCAGATGTTAAGTCCCATAGTGCTTAGAGCCAAAAAAATATACACTTTGCACTACCAGTGTCTCTGTAGAGTTTTGATAGTGAATTCACGTCGATTTCTTGACCTGCAAACTCCTCGTCCACAAACCACTGGTCTATAATTTGCGGGGAACTGTGGCATGTGCTTAGACATCTGGTGGGATGTACCCACGGGAATCCACTAATGACCTGTAGTATCCCTGCCGCGAAATCGCTGCAGTATTGCATTAGAAAGATGGACCAACATGCAATTAACCACGTACAAATTATGTTTTTTCTCATCAGTATATAACCTGTTGGCTATTAAAATTGCAAAACCACGGAAGTGGCGTGTGACACGTGTTGGCATGAAGTGCTAATGCTTCGCATTTCAATGCAACTGCACAAGTTACTTAGGAATAAAGTCACATGTATGAGAGACATTGTTTTTCACACAGGAATCTTATTGCCAATAACATTCACCCCATGGAATCATATTTTTCAACATCGTGGCCATCGACACTGAGACAGTTGTAGAGTGCAATCGATTTGAAGAAAACAGTCTGGTAAAACTCTATGTCCTGCAATGCAAAGATTTGTCGCACGGCCTGCTTCACTACAGCACTGGTTTGAAGTGTCGTTCCGAGAATGCGGCTTTCACTGTAAGGCCAGGTAAAAGTCCGCTTGGGCAAGATCGGTGATCCAATCTCTCACATCTGAAGCGACGAGTCCGGTACTATGTGAGCCTTGCTGTGTGCGGTTTTGCGTTGTCGCCCAAGAGCCACCACATCATGGAGCGTGTGTTTGGCTTGACCGCGACCAATCCGCAGTACAGACGCCAAGTCTGACCCCGTTATGCAGCTCACCACTAACATCATGTCCTGTAACTTAGCAACGTTGTTTTCATTCGTGGATGTGGAGAGACGTCCACTTCGACCTTCATCCCCCACACTCTGCCTTCCTTCTCTGAATATGCAAAACCAGCGACCAACCATTTGACGAGACATGACTTTTCCACTATACACGGTCTGTAGGCGTTCATGGATGATAGATACATTAGTCCCACGTGCCTATTGACACTGGTTAATAGCACGCACCACCATTGGCGACCACGTTATCCGCAAACGACCAATTGCTCAGTGACAATACTGTACAAAGCAGTGGCACCACGTCGTCTTTTGAGATATCCCTGTTCTGCGCACAGCACCGTAATGAACCTATCTTTGTGTGAAGGCTTTGAGGGGAACGAACCCTTCAGACTGTGTTCACCATCGTCAACCGGACCAGCACAGGGCGAGAAGATAGGGCTGCCATTGGATGTGCAATACGATCACCTCTATTTCGCATAGTCGGTAATTTGGACAGCATCACACACATTTGTCATGTGAAGAGCAATGACTGTGCACTATCATCGATCTATTCGTGATGTTATCTTTCAGCAAGATAACGCAAGATCAAAAGTTGATCGTACTGGTCTGACCTATCTCGATACAAGGGATCAAGGGATGTTCGACTGATGATTTAGCTAGCACATGCTGCAGATATCTCATCTGCTGAAAACATGTGATCATGACTTGCCAAGAGTGAGTGGTGCATTACCACTTACCAGCCACTACGATTGATGAATTCTGGCAGCTCTGTTACTAAATTTCGCATCTTGTATAACCACAAATCACCTACAAATTTAGTCGTGTAATTTTCCTTCTGCACTGTTTATGCACAATATCTATGCTGTCAGGTCGATGATAAAAATATGTTTATTGTGATCTTTTTGTGTTTCCAGAAACTGAATTTTCGTATGCTTGGTAAGGATTTATTTATTATCTTGATTACTGACACAAGTGTTGTTGCACTCAGTTCTTGGTGTCGAATTTCATATCACAATTAGCACCAAAAGATATGCCTTGTTCTTAAAATATGTGTATGGCCAGTTTTCCTGACCATAATTTCTAGACGACAGTGGGTCTGTATATTCGGATATGGATATTCCGTTATTTAATACACTGCGTAATTTTAAGTGATGATCATTATATTTTTTGCAACATTTCCAAACCCTTATGTGCAAATATGGTATCTACTAACTCCATCTTCCATTAAATAACAAGAAATCTACGATTCTCATTTTCTACATCTACATGACTACTCTGCAATTCACATTTAAGTGCTTGGCAGAGGGTTCATCGAACCACATTCATACTATCTCTCTACCATTCCACTCCCGAACAGCGCGCGGGAAAAACGAACAACTAAACCATTCTGTTCTAGCTCTGATTTCTCTTATTTTATTTTGATGATCATTCCTACCTATGTAGGTTGGGCTCAACAAAATTTTTTCGCATTCGGAAGAGAAAGTTTGACTGAAATTTCGTAAATAGATCTCTCCGCGACGAAAAACGTCTTTGCTTTAATGACTTCCATCCCAACTCGCGTATCATATCTGCCACACTCTCTCCCCTATTACGTCATAATACAAAACGAGCTGCCCTTTTTTGCACCCTTTCGATGTCCTCCGTCAATCCCACCTGGTAAGGATCGCACACCGCGCAGCGATATTCTAACAGAGGACGAACGAGTGCAGTGTAAGCTGTCTCTTTAGTGGACTTATTGCACCTAAGTGTCCTGCCAATGAAACGCAACCTTTGGCTCGCCTTCGCTACAATATTATCTGTGTGGTCTTTCCAACTGAAGTTGTTCGTAATTTTAACACCCAGGTACTTAGTTGAATTGACAGTCTTGATAACTGTACTATTTATTGAATAATCGAATTCCAACGGATTTCATTTGGAACTCATGTGGATCATCTCACACTTTTCGTTATTGAGCGCTAACTGCCACCTGCCAAACCATACAGCAATCTTTTCTAAATCGCTTTGCAACTGATACTGGTCTTCGGATGACCTTACTAGACGGTCAATTACAGCATCATCTGCGAACAACCTAAGAGAACTGCTCAGATTGTCACCCAGGTCATTTATATAGATCAGGAACAGCAGAGATCCCAGGACACTTCCCTGGGGAACACCTGATATCACTTCAGTTTTACTCGATGATTTGCCGTCTATTACTACGAACTGCGACCTTCCTGACAGGGAATCACGAATCCGGTCGCACAACTGAGACGATACCCCATAGGCCCGCAGCTTTATTAGAAGTCGCTTGTGAGGAACGGTGTCAAAAGCTTTCCGGAAATCTAGAAATACGGAGTCAACTTGAGATCCCCTGTCGGTAGCGGCCATTACTTCGTGCAGTATACTGGAATTATAATACCTAAATTCGGGTGATTCAATAATAGATCGAAAATTTGGAATGAAGGTAAGAACTTTAGTTTCTTAATCAAGCAAAAAGGTTCATAATCATGCAATGCGTGAAACGAATTCGGTTTAGCGACAGAGACGCTTCAATTAAAGCCGCCATCTCCAAAATTTCTACAGCTTAATCATCAACGTGAAGTGTTTTCATCTCGTGGCTGTGACATCGGACGCCGTGGCCATGGTCTTCATGACCTACATCAAGAGTCTGAAGCCTGAGAAATTGTCAGTGCATCCATTCGAAACACCCCGTCTACTCATCCCCTTCTTCCTCTACCATACATTTCACGAGTTTACAAGAATTCTGGATAGCGCATAAACGTATTAACAGTCGTTCTTTCTGAGTAAAGTTCCAGAATGGTATTACTGCAGGAGGTATCCTTCACAATTGAAAAGTAGCTTGCGAAGAATATGTGTAGAGATAGACGTAGAAATAATTTAGAATTATATCTAGAAGAAAACAGTTCAAAGTAATGTTAGCTAAGATCACATGGGGGACTGGAAACTCTGGTAGAAACCGATCTCGGGGAAGACCAGTCGGGGTTCTGGAGAATGTAGGGAGACACGAGGCATTATTGACCCTTCAACTTGACTTAGAAGAAAGGCAAATCTTAGTTGGTAGCATTTTAGAATGTAGGTTGGAGTACACTCTCTGAAACTGTGAAGTTAGCGGATGTAAAATACTGGTAGCAAAAGGTTATTTTCAACTTTTACAGAAACAAGACTGCAGTTACGAGGGTCGAGGGGCATGAAAGGGAAGCAGTGGTTGAAGAGGGAGTGAGACAATGTTGTACTCTGTCCCCAATGTTGTTCAGTCCATACACTGAGAAACAGTAAAGGAAAACAAGGATGAATTTAGAAAGAGAATTAAAGTTCAGGCCGACGAAATAAAAATTGAGGTTTTTCGATGACATTGTAATCCTGAGAGAGTCCGCAGAGGAGCAGTTGAATTGAATAGATAGCGCATTAAAAGATGTTATAAGACGAATATCAGCAAAAGTAAAATCAGGATAATGGAAGGTAGTCGAATTCAATCAGGTGATGCTGAGGGAAGATGAATGGGGGGAAAGCCCCAGGACCTGATGAAATAGCAGTGGACATGATGAGAGTAGCAAGCCCATTGGGGATGCAGTGGCTGTCTAGAGTACTATCAAGTGCGTGTAGAAATAGTACAATACCTGACGACTGGAGAAGGGAGACGTTGTTCCCATCTTCAAAAAAGGCAATAAATGACTTTGTGAAAACTACAGAGGAATAACCCTTATGATTTATACAGCCAAGATTTTTGAAAGAATTTTACTAAATCGAATAAGTGAAAAGATAGAAAAGGAGCTGAGTGACGAACAGTATGGGTTTGGGAAAGTAAGAAGCACGATCGATCTGATATTTTCTATCCGTCAACTGATAGAAAAAACGTTGTGAGTATAACAAAAGGGTGATAATGGTTTTTATAGACATAGAAAAGGCATATGGCTCAGTTAACAGGGAAAGACTCTGGGAAGAAATGAAGAAGATAGATATGGAAGATGGATACATTAATATAATAAAGACAATATACAGAGGACACAATTGTAGAATTAGAACAGCATTGGGGAACTCTGAATACTTCGAAATAAGACAAGGACTTAAACAAGGAAGTGTTCTATCTCCTGCACTTTTTAATGTTGTGATGGACGGAATGAATAGGGCAGTTAAAGATATAGTAAAAAAAAGACAAAAAGATTATTTTTGCAGATGATATTGTAATATGAGGCAATAAAGAGGTAGATGCACAGTTGCAACTTGATGTGTGGAAGGAAATAATGAAAAGGTATGGATTAAAAATAAAGATAAGAGTGAAGGAATGGTATTTGGAAGAGACAAAGGGATCAATGGAAATATTACTTTGAATGGAAAAACCCCTCAAAGTGGTAGACAGTTTCACTTCTTTAGGGAGTGAAATATCTAGTGATGGAAGAACAACAAACGAAATTAATATTTGGTTACAGAAGGGAGACAATTTCTACCAAACAATAAAACACCTCATTTGGAATAAGGAAGTTTCAGAAAAAGCAAAACTCCTGATGTATGAAAGTTATTACTTCCCTATTGTCACCTTATGGAGGAGAAACATGGACAATGACAGATAGGCACTGGAGCAGACTGCGGGCAGGGGAAATGAAATTTCTCAGAGCAGTTAAGGGAAAAATAAGAATGGACAGAGTAAGGAATGTAGATATTAGAAAGGACCTTAAGGAAGAAAGTATGAGAGAGTAAATTGAAAAAAAGAGATTAAGGTGGTACCGGCAAAATTATGGAAGAACTAAAGATGGGTGGCAAAAGACCCAGAGGGCACCCGAGCACACGGTGGAAAACGGGAGTTCAAAATGGTTCAAATGGCTCTGAGCACCATGGGACTTAACATCTTTGGTCATCAGTCCCCTAGAACTTAGAACTACTTAAACCTAACTAACCTAAGGACATCACACACATCCATGCCCGAGGCAGGATCCGAACTTGCGACCGTAGCAGTCGCGCGGTTCCGGACTGAGCGCCTAGAACCGCTAGACCACCGCGGAAAACGGGAGTGAGAATCTCTGTGGAAAGGAGAGGTGGGACCTGGCAGCAAGTGGAGGAAGAAAAGTAGTGGGAGGACCGAGCCAAATAGAGAGGGCTCGTCAGCATCCAGGCCCGGTGCACGAACGGGATTCGGATATAGATAGAGAGATAGGTAGATAGATGCATTCTGAGGGAATTAGATTAGGAAATGAGACACTGAAAGAAGTAGACGAATTTCGCTTTCCGGGCAGCAAAATAAGTGAAGATGGCAGAAACAGAGAGGATATAAAATGTAGACAGACTATAGCAAAAAGCATTTCTGAAAAAGAGGGAGTTTTTAACGTCTAGTAGAAATTTAAGTATTAGGAAGTCTTCTACGAAGGCATTTATCTTGAGTATAGTCTTGCACGGAAGTGAAACGTGGACAATAAGCAGTACAGACAAGCATACAACAGAAGATTTTGGATTGTGGTGCTACAGAAAAATTTAAAATTAGATAGGTAGATTGAGTAACTAATAAGGAGGTGCTGAATCGGATTAGAAAGAAAAAATTTATGGCACAGCCTGACAAAAAGAAACGATCGTTTGACAGGACTTATCCAGAGGCATGAACAACGGTTCCAATGGCTCTGAGCACTACGGGACTTAACATCGGAGGTCATCAGTCCCCTAGAACTTAGAACTACTTAAACCTAACTAACCTAAGGACATCACACACATCCATGCCCGAGGCGGGATTCGAATCTGCGACCGTAGCGGTAGCGCGGTTCCAGACTGAAGTGCCTAGAACCGCTCGGCCACTCCGGTCGGCGAGGCATGAACAAACCGTATGTGTGTGGGGGTGTGGGAGGGGGGAGGGCGGGGATGGCGTATGAGAGAGACCATGGACTTAACACAGTAAGCAGGTTGAAAAGGATGTGGGTTGTGGTGGTTATTTGAAGGTGAAAAGGCAATGGGTAGACTAGAGTGGAGAGTTATATGGAACTCCAACTCCAACAACTGCAAGAACAACAACAGAATGTCTCACTCAGAACGGTAGCGTTAACGTTCCTCATTGTGAAGGCTGATGAGTGTTGTTGAAAAATATCACTGCAAGTTTAAACGCAACCAAAACCTCCCAGACAACCAGAAACTAAACGATGTCAAAGTTAGCGTAAGGAGGGCTATGCGTGAAGCGTTCAGTGAATTCGAAAGTAAAATTCGATGTACCGACTTGAAATCCTAGGAAGTTCTGGTCTTACGTTAAATCAGTAAGTGGCTCGAAACAGCATATCCAGACACTCCGGGATGATGATGGCATTGAAACAGAGGATGACACGCGCAAAGCTGAAATACTAAACACCTTTTTCCAAAGCTGTTTCACAGAGGAAGACCCCACTGTAGTTCCTTCTCTAAATCCTCGCACAAACGAAAAAAATGGCTGACATAGAAATGAGTGTCCAAGGAACAGAAATGCAACTGGAATCACTCAACAGAGGGGTCCACTGGACCTGACGGGATACCAATTCGATTGTACATAGAGTACGCGAAAGAACTTGCCCCCCTTCCAACAGCCGTGTACCGCAAGTCTCTAGAGGAACGGAAGGTTCCAAATGGTTGGAAAAGAGCACAGGTAGTCCCAGTCTTCAAGAGGGGTCGTCGAGCAGATGCGCAAAACTATAGACCTATATCTCTGACGTCGATCTATTTTAGAATTTTAGCACATGTTTTTTGCTCACGTGTCATGTCGTTTCTGGAAACCCAGAATCTACTCTATAGGAATCAACATGGATTCTGGAATCAGCGATGGTGTGAGACCCAACTCGCTTTATTTGTTCATGAGACCCAGAAGATATTAGATACAGGCTTCCAGGTAGATGCTATTTTCCTTGACTTCCGGAAGGCGTTCGATACAGTTCCGCACTGTCGCCCGATAAAGTAAGAGTCTACGGAATATCAGACCAGCTGTGTGGCTGGATTGAAGAGTTTTTAGCAAACAGAACACAGCATGTTGTTCTCAATAGAGAGACGTCTACAGACGTTAAAGTAACCTCTAGCGTGCCACAGGGGAGTGTTATGGGACCACTGCTTTTCACAATATATGTAAATGACCTAGTAGATAGTGTCGGAAGTTCCATGCGGCTTTTCGCGGATGATGCTGTAGTATACAGAGAAGTTGTAGCATTAGAAAATTGTAGCGAAATGCAGGAAGATCTGTAGCGGATAGACACTTGGTGCAGGGAGTGGCAACTGACCCTTAACATAGACAAATGTAATGCATTGCGAATACATGGAAAGAAGGATTCTTTATTGTATGATTATATGATAGCGGAACAAACACTGGTAGCAGGTACTTCTGTAAAATATCTGGGAGTATGCTTGCGGAACGATTTGAAGTGGAATGATCATATGAAATTAATTGTTGGTAAGGCGGGTGCCAGGTTGAGATTCATTGGGAGAGTCCTTAGAAAATGTAGTCCATCAACAAAGGAGGTGGCTTACAAAACACTCGTTCGACCTATACTTGAGTATTGCTCATCAGTGTGGGATCCGTACCAGATCGGGTTGCCGGAGGAGATAGAGAGGGTCCAAAGAAGGGCGGCGCGTTTCGTCGCGGGGTTGTTTGGTAGGCGTAATAGCGTTACGGAGATGTTTAACAAACTCAAGTGGCAGACTCTGCAAGAGAGGCGCTCTGCATCGCGGCGTAGCTTGCTGTCCAGGTTTCGAGAGGGTGCGTTTCTGGATGAGGTATCGAATATATTGCTTCCCCCTACTTATACCTCCCGAAGAGATCACGAATGTAAAATTAGAGAGATTCGAGCGCGCACGGAGGCTTTACGGCAGTCGTTCTTCCCGCGAACCATACACGACTGGAACAGAAAAGGGAGGTAATGACAGTGGCACGTAAAGTGCCCTCCGCCACACACCGTTGGGTGGCTTGCGGAGTATAAATGTAGATGTAGATTTCGTGATGTTCTTGCTTTGCACTAACGTTGCTAAAGACAAGGGTGTCTCTGAGATTTTGAGCAGTTTTCCACCACCGTATTTTCGATTCCTATCAAGCCTTTATTGGATTTCTCTATTGTGGTTGGTCTTTGTTAACAGCTTCCTGAGTGAAGCATGCTGAGCCCAATGTTGGAGCTAATGTTAGCACAAAAAACTTGACCGGGATCCTTTCATTCCAACTCATCCTTTTAATGTGCTGGTTTCTGTTTTTGAGGCTGTTTTGCTAAAAACAAACTATCGACGAGTGTTGTGATGTATATCGCTGCCATTCGATAATATCAGATTTCTCGATTACAGCGTTTGCGGGACGGCGAATTTATGAGGCTATAAATTACGAGCGTTAATGCATTTCCGCACAGGAATATAGGCTACTCATTTGTGAATTTGGCTAAACAGCGCTGCGGCCACGAGGGATTAAAAACCGGCAGGGGAAAAGGGGAAACGAACAGTGGCCTGGTATCGGCGGTGATCGGCGAGCTATGCATCAAGCCTAATCTGCGATCAACTGAACCAGGCGTCGCACCGCCAACTGGGAATAGCCACGTCGAAAGATAAACACGAGATTAACGCTGCGGAACCTGAAAAATGCACTCGGGTGCCGAAACGGAAATTCTACGTAATCGCGAAACAGCGCATCGCTCCAATTTTAACATACCACTTCTGAAATAGTCAAATTTATTAACGAGTGTAAACAAGTTCCAAACATCGTACTTAAAAAGATTAGAGCAACCAAGAGAGAGGTAAAAAATGTAGTTCTAGGAGCCTACCAAGAACCTACACCAAACATGGCTAGACATAACAATGAATAGATTCTTAGAAGCAGACAGTATTGCACTTGAAGTGAGGCATTATGTAAAAGAAAACAAAGGAAAATTGCGGAAGGACATTTTATGGACAAAGAAACAGAGGAGACAGTTGAAATAAAGAGAAAACTATAAGGATGTTTTCTGCAAGCCTCAATTCTACATGTGCCCTTTGGAAACCATGTGCAAGATTTTTATATTTTCTCGCACGCTACTCGCAAACTGTAGCTCATGCAGAAAAAAATGAACAGTATACGTTTTTTGGAAATTCAGTGTATTTAAATTTTGTACTATGACACGTTTCCGCTGGAGGCTACAAACCTCCAACCCCACACTCATCCCTCACCAGTCAGAATTTCCTTCTACCACTGTAAAAAAGTTTCCGACTACACGAACTATTCCCGACATTCGACCTTTTTTTGTTGTCAATGCCACCAGCTTAATTGACTATTTCGTTGAAATTATTAACTTAAACGTGCTCTTGTGGTTAATGAAACAAAAAACTAATTAAGTTGACAATTCGACCCAAACTTTACCCTTAAAAACACATTAGTTTCGTGAACAGAAGACCTGACGAATACAGCGATGTAACTGTTTCTTTTATGTTGCTAAAATTCACAAAACTGTTAGGTAACATTCACACAAACGTGAGTTTTACAATTTGTAAGTGCTTTGGCTAAGCTGGTGGTGTAATACAGCAAGTCAACGAAAATAAAAACAGGTCGGATGTGGAAAATAATTCGTGCAGTCGTAAACTTTTGTACATTCGTAGCAGAGAGTGCCATCAACAATACACGGGGTGACACACTGGAGACGGACGGTTTTGAACTGCGTAGTACTGAGGGCGCGGTGGTGGGAGGTGGCAGTGGTGGGGATAGTTCTGATCCACACAAGACGCCATTTCATTTACTCAGTCGCTATGGAGCATTGGGACTTGCAACGTCGAGTGTTTGTCTATGACAGTTTCGTGAAAAGTGGTGAGTCTATTATTGCTATGCAGCGATTGTTTCGTGTGCGGTTTAATGCCAGTCGACATGGAACTGTTCCGAGCCGTAACACAATCCTCATATGGGTGGAAAACTTCAGATCAACTGGAAACATACTGGATAAGAAGCATCCTGGCTCAAGACGCAAAGTAACGACACCAGAAAATGTTGAAAGGGTAAGGTAAGCGACAATCAGAAGCCCAGGAAGGTCAGCTAGACGTCATGCTAGTGAGTTACGAATCAATTGTGAATCGGTTAGACGAATTTTGCATAAAGAATTAAAATTCTGTCCCTACAAAATGCTCATTGTCCTACAACTTAAGGAAACTGACTTTGCTGTACGAGAAGACTTCACTTACAGAATGCAAGTGATTTTGGAACCGAATGAAAATGAAATTTTATTTCTGAGTGATGAAGCTCATTTTCATTTAAATGGGACTGTGAATAAGCAAAACCTACGTTACTGGGCTCTAGAGCATCCTCACCTTATCCACCAGCGTCCTCTACACTCAGAAAAAGTAACAGTCTGGTGTGCTGTTGGCATTATTGGCGACCGCTATGGTCGCAGGTTCGAATCCTGCCTCAGGCATGGATATGTGTGATGTCTTAGGTTAGTTAGGTTTAAGTAGTTCTAAGTTTTAGGTGACTGATGACCTCAGAAGTTAAGTCCCATAGTGCTCAGAGCCATTTTTTAGGCATTATTGCACTTTTTTTTATGGGCCTACAGTTACTGTTAATTCGGTTCGTTACATTCGTATGCTTGAAACATTCTTGCATTCTTGCAACCAGAACTAAGAAGACGGTGAATCCCTTTAAAACGCGTTTGGTTCCAGCAGGATGGGGCAACAGCGCACACCGCAAACACTTCAGTGACAGTTCTTAGACACACGTTTCCTGGGCGGATTATCTCACGTTTTGGCAATGTTCCTTGGCCTTCCAGGTCTCCTGACTTGTCAGTATGTGACTTTTTTCTGTGGGGGTACCTTAAGAACTGTGTTTATAATCACAAACCACGAAATTTGGACAAGTTGAAGTTATGACAGTGAACCGTGTTTTGTACGGACAAGTTACTCTGTAACTACAACATATGATCTGAAGATGGGCAGCTAGCCCGAAACCGGTAATTGAAAATAAAGAATAGCGACGAAGACTGAAACGCCATATTTTATTTAATGAACGATCGCGGAATTCCCATTGAGACAATCATGTCTAGTTTTGATGCACTGCTGGTTGCCTGAGAAACATCACGATATCTGAAACGCACAAGGAAAGGAGGGTGGTAAGGCGAGTGTTGTCGGCAGGTGTGGGCGGTGCAGACGCTGTTCGAGCCGCCGGAGCTGGTGCGCCAGGGCCCGGCTCGCGCCGCCGCCTCCGCCTCTGCGCTGGAGGCGGACGCCAACCGGACGGTGGTGCGGGAGCTGCTGGATATGGCGGCCAGCGGGGCGCGCGCCGTCTCCACGCTGCTGGACGCCTACCGCACCGGGAACGGGCGCGCCCTCGACTGCATGTGGGCCGCCTACTGCCACGCGCTCGACGCCTCCGCGCACCGCCTGCGCGGCCTTCCCGGCCTCATCGCCAGGATCAACAGGTGAGCCTCCTCCATTTCTCCCATTTACTTGTAGGAGGAGTAGTCACGAACATGTATCACCAAAGTTCCAAATCCGCAGTTTCCATCTCCGCAATGAGGAGGCCAGGAGAAAGCTTTACGTCAGGTAGGAGGACGAGAGCCTGGAGCATGAATCCCGTACTAGATATCTGTGAATCAGATTGGCTCATAGTTTACTGAATCTTTCAAACAACACTGCAAAGAATTTAAAGTGAAATTTGGCTCAAAAAATTGTCTGCTGAGAAAACTAGTGGACACATCATGAGGAGCACACTTCTGCTTTGGCGTACGTCGGAAGAGTATACATCGCAAATAGCTCATTGAAAGCAAGGTAGATGTTGTCCTCGATGAGGCAAAAAGAATTGTTACTACGTGCTTGAGACCTACATCTTTGATCGCTGGTTACCCCATTCAAACGAGACCAGCCGCTTGATTGCCTTGGGGCTGGAAGGACTGGGCAAACGAGGTTTGAACAACATTCAAGGCAAATTTTAAACGCACATTCTTACAATGACCAAGTTCCTCGCCAATATATACAGGGTGATCCATTCATCGTGACCGGGCCAAATATCTCACGAAATAAGCGTCAAACGAAAAAACTACAAAGGACGAAACTTGTCTAGCTTGAAAGGGGAAACCAGATGGCTCTATGGTTGGCCCGCTAGAGGGCGCTGCCATAGGTCAAACGGATATCAACTGCGTTTTTTAAAAATAGGAACCCCCATTTTTATTACATATTCTTGTAGTACGTAAAGAAACATGGATGTTTTAATTGGACCACATTTTTCGCTTTGTGATAGATGGCGATGTAATACCACATTAATGCAATAAATGCTCAAAATGATATCCGTCAACCTCAATGCATTTGGCAATACGAGTAACGACATTCCTCTCAACAGTGAGTAGTTCGCCTTCCGTCATGTTCGCACGTGCTTCGACGACCAATCCACCTGTCATGAAATATGCTATTCAATACCGCTTCAACCGCACGCCAGCTATGTGCCAGACATCCATCATGTTGGAAGTACATCGCCATTCTGTCATGCAGTGAAACATCTTCTAGTAACATAGGTAGAACATTACGTAGGAAATCAGCATACATTGCACCATTTAGATTGCCGTCGATAAAATGGGGGCCAATTATTCTTCCTCCCATAATGCCGCACAATACATTAACCCGCCAATGTCATTGATGTTCCACTTGTCGCAGCCATCGTGGATTTTCCGTTGCTCAATAGTGCATATTATGCCGGTTTACGTTACCGCTGTTGGTGAATGAAGCTTCGTCGCTAAATAGAACGCGTGCAAAAAATCTGTCATCGTCCCGTAATTTATCTTGTGCCCAGTGGCAGAACTGTACACGACGTTCAAAGTCGTGGCCATACAATTCCTGGTGCATAGAAATATGGTACGGGTGCAATCGATGTTGATGTAGCATTCTCAACACCGACGTTTTTGAGATTCCCGATTCTCGTGCAATTTGTTTGCTACTGATTTGCGGATTAGCCGCGACAGCAGCTAAAACACCTACCTGGGCATCATCATTTGTTGCAGGTCTTGGTTGACGTTTCACATATGGCTGAACCCTTACTGTTTCCTTATTAACGTAACTATCCGGCGAACGGTCCGGACACTTGGATGATGTCGTCCAGGATAACGAGCAGCATACATAGCACACGCCCGTTGGGCATTTTGACCACAATAGCCATACATCAACACGATATCGACCTTTCCTGCAATTGGTAAACAGTCCATTTTAACACGGGTAATGTATCACGAAGCAAATACCGTCCGCACTGGCGGAATGTTGTGTGATACCACGTACTTACACGTTTGTGACTATTACAGCGCCATCTATCACAAAGCGAAAAAAGTGGTCCAACTAAAACATCCATATTTCTTTACGTACTACACGAATATGTAATAAAAATGGGGATTCCTATTTAAAAAAAACGCACTTGATATCCGTTTGACTTATGGCAGCGCCATCTAGTGGGCCAACCATAGCACCATCTGTTTTCCCCCTTCAAGCTAGCTGAGTTTCGTTCTTTGTAATTTTTTCGTTTGACGCTTATTTCGTGAGATATTTCGCCCTGTCACTATCAATGGACCACCATATATATAGACGTAAAATAACTTTATAGTGAGTGTGATAATAACTAATCAGTTTTATTTTAGATACTACCATCAACCCTGAAACCTCTTTTCTCTAAAGACAATCAAATTTAAAGTGACTGCAGTCAATCCACAGCAGTTTCTAATGGTGTGTTCGGAACGGCAAGCAAAACGCGCACCAACAAATCAGATGATACCAATGGACACCCACCAAAATTTGGTAGCAGTGTTTCCGAGATTAAACGAACGCACAAACACTTAAAAAAGAACTGAATGCATAAGATTTGACAATATATTCAAAAAGATACTTAAATTTGAGTTTAAACCCAAATGAAGTTGTAGGTACAATGGCACTTGAACTATAGGACACGGACTTAAATAGTATAACACTAAAACTAACAACTAAATAACGAGCGAACAGGAGTTCCAGCAGCATCAAAATTGATGAATTAATAAAAATCCACTTCTTCAACAACCGAATTATATGCTAACACCCGTTACACGCGGACTCACTTTGCCGTATAAACAGTTAGGGCCTGTTGCTTCCGGAGCTACTGTGCCAAGCAGGAGGCAGCTAGCGTCAACGCATTAGAAGAGACCTGAATAAATTCACAAATTTCTCTTACAAGTTACCCTGATCAGATAACCCATTCAAACGAAGTACAAGCCGGGACAGCATTGCAAAATCGTTTCGAGAACCACAAAATTTAAAGGAACAGTTTTTAAGAATAGCAAGCTGTGACAAGATCGTGAATGGAACAGTGATCCAGAAAGTGTAGAATAAGTTTCTTTATTTCCGTCTATGATCACAAACTTCTTAGGTTCTCTGACTGTCGGTTTCGGTCAGTAATAACCATCTTCAGATCTGTTTTAAAAGCATGTCCTAATATAATGGGGCCACAGTGGCATCGTCAAAAGGTAAACACAAAATCAGCTTCTGACGATGCCTTCATGCCTCCATTATATTAAGCATTCCGTCTTCAGGCCACAAGTGGCCCATCGGGACCATCCGACCGCCGTGTCATCATCAGATGAGGGTCAGCACACCGCTCTCCAGGTCGTCATTATGGTTTTCTTTGACCGAAGCCGCTACTATTCGGCCGAGTAGCTCCTCAATTGGCATCACGAGGCTGAGGGCATGCCGAAAAATGCCAACAGCGCGTGGGGACCCGGATGGTCACCCATCCAAGTGCCGGCCACGCCCGACAGCGCTTGACTTCGGTGATCTGACGGGAACCGGTGTATCCACTGCAGCAAGGCCCTTGACTTCCATTATATTAGGACAGGTTTTTAAAATAGATGTGAAGATAGTCATTGCTGACCGAAACCGGTAGTCTGAAGACTTAAAAATTTTGTGATCATAGACGGAAATAATGAAATTTGTTCTAATTCTTAGGAACATAATTACAAAGTTAGAAATATTAAGGGAAGCTAAGTTGCACCACGCACAATTTAACTATCTGAATCATGGTTGTCCGGCAACAGAAATTCAGATGTACCCCAGGAAGAGATCACGAGGAGAGAGATCACGGTAGCACCCGATTAGAAGTGTCAAAGTAAAATGACTGAGCCCGTTCGTAGTGTAGGAATAGGAGGCAACGATAGGTACAGGATGACTCTTTGAGTCATTTCTTGAGGCACGCTTAAACAGGCAAACTGTCAAGGCGAGTGATCGCCAAAAGCAGTCACGAAGTATTCAGGCTACAACAATTTCCGCGCAAGCAAGTCTAAAGCAATTTGTACGGCACGAACATAAAAATGGAGACACTTTGCAGCACATTTCCCCATGCTACGTCACTTTATAAACTATGTTTCACATCACACCGAATTTTGCTCGCATGTTTTATGTGTACGAGTAGGTTAACTTTGAACATGTGTACCTCGGAAACGGATAAAGATATCAAGAAAAATTTCAAGGTCCTTAGAGATAGGGATCTTAGGAATATATCGTAAACATTAAAGCCATTTGCTGTGCGTAGCCGACTTGGAATCCGCGGCTCGGTTTTGGTATCCAAAACCCATGTTTTTGAGGTGTTTCTCGACAACGGATAGCGATTTTTGGAAACCGGTGCATGTCACTTCTAGATAAGTGCCTAAAGAATATAACATTAAAATTTTAACAATTTGATGCGTTTAGTTTTTTAGATATCTGCTGCTGACGGTGAAAAAAAGGTGAAAATAGCTTTTTTCGGGTTTTCTCAGGAACCGTCAACAAACGAAGGGGTGCCTCCATAACCCATTTAAAACACACCGTAGACCACATCTAATGCAAAAAGAAACAACCGATTTGCTCAATTTGCCTCAAGTGGAAAAAAATGTGTTTTATTCAAACTATGACCATGTACTGCACGATAGTTACAGTAAGACGGTCCTTTTGTTGGATGTAAGAATGGTCCTTAGCCAAAGGGCTATCCAGAATACTTCACCCTAACTGTTACCAACAGAAGCCGAAGTATGAGCCCCCGAAAAATTGCGTTTTTATGCGCAGCGTTTTGGAACACGCATGTGTACCAATGTGGCCCGCAGGAAGTTCCTCTTTCAGTTCGTTCGAAGGACTGCCTTGTGCCCCCTACCATAGATTTACGTATCTAATGTCAGGTGTAGTTGTTAAAGCAATTGTCGAAGGCGGGCGTCGCGTGATAACAGTGTGGTTATGAAGCATATGTCTTGGGAGTTCTGTTTGCAAATTCTTCTCTTTTTCTGCAGCGCATGTTCTTCTGATCTGGAACGGAGATATACCCGAGAGCTGTGAGCCGTACAGGGAATCGATAGGTCACATCACGCCCTCAGTAGTATTCATCTTTGGCCACAAGGCGTGAGTGTTGGCCTCACAGGACGCGCCGGTAGCTGCCTCGCTGTTCGGAAGTTCGGTCGTGTGGTTGGTCGAGAATCAGAACCGGGAGTGGTGCTGCAAATTCATTCGGTGTTGTCTCGAATGGCCTCATATTCTGGATCCGTGGTTCGTCGCCGCAATTCTTCCTGGTGGTTGCGAGACGTGCTGATCGTGGTGACTTGGACGGATCAGAGAGAGAGAGACCGGCTCCACGGACTAAGCCGTCTGCCGGTTACCGCCTTACCAGCGTTCTTGTGGACAGCGGCTAGCAGAGAGGAGTCCTACCACTAGGGGAAGGTGGCTCTCACGCCGATGTCAACGCGCGTTTTCTAGAAACGGATATTATGACGCGTGAGCACGCTTTGGAACTTTGCCGGTGATTAACATCGTTCTGTCGCAAGTTGTGGCCTTGGAGGAAGAATGTTTGTTGTGCCAAAAGTTCTTTCAATCTCTCCAGTGGTTCTAACCGACACACACAGCAGATGTTAAACGCACTGGTGGAGGAATGGAGTGCCTTACGACAAGAACACCTAACCAACCTTGCATCCCGCATTTGAGCACTTTGCAGAGGATGTATCGTCGTCCGTGGTGATCACACGCCTTAATAAGGCATACATCCCGCCTTTACAAATGAAATAACACAATTTCAGCGATTGAACTGTTCACATTCAGATATGATTTTATGTATACAGACTGAAGCGGCGAGTGAAAATTTATACTAAAGCCGGGAACCGAACTCACATCTCCTGCCTACTAGGCAGGTGCGTCAGCCACTAAGCCATCTTGGCACAACACTTCACATCGCTGCACGGATTACCCTGGCACGTCTCTCTTCTCGATCCAAATGCCACTGAAGCGTGCTAGGATATACAGTTACTTTTCACTATAGTAAATGAAAGTGCCTTAAAAACTGCTTGTTTTGAAACAAAGTGCCAAGCATCGTGGTCGTGGCACGTCTGAAAGCACGTCTTGTCGATATTCGACCATGGCCGTTTTTCACTTTACGTGCTACGGACACACTAAATAGGCATGGGCGACGTACACACTTTTTTTCCTACGAATATAGCGTTTATATGTACGTGAAACGCTATCCTATGACCTTCCACTTTGCACATCAGCCGGCCGGGGTGGCCGAGCGGTTCTAGGCGCTACAGTCTGGAACCGCGCGACCACTACGGTCGCAGGTTCGAATCTTGCCTAGGGCGTGGGTGTGTGTGATGTCCTTAGGTTAGTAGTTCTAAGTTCTAGGGGACTGATGACCTCAGAAGTTAAGTCCCATAGTGCTCAGAGCCATTTGAACCATTTTGAACTTTGCACATCAGAAGCGACGGCGTGCCGTCGTCAATCCAGTTGTAGTGGTTGCTACAGGTCTCGCGCCGCACCCATAATTTAATTTTGGTGCCAATACTAATTCTGGAGTTACAATTCAAAATGTATCACTCTGAAAACGCTTCACTTCTGTTTCAACTGACTGGTGCCCCATATCTGGCTCTGATCGTAAAGAACGTATTCAAGTTAAAAAAGACATATGAGTAAGTGTCATACGTGAATGAATTACATTGTGGAAAAGGTAGACTATGTCTGAAAATGCAAAGAGGGGGTGGGGAAGGAAGGGGGGGGGGGTCTCTTGAAAGTTTATGCATGGAGCGGCAAAATCCCTGGAGCCAGCCATGGCTGTACCTGATCTACTACAAGGCACGCGAAGACTTGAGGATTCCCACTTGTCGTGTGGCCGCCCCACTCTTTTCCACTTACGCCAGTGCTCTCTCGCTGCCGGAGGGCTGTCGACGGAACGACGGCGTCCTCGCGAGTGTGACCACGTGGCGTTCGGGCTCAGCGTTGCCTGGCCGCTCGTTACGGCCGCTGCTTCTGCTTCGTTATGCCTCTAATTAGGTGGCTCACCGCGTAGAATTATGCAGTTACCGGTGCGTGCCCGCCACCGGCGTCACGGACGCGGGGGTCCATTGTTGCCATTGTGTCAGACATCCAGAGTGGACACCGTATAAAGCCACCGCTTTTCCTCCGAGCCGATAATACACAGCGGTGGAACGACCAGTTCGCGGAAGTAACTCTGCTGCCATGTTTCATTCAAGCAACCAGTACACGATCTAGCAATTTGCCACACTTTACTGCGGCTTTCTACTATTTGTCAGTATTTGGCGCTGTCTGTCCTGATTGTCCAACATAAAGCAACTGAAATCTGTTGTGGAACTTTTTGTTTGATCTCCAGGGTTTTTTATTGTACATAGCCATTTAAACAGGTGTTTACGTTATACACTAAATTGCGGAGAGAAAACATTTAATTTGGCTTTAAGACGGTTCAAATCCGCGTCCGGCCATCCAGATTTAGGTTTTCCGATATTTCCCTAAATTGCTCAAGGCAAATACCAGCATGGTTCCTTTGAAAGGACACGACCGGTTTCCTTCCACATCCTTGAATCAATCCGAGCTTGTGCTCCACCTCTAATGATTTTATTGAAGATGGGAAGTTGAAACCTGATCTTCCTTCAAAAATATTTGAATTCATGTTTACAAATATAAAAGCTCAAGTTGTCCCTTTTTTCCGCAGTAAATTTTTAACAATCCCCATCGTAATTAAATCATTTTTGTTATCAGTTCACACTTTTTATTATGTGAAGAGTACGAATACAACCAAAATATAAAGATTTTTTCCTATGCTCTTAAGCAAATAAATAATAACTAAATAAAGACAAATGCCTTTGTAAAAGGAAATAGGAGAAGCTGATTGAGGGATGCGGTATCTTATACTGACCACTATCGTGAAAGTTTCCAATCTTTTGTAGTCAAAACAGGGACACGAAAACAAGATGTGGTTTACATCGTGCTCCAGAAGTTGGACCATTACGGAATATGGGGAGTAGCTCACAATTGGTTCACCTCTTACTTTAGCAACAGGCAGCAATAGGTCATTATTCACAATGTTGATAACGGCTGTGATGTGGGTCTGAGTGGGGTATTGTCAAGCAAGGGGGGGGGGGGGGGGGAGTGCCCCAGGAATCAGTGTTGGGGCCACTCCTGTTCCTTATTTATATGTGGTATCTTATACTGACCACTATCGTGAAAGTTTCCAATCTTTTGTAGTCAAAACAGGGACACGAAAACAAGATGTGGTTTACATCGTGCTCCAGAAGTTGGACCATTACGAAATATGGGGAGTAGCTCACAATTGGTTCACCTCTTACTTTAGCAACAGGCAGCAATAGGTCATTATTCACGATGTTGATAACGGCTGTGATGTGGGGTCTGAGTGGGGTATTGTCAAGCAAGGGGGGGGGGGGGGGGGGGGAGTGCCCCAGGAATCAGTGTTGGGGCCACTCCTGTTCCTTATTTACATAAATGATATGCCCTCAAGTATTACGGGTAACTCTAAAATATTTCTGTTTGCTGATGACACTAGCTTGGTAGTAAAGGATGTTGTGTGCAACGTTGGCTCCGTTTCAAATGGTGCAGTACATGACCTAAGTTCATGGCTTTTACAAAATAAACTAACGCTAAATCACAGTAAAACTCAGTTTTTACAGTTTCTAACACACAATTCAACAAAACCAGACGTTTTAATCTCATAGAACGGGCATATGATTAGTGAAACTGAACAGTTCAAATTTCTAGGTGTTCAGATAGATAGTAAGCTGTCATGGAAAACCCACGTTCAGGATCTTGCTCAAAGATTTAATACTGCCATTTTTACTATTCGAACGATATCAGAAGTGAGTGATCGGGCTCGACACGAAAATTAGTCTACTTTTCTTATTTTCATTCTTTTATGTCATATAGTATTATATTTTGGGGTAACTCCTCCCATTCTGAAAGGATATTTTCGGCTCAGAAACTGGCGGTTCGGGCAATAAGTCGTGCAAGTTCACAAACCTCTTGTCGACCCCTGTTCATGAGTCTGGGTATTTTGACATTGCCCTCTCAATATATATATTCCTTACTGTCATTTCTTGTTAATTAATGTTAGCTTATTCCTAAGAACAAGCAGCTTTCACTCGCTTAATACCCGGCAGAAATCAAACCAGCATTTGGATCGGACTTCCTTAACTCTTGTGCCAAAAGGTGTGCAGTATACTGCTGCATCCATTTTCAATAAGCTACCACTCGAATCCAAAAATCTTAGCAGGAATCCAAGCGCTTTCAAATGGAAATTGAAGAGTTTCCTCATGGGTCACCCCTTCTGTTCTGTCGATGAGTTCCTTGAAAAATTAAGCTGATTCTTTTTGTATTGCTGATTGCGTTTACTTAATGGACTGACTTTTTTCGTGTTCATAAACATTTATTTTTTTCTGTTATTACTTTTATGTTGTAATTTCATGTACTGACACGTTCCATGGCCTTGGGGATTTGCTCCTCAATTTGGTCCCACGGAACTTGACGAGTAAATAAAAGTAAAGTAAAAATAAAATCAATTGTAAGTCAGAATCATTCTCAAACGCAGGAGAAACGTAAATGTCCATTGCATGTAGATGTAGAGGAAAAGAGGCGTGGTTAAAGCAGAGTGAGTGTGAGATGTTGTAGCGTTCCGTTCACTTGTGTGACGTCCGGTGTGAATCGACCTTCTTCCGTAGCACAAAATTCTCCCGTTGTTGAAACTCCGTCAGATCTGCCTCGGAGGTCTGCTGTCTCCCGACAGTGGAGATGGTGCCGAATTTCTCAAGATGGAAGTGTTAATCTGCTTCGAACTATGATATGCACAAATGTGGGACAATGAAATGGCCAAAACAGTAGGCTAGTAGTTTATTCAAATACGTGCTGTGTTAAAATTCTTTCGACATGGAGTGACTTCGCTGTTGAGGAACAGGACCATGCAGGCGGGGGACGAAACGCCACGGCACGGAAACTGGTTACGCGACCGTGGCGTAGTTCCTTTCAGCCTCTGAGACTAGATTAAGTTCTGCCTACTCACCTGTGAATTGGTCGCTGCCTCTTGACGCCTTGATTCCTTCACCAGCGAGGGACACATCTATCTGAGATCTGATCATGTGTGCGCCATTGCTTGGAAGATCGCACCCATTTTTCATGTATGAGGCCTTCCTGTTTAAACTGTTGGAAATGAACTCTCAGGTTGGGTCTAACATTCAGTATCTTCGTGACATTTTTTAACTTTCTGTACTCTTTTTCTTCTCTAACTATACACTATTCTCAAAAGAATGCTTTAATGTAGCTCTCCACGTTACCCTATCCTATACAAGCTTCTTTATCTCTGAGTAACTTCTGTAACCCACATCCATCTACACCTGCTAACTGTATTTGTCCCTTCGTCTCCCTCTACACTTTTTATTCTCCTCTTTCCCGCCACCACACACACACACACACACACACACACACACACACACACACACACACTTCGTTACAGTAAGAAACTGTCAATTGTTGCTCCAGCCAAATGCCAGGATGGTGCCTTTGAAAGCGCGCGGCTGATTGACTTCCCCATCCTTCAAATATTTCGAACTTGTTCAAAAATGGTTCAAATGGCTCTGAGCACAATGGGACTTAACATCTGAGGACATCAGCCCCCTAGAACTTAGAACTATTTAAACCTAACCTAAGGATATCACACATATCCATTCCGGAGGCAGGATTCGAACCTGCGACCGTAGCAGTCGTGTGGTTCCGGACTGAGGCGCCTAGAACCGCTCGGCCACCGCGGTCAGCTTCGAACTTGTGATCTGTCTCTAATGACCTCGTATCGACGGGACGTCAAACCCTGATCTTCCTTCTTTCTTTCGAGTTGATGATTCCTTGATGTCTCAGAATGTGTCGTATCAACCGATCCCTTCTGTTACTAAAGCTGTTACACACATTTATTTTCTCCTCTGTTAGATTCGGTGCATCCTTATTCGTTATGCAATCTACCACCTAATTGTCATCAAGTTTCAAAAGTTTCAGTTCTCTTCTTGTGTCTCATCGTCAATCTTTCCCTCCGTACAAGCAGACAAATACTTTCAGAAAACACTTCCTAACACTTAAATTTATATATAATGTTGAAAGACTCCTCTTCTTCCAAATGCTTACCTTGCTATCGCCAGTCTGCATTTTACATTCTCCCTACTTCGTCCATCATCAGTTATTTTTTTACGCAAAGAGCAAAACTCTCCTACTACTTTTAGTGCCTTGCTTTGCTGTCATTAATTTATTTTCATTAATTTGTTACAATTATTCTTCTGGATTAATATTCTTTATGTTTATTATCGGTTCAGTTTCAGTGACAACGCTGTCGTGCGTCATAAGTCAAAGAAGAACCGCAATCGGTATATAGTCGAACAGGCACGATATTTGCAGCCCTGCTACATATTCGTAAACTATTTTTAGGTAATGATATTCACTGAAACATCGTAGTACGTGATGGGGTCACCTTAAGGTGGCCAGAACTCTGAAAACTGTAGAACTCTACTATTTTCAGCCAAATCTCAGCGAAATGGAAATGGAATAATACAATTTCCCGGAATGTTCATTATTTTCTATCTCCAGAATATTTCGTAAAACCAAGAGAAATCACCATGAAACCGTGACGGATGGAGGATTCTGGTATCTGGAACAGATTTCGAATTACAACGGGGCCAACTGTGTCCTAGTTAAAGAAATGTAAGCAATTTGTCTGTACGTGTATCTATTTGCATGTGTTGCAAAGATTACGTGTAAAATTTATACGACGAAAGCTGGAGGTTAGTAGCGACAGTAATATTGAGTGTGTTCTGTGGTGTGTAGTTGATGGGATACCGGGAAGCTGGAGGTTTCAGACATCACGAAATGAGGCCTGTGTACCAGTCGGACAGGAGTCCCATAGTGCTTCAGTTGTGACAGCTCTCGCGATTAGGCTATGTAACTTAATGTTGCCACTGTACGTTCTCTGCTCCATGCCGTACTCGACAGCAGTCCAGCGAATTTATTGAGCATTGATTTTAATGTGTATACAGTGAAGTAGACAGTGTAAGTGTCGGTTCCCTGTTACAGCGTGGGGCTGAGGCTGATGATGGGCGAGTTCCCCCTGGAGCAGGCGCTACAGGCCATGTTCGTCGAGGCGGCCACGGGGTGGTCGCACATCGACTGTCCGGCGCTCTTCCCCAGGTAAGTTTCGTCGCCGGCTGCGTCACCTGTCGCCGCTGGCGCAAGTTTTATGTTAATAGAGCATATAATTCACTCGACGGTGAGACAGTAAGACAGTTAACATCAGGAGGTTCGGAGTAGAGACCCAAACTGGTACGGAACTAGATATCAGGTTTGCAGTTCAACCAGCTTAGCACCTGCTGCTTCCCTCGCGTAGACCGTATAGCCCGCAGAGACTTTCCTTTGTTTTTATTTTGTTCACAAATTGCAACGCCTCCTAAGCTTTCCAAGCTAATTAGGGCCAATAGGCATGGTGTTTTACAAATTACCTTTTGATCAGAAAGCGATTCTGGTAGCTGGAGTCCAAAGTTAATCATGCCTCTTGCGTTCTTGTGGATATATCTCAATAGCAACTTTCATCCTCTGACAAATACTTCTTTATATCTAACCTGGAAGTAAAAGACCAATTTTAACAAATTTAGCTTTAAAACTTTTTAATGTAACGAAATACTTTGCAATAAAATTTTCATCCCCCTCGCGCTACTTAGCTTCTGAATTTCCAGAAACACGGAAACACATATTTTTTAAAATTCTAACTGAGAAGTCAACACCAATTCTCACAGGTGCAGCCTTAAAATTCTATAATAGTTCTTTAGTAACTATTTATTTTCAGAAAACTTTCGCCTACTGTTTTATCCCCTTAGCGGTTGAATTTCCAAAAATGCTGAAACACTTAGTTCTTTGTTTTCTGAGTGAGAAACCAAATACTAGTTTTCCTAGTTTCAGATCCAAAGTTTCCTTAAAAGCGACATACTTTCAAAACCCCTTTCGTCCACTGTTTCGTCCCCTTTGGAGTGGAATTTCGGACAATTTCTTCTTAGACGATGCCTACAGTACAAGATCCACACACTCCAGAACTTCCAGTTTCTGTCCTTAGCGGTTTGAGCTGGGCGATGGTGGGTCAGTGAATCTGTCTGATCCTATTTCACCCCCTTAGGGGTTGAATTTCCAAAAACAGTGAAACACATATTTTTTTACTTCTAACTAAGAAGCCAAGAACTCAAGACGCAGCTCCAAAAATGCTTCACTAATTCGTTAATAATTATATATTTTCAGAAAAAGCTTTCAGCCACTGACGACCGCAACAGGGTTAAATTTCCAAAAAGGCTGAATCACGGATTTCTTTATTTCTGAACAAGAAACTAAATATCAGTTTTCGTAGGTCTAGCTTCAAAATTACCTTAATAGTGACATCCCCTACTTCACCCCCTTACAGTTGGAATTTCGATAAATCGCTTATTAAACGACGTCTACAGTGTAAAGTCTACACCTTCTCCAAATTTCTATCCTTAGTGGTTTGGGCTGGGCGATAATGAGTGAGTGAATCAGAACATTGCCATTTATGTACAGAAATTAGTTTGTAGTTAAGGGATTTTTTATTTTTGCTAATCGCTTCCACTGACCACATTCATCAATTGGAAACATATACAAATTTTCTGCCTTCCGCCGATATACCTGAGGAAGTAGTGGTTGGAATATGCAGACAAGCGTTTTGTCGAGTTGATGCGCTCACGACCGCTGTAAGTTCACTGTCAAAGAAAATCTGTTCCAAGCAATTTCTACGCTACGCCACCAGCAGTTATGAGAGCGAATCTAATTATAATTGTAAATTTGTACTAATGAAGCTAAAAATGTGTCAATATCCTGGATGCTGCTCTTCGCAGTAGGTTAGTTGGTTGGTTGTTGTGGGGAAGGAGACCAGACAGCGAGGTCATCGGTCTCATCGGATTAGGGAAGGACGGGGAAGGAAGTCGGCCGTGCCGTTTGAGAGGAACCATCCCGGCATTTGCCTGGTCTTCGCAGTAGTTATGTTGGATCTAGGGATTACTTCTAACAAACGACGAAACTGGTTGTCTTAATAATCCCAGAAAATGACGCAGTGGTGTATTTCTGCATTGTACACTGCGTTACTAAAAACGTGAACCACCCAGAGGACATGGTCGGATGTCAATGTAACTTATTGCCATCAGAGGGTATGTAAATGATTAGAGTTATAATGCCTTGTAGACTACCTGGATCCATGGCTTCGTGGGGTTTGCCGCACACATGAACCCTACAAACTGCACCTACAAAAACGGGACTCTTATTGAAACATCCCCTTAGAAAAATTTATGAATGACAGTGCTGGAAAAACTCTTACGTTATTAGATTTTCAAACAGCTGAGCAAAACTGAACGTACTCAGACATTTCTCTCTTTACAAAATTGTTGAGGCTTTCGTGGCCACTTGTTGACAAACTGCCTATTGGCTTCTGTCTCGGGTTCTTCGGCCGACGTTCATCTAATGATTTTTCTGACGTTTCGCCAGCACGAGTGGCTGGCATTGTCAAAGCTTCACCCTCCATTGCTGGTGGTGAACTGGAGCCGAGCTCGCGGGCGCAGACTATATGTACCTGGCGCGCCAACGTCCGAGGGCTTCTCCGCGGTCATTTCCGGTGCGGTTCTCCTCTTGCTACCTGCGACGGTCGTTCGCTGCAGTACGGGAAGCCAGGATCCGTTTACCTTAAGGCTTTCCTCTTTCTTGTTCAAACTGTTCGCGTGTTTTTGTATTTCTACAGCTTCTCTGAACAAGTGCGTGTGATAGTGCTTCTCTACAGCCAGAACTTCCGTGTCGGCGAATTTTATTACGTGGTCGGTCTCATTCAGTGCGTGCTCTGCCACGGCCGATTTCTCCACCTGCCCCAACCTGCAATGTCGCTTATGCTCTTTGATCCTGGTGTTAATGGATCGTCCAGTCATTCCGACATAAACTTTTCTGCATGTGCATGGTATGCGGTATATTCCCGACATTGCAAGTGGGTCTCTTTTCTCCTTCGCCGATCTAAGACACTCTTTGATCTTCCTTGTCGGTTTGAAAATCGTCTTTGCGCCATGTTTGCGCAATATGCGGCCGATTCTGTCCGTCACTCTGGGAATGTATGGCAGAAAGGCCGTACCAGACAATTCTTTGTCTGGTTCCTTACTTCGCCGAGTGTTTGGCTCTGTTACACTTCTAATATAATTTGTGGAGTACCCATTGCTCCTCAGGACAGTTTCCAGGTGTTGTATTTCTCGTTTGAGGTGTTGCGGCTCACATATTGGTCCTGCTCTCGTTACGAGCGTACTAATCAGGCCTCTTTTCTGGCTCGGGTGGTGGTTTGACAGTTTGTGCAGGTATCGGTCCGTGTGAGTCGGTTTTCGATACACGCTGTGTCCCAGATTTTCGCCGTCCCTTGTGGCCAGAACATCTAGAAATGGCAGTTTCTTGTCCTTTTCTACTTCCATGGTAAATGTTATGTTGGCATGGAGCCTGTTCAAGTGTCTTAGGAAGTCGCCGAGCTGTTCTTCACCATGGCTCCACACCACGAAAGTATCATCGACGTACCTGTACCACACCTTAGGTTTGCAAGTCGCCGAGTCCAGTGCCTGTGCTTCGAATTGTTCCATGAAGAAGTTGGCCACCACTGGACTGAGAGGACTACCCATGGCGACGCCTTCCAGCTGTTCGTAGAAATCGCCATTCCATTTTCTATCAACTAAGTAGCAGAATGCATCGAGACGACTGGGACAAGATCGACAGCATCACTCACAGGAGCATGCAGAGTGAACTCGAGCGCTGCACCGAGCGACAGAAGAAAAAGTTTGAAAGATGCCGGAAGCAGACCGACAAGGCGACTCCCGACATGTCACACATAGTGGTGAACCTCACTGAACGACAATTGACCGAAGAGGAAGTGTCTGTTCTTCAAAAAGGAGGGAATTTCGCTATCATCCCGAGAACTATACCTATGGAGCACATCATTGCCAACACCGAAGCAGCCATTCGCACCCTTCCTTGTGAAAGGGCAGAGGAAATACGCACGGAAACAGCCAGGATACTGCGCCGAGCAAAACCACCAGCTTGCAACCTGAAGAAAGAAGAGGTACAAGCCATTAAGAATCTCAACGCCGACAAGAGTATATTGGTACTGCCTGCCGATAAGGGGAATGCGACCGTCGTAATGAAGACCGAAGATTATGAGCAAAAGATCCGAGACCTATTAGATCCGACGACGTACCGAAAACTAAGCGCAGATCCGACGCAACGTATCACACGGAATACGAACCGATTAATCAAGGCGTCTTCTCTGCCGGCGGACATACAGAGAAACCTGCGCAACACAGAAGCCCTACCACCTCGGCTGTATGGATTACCCAAGATCCATAAGAACAACGTTCCACTGAGACCGATCGTTAGCGCTCCTGGATCACCGACATATAAACTGGCAAAACACTTGGCCTCTCTGCACCAGCCACACGTGGGGAAGACCGACACATACATTAAGGACTCAGGACATTTCATTGAGAAGCTGAAGAAACTGAAACTTGCACCAAACGACATCCTGGTCAGCTTTGATGTTGTTTCGTTATTTACGAAAGTGCCACTCAGTGACGCTCTGGAGCACATCGGTTCCATTTTCCCGCTAGACATCAGAAAGCTCTTCCCTGCATGTCTCACCACGAGCTATTTCACGTGGAATGGCGATTTCTACGAACAGCTGGAAGGCGTCGCCATGGGTAGTCCTCTCAGTCCAGTGGTGGCCAACTTCTTCATGGAACAATTCGAAGCACAGGCACTGGACTCGGCGACTTGCAAACCTAAGGTGTGGTACAGGTACGTCGATGATACTTTCGTGGTGTGGAGCCATGGTGAAGAACAGCTCGGCGACTTCCTAAGACACTTGAACAGGCTCCATGCCAACATAACATTTACCATGGAAGTAGAAAAGGACAAGAAACTGCCATTTCTAGATGTTCTGGCCACAAGGGACGGCGAAAATCTGGGACACAGCGTGTATCGAAAACCGACTCACACGGACCGATACCTGCACAAACTGTCAAACCACCACCCGAGCCAGAAAAGAGGCCTGATTAGTACGCTCGTAACGAGAGCAGGACGAATATGTGAGCCGCAACACCTCAAACGAGAAATACAACACCTGGAAACTGTCCTGAGGAGCAATGGGTACTCCACAAATTATATTAGAAGTGTAACAGAGCCAAACACTCGGCGAAGTAAGGAACCAGACAAAGAATTGTCTGGTACGGCCTTTCTGCCATACATTCCCAGAGTGACGGACAGAATCGGCCGCATATTGCGCAAACATGGCGCAAAGACGATTTTCAAACCGACAAGGAAGATCAAAGAGTGTCTTAGATCGGCGAAGGAGAAAAGAGACCCACTTGCAATGTCGGGAATATACCGCATACCATGCACATGCAGAAAAGTTTATGTCGGAATGACTGGACGATCCATTAACACCAGGATCAAAGAGCATAAGCGACATTGCAGGTTGGGGCAGGTGGAGAAATCGGCCGTGGCAGAGCACGCACCGAATGAGACCGACCATGTAATAAAATTCGCCGACACGGAAGTTCTGGCTGTAGAGAAGCACTATCACACGCACTTGTTCAGAGAAGCTGTAGAAATACAAAAACACGCGAACAGTTTGAACAAGAAAGAGGAAAGCCTTAAGGTAAACGGATCCTGGCTTCCCGTACTGCAGCGAACGACCGTCGCAGGTAGCAAGAGGAGAACCGCACCGGAAATGACCGCGGAGAAGCCCTCGGACGTTGGCGCGCCAGGTACATAGAGTCTGCGCCCGCGAGCTCGGCTCCAGTTCACCACCAGCAATGGAGGGTGAAGCTTTGACAATGCCAGCCACTCGTGCTGGCGAAACGTCAGAAAAATCATTAGATGAACGTCGGCCGAAGAACCCGAGACAGAAGCCAATAGGCAGTTCGTCATTTCTCTCTTTACTTATTCTGATCAACACTAAACTGACTCGCAATATTTTAGCGCATCGCAATCTGACTTTCAAAAAACACTACAAATGAATGGCCCTGACTAACAATAACCTATACCTTTCATGAATCACTTACCTCACAAAAATTTTCGTTACTCGAACTACTGCAATACAGTAAGCGCCAATACTACCAGCTAAATAAAAGATTCTAACTACTGAACGCTCTAGCTACTGATAGACATAATTAGCAAATGAAAGATTTTGATAGAGAACAAACAATGTGTTTACCTTAAAAGTGTTCAAAAGTCATAATATATATATCAGTTCATGACATGCAGTCTTACAAATTTACTGTCTCTGACGGACGCACGTCCAGATCGTCCGCTCTCAAAACTCTGGCATCTCTCTCCTCACATTCAACACTGCTGGCGGCTCACCTCCAACTTCGCAAGGCTACGCTGTGTTCACATCCAACTGACGAACACCACAATAGCAAATATTCCAACAATGCAAACCAGCCACAGAATGCACACAGTACAGTCAGTGATTTTCATACAGAGCGAAAAAGTGGTTCAAATGGCTCTGAGCACTATGGGACTTAACATCTGTGGTCATCAGTCCCCTAGAACATAGAACTACCTAAACCTAACTAACCTAAGGACAGCACACAACACCCAGTCATCACGAGGCAAAGAAAATCGCGGACCCCGCCGGGAATCGAACCCGGGAACCCGGGCGTGGGAAGCGAGAACGCTACCGCACGACCACGAGCTGCGGACACATAGAGCGCTACGTGGCGTTACCAACATAAAAACCTAAACACCCTACTTACAATATGACCGTGCCATGTTTTTCCAGTCGCCTAGGGTTGAACTGATATTGTCATGAGCCCATGAGAGACGCTACAGGCGATGTCGTGCTGTTAGCATAGGCACTTGCGTCGGTCTTCTCCTGCTTCAGCTCATTAACGTAAAATTTCGCCGCACTGTCCTACCTGATACGTTGGTCGTTCCGGGGATTTCTTCACGCAGTGTTGCTTGTCTGTTAGCAATGACAACTCTACGCAAACATTGCTGCTCTCGGTCGTTACGTGTAGGCCGTCGGTCACAGCGCTGTTCGCGGTGAGTGGTAGTGCCTGAAATTTGGTATTCTCGCCACGCTCTTGAAGCTGTGGATCTCGGCGTATTGAATTCCCTAAAGATTTCCGAAATGAAATGACCGATGCGTCGCGCTCCAACTACCATTCCGCTTTCGAAGTCTGTTAATTCCTGTAATGAACTCGGACATATCTTCACATAAATCACCTGAGTACAAATGACAGCTCTTACGCTACACTACGCAAATTCACGGAGCATCGTACTCCGGTGTGTTGTAGGGTGAGCGGATCACGCCTTTCCTACTTCTGCCTGGGTGTGTTGGAAGTTGTCCTCTCGCCGGAATCTTCCTCACGGTTACGTTTCTTCTTCTACTTCATCTGGCTCATGTTGCGGCGTGCCTTCAATCCAGCAACAGGTCTGGCCACCTTGTGGTCGGGCGGCAGTGCACTTGGTTTCCCAAGTTGCGTATAAGGTCGTTCTCTGACATCCGGGCGGCCGCGTAAAAACGATGTGCGCCTGCCGGAATCGGTGCTTGAGCAGCGGGACTCCTGCTACTCTGTGGAGTTCTCCGGTGCTGAAGTCTCGTGGCAGGTGAAGCGCTAACCTAAGCGCCCTGTTCTGGACCGTCTGCAGCTTTGCGATGGACGAGTCGGCCGCGTTGCCCCACACCGCAGCAGCGTACTCTGACACAGTCCTGATGAGTGTCATGTACAGGATTATGCCACAGTTTGTTGGGGGCAGGGTCGTCGCTGGGTTTAGTCAGGGGTACAACAAGCGCAATCTGCCAAGCGTTTTACCTCTTACTTCCCTGATGTGCGCCTTCCACGTCAGGTGCCGGTCCAGAGTGACGCCTAGGTAGCATCCGGTGTTCGACCATGGGATGGGGAATGACAGCTCCGCCCTTTTATACCTTGTGTCCGCGATATGTATATGTGCATGTCGGTATCCCATAACTTATGTCACCTTACCGTATGTGCGTATGAAGTTTAAATTTGTAACTTCTTACCCAACAGTGACAGAAAGCATGTATCGTGCTTACTCATTTTGTTCACTGATTTACCCTTGGTCGCGTAATCTAGTGCATCGCATTTAGCGAGGTGCGCTGTCGCCTCGGCCACACAACGTATCCCCCGCGTGACTCGCCAGCTCTGGCGAGCGCTGCCATTGTCGGGATTTGTGCTGGGCGGATCCGCCGCCCGCGGCCGTGTAATTGTCGCTTTCCTGCCCCGCACCATTTACATAATAACGGTTCGCCCCCTGCCCTCTCTCTCCAGCCACAGCCACCCCCTCCTCTCTCTTTTTTTTTTTGTCTTCCCCCGCAGAGCTCTTTATTGTACCGGTGGGGTTTAGAGCCGCGAATTACCACGCGCTGTCGCCGCGCTCTTTCCGCACCGGTTACTGCGTCTGCGGTCGGCACACGCGGCGGAAAACGGCCCTCGCGCGCGATAACGCCTCCCCGTGGCAGTGGCAGCGGGCGCGTCGACGGCTGCGTCTCGCCTGACAAACGGCCCGGCGCGGCCCGGCCCGCTCGCTCGCTGCCAATAGCGCAGCTGTTTTATTAGCGCCGCGTCGACGCCCGAACAAAAAGGAATGAAAAAGAGGGGGCATGCGGGGCAGCGGAACAAAAAGCCGCCCCTGTGACCTGGCACCGTTATTAACGATTAATTTCGAATCGTCAGACTTGAATCCTTCGGCGTCGGGCGGTATTTTTCGGGTCAGCGCGATTTACTCTTGTTTTACGCGGCTACGCGTAAACTATGAAGCTTGTCGGAGTTTAACAGGCTCGCCCGCGCCGTGTATTGGCTACTATAAAAACGCAGCTTCCCTCTGGCGTTGGTTCCGTGTACCAGCCGCGACTCTCAATGAACCGGGAATCAAACTGCTTCGGATTCATTTTTAACATCATTTGACTAATCACCAGCGCCGTGTATGAGAACAGGTTGTAATTTTTCCTCCTATCTATGTAATTATGTAGTTCTCAATTCGTTCGAACAATCAATCATTCATAATAGGAAATACAATCATAGCTCAGTCACTCAAAATGATTCAGAAATTTTACTTGTTAGAATGAAATCAGGCGATGATTCTTCTTCTCTGCAGGGTCGTGCTTTGCGGCAGTCTGCTAATCTGTACAAATAAAATGCCTCGTATTTTTGGGAGCGTTGTATAATCTGCGGGAAGCCTCAGATCAAGCGGATATTTGGCTTTGATGACGTTTAACCTTCCGAAGAAGTAATGGAGCACTTGGATTATTAAATGCAGGTTCGTATCCAGTCTTTCGGAAGTTCCCTTCTGATGAACAACTACGCAATATATCGATGAATATAATTAATTCTCAAATGTCAAATACACACCTTTTGTATGTAGGAACAATATATATATATATATATATATTTCCCTTTTAATCGTACAATTTCGTATCAGTTATCTTTTGTCATAAATCGCAATATTCAGATTACAATTCTTCAAACAAAGCTCAGGCTAATCGGCACGAAGACCATTTCGGAAGCTTTTTTCTAACAACCACCAGAGAGAGTACTACAAAGAATAATTATGCGCTCATGGCATAGCTATTGTATGAAACTACTTTGTGCATGGATTCTGCGAGTATGAAGATAGAAAATTAGTCAACGTCATTTAAGGGTAGAATTGTATCCGAATAATTCATCGAATATAAAGAGATATTACAAGGTAACATTTTATTTTGATAATGGGGGTGCGTAAGTGGATAAAGGTACCAAGCCCATTTAGAGGGTGGTTATAATTAAAGTGCTGCTATTCCACAGAGGTCCAGTGTCGGCTGTAATTTTCATATGGCAGCGGAACTTGGTAGATATGCTAATGCGTTAGGGTGGAACAGATTCACGATGTATAAACATTAGTTCCAATTTTGGCCACCGGGTACGGATCTGGCGCTGTGAATGGAAGAAAGACTTTTAGAAATGTTTCCATATATAACGGGCAGAAAAGGTCAAAACCTTGATCCCAGACGCCGACAGTCTTCAAGCGGAACTGGAACACCTGCAAAAAGTATTTCTGAAGAATGGCTTTTCAACTAGGCAAGTGAACGGAGTGATACAAACCTACAAACGACGGAACAAGGAAGAGGAAGAGGCCTTCAGATCGACTGCTTATCTACCATTTATTGGGAATATTTCTCCACAAATAGGCAGAATATTGAGGAAGTATAAAGTGAGAGTCATCTTTCGCCCTCCTTCCAAAATTTCATCACTAGTGGGATCCGTTAAAGACGACCTAGGCCTGCGTAAATCAGGTGTTCACAAAATTACGGGGGATTGCGGCAAATCACATATGGGGCAAACAACACGAACTGTGCAAGAACGCATTGTGGAACACCAACGGCATACTCGCCTTCTCCAACCAACCAAGTCCGCAATCGCCGAACATTGTATTTCCACAGACCATGCCATAAATTACAACGACACAAAAATTTTGGCCAATACATCAAACTTTTGGAGCTCGATTATCAATGAATCTGTGGAAATAATTAGTCTGACAATGAGACTCTCATCAGTCGAGATAGCGGTTATCAGCTAAACTCTGCTTGGAATCCTGTTATAGAGAAACTTCGTCGTCGACGTTGTTATCTGCACAAAGACGAAAATCGACCTGATATCGATACGCCAAGCTTTCACTGTGGAGGGAGCGAGGCGCAGCGCACGATGTTGTTATGAACGCGCACTGAGCAGCGCATGCGCAATGTCACCTCAGTATGGCTTTAAATAGCAGAGCTCAGCGCGTACAGTGGTACTCACCTGAAGACTCTGCGCCGGAATATCGTGGCAGGACGTTACTGTCACCCGGCAGTTCAAACAAGTTAGAAAGGCATAATGCTGATATTATTATTGACCACCGTTTACACAATTTGTTCAGTATGAGCACCGGAGACAAAAAAAAAAACAAAAAAAAAATGGTTCAAATGGCTCTGAGCACTATGGGACTTAACTTCTAAGGTCATAAGTCCCCTAGAACTTAGAACTACTTAAACCTAACTAACCTAAGGACATCACACACATCCATGCCCGAGGCAGGATTCGAACCTGCGACCGTAGCGGTCACGCGGTTCCAGACTGTAGCGCCTTTAACCGCTTGGCCACACCGGCCGGCGCACCGGAGACGTCGGTGAGATTCTGTATCCGTAAAACGACGTGATCAATAGTTGCCCGCAACAGTTTGTGTGTAATCTGAGCAACGTCTTCCTTTATACTGTCCTTCAGATCAGGTGGGCACCGAACGCGTCCCTGGTAGACACTTTCTTTCAGATATTTCCAGAGCCAACGTCACATAGGTTCAGATACGGTGATCTTGCAGGCCACACATCTGTAAAACTTCTGGAGGTACCACGTTCGTGGAAGATTGCATTAAGCAGATCTTTAACTGGGCGAGCTGTACTAAGTGCTGGTCCATCTTGTATGAAAACAGAGGTTTCTGTACAGTTGCGCTATTCCAAAGCAGGAATCACACGCTGTACAAGGATGCCTCGATAACGTGCGGATGCCATGGTATAGCTAATATGTCTTCTGGGTGTGTGCTCTTCAAAGAAGAACGAACAGGGAATAACTGTGCTTATAAATCCACACCACACTGTCATATACGGCGAGTACCATGACTCTTCGAGCACAACACGTGGTTTAACAGTACCTCAAATTCGGTAATTCTGTGCATTCACTGCACCCTGTAGTGTAAAATATGCCTCGTCACACCATAGAATATTGCCTGGCCACACGTTATCAGCTTCGATACGTACCAGAAACCGAAGGGCAAATTCAGAATGTTGCTGCAGAGCATGAATGAGGTTTCAGTTGCTGCACCGTCTGAACCTTGTACATGTGCCAGCGTAATATAGATAGCAAAACCTTCCGTATTGTTGCCCATTGGATGGAAAATTCTCGTGACACTCCACGAGCACTAGCGCTATCCAGGTCACGTACTGCATGGTCAGTTACAGCAATACCAACGTCGTTAATAACTCCACTAGGATAGGACGACCTCCTCTTCCAGTTGCCACACCAAGCTCATCCGCGTTTTCAAATTTGATTATAATCTTCTTTAGACTTTTTAATGACATTGGGCCACTCCTCAGACCTTTCAGTCGGTGATGCTCTCAATGTAGCACTGTAATTTGCGCTGTTCACATAAGACAATTTCACGAACTGCGCACGGTCTCTTTTCTCGGTAGCCATATCGTTCACTCACGTCATGGCTTGTCAAACAGCAGCGTGGATGTCATACCGTCATAAAAACAGTACACAGTGTCAGATTTGCACCCGGTGGCCAAATTTTTGAACCAATTTGTTTGCAATAAAGTAGATACCACATTAACGTATACGTATATCCATCGTTTTTCGGTGCCATAGATAATGACAGGCCACAGTGGACCTCTGTGAGTAACTGCACTTGAATTGTAAACATGCAGTATGGAAAATGAGGTGAGACATGGCTTCGGAGAGTGTGAAGACATGCACAAGTCGGTTGGGACGATGTATTAGAGAGTTTTGAATTTCTTTCTTTAATTTAGCGGGACAGTCCAAGTTTAAAATTGCGTCTGAGTGTTTAACGGAACGTGCACGCGCCTCTTGTGAAGACAGCTGTTGTGATCATGGAAAGCGGAGCTGTACACAGCATGCTCATCATGAGGATGTATGAGAAACGTCAACACTTGGCCATAGAGGATGGTAAATAAACATGCTCGTTGCTGTTCACTGTCATGTCAATGAGTAGGACCAAGTAATGGTACGTAATACAGCCCCAGAATATTCAGAACCACCTCTGGACTGAACTGTGCCAGGCTGACTGCCTCATTGGGGCGTCGGTGCTTTCGGCGTCTCTCATCATTTGAAGCGCAAGGCAAAATATCACCTTTTCGGATCATACAACACGCCTCTAATTGGTTACTGTTCAGTTTCTGTGTTGCTGGCCCACTGAAGCGTACGCATAGAGTGGCTCCATTGATAGCCTTTTTTTGGTGGCATTTTCCAAAAAATTAAAGCTGTTTACAATTATAGTATTAAGTGTACATTACATTCATAACATTTTTGTAACTTTTCCTATGACACTATATGCGGAAACGTACATTAATTCTAAGTTATGTTTGTTCTCGTACTGGTGTATTTTAAAGTGTTGAAGTTGCCAATTCCGTGGCGTCTGCGAATATACACTTGTCTCAATCCGAATTCCGATAATTCCGTATTACCACCTGATATTTATGGCCTGTCGATAGCAGGGTTACAAGGGCTAAGTGGAGCTAGTCATTCTGAGGCTGATGTGGGTCAGGGAACGACTCCGTCTACGGCGTTATTAACGAATCACGCCAATGCCGGTTCTGAATAATACGTGGTAGTCACGGAAACGCTAAATATGGTACCCTGAGTCGGGAATCGAGCGGGCGATCACCAGAATAGGAATCTAGCATTTCTACGGGCGATGTCTTCAAAGGGATCCATGTATAAGAATTCTTTTTCTCCACCATTAGCGTCATATGGAATTTCTTAAGTTTCGTAACGCTGCACAAAGCAGGAAGCTTTTTCTCCGTTTTCAAATTTTGGAAACTTCAACTACCACGTGAACGTCAGGCCATTGCGACATAATACCAGGAACTATTTTTACTTCCCTTAGTACTTAACCATGATCAGGTTTTTCCACCAAATTACACGTTTAGAAATCAGCAAGCCACGAGGCAGTGGATGGTTCAGTCTACTTCGCGCCAATTTAAGCGATTGTCTGTTCTATTCCATTCAAATATGTAGCTAGGGGAAACTGACTGTCACAATTCGGTACGATCCCCAGTCTTTTAGTTTCTTATTTTCATGATATTTATACGAGATATACGAAACTAGCAGCATAACCATCGTACAGTCTCCATCGAATGTAGATTCTCTAGTTTCACTCACTTATTTTGCGAGTAAAACGCTGCTCTCTTCTAGATATTGCTATTTGAGTCAAATGGTTCAAATGGCTCTGAGCACTATGCGACTTAACGTCAAGGTCATCAGTCGCCTAGAACTTAGAACTAATTAAACCTAACTAACCTAAGGACATCACACACATCCATGCCCGAGGCAGGATTCGAACCTGCGACCGTAGTGGTCGCTCGGCTCCAGACTGTAGCGCCCAGAACCGCACGGCCACTCCGGCCGGCGCTATTTGAGTCCTCCGAGATTCTATGTTACAATTTCGTATGGGCTATAACTCCTAGGTGAGATCTTGGCAAAGAGTCTAAAACCTTGTTCACGTTCTGGCGTAGGTAAATGTGTTACTAGCTAGTAGTTTCTGTGATATGATCAAAACAAAGAAATTCCAGTTTGGCGAAAACTTCAATGCTGTTTTTGCACAGAGCTGGACATCAAGGATAGGAAGGATATTCGGCCAAAATTGTTTTGTGTTTAGTTTCAGAAAAAAATGAAGAATCAGAATTGAAGCAACCAGTGGTTTATTCATACGAAACATGGGCTAATATACATTACACTTTAAATAATGCCGTCAAAGAGTGCGACGAATATTGTCAAACAGACGAATCGGTCAATATTTACTTGTGCTACGTAGTACATTGATTTATGGACGTGTAACGTGCTGGAAAACTCCACTTGGAGGACACTGAGGTTACTGCCTCCTGTCCAAGCTCCTCTAGCTAAACACGTCGATGCTGGAACCATGGCCAGGTCTTCACTTATCTTCGCTGGGTAATAAAAAGGAGGGTGTTCTCCGCAGTGAGCTATCATGTAAGGATGGTATAATAGGCCGAAATCGCGATATTCAATAAATAGGTTAAATAATTTGCATGAAGCTGAGACACGGTGAGGCTGTTGAATGTGTGTGTGTGTTTGTGTGTGCGTGTATTCGTTCGACTGACTTCACTTAAACAAGGAAAAGCGAAACTGAAAACGGCAGTCGTGCTTTATCGACGGCAGCCCCACAATACGTGGGATTTTCGCAAAGCCACGCCAGTGTAGCGTTTAAGTGTTGCCGTAACGCTATCCGACGGCCAGCAGGGGAGATGCGCCGTATCTACCGCCATGGTTAGCTTTTATGGCTGCAGCGTTCTTTACGAGCTGTTCAAAATGGTTCAAATGGCTCTGAGCACTATGGGACTTAACATCTGAGGTCATCAGTCCCCTAGAACTTAGAACTACTTAAACCTAACTAACCTAAGGACATCACACACATCCATGCCCGAGGCAGGATTCGAACCTGCGACCGTAGCAGTCGCGCGGTTCCGGACTGCGCGCCTAGAACCGCTAGACCACCGCGGCCGGCTTACGAGCCGTGGTCTGGACTTCTCGCTCTGAGAGCATCCAATCCTCCTCCCCCCTCCCTCCCCCCCCCCCCCCCCCCCCCGCCACCTCTTCCCCCGTCACCGAATCCTGTATCCTGTCCATTGCGATTGAAAGTGTCGCTGTTAAACCGGATTCAGTTACTGTCTACTGCAGGTGTATATCCAGAGTTCAGGTATGAGGAAGGGGGGTCTATGTCACTGTGTCAGTCTCTCTCTTCTCTCGCTCCTCCCCCGAAGAAAAGTAACTTGCCATAACCACCACATTTATGTGTCAGAAAAGCCTTTGATGTTAAAATGTATAAACCATTATAAAGTAATAATAATAAAAAGCTTATATATAATTTACCCATTTATTGGGACGATCTATGTTTGCAATTTGTAACACTACAGCATCTCGCTTGATATGAATTACACTGAAACGCCAAAGAAATTGGTATAGGCATGCGTATTCGAATACAGTGCAATGTAAACAGGCAGAATACGGCTCTGCGGTCGGAACGCCTGTATAACACAACGAGTATCTGGCGCAGTTATTACATCGGTTACTTCTGCTACAATGGCAGGTTATCAAGATTTAATTGAGTTTGAACGTGGTGTTATAGTCGGCGCACGAGCGATGGGACGCAACTTTTCCTAGGTAGCGATGAAATGAGGATTTTCCCGTACGACCATTTCATGAGTGTACCGTGAATATCAGGAATCCGGTAGAACATCAAATCTCCGACATAGCTGCGGCCGGAAAAAGATCCTGCAAGAACGGGACCAACGACGACTGAAGAGAATGATTCAACGTCACAGAAGTGCAACCCTTCCGCAAATTGTTACAGATTTCAATGATGGACCATTAACAAGTATCAGCATACGAAGCATTCAAATAAACATAATCGATATGGGCTTTCGGAGCCGAAGGCCCACTGGTGTATCCTTGATGACTGCACGACGCAAAGCTTTACGCCTCGCCTGGGCCCGTCAACGACGAATGGAAACACGTTGCCTGGACCGACGAGTATCAAATTGTATCGAGCGAATGGACATGTACGGTTATGTTGACAACCTCATAATCCATGGACCTTGCATGCCAGCAAGGGACTGTTCAAGCTGGTGGAGGCTCTGTAATGGTTTGGACTGTGCGGAGTTGGAGTGATATGGGGCCCCTGATATGTCTAGATACGACTCTGACAGGTGACACGTACATAATGGTCCTGTGTGATCACCTTCATCCATTCATGTCAATTGTGCATTCCGACGGACTTGGGCAATTCCAGCAGGACACCGCCACACCCCGCAGCCTCACAGAATTGCTACAGACTGCCTCCAGGAACACTCTTGCGAGTTTAAACACTTCCGTTGGCCACCAAATTCCCCAGACATGAACATTATCTGGGATGCCTTGCAACGTGCTGTTCAGAAGAAATCTCCACCTCATCGTACCCTTACTGATTTATGAACTGCCCTGCAGGATTCATAGTATCGATTTCCTCCAGCACTACTTCAGACATTAGTCGAGTCCACACCACGTCGTGTTCCTGCATTTCTGTGTGTTCGTGGCGCCGCTACACGATATTAGGCAGGGTGGTTGTGTTAGGTTGTTTTGGGGGAAGAGACCAAACAGCGAGGTCATCGGTCTCATCGGATTAAGAATGGATGGGGAAGGAAGTCGGCCGTGCCGTTTCAAAGGAACCATCCCAGCATTTGCCTGGAGTGATTTAGGGAAATCACGGAAAACCTAAATCAGGATGGCCAAACGCGGGACTGAACCGTCGTCCTCCCGAATGAGAGTCCAGTGTGCTACCGCTGCGCCACCTCGCTCGGTATATTAGGCAGGTGTACTAGTTTTTTTGGCTCTTCAGCGTGCATTGTGAAAAGCAATGGTCATGTAACACTCCTTTTGGGGACATCCGAAGTTAATTTTACGTCTTAAGATATCGCATTGTTAAGACTGATCTACTGTGTTCTGTTTGCGAAGAGTACTCCGATCCGGCCGGTCCCGGCAGAGGTTCGAGTTCTCCCTCGGGCATGGGTGTGTGTATTTGTTCAAAATGGTTCAAATGGCTTTGAGCACTATGGGACTTAACATCTGTGGTCATCAGTCCCCTAGAACTTAGAACTACTTAAACCTAACTAACCTAAGGACATCACACACATCCATGCCCGAGGCAGGATTCGAACCTGCGACCGTAGCAGTCGCGCGGTTCCGGACTGAGCGCCTAGAACCGCTAGACCACCGCGGCCGGCTGTGTGTATTTGTCCTTAGGATAATTTAGGTTAAGTAGTGTGTAAGCTTAGGTACTGATGACCTTAGCAGTTAAGTCCCATAAGATTTCACACGCACAGTACACCGATCGAAGTACACAACTAGTGTATTATTACGTACGCTCATATTTTATTCATCAGGCGGCTGTGCAGAACCGGAAACCAAGAAACACGGCGTCAACCTGGCCATGGGAAAGGAAGAACAACAATTGCACCTAGAACAACAGGTGTCGTCCTGCATCCAACGTCCTAATTTAGATCTACGAAAGATTCGAATGAGTTCAGCATTGTTAGCCACTGCTGGGTAAAATACATCTTCCCCTGCTGACACACGCTGAAATATGTTTAGGAGCCACGAGGAAAGTAACGGTTCCGTCAGGACTGGAAAGCGGAGGCAGTGACCGGGTGACAGCGAAGGCAGACTTAGGGTCTGGTGGGGACGTGAAGCGTGCCGCCAGCGGTGACACGCTTGTGTGTGAGTGTGGGCTGCCCGCTTCTCGGCTTTGTTGCTTCCACGGCCCCTCAGGAACAGCGGAACCGGCGCGGCGGGCCGTGTGCCACCGTACGTAACGGCGCCAGCCGGCCGTGGTGCGGCGGTCGCCACTTAGCGCCTTGCCTGTCTGAGAGCTCGAGGGCATCGCTCTGCTACCCCGCACAGCTCTCAGCAGCTTCCTGCCTGCTTATGAGCACACTCACTGCTGCTGCTGCTGCTGTTTAAAAGCTAACATATTATCAAACGGGAGTAGCGACGTTTAAGAGTGTATACACACATCAAAAAAAAATTTGCATCACCTCGGTTCCGAGAGTTTCGGGATCTATACAGAAAATTGGCATAAGGATAAACGTAAACATCATTTCCCTCCTTTTTATTGCTCATGAAAACCGCACATTGCATGTTGTACCACCATACAACGAGACCTTCAGAGGTGGTAGTCCAGATTGCTGTACACATCGGTACCTCTAATACCCAGCAGCACGTCCTCTTGCATTGATGCATGCCTGTATTCGTCTCCGCATATATCCACAAGTTAATCAAGGCACTGTTGGTCTCGATTGTCCGACTCCTCAACGGCGATTCGGCGTAGGTCCCTCAGAGTGGTTGGTGGGTCACGTCGTCCGTAAACAGTCCTTTTCAAGCTATCCCAGGCATGTTCGATAGGGTTCACGTCTGGAGAACGTGCTGGCCACTCTAGTCGAACGATGTCGTTATCCTGAAGGAAGTAATTTACAAGATGGCCACGATGGGGCCGCGAATTGTCTTCCATGAAGACGAATGCCTCACCAATGTGCTGTCGATATGATTACACTATCGTACAGCAGTTACGGCGCCTTCCATGACCACCAGCGGCGTACGTCTGCCCCACATAATCTCACCCGAGAACTGTAGGGAACCTCCACTTTGCTGCACCCGCATGACAGTGTGTCTAAGGCGTTCAGCCTGACCGGGCTGTCACCAAACACGTCTCCCGCGATTGTCTGGTTGAAGGCATATGTGACACTCATTGGTGAAGAGAACGTGGTGCCAACCCTGAGCGGACCATTCGGCATGTTGTTGGGCTCATCTGTACCGCGCTGCATGGTGTCGTGGTTGCAAAGATGGACCTCGCCATGATCGTCGGGAGTGAAGTTGTGCATCATGCAGCATAATGCGCACTGTTTGAGTCGTTACACGACGTCCTGTGGCTGCACGAGAAGCATTATTCAATATGGTGGCGTTGCTGTCAGGGATCTGCCGAGTCATAATCCATAGGCAGCGGTCATCCACTGCAGCAGCAGCCCTTGGGGGCCTGAGCGAGGCATGTCATCGACAGTTCCTGTCTCTCTGTATCTCCTCCATGTCTGAACAACATCACTTTGGTTCACTCCGAGACAACTGGACACCTCCCTTGTTGAGAGCCCTTTCTGACACAAAGTCACAATGCAGTCCCGATCGAACGGCGGTATTGACCGTCTATGCATGTTGAACTATAGACAACACGAGCCGTGTACCTCCTTCTTGGTGGAATGAATCACTGGAACTCCTTTGGCTTGGAGGAACCCTGACAGCAACGCCACTTTGTTGAATAATGCTTTTCGTGCAGAGACAGGACGTCGTGTTACGGCTCAAACAGTGCGCAATAGGCTGCATGATGCGCAACTTCACTCCTGACGGTCATGGTGAGGTCCATCTTTGCAACCACGACACCATGCAGCGCGTTACAGATGGGCACAATAACATGCTGAATTGACCGCTTAAGATTGGGCATCACGTTCTCTTCACCGTCGAATGTCGCTTATGCCTTCAGCCAGACAGTCGTCGGAGACGTATTTGGAGACAATCTGATCAGGCTGAACGCCTTAGACGCACTGTCCAGCGAGTGCAGCAAGGTGGAGGCTGCCTGCTGTTGGGGGGTGGGTTTATGTGCGGTCGACGTGCGCCGCCGGTTGTCATGGAAGGCGTCGTAATGGCTGTACGATACCTGAATGCCTTCCTCCGACCGATAGTGCAACCATATCGGCAGCGCATTGGCGAGGCATTCGTCGTCATCGACGACAATTCGCGCCTCCATCGTGTATATCTTGAGAATGACTTCCTTCAGGATAACGACATCGCTCGACTAGAGTGGCCAGCATGCTCTCCAGGCATGAACCCTATCAAACATGCCTGGGATAGATTGAAAAGGACTGTTTATGGACGATGTGATCCACCAACCACTCTGAGGGATCTACGCCGAATCGCCGTTGAGGAATGGAACAATCTGGACCAAAAATGCCTTGATGAACTTGTGTATGTATGCGAAGAGGAATACAGGCTGGTCCCGGCGGAGGTCCGAGTCCTCCCTCGGGCATGGGTGTGTGTGTTTGTCCTTAGGATAATTTAGGTTAAGTGGGTGTAAGCTTAGGAACTGATGACCTTAGCAGTTAAGTCCCATAAGATTTCACACGCATTTGAATGAATACAGGCATGCATCAAAGCAAGAGGACGTCTGCTGGGTATTAGAGGTACCGGTGCGTATAGCAATCTGGACGACCACCTCTGAGGGTCTCGCTGTGTGGTGGTACAACATGCAATGTGTGCTTTTCATGAGAAACAAAAAGGGTGGAAATGATATTTATGTTAATTTCTATTCCAATTTTCTGTATACGATGCGGAACTCTAGGAACCGAGGTGATGCAAAACTTTTTTTGATGTGTGTGCAATCTCAGAGTACACTCACTGATAAATCGATCTTAACAGCGAGTAATTGATCTCTTTTTTGCCACTGTTCGTAGTATTCTGTGTATTCTACACATTCTGTGTATTCTACACAGAACCGTTCTCATACTGACAGTCAAATATCACTTGTTGCAAGTAGCCCTGAACTTCAGCACACTGTTCTGACTGACGACACCACTCACTGCTGTATCTGAACTACGATGAGGCTGCTATCCGAGTGGGGCTAGTACTACTGTACTGTGACGCAAGTACACTGGTATGCAGCGGCGGCGTAAGAAACTTCTTGAGGGCGTCTCTTATTCGTGGCTGCGTGTGGGAGCGACTCTCTTTGGCTTGTGGTTCCATTGTGGGGTACCAACCTTACCAAGGAATATCACTCTTCTCGTGACACCACTGTTTCCAAATTTTCGTTCCGTATCTTCACTCAAATGATTCCATCATTCATCTTTGCTGCACTTATACATTCTTAATTTCCTTGCCACGTCACATACCCGTCATGCCACTAAGCGGAAACCAATCCCAAAGCGATCAGTGGTCTTAATGTTTTGGCTCATGCTTGTATACGCGCGAAGATGAAAAATTTTCAACTGTATCTACAGGACACCGATGGAAGGTACAAATCGTTACTTACCACGCGGCCTGCCCCGTATTTCTCTCCTATGCCAATCTCTTCATCTCAGAGTAGCACTTGGAATTTAGGTCCTCAATTATCTTCTGGATGTACTCCAATCTCGGTCTTCCTCTACAGTTTTTGCGATCTACAGCTCCCTCTAGTACACTGGAAGTCAATCCCTCATGTCTTAAGAGATGTCCTATCATCCTGTCCCTTCTCCTTGTCAGTGTTTTCCACACATTTTTTCTTTTCCGATTCTGTGCAGAACCTTCTCATTCCTTACCTTATCAGTCCACCTAATGTTCAACATTCGTCTGTAGCATCACATCTCAAATGCTTCGATTCTGTTCTGTTCCGGTTTTCTCACAGTCCGTGTTTCACTGTTATACAATGCTGTGCTCCAAACGTACATTCTCAGAAATTTCTTCCTCAAATTAAGGCCTATATTTGATACTAGCAGATTTCTCTTGTCCAGGAATGTTCTTTTTGTTACTGCTAGTTTGCTTTTGATGTTCTCCTTGCTGCGGCCATCATTGGTTGTTTTGCTGTCTAGGTAGTAAAATTCCTTAAGTTCATCTTCTTCGCGACAATCAATCGTAATATTACGTTTCTCATTGTTCTTATTTCTGCTACTTCTCAGCACTTTCGTCTTTCTTCGATTTACTCTACTGTACTGTACTGATTACATTGTTCATTCCATTCAGCGGATCATGTAATTCTTCTCCACTTTCACTGAGGGTAGCAATGTCATCAGCGAATCGTAACACTGACACCCTTTCACCTTTAATCCCATTCCTGAAGCTTTCTTTTATTTCCAACATTGCTTCTTCGATGTACAGATTGAACATTAGGGGCGGAAGACTACATCCCTGTCTTACATCCTTTTTAATCCGAGTACTTCGTTTTTGGTCGTCCACTCTTATTAGTCGCTCTTGGCTCTTGTACATGTTGTACATTACCAATCTCTCCCTATAGCTTATCCCTATTTTTCTCAGAACTTGGAACATTTTGCACCATTTTCCATTGTCGAACGCCTTTTCTAGGTCGATAAATCCTATGCGCGTGCTTTGATCTTTCTTAATCTTGCTTCCATTGCCAACCACAACGTCAGGAGTGTCTCTTTGGGGCCCTTATCTTCACTAAAGGCCAACTGATCGTCACCTGAAAGATCCCCAATTTTCTTTTCCATTCTTGTGTATGTTACTGTTGCCTGCATGGATGCATGAGTTGTTAAGATTATTGTGTAATAATTATCGCACTTGTCAGCTCTTGCAGTCTTCAGAATCGTGTGGATGATATTTTTTCGAAGGTCAGATAATATGTCGCCAGATGCATTCTACACGCCTATTTGAATGACCGGTTTGTTGCCACTTTCCGTAATTCGCATGAAATGTGAAAAGCCTTGGTAACAGATGTGCATCGCAGCAGGAAGAACTCGTTACAGTTCCACATGTGAGAGACGTTAGTACCCAACCAAATATATCGAAAATTGCGCCAACTGCTTGGATGTCGAATGTCGGTCAGGTTACAAAGGTCTCAAGTGGCTGGTCGAGTTGTTTGGGGCGCCCTGAAAGTTTTTTGGCAGTGTTCAAATCAAACGTTGTTGACAGCGGGTCCAGGGCCATCGGCTTTCTACCAATTTTTTGATGCTTCAGAAACGATGTGTTCTGTCTGAACCCTTGTTGAATTTATTTTTTTCACAATTGTGATTTCGTGATCTGTGTCATTTTCAGTTGAGAACTTACAGTAGGTCGATACTTTCTATTTACAGTTACGAGAACGTCATCTTCGGGTACAACCTTATTCACATTTTTCGCGTCGTTGTATAAGAACACACAAATTCCTTTTCGTCGTTTGTATAAAAGGAGCTCGTAAAACGTCATAACTTCTGTCGAACTTAATGTAGATCCACCACCTCTTTTACCACTGTAGCTGCAATAGGTACGGCGCTTGACAACTGAGTTCTATAAATGACTGGCTACTATGTCGATCTGCGTACTTTAGCCGCAATCTTCTAAGAGCAGTGAGCGTCTAGCCGCACCTTACATTGGCGAGGGCTCGCTCTGGGTTCACGAATCCTAGGAATGCATCCTAATTTTTCTTCAGTCTGCTTTCCGTTACTAAACCCGATGTCTGCGGTGATTAAGTTCTTTTGTGAGTGACGGTACACACAGAAACGCCCCTTCTGCAGTGTTCCCAGGTCCACAGAATGATAAACTCTCTGTATCGAACATTCGCTCCGCTGTGTCTCATGTACTCGCTGCTCCATGTCGAATGCGAACCATCTGCTTTGTACCAGACACTGGCAGAGAACAACGCTGCCCCGCACTTTTGATGTTTGATGGGTGATCCATGTCACATGAGGTACGTTCATTACACACCTGTGAGGAATTCGAGATTCTCTTTACACATCCTCCTCAGTGAGTACTTCTCTTTTACGTCTGGAATAGGAAGCTGGGGTACTTGAAGGTACTACAGCGTGTACTGAAAGTAGCCCGAGGACTTGAAATTATTTTTTATTTGTGATGTATAGTGATATTATCAGCCTGTTGTCTTTGCTCTTCTTGTTTCAGTCCAAGTGGATAAAGTGGAAGCTGCTTTGTTATGTGACTGTGTTGACTGTGGACTGTCGGAGGACACTAGTTGGTTATAAAACAAGCTGGTAAATATTCAGCACACGCATTTATAATATTATTTCCAAGCTAAATACGAGGTCACGTGGCTGCAGCACAAATCTTACAAAAACAGGAACTGACCTAAGATCGGCCTGGAAATCTGACCACGTTTTCTATAACTATTACGAAAGTGGCGAAAAATACGTTACGTAGGTTCAAAATAAATCAGGCCACTCGATTAGGAGAGGCCTTAAACACAAGATGGATCGATGCACATGAATTTCTACCTGTCTCACACTGTGTAGCCCTGGTCCCTCCCAAGAGAACATATTTGTAATGCATGCTTTTTCGATTTAACAAATTCAGATCTGCTGAGGACAGACAGGGTTTCAATGTGACTCACTGGGTACAACAAAGTGAAGAATGTTAATCAGTTTTCTATGCGATACTTTCGAGTTTATAGTGAGTCTGCATGATGGTGGATCCAGATCCCACATAACTTCGGAAAAAATGGTTGTGTGCCTTTGAACTACAAAGCGTCGGAATCATATATATTTTACGATGATTCCTGGTCCTAACAATAAATTACATATTTGACGTGAAATAGGACCGACCCGCTACGGTCGCAGGTTCGAATCCTGCCTCAGGCATGGATGTGTGTGATGTCCTTAGGTTAGTCAGGTTTAAGTAGTTCTACGTTCTAGGGGACTGATGACCTCAGAAGTTAAGTCCCATAGTACTCAGAGCCATTTGAACTATTTTTAGGATCGACCGATGTCCCGGTTGTGCACCTCGGTTACTTGAAAGGTGCGCTAAGCCATAATATTTGTGCTATTAAAAGCCTCCAGTCCTGCAACGGCCTTCACTGTATTTCCGGGATACCGTACAACTGCAGCAATCACCCATCGAGAGTTTCTACTGTTTGTGTTCTTGCTTGCTAAACCCTACTTTGACCAGCAAGATCGACGGATCTCTCCCCAGTTGAGAACGTTTGGCGTATTATGGGCACGGCTCTCCAAGCAACTCGTAATTTTGACGATCTAATGACTCAACTGAACAGAATTTGGCACAACATCCCTCAAGAGAACAGCCCACAACACTTGTTCCCTCCCTCACGTTGTTGAATGTGCCGTCCCCCTCCATGCTGTTACCTCCCTTTTGCGTTTTCGTGTTATGCGTCAATGGGAAGAGGAGTGGCTGGCAGTAGGTGAAAATAAGCTGCTTCTGGTCAGGGCCACCACGCGGCCATGGCGTACGTCCTACCAGTCATGCAGACGGAATGAGGTTCTCCTCACTCGCTTCCGCATCGGGCACAGTCCCTTAACGCATGGTTTTTTACCCCCCAATCTGCAGTGCTTGTGGCGTCCAGATTACTGTCCGCCACATTTTACTTGACTGTCTTTCATTCTCTGACCAGAAGGCGGTGGTTTCCTTGCCACTGGATTTGCCCTCTATTTTGCAAGACGATGCAACGACTGTGGTTAAGGTCTTACGGTTTTGTGTCCTGTCAAATTTGTTGCCTCGGATTTTAGGGAGAGGATTTTAATGTGCTGCTGGGTGACTGGCTCACCCAGGCTTTAGGTAAGAGGTCCGCCAGTCACGATTACCTACTTTTTTCACTTCGATTTGTGTTCTGTTTTCCTTGTTTTTCCTTTCCTTTTTTAGTGCGTTTCTTCTCCTCTTGTTTTGCCTCTGTATGTGAGGATTTGTAACCGCGTCAGGCCTGTGTCTTTTAGCCGTTCTCCTTGTTCGCTGTCCGTCTTCGTCCCTTCACCGCATGTGTTCCTGTTTCTATGCGTTTGGGCGCTGATGACCATGCTGTTTAGCGCCTGAAAACCTCAAACCACACACACACACACACTCTATGAATCAATGCCAAGTCGAATAACTGCCTGTGTGAGGGCCAGACGTGAGCCAACGCATGATTGAAGCTCTCTCTCATGAATAAATCATCCATTTTTTCTGAAATTGTAATCATTTGGTTGTCTGTACATGTAAATCACATCTACGGATTTCCACGCCGTTCGGTGCTTCGTGGTGCGTCGTTTCATTTCTCTTTTTCTCTTTTTTTCTTCTTCTTTGTCGTCTTAGAGTGCATTTGCACAGATTTCCGGTCTATAAGCTGTGTGTGCACGGATGTGAAATGCACAGACATTTACATGGACAAATTGGAGCGTATGGACCAGCCTCTATAGCATCAACTACATTCCCCGCCTACTGCCTTCTTTGTTATTAACAGTGCTAATACGGAAAGCATATAAATATGACCCTGAGGAACTTCGTGGGCTGGATGGGCGTTGTTGCGTGGTCGTGCACGATCGCTGTCCGCCACGGGCGGCCGACGTTGCGGTACGGGGCAGCGGACCGTGGGAGCGGCGTCGACGTCAGCGATGTCGGCGGTCAGCGCGCCTCGGAGCCCGCCCGACCTGCGGGAAACACTCGGCCACGGGCCGTGATTAGTGCGGTGTGCGCCTGCGGTCGGCGATCGCTGGCGCTACCTGGACCATCTATATGTCCGGCTGCCCAAACAGCCTGTCACAGCCAGACGAGAGCGCACACAGAACTGCGGCCGCCGCCGCACTAATCCATCTAACACCGCGGCGTTATGTGCTTTGCGCTCTGATGTAATACCGTTATCCAGGCACATAAATCAACAATCTCTGGCTGTACGGATTGAAAAGGTGGAATTCGTTTCATGTGTACTTTGTTCTCCATGTCACACAAACATTCATCTTGTTATCTGGACCCTTTAGTGGGCATTAAAACTATGTGTGTCCATTCTTCATTTTTATGACGAATTGGACTGTGCTGTGGATACTTTCAATGTGTTGTCTGAATGTCTGTGAGGAACGGCACCACATTCTTCCAAAATAGTAATGTTAGACGCTCGGGTCTGGAGCAAAGTCGACTTTCTACCCCATTCCAAAGGTGTTCCTTTGTGTTCAGGTTATAACTTTGGACAGGCCACTTCTGGAATGTCGTGCATAAACGATCGCCTCATAGATGCTGCTATATGAAAGAGTTGGGTTGGATTGATTTGGGGGGAAGAGACCAAACTGCGAGGTCATCGGTCTCATCAGATTAGGGAAGGATGGGGAAGGAAGTCGGCCGTGCCCTTTCAAAGGAACCATCCCGGCACTTGTCTGAAGCGATTTAGGGAAATCACGGAAAACCTAAATCAGGATAGCCGTACGCGGGATTGAACCGTTGTCCTCCCGAATGCGAGTCCAGTATATGAAAGACTACATTATCATGTTAATACAGTCATCGTCTCTGAACTGTTCCTCTACTGTACAGAACTCTGTAAAACTTACCCATAACTTTCCTCATTTAGTATTTTCTTAAGCGCTACAAGGAGACCAAACCCTAACCACAAAAAGTTCCCGAATATCGTAACACCACTTCCTCCGTATTTCAATGTTGGTACTACACATAATGGCACGTAACATTGTCCAGGCATGACTCAAACCGAAACGCTTGCGTCGGATTGCCACAATTTAAATCGTGCTTCGCAACTCCAGCTCAGTCAACTGCAGTCATCCACTGTCCACGTTACACCAACTCAAGCATCGCTTGGCATTCATTGACTACACAACTGTGTGGCTCTTGAGGAGCTGTCCGATGATTGCAGCCAATTTTTTCACTCTCAGAGCACGTTCGTTGTGCTAGCTCGACTGCTGCTAGCATTTAGAACTCATGAGTGATTTCTTCCGCTGCGACTTTTACGACTACTATCCGCAATGTTCAACGGTTCCTACCCGTTAGTACCTGAGGTCCGCTTGGTCTTGGTTTATCTGTGGTTGTTACTTCGCGTTTTCACTTCAAAATTGGATCACCAATAGTCGGGCAGCTTTAGAAAGCTTGAAATGTCCCTGACGGGAGTGTAACTTAGGTGACTTTAGCCCGCCCGGTTGGTCGTACGGTCTAACGCACCGCTTTACGGGCAGGAAGGAGCGTCTGGTCCCCTGCACGAATCCGCCCGGCGCATTTGTGTCGAGGTCCGGTGAACCGGCCAGTCTGTGGATAGTTTTTAGGCGGTTTTCCTTCTGCCTCGGCGAATGTGGGCTGGTTCCCTTTATTCCGCCTCAGCTACACTATGTCGGCGATTGCTGCGCAAACAAGTTCTCCACGTACGCGTACACCACCATTACTCTACCACGCAAACATAGGGGTTACACTCGTGTGATGTGAGACGTTCCCTGGGGGACTCCACCCGGGGCCGAACCGCACAATAACCCCGAAAGAGTGGTTCAGTGTGGGGCGGCGGGCCGGCCGGTGTGGCCGTGCGGTTCTAGGCGCTACAGTCTGGAACCGCGTGACTACTACGGCCACAAGTTCGAATCCTGCCTCGGGCATTGATGTGTGTGATGTCCTTGGGTTAGTTAGGTTTAAGTAGTTCTAAGTTCTAGGGGACTGATGACCTCAGCAGTTGAGTCCTATAGTGCTCAGAGCCATTTTGGGGCGGCGGAGGGGTGAAGTGGACTGCGATAGTCGTCGTGGGGTTGTGGACCACTGCGGCTGCGGCGGGGACGGAGCCTCTCCGTCGTTTTTAGGCCCCTGGTTAACATACAATACAATACATACAATAGGTGACTTTCCGCCCCCTTTTGTACTGGCGGGTCCGCCTCTCGTAACGTCTAGTGGCTAGTCCCGCGTTTCGTAGGGATGTCCAGATACTGTTGACCAAATATTGTACTTCAGTGTTTTCCTATAATTTTGTTCTTATACTTCTATTAAAGTAACTCTGGCGATTCAGAAAGTCGAATGGTAGGGCCAGGCGCTACCCAATCGTAGTTTTTCCTCAATCACCAAGTTGCTCGTCGAACATATCTGCGTTTAAGTATAACGGAAATGCAGTGAAATTATAGAAACGAATAGCTGAAACGGACTCACCATTTATGTACAATGAAAAATACATAAAAACAACACGCTGAAACTGACCTCCTGGAACATTAGTACACAGTTGTGCACGTCGAAGCATATTCAGATACATCGTCATAAATTTCGGATATCGATGGCGGCAACTTCACGACTGATGTTGTCTTTCAGTTCCTGGATTCTGTGTAGATTTGTTTCGTAGACCTTGATCTTCAAGTTTTCCCCCAGGAAAATAATCACGTGTTGTTAGATCCGGCGAACGTGGTGGCCATAAATGTTTGCTGACAATTAGTTCGTCAGTGAAGAGATCATCGACTCGTTTGAGGGATACCATAAATGTATGTCATGTTTCCGCGTCTTGCTGGAAGAAGCAGTATTATTTTTCATGTTCAGTGAGTTGGGCACAAAATGTATCAAAAATTTCCTTATATGCAGCCGTGTTGAGGATAGTGTCATAAAATGTCGGTCCAATGATGCGCGTTTCTGTTACACCGTTACAATCGCCGATTTTTTCATTGTGGTGTGGTTTCTGACCCACAGCGTTACGGTTCTTCGTCCTCCGTTGCGCAGTACCTTGTGATCTGTGAATTTACGTGAACCGAAAAGTGAAACCATGCTTCATCACTCCTGATGTAATGTTAAGAGTCTAACAAACCAACGTTAATGATATTCAAAAATAGTGTGCACGTTCCTGAGTGTCATCTTCCCGCAATTGCTGCACAGCCATCACATGATACAGCTTTAAATTAAGAGTTTTCAATATCCGCTCGCAGCTCCTCCTACTTACATGCGCCGGTTGGGCTTTGAATAATTGTTCGACGAACGTCTGCAATAACTTCTGGTAAGCGAACTGAAGGAATTCTTAATCGTTTTGGATTTTGCACAGATCCGTATGTGCGCCAGTTTTTATTTCGTCTCTGTCTTGCTCTCTATGCTGATAGTCCTCTCTCCGGGTACTTGACCCGGAAAATTTCGTGAGTTTCCTTAATCGAACCTGTTTTCACATATGCTTACACAATTTCAATTCTTTCTTCTATCGAGAAAGTCATTTCGTAGACAGCAAAGAGGAACGTCTAACTTCACTGATGAAGTAAACTGAAATGCTGACAGTAGAATGGTAACAATCGATTACTGCATAAAACTGTTCATCGTTCTAGCTGTGTACTCTATTTGAGGAGTCGAAGTATGGCATTCGCATTCAAAGGAGAGGCGGGCTACTTTAAACTGTGCCACCGTGCATTTATAACCACAGCAAATACAAACAATATGAATGAAGCTGCATGCTAGTTAGATACACGGTGACAGTTATTGAACTATATGAAATCAGATCGTCATAACTTCTGAACGGTTTGCCGCAGCGCATGATTGGAATTAGTATGCGGGCATTGTTTGGTTTAGCGACGAAGCCCACATTCATTAGGATGGGTTCATCAATAAGCAAAATTGGGCATTTGGGGGACTGAAAATCCGCATTTCGCTATCATGAAGTCTTTTCTCTCTCAACGGGTGACTATGTGGTGCGAAATGTCCAGTCACGGAATAATCGGTGCGATATTCCTTGATGGTACTGTCACTGCCGCACGCTAAGTGAAGGTTTTGGAACATGATTTCATCCCCACTATCCAAAGTGACCTTGATTTCGACAAGATATGGTTCATGGAAGACGGAACTCGACCCTATCGAAGCGGGAAAGTGTTTGATGTCCTGGAGGAGCACTTTGGGACCGCATTCTGGCTCTGGGGCACCAACAGGACACTCGCATGGGCCTCGATTAGCCGCCATACTCTCCGGATCTGACCACGTGCGACTTCTCTTTGTGGGGCTGTATTAAAGACAACGTGTACAGCAACAACCCCAAAACCACTGCTGAGCTGAAAACAGTCATTCAGGTAATCGACAGCATCGATGTTCCGACACTTCAGTAGGTCATGCAGAATTTCTCTATTCGTCTGCGCCACACCATCGCCAATGATGACAGGCATGTCGAACATCCCGTAAACTAAGTCTGAATATTTGTAGCGACGTTTACATGTTGAATAAAGTATGTGCAAGCCATAGTTTGTAACTAATTTACTTTCTTTTCATATAGTACAATAATTGTCATCATCTATGTTAAGTAATAGCACTAACAAGCGTAAGCATCGGTCCGTCTTACTTTTTAAAAAATTTATTATTTTAACTATTTGATGTGCTGTTTTTTTGTGTAGACGAGCTTATGAATCACAGGTGTCAGCTGAAACACGAAACATTCGCATCCACGCAATCGAAATATGAACACAATTATCACGGCCCAAACATCTTTGCAAATACGCAGTATGGCGCCCTGAAGGGTCAAGGTAATTTTGCGATAATTCTTTCAGTTATGATAACAGCTTCTCAAAATGCTATAAGGAGCGCCTATAAAGGATAATTAGAGAGTTCGTGAAACATTTTAGCAAATGGGTAAAGTTAAAGGTTGAACATACGCATAAAAAATGATACAGTACGGAAAGCACAATGTCTCAAAGTTTTTTTGAACGTGACGCCGACAAGTTAGTACGGAAAACTTGACAGGGGGTGCCACCGACTGTATTCGATCTAGTGTAGAAATGAACAGCCTCAGCTAACGGTGTGGTAAACCCCTTGTAAGCGATTAAGAGGAAAGCCGTACGAATCGCAGCTCCTGCGAGCTATAAGCAATGACGACAAACTGCGCCATCTGAACTTCTGCATTGGTATGTAGAAAGGTCAGCTGACACGACAAACGCGTACGGGGGAGAGAGAATCCACTTGCAATTTCCGAACATGTCCGGGATTACGAGTAGTTAAAATGTTCTATGCCGTAACCAAAAGAAAGTCTTGGGACCCTTCCTCCCCAGAGAACTGTCAATGGTATTCCCTAACTCGACATGCTGCAGCTGTCTCTAGCGCTTCAGCTTGAAACTAACAGCGGGTTTTCATCTTTCAACAATGTAGCTCCCCTCCACATTTCCACACTTGTGTACGAGATTACGTGAATGCGTGCTTGCCACGTCTATGAGTAGGCCGTGTTGCGGCCTCTGAAATAGCGCTACTCGAGTGACCACCACGGTCACCGGAACTGACGCCTTGCGATTTTTTTTTTTTTGTGATGTTACGTCAAGGATAGTATTTATGTTCCACCTCTACCACAGATCCGTGAATACTTGGAACGTCACATCGCAGCAACTGATCTTGTCATCACTTTTCATATGCTGGGTCGGGTATGGGCAGAATCGGACTACCGTTCTGCGACTGTTTTTCTGATGAGGCTGTGTATACTGAAAAGCATCGTCGTTGAATGATAGTAGAAGGGTACATGTTGACTTACGCAGAACATCTATTTGGTGTGATGATTGGCGACTTCGCTGCAGTCATGGACTGTGCGGCTGGTCCCGGTGGAGGTTCGAGTCCTCCCTCGGGCATGGGTGTGTGTGGTTATCCTTAGGATAATTTAGGTTAAGTAGTGTGTAAGCTTAGGGACTGATGACCTTAGCAGTTAAGTGCCGTAATATTTAAAACCTATTTGAACTTTTTTTTTTATTGGCGACTTGCTTTAAGTGCAGAAAAACGTAATTTAACGTAGGTGACTAGGAAAGACAATCCTGTAGTCTTCGAATAGAATATTAATGGCGTGCTGCTTCACACATGCACGTAAATTAAATATCTAGGCATAACGTTGCAAAGAAGTATGAAATGAAACGAGCACATAAGGACGGTAGTAAAGAATGCGAATGGTCGACTTGTGTTTATTGGGAGAATTTTAGGAAAGTTTAGCTGATCTATGAAATAGAAAGCGTATAGACTACTTGTGCGACCCACTCTTAAGTACTGCTCGAATGTTTGAGATCCGCTTTAGATTGGATTACAGGAAATCACCGTAGCCATTCAGAGGAATGCTGCTAGACTTATTATCGGTGGGTTCGATCAACATGCGAGTATTTCGGAGACGCTTCGCGAACTCGGATGACAACATCTGGAGGGAAGACGTCATTCCCTTCTCGAAACAGGAGAAAGATTTAGAGAACAGGCATTTGCTGCTGACTGCAGGTGTCTACGTTTCGCCTGAGAACTTCAAAGACAGGATAAGGAAATTAGGGTTCGTACGAAGGCATGTACGCAGTTGTTTTTCTTTCGATGCCTTTGGGAGTCAAACAGGAAAAGAAACGATTGTATTGGTATATGGTATCTCTGCCATACACTTACGATGGCTTGCTATGTATGTATGTAGATATAGGTGTAGATTAGGTATATGCTGTGTGCTGAAGGAAGGGCACACAGAACATTTATAAACATTGTAAAAGAAATTTAAGTTTGTCTTTTACGTATAGCATTAATTGTTACGTTGTTTTTGACTATTTGTACATGATAATTGCTTAAAATGTTCCATGGACTTTATAATGACCCTTCCAGTAACTATAGTTGTACCGATGTACCGACTTTGCCCATAATATAATTTAAGGAAATAATTAACTAACGATTTAATATTTGTGTTTTTTTGGTATGTTCCGAATTCCCTTCTTCCGCTGATATTTTAAACCACCAGTCCGAGAGTCCCGATTTTTTTGCAAACTGCATCTGACAACACTAGTCCACAGAGCGCTTGACAGTACATTGTTCAACTATATTTCTGCGTCGATCTACCACAGCCGCGGGGACGCTGGAGGTCAAGCCCACGGACGAATCAGCAGGGAGCCAGGCGAATGGAGTTCTCGTGTTCATTTGCGCTACCGGAGAGTGGCACGTGTCCTGGTTACTGGTCGCTCTCACACCTACTGGCGATTACGACGCAGATGAATGAAGAACGAGCATACCGCTGTTCGACATAATTCCACCGGCACTAGCGGCAGTTGCACGTCGAGTTGCTACACAGAATCTCTAGCGTTCTACACCTACGAGGGTGATACCAAAAGTAAGGTCGCCAATTTTTTTTATAAGTACATAGACCTGTTTATTTCTACAATGGTTTACATGAGTTTACAGCTTGAACATTTAGTTATTTTTCGACATAATCACCATTTCTGTCGATGCATTTTTGTAGACGCTGTGGCAGTTTTTGTATGCCCATGTCATACCAGCTCGCCGCCATGCTGTTGAGAAAGTTATGAACCTCTTGTTTCAGCTCGTCGACGGAGCTGAATCGCTTTCCGTCCAAATGTTCTTTTAACCTAGGGAAAAGCTGATAGTTATTGGGCGCCAAGTCAGGACTATAGGGTAGGTGGGTGATTATGTTCTACTGAAACCGTTGCAGGAGAGCAACGGTTTACCGAGCGATGTGTGAGCAAGCGTTGTCGTGGAGAATGTGTACGCCCTTGCTCAACATTCCTCTTCTCCAGTTCTGAATTGCCCGTTTGAGTTTTTTCAGAGTCTCACAGTACCTTTCAGCGTTAATTGTGGTCCCATCGATTCAGCTCCGACTACGAGATGAAAGAAGAGGTTCATAACTTTCTGAACAGCATGGCGGCGAGCTGGTATGACGTAAGCATACAAGAACTGCCACAGCGTCTACAAAAATGCATTGACAGAAATGGTGATTATGTCGAAAAATAGCTAAATGTTCAAGCTGTACACTGATGTAAACCACTGTAGAAATAACCAGGTCCATGTACTTATAAAAAAAATAGGAGACCTTACTTTTGGGATTACCCTCGTACTACCTACAGAATAGAAATCCTCATACTCCTCTTTACTTTGTGCAGTTGGGCAATAAATCCAGAGCGGACGCACATTTACGCTCGACTTCCAGCGGGAATCTAAAATTAGCGAGCATGGTGGACATGAACGGGTACTGCGGGTAGGTTGCGCTAGGTGGGAGTGGGAGTCGGCCAGGAGGGTGCCGAGATAGTCCACGCATTTACGATAAACACTGTGTCGGGGTGGCGCAGTGGTTAACTCAACTGCCTAGTAAGTAGGAGATCCAGGGTTCGAGTCCCGGTTCGGCACACATTTTCACTCGTTGCCTCCGATGCGCGTAAGGTCCCGATGCAGCTTATACCATCAGTTCCTTCCCTTTCCCTTCCTTTGTCCCTCATTCACCTTCCATTTACATAAAATAAATGATTTATTAGTATTCCAGCTTTTAAGCTGACAAAAAGCTTTATTGACAGCACTGAATTATTTTATTTTATTTGTAAGCAACAGCTGATTCGAGTGGACACTGTTGGAGGGGGTGTAATGGCTTGCGTTCGGCTGCACGAACGGCCACAACAATGATAGAGATAATTAGTTTAGGAATCGCTTTAGTGAGACTCCATCTCGTAAAGCAATCCTTTTTGATTAGGAGAAAAGTACTTTTGTTTTAAGTGATGTCAAAGACAGACTGAGTAATGGAAGTAGAAAACGCGAGAGGAAACGCTGTCGCTCAACCAGCTCACCAGTCTCCAGTGAAACAAATTCTAAAAAGAGCAGCTGACCTTCGAATATCGCGATTAGTAAAACATGACCGCATTAAAAAATTATTTCAAGAAGAAAGGATTTAGTCCGAAGTTTATGAGTGAATGACAGCGTGTTACATATTGTCATGATTTGTTGGCACAATTTCCAAATAGCGTGTCTCGTTCAAGAGTGTCATTATGCTAAATGTGTGGTATACAGCAATATGAGAAATGTGTTTTTCTAGTCTTTTAAAATCCCTATAATGCATAATATTCAAAAACGAACTTGGGATATCATTATGATACCTGTGTGGTCAATATTTTTTTTTGAGGGCATGGGAGAGTGTTTTACCTTGGTACAGTTTTCAGACTTTCGCCTGCAATAGAGTTTAATATACAATGAGGTGACAAAAGTCATGGGATATCTCCTAACGTCGTGTCCGACCTTCTTTTGCCCGTCATAGTGCAGCAACTAGACTCGTCATGGACTCAACTAGTCGTTGGAAATCCCCTTCAGAACTACTGAGCCATGCTGCCTCTATAGCCGACCATGATTTCGAAAGTGTCGTCAGCGCAGGGTTTTGTTCAAAAACTGGCCTCTCGATTATGTCCGATAAATGTTCGATGGGATTTATGTTGAGCGATCTGAGTGGCTAAATCATTCGCTCGTATTATCCAGGATGTTCTACAAGCCAGTCGCGAACAGTTGTGCCCTGGTGACATGGTGCTTCTAATTCATAAACATTCCATCGTCGTTTGGGAGCCCCGGTAGCTGAGTGGTCAGCGCTACAGAATATCAATCCTAAGGGCGCGGGTTCGATTCCCGGCTTGGTCGCAGATTTTCTCAGCTCAGGGACTGGGTCTTGTGTTGTCCTTATCATCATCATTTCATTCCCATCGACGCGCAAGTCGCCGAAGTGGCGTCAAATCGAAAGACTTGCAACTGGCGAACGGTCTACCCGACGGGAGGCCCTACTCACATGACATTTTATTTTTAGTTAACAATCGGTTCAGTTGGAACAGAGGATCCAGTCTATTCCATGTAAACACTGCCCACAGCATTATGGAAGCACCACCAACTTGCACAGCACCTTGTTTACAACTTGGGTCCATAGCTTTGTGGGATCTGCGCCACACTCTAACTCCATTATTCGTTCTTATCAACTGAAATCTGGACTTATCTGACCAGGTCACGTGTTTCAAGTTGTATAGGATCCAATCACGAGCACAGGAGAGGCGCTGCTGGCAATGTCGTGCTCTTAGCAAATGGACACAGTTCATTAACACCAAATTTCGCCGCACTTTCCTGAAGGACACATTCGTTATAGGCCCACATTGATATCTGCGGTTATTTCACGCAGTGTTGTTTCCCTGTTAGCACTGATAACACTATGCAAATGCCACTGCCCTCGGTCGTTAAGTTAAGGCCGTCGGCCATTGCCAGGTCCGTGGTGACAGTTAATTCCTGAAATTTGGTGTTTTCGGTACCCTCATGACACTGTGTATCTCGGAATGTTGAATTACCTAACAATTTCCGAAATCGAATGTCCCATGCGTCTAGCTCCAACTCGTCTAGCTGCAGCTCGTCTACCTCGAACTAACATTCCGCGTTAGAAGTCTGTTAATTCCTTTTGTGCAGCCATAATCAGTACGGAACCTTCTGACAGGAATCATCTGAGTGTAACTGACAGATCTGCCAATGAACTGCCCTTTTATACCTTGCACAATACTACCCCATCTGTATATGTGCATATCGCTATTCCATGACTTCCATCACCTCAGTGTATTTTCTTATTCCATATTGAAACGACAGCACTCACTCTATGTATACTGCAGCCTTTCCCGCAACTCCAAAACGTGTTCCGGAAAAGTCAGGTTTTTCCGAATGTGAAAAACTAGTCCAAGGTACAAATGTCAAGTATATTTTATATTTATATTTAACAGTGCTGGATACAGAAAATGTTGACAATGTTTTATTTAATAGTCTATGTGTTTCGCTAGTAGCCTACAATATACTAATGATCAGTATATGCAGTAAAGTTAGAAAGTATTCTCAAAAACCAATTACAGGTTAGAAACGTTTTGTTGTAGGAGCTGTTGTTAAGTAACACAAATTTCCATTTTCGAGACAGGGAAAATTGTGAGACGTTAAAGAAACTCAGTTCATTTGAAAATAACGTGTGTCCCATCGCCCAGAACAATTCTATTTGAAGATATAAGATGGTGTACCACTGATGAAGTATGACTTAACGGTCCTCACATTACGTTGCTAGTTTTAAAAAATACACAACATTTCACTCGCCGTAATATTCTGTAGCTGAAGAACTGAAAATCTCCTCAAAATAAGTTTAATACGTTAGACGGAACTTAAATATGTAGAATTCTTGTTATTTACAATTACTGCACGAAAAACAGCCTCACATCTCATAGCAACAAAAGTACTAGAAAATGCTGGAAACTGTTTGTAGCGGTCTGTGGTACGCGCCTCTATATGTGTTTCTAAAATCGGTCACTAAATTGAAACACTGACTATGAAATATCATGTGCTCGAAGGTGCACGCACTATCCTCCAGGTACAAAAGTGTCTCTTACGTAACTCGATTTCCTATTTGGACACGTTGCAAACTTCATTAGCAGGTCAGCGCGAAGACAAAGGAATCATGGTTCATGTTCGGTTGCAGCAGGGTGGAACTGCAGCACACTTTGCTATTCAAGTGCATGAGTTCCGTGATTAACAGTTTGGAGACCGGTGTATGGGGCGTGATTCAGCAACAGCTCCAGCCCCATTGAAATGGCCCCCACGAAGTCCAGAGCTTACCACGTTAGACAACTCATTATGGAGAATAAACCTTTCCCAGTGAGGTTCAAGCCTGGTGAAAAACTAATGAACAGTTGAGCAAAAGCGTAGAGCAAGCCTTTCAAAGCATGTTTTCTGAAATGCAAGATGTCCAGGCAGGATATGGAGAGAGATAGGACACAGTGCAATGCATGAGAATACCCATAGAATTCCACTGGATAAGTAGTTTCTGTGTGTATCTACTCCAGTATACAATTTACAGTATACAGTTTACTGTTTTTGTCTGACGACATGGGTACTTTCGGGACAAACTGTGTATTCTAACAATAACTATAAAATGAGATTCGGAAGATACTTACCTACGGTGTCTACTCAGATACTAATTTTATTTACACGCGTATAAAGTATTTCATACGCTGATAACCTCGACGTTGAGTGCCAGTAACCTCCTACTAAAGTATGTCACACACAGAAAATTGACAATCACACCAGGCCGAATTTTCATATGTTGAAAATATAAAGATTCCGAAGTTCTCTCAGACTCTGTTTAAATACTAGCAAACGTCAATTGTAGTATTAAAACGTCTTTTTATTTAAGAAACAGTCACATAATATGATATCAGTTATAATCGGTTTTGGCCACACGTTGACCCCTTATAGATAGTGCAATAGGAAAATATAAAAACCTACGTCGAAAACTTCAAGCTGTAATATTTTAGTCAGTTTGATGAACAAAGCACTGTACTGCTAAATGACATAACAAACACCAGGAAATATAGGCATAATCATAAAAATATGTGAGAAGTTACAATGAAATATTAAAAAAAACTTTCTTCAGATTCTGTTCATCTATGCTTCCATTTAAACTGACTTTTCCAAAAATATATACACAATTTACTTTACTTAGTCATTAGTAACATAAGATTAACACCACAATGCTTTACTACTCGTCGTCCTATTGGTGATGCCATTGTATTCATCAGAAATTTGAATTGAAGGCCCTCCTATCAGATGAATTTGGACTCTGAACCACAGCCTTACTCGGCATTTCTCATATTAACGAACATTGCCACAGCAATAGAAGTGATAAACAACGGATAGAAGTCGTAGGACTGACAAGAGGCCGAACCCAAAATCTTTGGGATTGTAATCCGTCGGTGAACCACAGAGCCACAGTAAAAAACAAAAATATAAACAATCCATTGAAATAGATTTTTAAATGTTTATTGGATTCCCGAATTTTTGCTCTGCAGCGGAGAGTGTACCAATTTGCAACTTCCTCTCGGATTACAGCTGTGTGACCTTAGATTCTGATCCAAAAGTCTTAAAAGTAATAAAGCATACTGGTTATCACTGTTAGCATTCAACCGCGATTCTTATACATAATTTTAACAACGCGTTTCAAGAGACAATGCTCTCATCATCAGATTGTAAAGTCTATGTCATGAAATTAAACGGACTAAAAAGACAAAATACCATCACAAATAGTTGGGAAGTCCACAGAGTAAAACAGAATTAAAAGTATATTGGACTGTGGGTCCTCGTCTTACACTGAAGTTGTTGACACAAGTCGATGGCCGTCCCATAGCTACCAAGTATGCTGTCGCACTGTGCCGGCTCGGGAGCTGTTGTGGACTGACGTGCCTAGGTGTTGTGCCGTGGTTGCAGCCGTGTGCTTGACGGTAACGTTATGCTATTGGGCACCTTATTTCCTTATTGCATTGGTCTGCCATCGTTAGCCTCTCGCAACTCCGTCAGTGACATGCTACAAGTTTAAAGTCGCTTACCTACCCTAAAATAATTCTAAAAACCCGCTAAAAAATCTCATTTCTTTAAAATTATCTTGTGCATTTAGAATATTGCTTTGTTTCTTTTCATGGATAGCTATCTCGAATTCCTCTAGTAAATCAAATTTCCTCCCTTTCTTTTCTACATGCAATATTTCTACGTTATCTTCTATGCTATTAAGGGGATGGCCTATTTCATATATATGGTTCGCAACAGCTGATTTGCCATAATTTCCTAACCTGAACGCATCTTTATGTTCTTTATACCGGATCGCGAATGATCTTCCTGTCGGCCCTATATATTTTGCATCACAAGTTCTGCACTGAATCTTATAAACTCCCGATCTTATTTCTCTTCTTAGTGAGGTATAGCCTTAAGCACGATATTGGCGAGAGTAGCACTACCAACCAAAATGCTCAATTGTTTGTTAGGTGTACTTCCATCTCTTTCTTCCACTACCACACCTGAAGATAATCTACGGCGCAGAATGAAACCGGAGTCGGTAACATAAAAAGTTATCCAGTCTGTGTTTGTTTGTTATAACAAAACAGATTACTGTTTAATTAAGACATGGCATCAATTATAAGATTTCCTTTGTCCAGGAATGGTCTGTTTGTCTGTGCTAGACTGATTTTTGTGTCCTTGTTGCGTCCAACATGTCTCGTTTTGCTTCGAAAATAGGAAAATTACCTCACTTCGTGTACTTCATTGTCCTCAATTTTTGTGTTAAGTTTACGGCTAATCACATTTTTGTTTCTCATTACTTTCCTCCTTCTTTGGTTTATTGTCGGTACATTATTTGTACTCATTATACTGTTCATTCTATTGAAAGGGTAATTATTCCTCACTTTCACTGAAGATGACAATTTCATCAGCCAATCTGGCCAGTGATAGTCTCTCACTGTGAATTTTGATCCTATTATTTACGTGATTGTTTCTCAGCTGTACAGACTGAACAGTGGTGTCTAAAGGCTACGTTCCTGTCTTATACCCCTTTTGATCGGAGCATTTTCTTCTTGGTGTTCCATTCTTATTTTTAGCTCTTGGCTCTTGTACATACATTAACTATTTTTCCTGTATTTTATTCTAATTACTGTAACCCAGGCGGGACCCGCCGGGTTAGCCGAGAGCCCTAATGCGTTGCTTCCTGAACTCGGATAGGTGGGGCGGCACCGGCTCGAATCCGCCCGGCGGAATACCGACGTCGGCCGGTGTGCCGGCCAACCTGAATGTGGTTTTTGGGTGGTTTTTTAGGACCCGCTAGATGAATACCGGGCTGATCCCCCCGTTCCGCCTCAGTTACACGACTCGCAGACATCTGAACACGTTCGCACTATTCTATGGATCACACTAGACGCAGACAGCTGGGGTACACTAATTCCGTCCCGGGGGGTAGGGGGTGGCGGCAGGAAGGGCATCCGGCCACCCCTTAAAAAGTAACCTTGCGAAATCCGTCCTAACCATGCCGACCCTGCGAAACCGCGGGATAAGGCACCAGCAAAAGCAAAAAGCAAACTGTAACCTAGGCTGGCGCCTATGGGTCAGCCAGTAACCACACAGCTGTGTACCACAAGTTGCCGCCCATCCAAGGCGTCAGTAACACAGCCGCGGGACTTCACGCCTCCAGCAACCATTACGGTACCTACAGGGTGTTTCAAAAATGACCGGTATATTTGAAACGGCAATAAAAACTAAACGAGCAGCGATAGAAATACACCGTTTGTTGCAATATGCTTGGGACAACAGTACATTTTCAGGCAGACAAACTTTCGAAATTACAGTAGTTACAATTTTCAACAACAGATGGCGCTGCGGTCTGGGAAACTCTATAGTACGATATTTTCCACATATCCACCATGCGTAGCAATAATATGGCGTAGTCTCTGAATGAAATTACCCGAAACCTTTGACAACGTGTCTGGCGGAATGGCTTCACATGCAGATGAGATGTACTGCATCAGCTGTTCAATTGTTTCTAGATTCTGGCGGTACACCTGGTCTTTCAAGTGTCCCCACAGAAAGAAGTCACAGGGGTTCATGTCTGGCGAATAGGGAGGCCAATCCACGCCGCCTCCTGTATGTTTCGGATAGCCCAAAGCAATCAGACGATCATCGAAATATTCATTCAGGAAATTAAAGACGTCGGCCGTGCGATGTGGCCGGGCACCATCTTGCATAAACCACGAGGTGTTCGCAGTGTCGTCTAAGGCAGTTTGTACCGCCACAAATTCACGAAGAATGTCCAGATAGCGTGATGCAGTAATCGTTTCGGATCTGAAAACTGGGCCAGTGATTCCTTTGGAAGAAATGGCGGCCCAGACCAGTACTTTTTGAGGATGCAGGGACAATGGGACTGCACCATGGGGCTTTTCGGTTCCCCATATGCGCCAGTTCTGTTTATTGACGAATCCGTCCAGGTAAAAATAAGCTTCGTCAGTAAACCAAATCCTGCCCACATGCATATCGCCGTCATCAATCCTGTGCACTATATCGTTAGCGAATGTCTCTCGTGCAGCAATGGTAGCGGCGCTGAGGGGTTGCCGCGTTTGAATTTTGTATGAATAGAGGTGTAAACTCTGGCGCATGAGACGATACGTGGACGTTGGCGTCATTTGGACCGCAGCTGCAACACGGCGAACGGAAACCTGAGGCCGCTGTTGGATCACCTGCTGCACTAGCTGTGCGTTGCCCTCTGTGGTTGCCGTACGCGGTCGCCCTACCTTTCCAGCACGTTCATCCGTCACGTTCCCAGTCCGTTGAAATTTTTCAAACAGATCCTTTATTGTATCGCTTTTCGGTCCTTTGGTTACATTAAACCTCCGTTGAAAACTTCGCCTTGTTGCAACAACACTGTGTTCTAGGCGGTGGAACTCCAACACCAGAAAAATCCTCTGTTCTAAGGAATAAACCATGTTGTCTACAGCACACTTGCACGTTGTGAACAGCACACGCTTACAGCAGAAAGACGACGTACAGAATGGCGCACCCACAGACTGCGTTGTCTTCTATATCTTTCACATCACTTGCAGCGCCATCTGTTGTTGAAAATTGTAACTACTGTAATTTCGGAAGTTTGTTCGCCTGAAAATGTACTGTTGTCCCATACATATTGCAACAAACGGTGTATTTCTATCGCTGCTCGTTTAGTTTTTATTGCCGTTTCAAATATACCGGTCATTTTTGAAACACCCTGTACCTTGTGGCGTTACATTCGCCGTATGTAGCGCTGCTACCGTCGACACTATTTCAGCCCCACGAGTCACGTGCTGATATCTCGATTTTCTGGTATTTCTCCACCGGTCTACTTTATAAAGGACACTGTTCAGCCACTAGCGAAGCAGTCGACATTGGGAGTTCACAGTTACGGTTCTCTTCTGAGTTTAATCCCGGCCGCGCAAGAGGGCCCATAATCAAGAGTTCCATTCGCCAAGCTAGCAGTACCCACCCATTAGAGCCTATGGCCTCGCACACCACGTTCAAACAGCTGAGACATCGCGACTGCAAAACCACAGACTGCGTCCACGAATGAACGTCAGGCATTAACTCTCGCCACGGACCTGCAATGGCCGACGGCCTTCACTTAACGGCCGAGGGCAGTGGCATTTGCATACGTTATCAATGCTAACAGGGAAGCAACACTGCGTGAAATAACCGCAGGTATCAATGTGGGACTATGACGAAGGTGTCTTTCAGGAGAGTGCGGCGAAATTTGGCGTCAATGAACTATGTGCATCTGCTATCAGCACGACATCGCCAACAGTGCCTCTCCTGTGCTCGTGAAATTCTGAAGGTAGCAAGGAGCGAAAGGTTATTTACGACTTGTACCAGACGGCGTTATACGAATCGAGGGACATGCAAGGGAAACATTGGTTGACAGGGGAGTGAGACAGGGTTATAGCCTACCCCCGATGTCATTCAGTCTTTACACTGAGCAAGCAGTAACGGGAAACAAAGAACAAATTGACATTATAATTCTGTCAGAGACCCCAAAAGACTTGGGACGAGTGGAATGGACAGGGTCTTGAAAGGAGGATATAAGATGAACACAAAAAATTTGAACAAGTCTAATGGTATGTAGTCGAATTAAATCAATCGATGGTGAGGGAATTACATTAGGAAACTAGACACTAAAAGTAGTAAATTAATTTTGTTATTTGGGCAGTAAAATAACAATGATAGCCGAAGTAGATGGGATATAACATGTAGACTGTCAATGGCAAGAAAAACTTTTCTGCAGAAGAGAAATTAACACGGAATATGAGGTTAATAATCAGGAAGTCTTTTCTGACGTTATTTGTCTGCTGTGTAGGCTTGTACGAAGGGAAAAAGATGTTCAGATAGTAGAAGCTTTTGAAATCTATATCTACATCTTCATCTACATGAATACTCTGCAAATCACATTTAACTGCCTGGCAGTGGCTTCATCGAACCACCTTCACGATTGTCTATTATTCCAATCTCGTACAGTGCGCGGAAAGAACGATCACCTATATCTTTCCGCACGAGCTCTGATTTCGCTTATTTTGTCGTGATCGTTTCTCGCTATTTATGTCGGCGTCGACAAAATATTTTCGCATTCGGAGGAGAAAGATGGTGAATGGAATTTCGTGAGAAGATTCCGTCGCAACGAAAAACGCCTTTCTTTTAATGATGTCCAGCCCAAATTCTGTATCATTGCAGTGACACTCTCTCCCATATTTCGCCATAATACGAAACGGGCCGCCCTTCTTTGAAATTTTCCTATGTACTTCGTCAGTACTATTTGGTAAGGACCCCACACCGCGCAGCGGTATTCTAAAAGAGGATGGACAAGTGTAGTCTAGGCAGTGTCCTTAGTAGATCTGTTACATTTTCTAAGTGTCCTGCCAATAAAGTGCAGTCTTTGGCTAGCCTTCCCCACAACATTTTCTGTGTGTTCTTTCCAAGTTAAGTTGTACCTAATTGTAACTACTAGTTATTTAGTTGAATTTACGACCTTTACATTGCTTTTCTTTTAATCGAAGTTTAACGGATTCCTTTTAGTACTCATGTGGATGCCCTCACACTTGTCGTTTTTAGTGTCAATTGTCAATTTTTGCACCATATAGATATCTCTTCTAACACGTTTTGCAATTTGTTTTGAACTTCTGATGACTTTATTAGTCTATAAACGACAGTGTCATCTGCAAACAACCGAACACAGCTGCTCAGATTGTCTCCCAAATCGTTTATATAGATAAGGAACAGCAAAGGGCCTATAACACTACCTTGGGGAACGCCAGAAATCACTTCTGTTTTACTGGAGACTTTATTACGAACTGTGACCTCTCTGACAGAAAGTCATAAATCCAGTCATATAACTCATACGATATTCCATAAGCACGGAATTTCACTACAAGCCGCTTGTGTGGTACAGTGTCAAAAGTCTTCCGAAAATCCAGGAATCCGGAATCGATCTGAAATCCCTGTCAATAGCACTCAGCAATTCATGTGAATAAAGAGCTAGTTGTGTTTCACAGGAGCGATGTTTTCTAAACCCATGTTGACTGTGTGTCAATAGACCGTTTTCTTCGGGGTAATTCATAATGTTCGACCACAATATATGTTCCACAATCCTGCTGCATATCGACGTTAACGATATGGGCCTGTAATTAAGTGGATTACTCCTACTACCTTTCCTGAATATTAGTGTGAATGCTACAGAAGATTTCTGAAGATTAGATAGGTAAATCTCGTAAATAATGAGGAAGTATTACATACATTTTGGGATAAGATAAATTTGTGGAATAACTCGAGTAAAAGCAGGGATCTGTTCAAGGAACCACCATTTTAGTATCGAAAGGAAGTGTGTGTGTGTGTGTGTGTGTGTGTGTGTGTGTGTGTGTGTGTGTGTGTGTGTGTGTGGAGGGGGGGGGGGGAATTCTAGACGTAGACCAAGAGACGAATACCGTTAGCAGGATCAAGAGGACGTAGGTTGCAATAATTATTGAGATATGAAAAAGCTTGCATGGGGTAGACTAGCGTGCGAAGTCAGATGCCGGTTTTTGTGCAGTACTAAGGCAGTACCACCGTCCAGCTATAGCCAAATAACGGTCCTCTCTTTCTGATGTCACATGTGGTCGGCCCTGCCTCTGCTAACTGTCGCCACATCCGGAAAACAACAGAGCGATTCACGTTTAGCCATCGGGTCACATCAGTTTGCGAGTCCTGCTTCCAACCTTCCTACGTCTCTCCACCACAGAGATTCTGGTTAGCGTCTTCAATGTGTCTTACAGCACCATTTATGACTGTATACACAGGGATTGTGAATTCGGACTACCCAGAAAACGCTATGTCGTTTGGTAGGTGCCTGACGTCATCGTTGGTGTGGGTGTAGGTTGACCAGAATGCTATCTTCCGTGCAGAGCACGATCGTGCGAACATCTGTTTACAGTTCGTATGATTGTATCGTGAATTAGACACAGCACTGGGAAATCGCCGTTTGTGGCTTTAATTTTGGACACCAGCGTATACAGGGTGTTACAAAAAGGTACGGCCAAACTTTCAGGAAACATTCTTCACACACAAATAAAGAAAAGATGTTATGTGGACATGTGTCCGGAAACGCTTACTTTCCATGTTAGAGCTCATTTAGTTTCGTTCTTCCACCTACGCTCAATGGACCACGTTATCATGATTTCGTACGGGATACTCTACCTGTGCTGCTAGAACATGTGCCTTTACAAGTTCGACACAACATGTGGTTCATGCACGATGGAGCTCCTGCAAATTTCAGTCGAAGTGTTCGTACGCTTCTCAACAACAGATTCGGTGACCGATGGATTGGTAGAGGCGGACCAATTCCATGGCCTCCACGGTCTCCTGACCTCAACCCTCCTGACTTTCATTTATGGGGGCATTTGAAAGCTCTTGTCTACGCAGCCCCGGTACCAAATGTAGATACTCTTCGTGCTCGTATTGTGGACGGCTGTGATACAATACGCCATTCTCCAGGACTGCATCAGCGCATCAGGGATTCCATGCGACGGAGGGTGGATGCATGTATCCTCGCTAACGGAGGAAATTTTGAACATTTCCTGTATAACAAGGTTTTTAAGTCACACTGATACGTTCTGTTGCTGTGTGTTTCCATTCCATGATTGATGTGATTTGAAGAGAAGTAATAAAATGAGCTCTAACATGGAAAGTAAGCGTTTCCGGACACATGTCCACATAACATATTTTCTTTCTTTGTGTGTGAGGAATGTTTCCTGAAAGTTTGGCCGTACCTTTTTGTAACACCATGTATAAATAGAGGAAAATACACATTTTTCGCGTTGCGTAACAGTGCAGACAAGAATTTCATTTCTTAGGCATGCTAGTTCGGAGTTTGTCTCAACGGTTTAGGAAGTTCCATCCTTCCCCTTGCGAGTTAAATTAATACCAGAATAATAACTGATGTCACTAGAACAGCGATAATCTTTTATACAAGGGTACAGTAATTGACAAAACAGGCCAAGTCACGCGAGGTTGAATTCACACAGAGTCAAGATTCTAAATTAATTCAGAACGGCGGAAGAAACTAATTATGTAGCGGAAGTGGCTGCTACGATGCCTGACATGCAATACGTTACGCCGAGCGCACCAGCAAAAGCGTGTATTTAACGGTGAGTACAGCGAGAAACTAAAATGGAACAAGAGGAGCCAAACATCAAGAAACAGGAGATCCAATGGGTTGTTTATGCAAAGGGGGTGGAGAACGTCTCCGTGCTGTGAACGGAAATTATTCGGAATGCCACAAGCAAAAAGCAAATTAAACGGGAAACAGCTCGACGTAACGACAGATAAGGGACACAGGGCCAGCAGGGGAGACATATAGCTTATTTCTGCACACCAGGCGACTCAATCTCGACAACGTGCTTGGCTTGGAGCCAGAATTTTGATACTGGCATGCTGGCGTTTCGTAAGAACGGCAACTTGGGTTCAACGACTTGTAAATAATTTTCTTTGCCGTAGGCTGTGCAGAGTTATGAAACAATGAACAAAAATATAAACATCGTTCTTCATCTAAGTGAAAATTTATTAAAATGGGAATATTGGGAATATGTAAAAAACTGATCCCGTTACGATGTGCTGCGCAGCAGTCAAAGCGAAGCTGTATTTGCTCACAACATTGTGAAAGAAGGAAGGAAAGTAATGTGGTTTCGGTAATTCTGTTCAATCTGCTACTCACTTCACGTCTCGCTTTCGTTTGTACTTTAGGCTGAATATAGTCTTCTTGATAACCTGGACATAAGTGGCTTATTAGCAAATGGGCTTTTACATCTTTACACTTCTCGAATGATTGCCCTGCTGCTGTTGCCAGTAGAAGACTAGGAAAAATATGTTTATTTCGACATCTGCGGATTTGAAATGTGCCGGCCGGTGTGGCCGTGCGTTTCTAGGCGCTTCAGTCTGAAACTGCGTGGCCGCTACGGTCGCAGGTTCGAATCCTGCCTCGGGCATGGATGTGTGATGTCCTTAGGTTGGTTAGGTTTAAGTAGTTCTAAGTTCTAGGGGACTGATGACCACAGATGTTGTCCCATAGTGCTCAGAGCCATTTGAACCATTTAGCCATTGATTTGAAATGTAGGACAGAAATTACTGATCCAGTGACGTTGTAAGTCGTGTGTTTTGATGAGAAATGAACTACTCCCATGAGCAGACGCCGTCTACTTTTAAGCTATGCTTAAGTATGAAACTTCAACCCCCAGGAGGTGCCGGAATCTTAAGCTGAACGGTAATGCTTAAAAGAATAGTCTCTCTCTCTCTCTCTCTCTCTCTCACTCTCTCTATCTCTCTCTCTCTCTCTCTCTCTCTCTCTCTCTCTCTCTCTCTCTCTCTCTCTCTCTCACACACACACACACACATACACACAAGCACATTTACATAACTTAAGCACGCCACTTACGTAACGTAAGCGCAGCTGGAAATGGCTTTTGCGTAGCTATCATTTGACCATTGAGCAGCAAGTAATCATCCATCAATAAACTGACCAAATTTTAAGTAAGTTGTGCTTTCGCTTCACAGCGTTCACAGTGCCCATGAGGAAGTTAGCTCAAGTACATATTACAACTGATTCTCAGAATTAAAAAATAATCTGGACCACCAAAATCAACAAATAATTTATGATTGGCATTTCCATTTAGTATCTCTGTAAAGTACCAGATCACTTCGCAGCACACTCATCAAGCTCCGATCGCCGTAACTGCAAATATCGATCTACCTTTCGGCATCTGAAATCTAATTTCGTAGAAGGAGAAAATACTTATTTACAGTGTTTTGTTGGTGGAAATTTATTTAAGTGAGTGGCCTCTGATGCTTAAGAATATTTACGGACCGTGATCATAATCAATAAGTTAAATCAATATGATGATCGAACAGCATGATACTGTATGACGTACAAGTAACAAAAAAATGACTTGGATCAAGGGGAAATAAAGCAGAAGGAAGTTCGTCAATAAACAAATACACTGAGGTGACACAAGTTAACAAATAGCGATCTACACGTATACAAATCATTGTATAGGTATAAATGGGCAGTGCATTGGCGGAGATGTAATTTCTACTCCGGTGATTCATGTGAGAAGGTGTCCAACGTGATTATGAGCGCACGACGGAATTAGTCGATTTTATAGATCTAAATCTACATCTATATCTACATGGATACTCTGCAAATCACATTTAAGTGCCTGGCAGAGGGTTCATCGAACCACCTTCATAATTCTCTATTATTCCAATCTTGTATAGCGCGCGGAAAGAATGAACACCTATATCTTTCCGTACGAGATCTGATTTCCCTTATTTTATCGTGGTGATCGTTTCTCCCTGAGTAGGTCGATGTCAAAAAAATATTCTCAGATTCGGAGGAGAAAGTTGGTGATTGGAATTTCGTGAGAAGATTCCGTCGCAACGTTAAACGCCTTTCTTTTAACGATTTCCATCCCAAATCCTGTATCATTTCTGTGACACTCTCTCCCATATTTCGCCATAACACAAAACGTGCTGCCTTTCTTTGAACTTTTTCGATGTACTCCGTCAGTCCTATATGGTAAGGATCCTGCACCGCGCAGCAGTATTCTAAAATAGGACGGACAAGCGTAGTGTAGGCAGTCTCCTTAATAGGTCTGTTACATTTTCTAAGTGTCCTGTTCTGCCAATAGAACGCAATCTTTGGTTAGCCTTCCCCACAACATTTTCTATGTGTTCCTTCCAATTTTATTCGTAATTGTAATACCTAGGTATTTAGTTGAATTTACGGCTTTTAGATTAGACTGATTTATCGTGTAACCGAAGTTTAACGAGTACCTTTTAGCACTCATGTGGATGACCTCACACTTTTCGTTATTCAGGGTCAACTGCCAATTTTCGAACCATATTTTTTCTAAATCGATTTGCAGTTTGTTTTCATCTTCTGACGACTTTATTAGTCGATCAACGACAGCGTCATCTGCAAACAACGGAAGACAGTTGCTCACATTGTCTCCCAAATCGTTTATATAGATAAGGAACAGCAAAGGGCCTATAACACTACCTTGGAGAACGTCAGAAATCACTTTCCGTCAATTACTACGAACTGTGACCTCTCTGACAGGAAATCACGAATCCAGTCACACAACTGAGACGATATTCCATAAGAACGCAATTTCACTACAAGCCGCTTGTGTGGTACAGTGTCAAAAGCCTTCAGGAAATGCAGAAATACGGAATCGATCTGAAATCCCTTGTCAATAGCACTCAACACTTCATGCGAATAAAGAGCTAGTATTGTTTCACAAGAACGATGTTTTCTAAATTCATGTTGACTGTGTGTCAATAGACAGTTTTCTTCGAGGTAATTCATAATGTTCGAACACAATATTTTGAGTGCGGAATGGTAGATGGAGCTAGGCGCATAGGACACTCCAATTCGAAAATCGTCAACGCGTACAGCGGCAGTGGCCGACGGCCTACACTTAACGGCCGAGAGCAGCAGCGTTTGCGTAGAGTTGTCAGTGCTAACAGACAAGCAACACTGCGTAAAATAACCGTGAAATCAATGTGGGACGTACGACAAACGTATCCGTTAGGACAGTGCTGTGAAATTTAGAATAAATGGGTCTGGCAGCAGACGACCGACGCGAATGCCTTTACTAACAGCACAAAATCGCCTGCGGTGCCTCTCATGTGCTCGTAAGCATATCGGTCGGAGACTATAAGACTAGAAATCCGTGACCTGGTCAGATGAGTCCCGATTTCAGTTGGTAAGAGCTGATGGTAGGGTTCGAGTGTGACGCACACTCCACCAGCCATGGACCCAAGTTGTGAACAAGGCACTGATGGTGGCTCCATAATGGTGTAGGCTGTGTTTACATGGAATGGAGTGGGTCCTCTGGTCCAACTGAACCAATCATTGACCATGTTGTCACCGGGCCCCAGTTGTTCACGATTGGTTTAGAGAACATTTAGGACAATTCGAGCGAATTACTTGGCCACCCATATCGCCCGACATGAACACTATCGAACATTTACCGGTTATAATCGGGAGGTCAGTACGTGAACAAAAGCCTGCATCAGTGGCACTTTCGCAGTTATGGACAGCTATAGAGGCAGTACGGCTATACAGGGTGATCCATTGATCGTGACCGGGCCAAATATCTCACGAAATAAACGTCAAACGAAAAAACTACAAAGAACGAAACTTGTCTAGCTTGAAGGGGGAAACCAGATGGTGCGTTGGTTGGGCCGCTAGATGGCGCTGCCATAGGTCAAACGGCAATCAACTGCGTTTTTTAAAACAGGAACCCCAATTTTTTATTACATATTCGTGTAGTACGTAAAGAAATTTGAATGTTTTAGTTGGACCACTTTTTTCGCTTTGTGATAGATCGCGCTGTAATAGTCACAACATATGGCTCACAATTTTAGACGAACAGTTGACAACAGGTAGGTTTTTTAAATTAAGATACACAACGTAGGTACGTTTGAACATTTTATTTCGGATGTTCCAATGTGATAGTGTACCTATGTGAACTTATCATTTCTGAGAAAGCATGCTGTTACAGCGTGATTACCTGAAAATACCACATTAATGCAATAACTGCTCAAAATGCTGTCCGTCAACCTCAATGCATTTGGCAATACGTATAACGACATTCCTCTCAACAGCGAGTAGTTCACCTTCCGTAATGTACGCACATGCATTGACAATGCGCTGACGCATCTTGTCAGGCGTTGTCGGTGGATCACGATAGCAAATATCCTTCACCTTTCCCCACAGAAAGAAATCCGGGGACGTCAGATCCGGTGCACCTGCGGGCCGTGGTTTGGTGCTTCGACGACCAATCCACCTGTCATGAAATATCCAATTCAATAGAGCTTCAACCTCACGTGAGCTATGTGCCGGACATCCATCATGTTGGAAGTACATCGCCATTCTGTCATTCAGTGCAACATCTTGTAGTAACATCGGTACAACATTACGTAGGAAATCAGCATACATTGCACCATTTAGATTGCCATCGATAAAATGGGGGCCAGTTATCCTTCCTCCCATAATTCTGCACCATACATTAACCCGCCAAGGTCGCTGATGCTCCACTTGTGGCAGCCATCGTGGATTTTCCGTTGCCCAGTAGGGCATATTATGCCGGTTTACGTTACCGCTGTTGGTGAATGACGCTTCGTCGCTAAATAGAATGCGTGCAAAAAATGTGTCATCGTCCCGTAATTTCTCATGTGCCCAGTGACTGAACTGTACACGACGTTCAAAGTCGACGCCATGCAATTCCTGGTGCATAGAAATATGGTAGGGGTGTAATCGATGTTGATGTAGCATTCTCAACACCGACGTTTTTGAGATTCTCGATTCTCGCGCAATTTGTCTGCTACTGAAGTACAGATTAGCCGCGACAGCAGCTAAAACACCTACTTGGGCATCATCATTTGTCGCAGGTCGTGGTTGACGTTTCAGATGTGGCTGAACACTTCCTGTTTCCTTAAAAAACGTAACTATCCGGCGAACGGTCCGGACACTTGGATGATGTCGTCCAGGATACCGAGCAGCATACATAGCACACGCCCGTTGGGCATTTTGATCACAATAGACATACTTCAACACGATATCGACCTTTTCCGCAGTTGGTAAACGGTCCTTTTTAACACGGGTAGTGTATCACGAAGCAAATACCGTCCGCACTGGCGGAATGTTACGTGATACCACGTACTTATACGTTTGTGACTATTACAGCGCCATCTGTCACAAAGCGAAAAAAAGTGGTCCAACTAAAACATTCATATTTCATTTCGTACTACACGAATATGTAATAAAAAAATGGGGGTTCCTAATTTAAAAAAAACGCAGTTGATATCAGTTTGACCTATGGCAGCGCCATCTAGCGGGCCAACCGTAACGCCATCTGGTTTCCCCCTTCAAGCAAGACGAGATTCGTTCTTTGTAGATTTTTCGTTTGATGCTTCTTTCGTGAGATATTTGGCGCGGTCAGTTGTTGAGTCCATGCCAAGACGAGTTTCTGCGCTACGCCGGGCGAAAGAAAATCCGACACAGTATTAAGACATATCCCATGACTTTTGTCACCTCAATGTCTACTGTTGCTGAAAGAATACAGATGAATTATGAGCCAACATGGGTGCTCAGAGCAGAACAGCATGTCTGAGTTACACTAGGTGCTACGGGGAGACTCAGTACACAACGTTTAACAAAAGACAACTGTTCTTTTATAATTGAGGATAGGCTGGTAACTTTGAATCTACAGCACGACAGTTTGAAAATATTTCATTCATCACTATAATCAGTTTCCATTTAGCCAAAACTGACGAGCTTACGAGTTTTCACTTCATCATGCGGAAAAATGCTGGCACAAGCCTCAACGTAGAGCAAACGCCAGTAACCTGCAGAAATTTAGCAAACGGTTCCTCAGAAACCTAATCACGTCACGTACGCTTCACCACGGCAAGAAATTGTGATGGTTTTATACACTTTCTTCAGCACTGTAGACTCTCAAAATCAGCTCAGGTCGGCACCAGACAAAGCCAACTCTCGCCAGTCCAAGAACAGAACACACCAAGACCAAATCGGAATCATAGCGGAAGCACGTCCAAACAAGGAAACCGAGTGGCTTCCAGACTGCGAAAGCTTCCTATGGGCCAACAAAGACGTGGGAGTGCTTCAGTGGACAAGGAAAGAAGTTGATGTAAGAGTTTATTGCGGTCAGTCGAAAATGAGTACAGCAGAGATACGCAAAATATTTAGATCTACTAAAAGCAGAATATAGTGGGTAAAAATGAAACTGCCGAATGAACAGTCAACTTCCATAGTAACGAAATGGAGATTTAACTCTCTGCCAGGGGAGAGAACTTTTGCGACAGACAGTGGTCTGGGGTAGTTTACTGATGTTGTGGTCAATTTCAGATATTAGGACGTATTGAGTTACGAGGTTGGTTGACAGTCAGAAAGCCTGCAGAATCTTGTAGATGGACGAACAGACGAAAGTACAGAATGAGATTTTCACTCTGCAGCGGAGTGTGCGCTGACATGAAACTTCGTGGCAGATTAAAACTGTGTGCCCGACCGAGACTCGAACTCTGGACCTTTGCCTTTCGCGGGCAAGTGCTCTACCATCTGAGCTGCCGAAGCACGTCTCACGCCCGCTACTCACAGCTGTACTTCTGGCAGTATCTCGTCTCCTACCTTCCAAACTTTACAGAAGCTCTCCTGCGACTCAGTTTAATCTGCCAGGAAGTTTCAAACGAAAGTACATTCATACGTCTGCTGAAAAGCAGGTTTAGAGCGGCGAGGGATGAATCTAGGTCGGACTTAAGCCGGAAGTACAGGAAAACTCCGTTCGGTTAAGTTACCTGTCTTCACCTTCCTATTAATGCAATAAATGTACAACAGATTCTACACTGAAGCGCCAAAGAAACTGGTATAGGCATTCTTGTTCAAATACAGGGATATGTAAAAAGGCAGAAGACGGCGCTGCGGTCGGCAACACCTATATAACACAAGTGTCTGGTGCAGTCGTTAGATAGATCACTGTTGCTACAATGGCAGGTTATCAAGATTTCAGTGAGTTTGAACGTGGTACTATAGTCGCCGCATGAGCGATGGGACACCGTACCTCCGAGGTAGCGATTGAGTGGGGATTTTCCCGTACGACCATTTCACGAATGTATCGTGAATATCAGGAATCAGGTAAACCTCAGGTCTCCGACACCGCTGCGGCCGCAAAAATATCCTGCAAGAACGGGACGAACGACGACTGAAGGGAATTGTTCAGCGTGACAGAAGTGCAACCCTTCCGCAAACTGCTGCAGATTTCAATGCTGGGCCATCAACAAGTGTCAGCGTGTGAACCTTTGAACGAAACATCGTCGATATGGGCTTTCAGAGCTGAAGGGCCACTCGGGTACCCTTGATGACTGCACGACACAAAGATTTACGCCTCGCCTAGGCTCGCCAACACCGACATTGGACTGTTGATGACTGGAAACATGTTGCCTGCCGGACGAGTCTCGTCTCAAATTGTATCGAGCGGATGGACGTGTACAGGTATGGAGACAACCTCATCAATCCATGGGCCCCGCATGTCAGCGGGGGACTGTTCAAACCGGTGGAGGCTCTGTAATGGAGTGGGGCGTGTGCAGTTGGAGTGATATTGGACCCCTGATGCGTCTAGATACGACTCTGACAGGTATCACGTACATAAGCATCCTGTCTGACCACCTGCATCCATTCATGTTCATTGTGCAGTTCGACGCACTTGGGCAATTCCAGCAGGACAATGCGACCCACCACAAGTCCAGAATTGCTATAGAGTGGCTCTCGAAATACTCTTCCGAGTTTAAACACTTCCGTTAGACACCAAACTCCCCAGACGTGTCTGCATGCTTAGCTGGTGGTAACGTTCTCGCCTCCCATGCAAGTGGGCTCGGGTTCGATTCCCGGCCAGGTTGGAGATTTTCTCCACTCGAGGACTGGGTGTTGTGTTGTCCTCATCATCACTTCTTCCTCATCACCGGTGCGCAAGTCGCCCAATGTGGCGTCGACTGAAATAAGTCTTGCACTTGGCAGCCGAACTTCCCCCGATGGGGTCTCCCGGCCAACGATGCCATACGCTCATTTCATTTTCTCCCCAGACATGAACATTATTGAGCATATCTGGGATGCATTGCAGCGTGCTGTTCAGGAGAGATCTCCCCCCGCTCCCCCTCGTACTCTTACGGAAGTATGGACAGCCCTGCAGGATTCACGGTGTCAATTCTCTCCAGCATTACCTCAGACATTAGTCCAGTCCATGTCGCGTCGTGTTGCGGCACTTCTGCGTGCTCGCGGGGACCCTATACGATATTAGGCAGCTGTACCAATTTCTTTGTTTCTTCAGTGTAGAACAGACAGGGGATCCAGTATTAGAATTTAAGAAAACTTTGGGGGACTTAGGATCAAATAAGGCAGAAGGGACACACAACATTCCATCAAAATTTCTAAAATCATTGGGGGAAATGGCAACAAAAAGATTATTCCCGTTGGTGCGTAGAATGTATGAGCCTGGTGACGTAGCATTTGGCTTTCGGAAAAATATCATCCACACAATTCCGAAGACTGTAAGAGCTGGCAAGTGCGAGAATTATGGCAGAATCAGCTTAACAGCTCATGCATCCAAGTTGCTGACAAGAATAATATACAGAAGAATGGAAAAGAAAATCGAGGATGTGTTTGAAGACGATCAGTTTGGCTTTCGAAAAGGTAAAGGCACCAGAGAAGCAATTCTGTTGTAGCGGTTGATAATGGAAGCAAGACTAAAGAAAAATCACGGCATATTCATAGGATTTGTCGACCTGTATAAAGCGTTCGGAAATGTAAAATGGTGTAAGGGTTCGAAATTCTGAGAAATACAGGGGTAAGCTATAGAGAGGGACGGGTAATATACAATATGTTCAAAAGCCAAGAGGGAATAATAGGAGTAGACGACGAAGAACGAAGTGGTCGTATTAAAAGGGGTGCAAGACAGGGATGTAGTCTTTAGGTTCTACTGTTCAATCTTTAAATCGAAGAAATAATGATGGAAATAAAAGAAAGTTTCAGGAGAGGAATTAAAATTCAAGGTGAATGGATGTCAATAATACGATTCGCTGATGCCATTGTTATCTTGAGTGAAAATAAAGGAGATTTACATGATCTCCTGGATGGAATGAACAGTCTTATGAGTGCAGAATATTGATTGAGAGTAAATCGAAGAAAGACGGAAGTAATGAGGAGTAGCAGAAATGAGAACAGCGAGAAACGTAACATTAGGAGTGAAGGTCACGAAGTAGATCAAGTTAAGTAAAATAACCACATACAGACTGAGGAAGGAGGTTATCAAAAGGAGACCAACAATGGCAAAAAGGTCATTCCTGGACAAAAGAAATCTACTAATATTAAATATCGGCCTTAATTCGAGGAAGAAATTTCTGAGAATGTACGTTTGGAGCACAGCATTGTATGGTAGTGAAACATGAACTGTGGAGTAACTGTAACAGAAGAGAATCGAAGCATTTGAAATATGGTGCTACAGACGAATGTTAAAAATTAGATGGACTCATAAGGGAAGGAATGAGGAAGTTCTACGTAGAATCGGAGAGGGAAGCAATATGTGGGAAACACTACCAAGGAGAAGGGACAGTATGATAGGACATCTACTAAGACATGAGGGAATGACTTCCATGGTACTAGAGGGAGCTGTAGAGGGCAAAAACTGTAGAGGACGACAGAGATTGGAATACGTCAAGCAAATAATTAAGGACGTAGGTTGCAAGTGCTACTCTGAGATGAAGAGGTTAGCACAGGAGAGGAATTCGTGGCGGGAAGACTGATGACTCAAAAAAGTTGTTTCGACGTTAGTTATATCCTCTGATTGCATTTGCACCAGTTTTTCGTTCTCCAGGATTTCAGTGACAGTAGCATTTTCACATTTCTTGATCAAACCGAAGATAGTGTTTGCAGCGTCTCTTGCCTCTTCATGTACTTCACGTGATGAAGACGGTGTAAAACATCTGACATCTTGTTTGCGTCAATTTGTAACCTCCCCCTCACTTATCGACCTTAATGACAGTGAAAAATTAAACCGCGTGTACCTAATGGAAATTTGGGAAAAAGCAATCGTCACCGAAGTTAATCTGTCGGTAAAGAGGGAGGAAAGGGTTACATCTAAATGAATGGAAAAATGCAAATGAAACTGGTGGAAATTAATTTTGAAAAGGGGTAAAGTTAATGAAGAAAGTAAATGTGCGGCCGTTACGTTAACAATTAACTAGCGGTAATTAGATATTTGAGATTTGGGGGAAATTACGGTCGCCAGTCCTAAGGACAATTACTATAGTAACTGAAAAAGAAAGGTAATTACACATATAATTAGCACTAGAAGCGTGGCAACTGAAGGTTGACACGTGTAGTGTGAAAACTGAAAGTTTGTCAGAAGTAATAACTTTCGCTGCACTCTGACTTAATTTAGCAAAAGAATTAATAAAACCGGAAAATCGAAAGTTAATTTAGTGACTGAAGTTAATAGTGAGCTTTCTTTCTGAAGCACATCGAAATTCAGTAAAATACGGTTAGTCTTGGACTACCTCAACAATCATTTCAAAAGCAACTTGAATCTACGCAATTTAGAAATAAGAGATTTAACTTTGAACTTGGATTAAATGATTCTGAACAATTAACAATAGTAAAATTTAGTATGTACCAAGCTGAGCTGCAGTCACAGGTAAGCTAAAATATGGTAACAAAACTCGCACTCTTAATTTGTGCTTGCGTAATCTAAATATTGTAGCCAGCTATGAATACTTAAACTGAACTTTGAAATTAAAGCAGTGAAATGGAATTATGCTGGCGTTTGAATTTCAACGACACTCGGGTTCATTTCGGAAAAGGAAGGGACCCTGCTTGGTAATGCAATTGGGACAATGAGCAACAAAGGTTCCTGCTAAGTTGCTGTAATTTCGCGAGGCAAATGGAACAATTTGAAAAGCTGAGGTCTGCCATACAGTTCTAAAACTTTACGTGTTTCCAGCCTTCCTTGTTGGTTGATTGAAGGTTTGAAGCCGTCGATCGAGGAGGCGGCGACAGTCACTCATTGTCGCTGTTGCAGAAGCTGGATGTTGGCGCGCCTTCTTCTCGACACGGTCACCAGACGAAACGGGCTCTTGATGTGCGCCAGCTAACGCTTCCCGTCCGCGACACCATGTCAGAAACTATCATCGCAAGTCGAGCGCAATTACATGCTGCCAAACCCCGAAAGCGCGGCAACTCGCGGGAGCTTCTCACAACACACCTGCTCCACTCGCTACCCCAGCCAGACTCCCCCTTGCTCTGCCCGCGCTCCACGCGGCAGAGTTAACACTACCAAAGATCCTACACACTTTGATTCTTCACACGACCTATCGATGTAATCGTTCGATAGCAGTTTTCCCTAGGCAAGACCCAGCGTAAAAATACAAATAATATTTACGAAACAAACCAATTATACATCGACATAAATGCATAAATATATATATATATATATATATATATATATATATATACAAATAGTAAAACAATTACAATATGTAAAGACACAGAAATGTCATATATTCAGGTAACAAAATTAAGGAAAACAAATTATAGTACAATAGATGGAAATACGAGGATATGCATTTCCGGCGTTACAAATTCTCATTATGCACCAAGCATACTCAGATACAAAATGTCCACTTACAGTTCATTATATTACTCATAAGCAAATACTATAGAGTGAGAATATACTAGAACTTCTCTTGCACTGCCAAGGCTCTTTCTTCCCGCAAACACCGGTTGCTTGCAACTGACGTCCTATTAAGAACCAGTTAGAATTGTGAGCTAAGATGTACATTACTGACATCTAGTGGATCTTTTATTGCCTAGGTACAAAACATGTTTTCAGGGCCGGCGAACACTTCGCGAATATTCCTTGAAAGCTATATCTATCCCGTATTTGAGAATGAGAACTCCTATTGACATCCAACAGAGTTAATACATAACTTCATCCCTTTTCGAGACTTTTTCTCGCTGACAACTCTCAAAAAATAATGGACGGAAAATAGTTTACCGCTTACCACTTGTTTATTGTTCGTGCAGAAAAACTTCAGCACCAGTCAAGACTTAATTTATTATTCATTTACTACTAAGTATATTTGAAATTCGTTATCCAGATGATGATCACATATAGCATTCAATTTATCTACAAAATTATATCATTGTACGACACACAGATCAGGACATATGATGCTATAATCATTGAGACGCGTGAAAACTAGCTTTTCTTAAAACGGAGCGCAAATATCCTGAACTGTGCTCATCCAGTGTTTGGGTGTCGCGTCTTCAATTGTAAAGATTGTACCAGATTAATATTAAATATTTAAAAAAGTTATACATTTTGAAGGGGACGTTGGAGGTTGTTTTATACACAGCGATTCGGATTTTTAGCCTTGGGCGGATTACTCGTCACACAATGAAGTAAGAAACGTCACATTAAACTTACATCGAAAGAAAAAAAACGGTATAGTTTGCGTCTTGTTGAGGAAAGGATGTCTAATTTCTCCGACAGTCGCAATCGGAATCTTTGAAAGAGTAATACAGAAAGAATGGGCTAGTGCTCCTAAAAATGTGGCTGTTTCTTTCAATCAGATATAGCTATCTCCTCGACTATGACACCGGTATGATGCCTGAAGTTCTGAAGAATGTAGCTTGATGATACTGTTTCCTCAAACAGCTACATAGATCGTCGGGGACGGCAATAGAATGGACTGACACACCGTTTTCTTTTTTCTAGAGGTTTCATAGCGGTTAGTACAATGGACTCGCGTTCGGAAGGTCGGCGGTTCAAATCACCGACCGACCATCCAGATTTAGGTTTTCCATGATGTTACGGTAGATCGCTCCAAACAAATTCGGAGACATTCCTTTGAAAAGGGTACGGCGGGTTTCCTCCCCCATTTTCTCGTAATCCGAGCCTGTAACCCGTCTCTGGTAACCTCTCTGTCGATGGGACGTTGATTTCTGGTGTTGCTACTTCCTTTCGTCTCTTTCTATCAAGACCACCTGAACGACATTAAAAACGTGAATCTTTGCATTTAGTTTTTTTTAAATCATGAGTTTTCCGAATGGTTTGGTGAGGCTTGCCACGAATTCCTGTCCTGTGACAATCTTTTCACTTGCAACCTACGTCCTCTATTACTTCCTGGATGTGTTCGAATCACTGTCTTCCTCTACAGCATTTTATCTTCTTCAGCTGCCTCTATGACCATGTAAGTCACTCCCTGATGTATTAACGGATGCCCTATCATCCTGGCCCTTCTTCTTGTCAGTGTTTTCCATGTATTCCTTTCCTCACCAATTTTGCGGAGATCCTCCTCATTCCTTACTAATCAGTCCACCTACTTTCAACAATTCTGTTGCACAAAATCTCAAATACTTCGGTTCTCTTCTGTTCCGGTTTCCCCACTGCTTATGTTTCATTACCATACAATGCTGTGCTCCAAACGTAAATTCTGAGAAATTCTTACTCAAATTAAGGCCTATGTTTACTACTAGTAGACTTCTCTTCGTCGGGAATGCCCTTTTTGCCAGTGCTAGTCTGCTTTATATGTCCTCCTTGCTTCGTCCGTCATAGGTTAGTTTGGTATCTAGGAGGGCGGTAATGCCTTACTTCATCTACTTCGTGATCGCCAGTTTCAATTTTAAGGTTCTCGCTATTCTCATTTCTGCTATTTACCATTACTTTTATCTTTCTTCGATTTGCTTTCAGTCCATATTCTGCACTCATTAGACTGTTCATTCTATTCAAAAGATCCTTCACTTTCACTGAGATTAGCAAATTCATCAGCGTATCTTATCATTGACTTCCTTTCACATTGAAGTTTAACACCACTCTTCAACGTTTCTTTTATTTTCTCCGTCGCGTCTTCGATGTATGGATTGAACAGTAGGGACGAAAGACTACGTCCATACCTTACAGCGTTTTTAATCCGAGCACATCGTTCTTGGTCTTCCGGTCTTGTTATTTCTCTTTGTTTCTTGTACATATTATAGATTACCCGTCTTTCCCTAGGGCTTATTTTCTCAGAATTTCGAACGTCTTGCACCGGTTTGCATTGGCAAACACTTTCTGCAGGCCGACAAACCTATGAACGTGTCTTGATATTTCCTTAGCGTTGCTTCTATTATCCGCAACAACGCCAGAACACCCTCTCTGGTGCCTTTCCCTTTCCTATAGCCAAACTGGTCATCAACTAACAGATCCTCAGTTTTCTTTTGTAGTCTTCTGTATATTATTTCCGTCAGCAACTAAGATGTGTGAGCTATTAAGCCGCCCGCGCGAAAATTCTCGTATTTTTCAACTCTCACTATCTTCGGAATTGTGGGAATTGTGAGGGTGATGTTCTTCCGAAAGTCTGATGGTGTACCGCCAGTCTGATAGAGTCCCCCCGTCCGCACCCGATAGCTGAGTGGTCAGCGCGACAGAGTGTCAATCCTAAGGGCCCGGGTTCGATTTCCGGCTGGGTCGGAGATTTTCTCCGCTCAGGGACTGGATGTTGTGTTGTCGTAATCATCATCATTTCATCCCCATCGACGCGCAATTCGCCGAAGTGGCGTCAAATCGAAAGACTTGCACCCGGCGAACGGTCTACCCGATGGGAGGCCCTAGTCAAACGACAGTTTAAAGATTCCCCTCACACTATCGTGAATAATCGTTCTGTTCCCAGTTCCCTCAATGATTTTATAAATTCCGGCGGAATGTTGTCTATCTCTTCTGCCTTATTCTATCTTAAATCTTCCAACGCTCTTTTACATTCTGATTAGGATTTCATTAACACTGTTTCATCTTCTGTCACATCATCAGACAAGTCCCCCCCTTCATAACAATATGGCTGCAGTATCTTGATAGATAAAAAGTTAATTAAACAGTGTGACATTTTTTCCTTTGGATGTCTCGAATAAGGCAGGAGCTGTACGAGAAGCGTGTACCAATATACCAAGTCGTGGTTGACAGACTGGAGAGCGAAGGGAAGGAGGGTTGGCGTGTTGGTATCACACGGCTGCAGAAGATCGGATGCTCGGAATGAGAAGCTGGCCCACGGGGCGGTAATTGGAGCGGTGGGCGGCCATTAAGACGTCAGGATGCGTCGCATCACCCGCTGTGCCCACGCCTTCTCTGGCGCTGCCGTCGCAGCGAGGGAAGCCGCCGTGTGCGGCTGTTAGGGATGTCGCGCCAGTGGCGGGTGTTCTTCTAATTGGAGCACTTACGTCTTGTTCTTGTTGTTACGTGGATGCAGAGGCGCACCAGAACTACATCTTTATCTCTTTAAGATGTCTGTCTGTTGTAACATCCGAAAACACATTGTAAACTTGAACATTACGACGTTCATTGGTCATGCAGTATTCAGTTAGATAACCCCTGCAGGGAATTTAAGAGAGGTGTTCAATACGTAATGGAACACTTTTCTTTCTTGGCCAGTTTCTCTTGAAAAAGTGGAGAATTTGCTGTGGGACATTGTGGAATATTCCCACTTCAGACCCTATAGGTTCAAAGAAATATTATTAGCAGCAATTGAGAAATTCACACCAAATAAATTAACAAAAGACTGAGCTGATCCTCCTTGGTGCCCAAAGCTGGTCAGAACGCTGCTGTAGAAACAGAACATGCCATATTTAAACACACGCAGAATCCCCAAGATTGGCGATGTTTTACAGAAGCTCCAAATTTAGCGCTGACTTCATTGCGAGACGCTTACAATAGTTTTCACAACGAAACTTTGCTCTGAAACCTGGCAGAAAACCCAAAGACATTCTGGTCATATGCGAAGTGTGTTAGCGGCAAGAAACAATCAATGCCATCTCTGTGCGATAGCAATGGAAATACTACCGACGACAGGGCTGCCAAAGCAGAGTTACTAAACATAGCCTTGCGAAATTCCTTCACCAAAGAAGACAAAGTAAATGTTCCAGAATTCGAGTCAAGAACAGCTGCGAACATGAGTAACGTAGAAATAGATATCCTCTGAGTAATGAAGCATTTTAAATCACTTAACAAAATGAAGTCTTACGGTCCAGACTGTATACCAGTTACGTTCCTTTCAGAGTATGCTGATATAATAGTTCCATACTTATCCATCATATACAACCGTTCGCTCGACGAAAGATCTGTACCCCAAGACTGGAAAGTTGCACGTGTCACACCAATATTCACGAAAGGTAGTAGTACTAAATTACAGGCCCATATCATTTACGTCGACATGCAGTAGGATTTTGGAACATATATTGATTCGAACATTATTAATTACCTGGAAGAGAACGATCTATTGACACACAGTCAACACGGATTCAGAAAACATCGTTCCTGGGAAACACAACTAGCTCTTTACTCGCACGAAGTGTTGAGTGCTATTGACAAGGGACTTCAAATTGATTCCGCATTTCTAGCTCTCCAGAACCACAAAAAGGGCTTGTAGTGGAATTGCTTGCTTATGGAATATCGTCTCAGTTCTGTGACTGAATTCGTGATTTCCTGTCAAAGAGGTCACAGTTCGTAGTAACTGACGGAAAGTCATCGAGCAAAACAGAAAAGACTCCTAGCGTTCCCAAAGGCAGCATTATAAGCCCTTTGCTGTTTCTTATCTATATGAACGATTTGGGCAACAAACTGAGCAGCCGTCTTAGGTTGTTTGTAGATGATCCTATCGTTTAACGGTAGTAAAGTCATCATAAGATGAAACCAAATTACAAAACAATTTAGAAAAGATATCTGCACGGTGCAAAAATTGGCAATTGAACCTAAGTTACGAAAAATGTGAGGTAAAGCAATCCGTTAAACTACGATTACAAGATAAATTAGTCAAATCTAAAGGCCGCAAATTCAACTAAATACCTAGGAATTACAATTACGAACAACTTAAATTGAAAAGAACACATACAAAATGTTGTAGGGAAGCCTAACCAAAGATTGCGTTTTATTGGCAGGACAGTTAGAAAATGAACAGACCTACTAAAGAGACTGCCTACACTATGCTTGTCCATCGTCTTTCAGAATACTGCTGCGCGGTGTGTGATCCTTACCAGGTAGGATTGACGGTGTACGTCGAAAAAAGTTCAAAGAAGGGCATCACGTTTTATACTATCGCGAAATAGGGGAGAGAGTGTCACTGAAATTACACAGGTCTTGTGGTGGTCATCATTAAAATAAAGCCGTTTTTCGTTGCAGTGGAATCTCTCACGAAATTTCAATCACCATCATCCTCCTCCGAATACGAAAATACACTCCTGGAAATGGAAAAAAGAACAAATTGACACCGGTGTGTCAGACCCACCATACTTGCTCCGGACACTGGGAGAGGGCTGTACAAGCAATGATCACACGCACGGCACAGCGGACACACCAGGAACCGCGGTGTTGGCCGTCGAATGGCGCTAGCTGCGCAGCATTTGTGCACCGCCGCCGTCAGTGTCAGCCAGTTTGCCGTGGCATACGGAGCTCCATCGCAGTCTTTAACACTGGTAGCATGCCGCGACAGCGTGGACGTGAACCGTATGTGCAGTTGACAGACTTTGAGCGAGGGCGTATAGTGGGCATGCGGGAGGCCGGGTGGACGTACCGCCGAATTGCTCAACACGTGGGGCGTGAGGTCTCCACAGTACATCGATGTTGTCGCCAGTGGTCGGCGGAAGGTGCACGTGCCTGTCGACCCGGGACCGGACCGCAGCGACGCACGGATGCACGTCAAGACCGTAGGATCCTACGCAGTGCCATAGGGGACCGCACCGCCACTTCCCAGCAAATTAGGGACACTGTTGCTCCTGGGGTATCGGCGAGGACCATTCGCAACCGTCTCCATGAAGCTGGGCTACGGTCCTGCACACCGTTAGGCCGTCTTCCGCTCACGCCCCAACATCGTGCAGCCCGCCTCCAGTGGTGTCGCGACAGGCGTGAATGGAGGGACGAATGGAGACGTGTCGTCTTCAGCGATGAGAGTCGCTTCTGCCTTGGTGCCAATGATGGTCGTATGCGTGTTTGGCGCCGTGCAGGTGAGCGCCACAATCAGGACTGCATACGACCGAGGCACACAGGGCCAACACCCGGCATCATGGTGTGGGGAGCGATCTCCTACACTGGCCGTACACCACTGGTGATCGTCGAGGGGACACTGAATAGTGCACGGTACATCCAAACCGTCATCGAACCCATCGTTCTACCATTCCTAGACCGGCAAGGGAACTTGCTGTTCCAACAGGACAATGCACGTCTGCATGTATCCCGTGCCACCCAACGTGCTCTAGAAGGTGTAAGTCAACTACCCTGGCCAGCAAGATTTCCGGATCTGTCCCCCATTGAGCATGTTTGGGACTGGATGAAGCGTCGTCTCACGCGGTCTGCACGTCCAGCACGAACGCTGGTCCAACTGAGGCGCCAGGTGGAAATGGCATGGCAAGCCGTTCCACAGGACTACATCCAGCATCTCTACGATCGTCTCCATGGGACAGTAGCAGCCTGCATTGCTGCGGAAGGTGGATATACACTGTACTAGTGCCGACATTGTGCAGGCTCTGTTGCCTGTTTCTATGTGCCTGTGGTTCTGTCAGTGTGATCATGTGATGTATTTGACCCCAGGAATGTGTCAATAAAGTTTCCCCTTCCTGGGACAATGAATTCACGGTGTTCTTATTTCAATTTCCAGGAGTGTATGTTTTTTACACCGACCTACATACCTGGGAGTGAACCAAAGCGTGGCGAGTCATTGGGCGAGGCGTCTGTCATCATCGCAACAAGATCACACAAATCTGTCCAATCTTCTGCGTGCTTTCCGGGTGCACGCAGCTGCGACTCCTGCAATTCTGGAACGTGCAGACTCCCTCATTCGAGGTGAGCCACGGATCACAAGCAAACATCTCGCTGCACTACTAGATGTCTCTGTTAGTAGTGCTGACACACTCGTACGTCTCTCTCGCTGCCGGACAGGAGGCCGTAGAAAGCAACGAAGGACCAACTGCACGGAATTGCTTGCGCGTTACGGGGCAGATCGTGACAATTTTTGCCGAACATTATCACAGGCGATAAGGACAGAAGAAAACTGGGTTTAACATGCTGTTGGACATTGAGGTCATTACAGACGGAGTACAAGCTCGGACTGTGTCAAGGATGAGGAAGGAAATCGGCGGCGCCCTTTTAAAGGAACCATCTCGGCATTTGCCTGGAGGGATTTAGGGAAATAACGGAAGTCTGGATGGCGGGACGCGGGTTTGAGCCGTCGAATGCAAGTCCAGTGTGCTAACCACTGCGCTACCTCGGCTGGTTTCATTAATTCGAACCGGAACAGAAATCCATGGAGTAGCGCTGCAACGTCTCTCCTCCTAGGGAAGAGTTAAAAGCCATACCATCCTCTGGTTAAGGCATGGCGGCGGTCTTCTGGGAGGGGTTATTCTGTTTGATGTCCTCCCTCACCAACATGTACTCCCTCACGCGTGCTGCAACGATCAACTCTGAAGTGGTACACTCAGGAAATGGAAGAAACGACTTCAGCGTGTTCATCCCCACAAAAATACAAATGAACCCCTCCTTCTCCGTGACAACGCACAAGTCTGCGCACCCTAGACGAGTTAAAAAAACTTCACTGGACTGTTATTCATCACCCACCCTACAGCCCGGGTCTCCCAGTAAGTTGACGTAAGGACGGCGAATTGAAGGAAGATTATATTGAAATATAATGTTTTGTAGCCAAAAGAGTGGGAATAGTATGGTGTATTGGAACCCTGTATATAACGAACCTGCTTCCAGAAAAAAATGTGTTTTATATATGTATAGTAATGGTTTACTTCGCTGCAGGATGGACGCCAATTATGCAGCGACTCATTTATATAAGCCCTCATATTGGAGTTAATTTATGTAAATCTTATTTATTAAGTATAAGGTAAATGCGCTACAGTGTGAAATCTGAAAATAATAATAATATAGGTGTTAGCAGCGTCATGTACAGGCATGTAAGCAATGTATCTTACAATAGTTTTAACTCTCAGAAACAGTACCTTTTACGCAGTATGGCTGGTTGAGGCTTTTAAAAACGACTGCAACCACTTGCATTTGGTAACGGTAGAATTTTTATTTCCCCATTAACAGTTAAGTCTCGCCTAACTGATAATAATCAGTTGTTACAGTTCTTAGTAATCGTTCATTGAACAGTGACAATCGTTCTGTCGACGTATTTGATTCCATGGGACTCCTAATGTCTGTAATGCAATATTTTAAGAGTATTTTTTGATCTTTCTGTAACTACTTTTATTACGGTGGCTTTCGAAAGCATCTGAAATAATATGATAACAGCACCACATGACACCGCATCTGCTCGGATAGCCATGCGTGTCAAAGCGCCGACCCCAGGATGGGTAGATGCGCCGGCCCTGGATCGAATATACTCAGTGGGTTAACGACGAGGGTCGGTATGATGGCCAGCCTGGATGTGGTTTTTAGGTGGTTTCCCACATCCCAGTAGGTGGATACTGGACTGGTATCCAAGCCTCTTGAACATTAGAAACCGTTCACTCAGTTGCACAGCCGGCCGCTGTGGCCGAGCGGTTCTAGGCGCTTCATACCGGAACCGCGAGACCGCTACGGTCGCAGGTTTGAATCCTGCCTCGGGCATGGATGTGTGTGATGTCCTTAGGTTAGTTAGGTTTAAGTATTTCTAAGTTCTAGGGGACTGATGACCTCAGGAGTTAAGTCCCATAGTGATCAGAGCTATTTGAACCATTTTTTCAGCTGCACATGAATAATACTACACGCAGTCATTTGGGGTGCACATAATCCGCCCAGGGGGTGGGACAAAGGCAGAAGAAAAAGGAGAAGAAGAAGAACAAGCAACATATGACGAGGATTAATATGTAAATTCCTTCGTATTGTTCCCTGTCGTGTGATTGTAAGACTGCTAGAAAATATGCCTAGCAACAGAACATTCCAAGTGATTGTTGGGAAAACATAGAGCAAGTAAATGAAATTGAATAGTGCCCTTTATCAAGGCTCTGTCTTAGCTCCTCTGTTCTTTTGCACGTGTACTGCTGAAACTCCTGCAACAACATCTCTAAAATTTAGTGAATACGCCGACATTTGGGCACTAGAAACACAAAACGAGCAAATTAGGAAAACAGATGATTTGTTTGCAGTTGGTAACGATTTCCGTAAATGTAGGCTCCAGCCCAGTTCAACTGAGACGGAGGTTTAATCCTTTCACCTGAACAAACAGCCTTCCAAACGTGGTACTAAGAATTATTTTCGACAGCGTCACCTAAACTCACACTAAAACTCCTAAATTTCTAGGAGTTACTTTAGACGGAACGTTAAGCTGTAAGGAACACCTGAGAAAGACAGCTGGAAAACTTCGTACAAGGAATAAGATCATAATAAAGCTATGAGGCACAAAATGGGTTTCTTCAGCAGCTTTAGCTCAACAGCTTTAGCTCTGGTTTATTCAGTAGCAGAATACTGCTGCCAATTCTGGCTTAACAGCCCGTACACCAAGAAAATAGACGTACACGTACGTCAACGTAAACATCAGTCACGTATTACGACGTGGGCACGCTCCGACTGGCTGCCGTCCGCCTACAAGACAGTACGAGGAGCGATCTATGATAGTGGGACAGTGACCAGCATGTCACCAATCCCTCCAACCGTTATTTCCAGTAGATGAGTCTTGACGATGATGCTGCTTCACCAAAAGACAGTGACACTAACCATTTTTGTCTTCTTTTTCTCGATTTGTTTCTTTGTCGTTATGTCTGTGGTTCTTTGCGGATGTAGCGTGACAACTGTCATATTCTCTCGATGAAAACTGCACCTTATTTGTTTTCTCTCTCTCTCTCTCTCTCTCTCTCTCTCTCTCTCTCTCTCTCTCACACACACACACACACACACACACACACTCACGCACACACACTCCACAACTGTGAGACAACAAGCTCTTCTTAGCGAATCTAGAAAAATTTAAAACAATCAAGAACGTTCTTTTCATTCCTTCTGCGACTACATAAATATGAAAGGACTCAGCTCCAGAAATGTATCATTTGTGGAAGCTATAAGCTTAGAAAAGAACTTTCATATTTTGCAGTACTGGAGGAAAGCCTGAGAAGGGACAGGAACTGCGCATCTCAAGAAATTGCGATATACCTCTGAAAAACCGACCGGCTTCCACCTCCCAGGAAAATCCTGGGTAATTCTAAACAGAATTGTAAGCAGCCATGGCAAATGTGCGGACTCATTGCATAAATTGAATCTAAACTCACTTCCGAATTGCGACTGCGGCTCAGAAAGGCAGATAATCTAGTACATCGTGCAGAAATTCTCAGTAAGAGCCTATACGGGGCAATTTGCAAACTTCCTGAATTAGACTAATTGTTAAGTGTTTGATTAGGGATGTTATTCTTACTTTATGTTCAACTAAGTGATTTGTAATAAAGCTATACGAAAAATTCATGCTTATTATCAAAATGTTTGCGTGCATGTTCCACACTCCCTAAACCACTGAGCTTGGTACACAGATCGCTTACTGTCTGGAAAAAACCACTTCTTCTCAAAGTGGTGCGGGCTCTGTTAAAAAGAAGGATACCTCACAACCTACAAATAGCCACACTATATTTATCCGGTATTTGACAGTGAGAGCACTTAGTGGCTTGCCAGAAACTTAACAAATCTTTTCAAACCTTTTCGATACCTCACAGAATGATGGAAGGAAACAAGTTTATTGCTAACTACATTTTTGCTATTCGTGCAATAAAACTGTTCATCAGGCATGAAGTTTTCATTCATTACTTCTTTACTATTTGCAACAAATTTTGCAGACAATAATCACACATATCACTAAACGACCTCATAAATGTTGAGCTACGTGGAAACGGTACTGCAGGGCGAAATTCGCTTGAGATACCCGTGAAATATGAGTGCAAATGCGTTAAATATGGGTGAAATACAGTATATCCGACATACGAAAACTAGGGCAAGGGTGCGCATAAATAGCTCCTTTAAAACTCTTGCATCGGTTTCAGCCAATCTTGGCAAATATGTTACTTGTTATCTGTAAATTAATACTATGGGGGTGAGAATCCTGAACTTCCTGTTTGGGTGGGGATGATAACGCAATGCCGGCATGAGTGGCCGAGCGGTTCTAGGCGCTACAGTCTGGAGCCGCGCGACCGCTACAGTCGCAGGTTCGAATCCTTCCTCGGGTATGGATGTGTGTGATGTCCTTAGGTTAGTTAGGTTTAAGTAGTTCTAAGTTCTAGGGGACTGATGACCTCAGAAGTTAAGTCCCATAGTGCTCAGAGCCATTTGAACCATTTTTTGATAATGCAGTGGTTGAGAGAGAACGGGGAAGTAGGAGATGGACAGAAAGGGGGAAAGAGGAAGATGTAGACAGGGAGAGGACGAGGTGGGCAGAGAGAGTGGAGGAGGGAATGGGTGAAGAAAGAGAAGAGGAGAAGACGAACAGAGAGAGGGGAAAGGGGAGATGGGTGCAGAAAGAGTTGGAGATGGACAGACAGAGGGGGAGGATGAAATGGACAGAGGAGGAGGAGGAGGAGGAGGACGAAATAGACGGAGATAGGGGGAAGGACGAGAGGGACAAATAGAAGATTGGAGTAAATACATACATATGAAATGCCGAGTACTCATCTATTAAATGAATAATAGGCCTCCAGACACATACGAAGTGTGCACTTAAATAAAACAAATGGTGACTAGCTGCACTGCTTATGTGCGGAGAACAAAGGACTCGGGTGCGGCTTTCAGATATAGTGGCGGGGGGGGGGGGGGGGATAACAAAAAAAGGAAATTCTGCGAGAGTATGGCGGATGGCATGAATTTACTTTCCTTTTATAACTAGGCCTTGCAAATATCCAGCACAGAGCAGTGCGTGATCCTGAAACGCGGTACAAAAAGGAATACTTGCAACAAAGGCAGAGGCTCAAATCCGGGGCGGATGCTGCTTTGATAGGCGGTCGCGCCGTGACACACGGCACCTGTCGTGTGTACGCCCCTGCTTGTGTGCTGCTGCCGGCATGCAAACAGCGGTGGTTCGTCTCGGTCCGACCCGCACAGCTCCCGCGTCGCCTCATAAAAAACGAATGGCGCTCCTCCATTACGTGGCGAGATTGCTCCACCGCGGCGCCTCTTCGCGTTTCCAGCGAATGATTTACAGCCGGGCGCGGCGATGTAACGGAGAAATGTCGAATCCGTAAGTCACTTTGCCACAGATATCCGGCCCTTCTCAGCCCGGGACTGGGAGCTATGAGACATTTTATGTCAAACGAAGCCCTATGTCATATGCAGAGGGGAGCGAGGGAACAAAGAACCCATCCGAATATCATCTCGGGGGTTGGGAGTCAAAGGCAGACTAGGAAATGTTCTGCAGACGGGGGCTATATTGCAGCTAAGGTTGCCCGGGGAGATTTGGTCGTAGTATACGGAACCATTAAACTAACACACGTTTGAAAAATATATGGTAGTATTATCAGGTTTCTAAAGGTAATAATACACTACTGGCCATTAAAATTGCTACACCACGAAGATGACGTGCTACAGACGCGAAATTTATCCGACAGGAAGAAGATGCTGTGATATGCAAATGATTAGCTTATCAGAGCATTCATACAAGGTTGGCGCCGCTGGCGACACCTGCAAAGTGCTCACATGACGAAAGTTTCCAACCGATTTCTCATACACAAACAGCACTTGACCGGCGTTGCCTGATGAAAAGTTTGTTGTGATGCCTGTGTAAGGAGGAGAAATGTGTACCATCACGTTTCCGACTTTGATAAAGGACGAATTGTAGACTATCGCGATTGCGGTTTATCGTATCGCGACACTGCTGCTCGCGTTGGTAGAGATCCAATGACTGTTAGCAGAATATGGAATCGGTGGGTTCAGGAGGGTAATACGGAACGCCGTGCTGGATCTCAACGGCCTCGTATCACTAGCAGTCGAGATGACAGGCATCTTTCCGCATGGCTGTAACGGATCGTGCAGCCACGTCTCGATCCCTGGGTCAACAGATGGGGACGTTTTCAAGACAACAACCATCTGCACGAACAGTTCGACGACGTTTGCAGCAGCATGGACTATCAACTCGGAGACCATGGCTGCGGTTACCCTTGACGCTGCATCACAGACAGGGCCGCCTGTGATGGTATACTCAACGACGAACCTGGGTGCACGAATGGCAAAACGTTGTTTTTCGGATGAATCCAGGTTCTGTTTCCAGCATCATGATGGTCGCATCCGTGTTTGGCGACATCGCGGTGAACGCACATTGGGAGCGTGTATTCGTCATCGCCATACTGGCGTATCACCCTGCGTGATGGTATAGGGTACTATTGTTTTCACGTCTCGGTCACCTCTTGTTCGCATTGACGGCATTTTGAACAGTGGACGTTACATTTCAGATGTGTTACGACCCGTTGCTCTACCCTTAATTCGATCCCTGCGAAATCCTACGTTTCAGCAGGATAATGCACCACCGTTTGTTGCAGGTCCTGTACGGGCCTTTCTGGATACAGAAAATGTTCGACTGCTACACTGGCCAGCACATTCTCCAGATCTTTCATCAATTGGAAACATCTGGAGTATGGTGGCCGCGCAACTGGCTCGTCACAATACGCCAGTCACTACTCTTAATGAACTGTGGTATCGTGTTGAAGCTGCATGGAAAGCTGTACCTGTACACGCCATCCAAGCTCTGTTTGACTCAATGCCCAGGCGTATCAAGGCCGTTATTACGGCCGGAGGTGGTTGTTCTGGGTACTGATTTCTCAGGATCTATGCACCCAAATTGCGTTAAAATGTAATCACATGTCAGTTCTAGTATAATATATTTGTCCAATGAATATCCGTTTATCATCTGCATTTCTTCTTGGTGCAGCAATTTTAATGGCCAGTAGTGTATTAGTTAGCACACAAAGTGGATCGCAACACAGGCACAGTGAACACGTCGTCAAGGTCTCTCTCATACGCAAAACAGATACTCAAATGTGCACTAGGTCTTCATGCCTTTATCTGGAAATATTTTCTCAGAGATGTATACTGTCTGATAAAAAGAATGCTTTACCCCTATCTACTGACGAAGTGATTATTGCATGTCAGGAGAGTCGGAACCGTCAGTACGTTAGGAGGTGGGAAGTATTGCATTTTGAAGTGAGAACATGAAGGAACAACCATAGCTAAACCAAGATCAGGCAAACCTCAGACCTCATGCACTGTCGGACAGGGGCTGAAGAACATTGCGCAGGCTGACAGTAGAAAAACCGCCTGAAATCAATGGAAAGAATCACTCATGTTTTCCAAAGTGCTACCAGCAGACCAAGATCAGGCAAACCTCAGACCTCATGCACTGTCGGACAGGGGCTGAAGAACATTGCGCAGGCTGACAGTAGAAAAACCGCCTGAAATCAATGGAAAGAATCACTCATGTTTTCCAAAGTGCTACCAGCAGGCCAGTTAGCCATTTAAAAAAAATAGGGTTTTTTCATCGATTTTTCGACTTCGTTGGCCAAGTAAAAATATTTATAGTTGATGGATCGGAATAAAAGTGGTACAACTCCTAGTCAATTTAGTTAGCTTCGTCGGAAACAAAGAATCACGCCAATCGGTTCAGTATATTTGAAATTACCATACCGAGCGACAGAAAAAAGAAGTTTTGACTATATATAAATGCAATATTAAGCAACGTACGTTCAATCTGATATTTCGGATCCATAAACTAGTCCTTCCTCTTCCTCATAGATGGCGTTCTGCTAGATCTGGGCCATCCTGCGCTGCTCCAGAGCCGCTCGTACGGCCGGTGACAAGCGGTTTTCGGCCGCTTGTATCTGGTGGGCGTCCGAATGCTTGGCGAACTGCGTCGAATAGAGTCACAGGGTGACGTCTGTCATTGTCATGGTCTTCAGAATTGCTGAATACCCTTCGTTGAAGCTGCTGACTGCCAGGAAAGTCACAATCTCCACAGTCTTCGCACCATAATGCAAATGCAAGTGGGCTAAATTCCAAACACACGCATTCAAACTTTCATTTGAATTTTGTGTGTTTCCTCAAAAGCACCGGTACAAGAACTTCTCCTCCGAAAGAAAAAAACTGGTGTGTGGAAAAGGCCGATTTCAGACAAGTGCATTATTTTGTTCAATCGCGAAAAACAAACATTTCGGTTCAGAATTCGGAAAAACCGTTTCAGGGGGGATTCCAAACACTTGTATGGATCCAAAAGCGCAATTTAAAAAAAAATCGATTTTTTGAACCAAAAGATAGTAAACCTTCCCTTAACGTGGAAGCATAGGAAGACATTTTACAGCACTGTGTACAGATTACAGTAGAGGAACAGATCGGAGACAACGGATGTTTCTGTCACCATGTCACCACGACAATGCATCCTTTCATAATGTGGCTTCTGTGAGACCTGAACGCAAGGGTACATCTTTGGGATTAGGTAAAACATCGACTTCGCTCCAGATCCCGCTATTCGACATCACTACCTTCTCTCGTTTCGGCTCTTGGGAAGGAATGAGCTGCCATTCCTCCACAAACATTCACGGTACATCTTTGAAGTAGTTGCCAGAGAGTTCAAGTTTTATTAAAGGTTCATGGTGGACTCATTCCATAGTAACGTCGAGTAATAGGTGTAGAGATACCTTTGATCATATAGTGTACATTCAAGCCCCTTTAAGGTGGGTGCATCACTGTGATTTCCCTCTTTCCATTCGCATATGGTAAGAAAGACTGTCGATAAACTTTCGTATGAGGTCTAATTTCACTGATTATTTCCGTCGTGGACATTTCGTTAGACATGTGATGGAGAAAGTAATATAATTCTACAGGAATTCGTGACTGGTTTTAATATGATGAAATCTTTAGAGTCAGTAGACCACGTCATACTCCTCTTCAAACTTACCGAAAGCTCGACGTTTTGATCCCTCTTCTGGAATCGTCTTCAGGATGCTACTGGTGACCCTGGATGGTTCGAGGTTCCGATCCGCCTGCTGGGATCTTATTCAGGATGGCACTGGTGTCCCTTGGATAGCAGAGGGATCGGAGCTTCGGAATATAAAGAAGTCTGGAGAGGAACACTGTGTGGCATAAAGAATCTGACAATCGGATGATGCTACCATGAATGAGGTAATAAGTTGCCCAACTCTTCTTTGAACGTACAGTCTCAGAATTTCAACTGCAAACTCCTTCGTGAAACACATTGCCCCTCTTGTAACGAATGTCACTGGAGCTTGCTGAGGATCTCCGTACTGCTTTCGCGCGTTCTAATCAACCATGTGACGAAACGTGCTACTCTTCATTGTATCTTCTCTAACTCTTCTGTTAATCCACCTTCTGTCTCTTTCCTCTTCCCTTTCCCCTCTTTCGCTTCCTCTCTATCTCTATCCATCAAATTTCATCACTCTACATTCTCATTCTGTCTGTCCCCCCTCCTCCCTCACTCCTTGTGCCATCCTCTCTCTCTCTCTCTCTCTCTTCCATTTTTCTCTATTCTCCTTCTTGCCTCTCCCCCCTACCCTCCCTCTCTGCCTACCTTCCCGTCTATTCCTCCCCCCTCTTTTTCCAGCTGCAGTCATGGACTGTGCGACTGGTCCCGGCGGAGGTTCGAGTCCTCCCTCAGGCATGGGTGTGTGTGTTTGCCCTTAGGATAATTTAGGTTAAGTAGTGTGTAGGCTTAAGGACTGATGACCTTAGCAGTTAGGTCCCCTTACATTTCACACATATTTGAACATTTTCTCTTTCCAGCTCACTCGCTTTTTCCACTTCTCCTCCTAGCTTCTCTCCTAACTCTTTCGCGCTATCTCTTTCTCCCTCCCTCTTTCACTCCCGCCCCCTCTCTCTCAAACACTCTCTCTCTCTCTTTCTCAAACACACACACACACACGCACACATACACACATACACATCCAGAAAGTGGAACACGCTCGTACGTTCCCACAACGGGTGTCCGCAGAAAGCTAGAAAGGAGACTGTGGTTCACATTAACGTCCCCGCAAGCGAGGCGGTGTTTTTCGCCCGCCGCCGCAGCAGAGCTGAGCGACCGCAGAGATGGCGCTGCCTCCTCCGGGAATGCGAATATTGCTTTGCGCGTGGAATGCGGGCCTGGCGGCCGAGTGGTCCCTTGGCGCCGACCGCTTCAACCACGCGCCGCGGTGCGACACAATAGTCCGCATGCGGTGCACTGCCACACGCCCCCACTCCCATTCTGCTGTAGCCTTTTCCTTCTCTGCAGAGATGTAGGCCTAAGGATATGTTACCAAAATCACCAAGAGCCTCCCTTTCTTTCCTGGCGGCAGCACCCCCTGTGTGTCAGGTCGCTACATTACAGTAATACCTACGTCGCCTCCGTATGTTAATATAGTTATATGGATATGGTGTCTGTTCTTTCAGACATGTCCAAAAGAACATACACCATATCCATATAACTATATCGTTCTGGCAATACCGGCCATATGCGGATGCACATATATTCCCCGAACTCTTACGGGACTTGGTAAGAATGTCTTCCAGGGGTAATGAGTGTGTTTGGGTGGGAAACTACGAATGTAGTGTGTGGACATACAAGGTGAGAATGTGAGTGTCACGGGAGGCGTCCTCGGGACAGTCCCTGCAGTCGTACTACACTCTTTGCCCTCGGTGGCTCAGATGGACGCGGGCACGGTAACTCAAGCGTTTTCGGTCAGAGGGTTCGCTGCCCTCTGTAATAAAAAAACTGTGTTAATGGATCAACGACGAACTGAAACGGGTGTCTTGCGACGTCCACCTCGAGCAAATGCAACGAACGAAAACGAACAAAATGAGATTAAAAAAAAATCAAGGATGGATAGAGCATCTGCCATGTAAGCAGAAGGTCCCGGGTTCGAGTCCCGGTCGGGGCACACATTTTCACCTGTCCCCTTGATATATATCAACTCCCGTCAGCAGCTGACGGTATTAACATAATTCTAATTTCGTCCGTATGTTAATGGTGGGCGCCGATGCAGAAGGAGCTAGGTTTGATTTCCGGGACATCGCCGAAGTTTTTTTTTCTGAAGCTGGGAAGTCAGGAACGAGGCCCAATCAGAAGGGGCCACACCGATATCAGATTTTTCTAATTTTTTTATGTTTATGGCTCGTAAAGTTGAGAAGTCATGTGTACCTGTGCCAAAGCAGTTCGATGCAAATCTCAAAGATTCTCGAGAAAGTCGCCTAGAAGTCTTTCCAACCAAGTTTAAGATCCTACAATAAGGTAAAAGTTTTCGATAACCAGCGTGGCTCTGTGGTAGAGCGCTCGCTTGACGCGCAGATCCTGGATCTGATGCCAGGGGTAATCAAATTTTTAAATAAATGTACATGTTCTATGAACATTTTCGTGGAGTGTAGAACTCATGAGGCGTAGGAGACTGGTAATCGCTACATCGAGTCTTGTTTCGGTCGCTATTTCTTCTGTTTTTTTCCGTTTAGTTCCAATACCTACGTCATTTAAGTACAAAATTCTTCGAATATATTCTAATTAACACATCTAATAGACATTTTTGTGAAAAACACACATCTTCTTATTTCTAATTACATATTCCACGCAAAATTCCAGTCTTCATTACGAACGAACATTCCTAAATACCGATCCTGCACAAAATATTGTTAGCCGAGATTGTATAGTTAAAAAAGTTACAAATTAAATTTTTTCTATCTCTCTGTAATTTGTGATTCTCGTAAATGCTCATAGAACGTGCACATTTGTTTAAAAATTCGATTTCGCCAGGATTCGAAACCAAGTCCCTCACACAGCTAGCGAGCACTTCACCACAGTGCCACACTGGTTGCTAATCAATATTTACCTTATTTTAGCGTATTAAACGTGGTCAGAAAACTTCAAAGTCGATTTTATCGCGTTGAGAGTAGCGCCGATCTGCTTTGGGAGAAGTATACTTTGAGGTCTCTATATTGAAAATGCAACTACTGGCAGAAGCAACTGAAGGGATAAGCGACATGCTGATCGCATATCATGCGATGATAGATCACTCATCGCACTGTCTAGCAGGTAACAGTCAGCCAGTCGCAACAGGCCTCAAGCCTAACTTTTAAGTGGTATTCACGTTTACGTTTACTGTAATACTTTTGAAAATGTGAAACCGCATTCCTAGCTGTGTGGTTCGTAAACGAGCACCAATTACCTTACTCACTCCCCTGAACATGCCTAAAGCATCGAATTCATTTCTTGCTACAGGCGTGATCAGTCCTTGTCTTCCCAAAGGCAGTGGAGTAGACCAGGCTTCACAATAGATTAAGAACGGAGTGATTGGTACAGCTCTAATTAAATAAGTGTCGACGTAACGCAGACTCCGTCCACAGGCCCTGGCGGTCCCATTGGTACCGGCCGAACGCCATGTCATTCTCTGCCATCCGCGTCATTGGATGCGGTATGGAGGGTCTTGAGGTTGGCACATTGCTCTTCAAAATGGTTCTAATGGCTCTGAGCAGTATGGGACTTAACATTTGAGGTCATCAGTCCCCTAGACTTAGAACTACTTAAAACCAACTAACGGAAGGACATCACACACATCCATGCCCGAGACAGGGGCGACCGCAGCAGCAACGCGGTTCCGGACTGAAGCGCCTAGAACCGCTCAGCCACAACGGCCTGCGCAAGCGAGGCAGATACAATATAATGATACCACGTGGCAGTAGAATGTGTCAGATTACGTTAGCGATGTCATGGAGATGTTGATGGTCAGAATGTGACAGTATTTACGAGTTGCCATAGTAGTTTAGAAAAGTCTGTTTGTCGCAACTAGCGAGCTACAGTATCATTCACGACTTAACTGGCAAACCGGAAATAATCATTGATCTTTTGATGTCTGTAGTTCTCACTTAATGTGTCTCCATATCGCGCTGAAGTTTTAGAGACTAATTATGATGAATCAAAGCGAAAAGAAATTCTAACGAATGAAGAGATAAACTTAAAGTTCTCTAAAACTGTAGATACTGCGGTAATGAATAGCTCAGTAGATGGTTCAGTTGAAGAGGACATCTCTAAAAAGGGCAATCACAGAAGCTAGAAAGAAAACTATAGGTTCAAGGAAGACAACTGTGAAGAAATCTTAGATAACAGATAAAATACTTCAGTTGATCGACGAATGAAGAAAGTAAAAAGATGTTCAGGGAAATTTAGAAATACAGAAATACAAGTAACTTAGGAAAAAAATAAATAAGAAGTGCAGGAAAGCTAAGGAGAAATAGCTCCATGAAAAACGTGAAGAAATCGAAAAAGAAATAATTATCGAAAGGACAGACTCAGCATACAGAAAAGTCAGAACAACCTTCGGTGAAATCAAAAGCAAGACTGTAGTGGGAACTGCATTGGAAGACTTAATATCAAATAAGGCAGAAGGGATAGCTAACATTCCATCTCAATTTCTAATAGGATGGGTGGAAGTGGCAACAAAACTGCTATGCGCGTTGGTATGTAGAATGTGTGAGACTGACGATATACCATCAGGCTTTCCGAAAAACATCATCTACACAATTCCGTAGACTGCTACAGCCGACAAGTGCGAGAACTCGCAATATCAGCTTAAGAGCTAATATATCAAAGTTTCTGACAAGAATAATGTACTCAAGAGTGAGGAAAAAGCTCAAGATCTTTTAGATGACCATCAGTTTGGGTTTAGGAAAGGTATAGGCACCAGAGAAGCGGTTCTGACGTTGCGGTTGATAATGGAAGTAAAACTGAAGAAAAATCGAGACACGCTCATTGCAAATCCAATGAGCGTGTCTCAATTTTTCTTCAGTTCTTCAGTCGACCTTGAAAAAGCGTTTGACAATACCAAATGGTGTAAGATGTTCGAAATGATGAGAAAAGTCGGGTTTAGCTATAGCGAAAGACGAGTAAAATAAAAAAATAAATGAGTCCCAGGAGTGAACTATAAGAGTAGAGGACCAAGAACGAAGTGGTCGGATTAAAAAGAGTGTAAGACAGGGGTGTAGTCTTTCACCCCCCTGATCAATCTATAGATTTGAAAGGCAATGACGGAAACAAAAGAAAGATTCAGTAATTCAACTAAAATTCAAATTGAAAGAATATCAATGATAAGATTCGCTGATGGCATTGCAGTCCTCAGTGAAAGTGAAAAAGAATTACAGAATCTGGTGAATGGATTGAACAGTCTACTGAGTACAGAATATAGACTCAGAGTAAATCGGAGAAAGACGGATGTAATGAGAAGTAGGAGAAATAGGAACAGCGATAAACTTAATATCTGGATTGGTGGTCACAAAGTAGAATAAGTTAAGGAATTCTGCTACCTAGGCAGCAAAATAGCACATGACGGACATAACAAGGAGGACATAAAAAGCAAACTAGCAGTGCCGAAAAGGGCATTCACTGCCAAGAGAAGTCGATTAGTATCAAATGTAGACCTTAATTTGAGGAAGAACGTTCTGAGAATGTACGTTTTAAGCACAGCATTGTATGGTAGTGAAACATGTTCTGTGGGAAAACCGGAACAGAAGAGAATCTAAGCATTTGAGATGTGGAGCTACAGACGAATGTTGAAAATTAGGTGGATTGATAAGGTAAGGAATGAGGAGGTTCTACACAGAATCGGAGAGGAAAGAAATATGCGGAAAACACTGACAAGAAGAAGGAAGAGAATAATAGGACATATATTAAGACATCAGGGAATAACTTCCATGGTACTAGAGGGAGCTATAGAGGGGGAAAAACTGTAAAAGGGAGACAAAGATTGGAATATATCCAGCAAATAATTGAGGATATAGGTTGCAAGTGCTATTCCGAGATGCAAAGGTTGGAGCAGGAGAGGAATTCGTGACGGGTCGTATCAAAGCAGTCAGTAGACTGACGACTCGTAAACTCAGATCTCAGTGAGGCAGAGCTCTTGCTATGTTACGTTAGTCTGCCAGGCGGCCTGAACCGGTTTTTTGGCGCCTGTTTGGAGTACTCGAGCGTGAAGACCCGTTGTTGAGACTTCGCACTAAGGGGTCCATTATAACGGAAAGCGCCATCTTGCCGAAAAGTACTCTTCTGGGATAACTGCATTTACGACCAGCAAAATTACGGGCGATACCTCTGTAACGGGGCATCTTCACTATATATTTAGTAGCTCTCATTCTGACTCGCAAAACAAGTTAAGCCACGAATCAAACTGCAGTCAAAGTTAATTCATACGGTAACATCGTTGCTAGCCTCAAAAGCTTGTTAGTCTCTAATTAACCTAATTCGGAAGTGTTGATAATGGTTCACCACCCATGGAGAGCGTAGCATCACACCATCATTATCAGAGGCGCAGGACCTCGAATTTAAAAGGAGGGAGAGATTATCGTCATTATTACCCGATAGTCTGTATCACGGTCGTACGACCTCATTTAGAAATATCGCGATGCGTTAATGTATTATGAATTTTGTTATATTCGGTGGTGTGTTTACTGTGCTGTCCAGATTGTGGAAATTATTTGTATTAATTTCATCTGTTAATGCAAATAAGGCGTCTAAGCGCAGCAAGTTGCGATAGGACACACTGCTTAAATAATGCACATGAGTGCGGTAGCTGCATTCAGTAAAAGTAAAAAGATGCACCAGCTGTAACAACGCATTTAAAAATGCGCCATAACTGGTCTTATTCCAATTTCATTTTCCCGCATTGGATTTAATTAATACACTAACCTACAATGGTGGTACAGCTCGGCAGCTAAGTGAAGCAGTGCTGGGTTCAATCTTATTAACTCTTAGGTTTCTTTCTCTGTAACTTGTTGTTCACCTACTTAGGCAGTGATTGGTATATGCATACAAGTTTCACTGTGATTCGGAGTTCAAATTAAGCAAAATTTTCTTATCTTACTCTGTTTAAAGAAAAATGACTAAAATCTACCACCACAGAATAAGATTAAAAAATAATACAATAATACGTGAATTTTACTGGAATGCAATCTTTGAAATTCTGGAGGTACTAGGCGTAAAATCCTGGGAGTTATAGAAGTATACAGCTTGTGCAGGAACCAGATGGCAGCTATTGGAGTCAAGGGGGATGAAAGGGAACCAGTGGTTGAGATGGGAGACAGGATTGTAGCATACCCCAGTATATTGAGCAAGCAGCGAAGGAAAACAAAGTAAAATGAGCAGAACGAATTAAAGTTCAGGGAGAAAAAAAAAGAACTTTGAGGTTTTTCGATGACATTGTAATTCAGTCACAGACAGCAAAGGACCTTGGAAGAGCAGTTGAACGTAATGGATAGTGTCTTGGAAATGAGGATATACGATGAACATCAACAAAAGCTAAACAAGGATAATGGAATGTAGTCGATTAAAATCAGACGATGTTGGTTGATTTGGGGGAAGGAACAAAGCAGCGAGGTCATCGCTCCCATCTGATTATGGAAGGATGGGAAAGAAAGTCGGCCGTGCCCTTTCGAGGGAACCTTCCCGGCATTTGCCTGAAGCGGTTTAGGAAAATCACGGAAGATGGCCGGACGCGGGTTTGAACCGTCGTCCTTCCGAATGCGGGTCCAGTGTACCAACCACTGTGCCACCTCACTCGAAGCAGATGATTAGATGGGTAAGTAAGATAACTAACGAGGAGGTTTAGAAATGATTTTGGGAGAAAAGAAATTGAATAAAAGAAGGAGCTGGTTGATAGGACACATTCTGAGACATGAAGGAATCATCAGTTTAGTACTGGAAAGAAGTGTGTGTGTGTTGGGGAGAGGGGAAGAGGAAAAATTACAGAGGGAGACCAAGAGAAAAATACAGTAAGCAGGTTCAAGCGGATGCAGGTTGCAGTAGCTATTCGGAGATGAAGAGCCTTGCGCAGGATAGAGTAAGGGTGGAGAGGTGGATCAAATCAGTCTGCGGACTGAAGACCACGAAACAATATGCATATTCTATTAATGGTAGTCTCATGAACTTAACTAGGTGTTAGCTACCCGTAACTTTGAGACAAATGGGACACTGGCCGTGGATTGCGTTACTATGCATTGTGTGGACAGTGCATTGTCATTAAGTGACCCGTTGCTTTCATGTGAGACAGCAGAAGTGTTTGTTCTGTGCGTGGCTGTCACTTAGCTGGATCGGACCAGTCATCTGGCCAGGCAACGGGTACTCCACAATCTTTCCAGACATTAGCAAATTTCTTATCCAGGAACCTGCGAACCAATATGGCGAAGCTCCATCTTGTTGAAAGATGATGTTGGGTTGCAAGTTCTGTATCTGAATGTATACAGATTTGCTCCAACACGTTCAGATATTCGTGTACTACATGACGCAATGTTTCTTGGGACACATTAAGTTGCTTAGATGCCTACCGAATTGGCTTACAATGATCAACACTCAAGACCAAAGTCTTGAGTGCCCTTTCAGCAGGTGTCTAAGTCCTTCACATTAGCATTAACAGCTGGATGCATCCCACTAAAGGAATTTCAAAATACACTCCTGGAAATTGAAATAAGAACACCGTGAATTCATTGTCCCAGGAAGGGGAAACTTTATTGACACATTCCTGGGGTCAGATACATCACATGATCACACTGACAGAACCACAGGCACATAGACACAGGCAACAGAGCATGCACAATGTCGGCACTAGTACAGTGTATATCCACCTTTCGCAGCGATACAGGCTGCTATTCTCCCATGGAGACGATCGTAGAGATGCTGGATGTAGTCCTGTGGAACGGCTTGCCATGCCATTTCCACCTGGCGCCTCAGTTGGACCAGCGTTCGTGCTGGACGTGCAGACCGCGTGAGACGACGCTTCATCCAGTTCCAAACATGCTCAATGGGGGACAGATCCGGAGATCTTGCTGGCCAGGGTAGTTGACTTACACCTTCTAGAGCACGTTGGGTGGCACGGGATACATGCGGACGTGCATTGTCCTGTTGGAACAGCAAGTTCCGTTGCCGGCCTAGGGATGGTAGAACGATGGGTTCGATAACGGTTTGGATGTACCGTGCACTATTCAGTGTCCCCTCGACGATCACCAGTGGTGTACGGCCAGTGTAGGAGATCGCTCCCCACACCATGATGCCGGGTGTTGGCCCTGTGTGCCTCGGTCGTATGCAGTCCTGATTGTGGCGCTCACCTGCACGGCGCCAAACACGCATACGACCATCATTGGCACCAAGACAGAAGCGACTCTCATCGCTGAAGACGACACGTCTCCATTCGTCCCTCCATTCACGCCTGTCGCGACACCACTGGAGGGGGGCTGCACGATGTTGGGGCATGAGCGGAAGACGGCCTAACGGTGTGCGGGACCGCAGCCCAGCTTCATGGAGACGGTTGCGAATGGTCCTCGCCGATACCCCAGGAGCAACAGTGTCCCTAATTTGCTGGGAAGTGGCGGTGCGGTCCCCTACGGCACTGCGTAGGATCCTACGGTCTTGGCGTGCATCTGTGCGTCGCTGCGGTCCGGTCCCAGGTCGACGGGCACGTGCACCTTCCGCCGACCACTGGCGACAACATCGATGTACTGTGGAGACCTCACGCCCCACGTGTTGAGCAATTCGGCGGTACGTCCACCCGGCCTCCCGCATGCCCACTATACGCCCTCGCTCAAAGTCCGTCAACTGCAGATACGGTTCACGTCCACGCTGTCGCGGCATGCTACCAGTGTTAAAGACTGCGATGGAGCTCCGTATGCCACGGCAAACTGGCTGACACTGACGGCAGCGGTGCACAAATGCTGCGCAGCTAGCGCCATTTGATGGCCAACACCGCGGTTCCTGGTGTGTCCGCTGTGCCATGCGTGTGATCATTGCTTGTACAGCCCTCTCGCAGTGTCCGGAGCAAGCATGGTGCGTCTGACACACCGGTGTCAATGTGTTCTTCTTTCCATTTCCAGGAGTGTATACGAGATGTAACGAGTATAAGTGCAGATATTCTCGTATGTGGTACCTTAATATGTACACACACGGAATTTTTTTTCTGCGTCTCTTCCCACAAATACGTCACAAACCTTATGACTGGATGTTTTCTGCATGGTCGTAACTGCAACTCCAAGTGGACTACACCCGACGGTACAGGCTAACCGTTTTACATTGACGCATCTCCACTGCAATACTTGACCGGCTGCCCGGGGAAAATATGTATTAATGGCTTTCTCTTGCCACTCGTACCTGGAGATGTCACCTAACCTAAAAACACGCGACTTGGTAATAGCTGTAATTATTACTGTGCAAATGACATAAATACTGATGCTGTTCAACACACTGTTCTCAGTCACCGATCTAAATACATGGACCTATGCCCATTATACTCTGCATAATTATTTGCCTTGAGCAAACACAAACTCTTCTTGTTTAGCACCCAAATATGTTTCGAAGAAGTTTAACCATTGTCAGTGAATTCATTTATTATCTGCCAAATAACATGTAAAGAATTTATACTTGATAATGCATACAGTTTGAAATTATGGTAGTTACATCTATAAAATTATTAACAGAAAAAAATATATGGCTTTTTATCAAATTCTGATGTTTATGTGTCTGTCTGGCATTTGCAGTACATATCCAGTTTGTCATGTGTAACTTATCAGGATGTTTCAGTATTATGTTAAGTGCGTTTACTAAAATGTTAGTCCGAAAATGAAACTATTGCTTTCTTTTGCTTTGCTACTGGTAGGTTATAGTAATATCATCATAGTACATTCTGTGTGAACTCCAATTTGTTGCTTTATTCTTTAAATATTGTTTGTTAGGTTTAGTAGTTTTCGAAAAAGTGTTTGGGGATATATCAAATATGAATGACTTTTTAATGTGGTAAGTGGGAGGGGCTGGCTATGTATGTAAATTGAGTGTACTTACTTTTAGCTGATACCGCTTTTTTATTCCTATACACGGTATGTTGAGCATGCAGTCAGTCATGTACCATTATAGTCTTTTCGTGATATTCACTTGTTCCATCATCATTTTTTGCGTTTTCTGGGACTTTCGAATTTCGTAATAAAAATAAGCCTTGGTGTGTGTGTGTATGTGTGTGTGTGTGTGTGTGTGTGTGTGTGTGTTTGTTTGCGTTGTGCGCTTCGATATTCTCCCTCTATGTTCCTCAATAATACGCCCTCGGTATGTATTAACTTTTGGCTCGCCAACTTCAGTTCTTTATTCCATTATCTGTTAGGAAATGTCGTTGGTTTTAAGTGATAACTTCTTTTTCCAGACTAAAAAATAAATCATGTGGTAAGCTAGAACTCCACAACCATTTTACTTCGTTTACTGGTATCTTTCCCACAGTCTGTAATATTTGTAATATGTGAAGTCATTACGTTTATGGCCCTTTTATTAGAGCATTCATCCATCCAATGTGACAAACCGACAGACGACAGCATCAATTAAATAAACAATGCTAAAATTACGTAAAGCACCTCTTGATGTAAAATAGAGAAATTTTTCCACGATAGTCAGATACTTTGCACAAGACGCAGTGCAATGAGAATTCGTTTTTAATTGTTTCAGGTGCAGTGCAGAAGCGGCTCGACATGTCCTGATACAAACAGCTCTGGGAGAACGGTCATCCAGTGTCGAAGTCGAAGACGCGTCGTCAGCACAGCTCCGAAACGTGACTGAGAGCTAAACAGACTGCCGACGAGAAGACTGAAGAAAATTTTTAAGCGGGGGAAGAACTGTGGGTGCCTGTGCATTGTGTGCCCCGGGTGACGGGAGAATCGAATTTTTATTGGGGCAGTTTGGTGGAAGTTATTTTTCCGACAGCGGAGGTTTCCCGCTCTGATAGTTATAGAATAGTCCGTCAGGGCAACGACACATAGCAGAAACTGCCACCGCTATAGACTGATAATTATTTTACATATTTGGAAGAAACACATAGCAGCGACCTGTACAAATCATCGACACATGATATTTATTATTATTTATTATATATTTATATTTATAGTAGTTGGGTGAAGCTTCCTGATTAGCTACAGGAACTAAAGAGAGTACAAACAATGTAATATCATCCTCAGTGTGGTTTTAAGCATCTCACAATTTATTTATTTCCACCTCTGACACTGGAGTGGAAAATAACAGACGTTTAGCCAGTATGCGATTTAACTTGGCTGGAAGAAAGCAGATAAGCTAAAATTGTGATACGTGTTGAAGGCCAACCAAAGAATTTCTTTAACTGTTTCTTCTAATAAATGCACTGTGTATTTCCCTATCTCGTACTCTGCATTAAACAATATGACACTCATGTTAAATTTTCAGCCGTCTTATCTCCCTAAAAACTAGTATCAAAGGTCTTAAACGCATCACAAAGCCTGCTTTCACCAGTTTCGCTATCTTTCGCCGGGTGCGCCACAAAAGGCAGCACCCACCCTTCATCACAAAGAAACATAAAACGAGGGAAGAAAGATAATGCGATTATCCAGGGGTCCTGAACCGCTTTTATGCCATGGGATTCCTCGTAATTAAAATAAGATGAAGGCGTTACTCCCTAATTGCTGTTTTGCTACGTTATCATCCGGCCACAAGCCCGCGATGTTCAGCGCTGCGGGAGATATGGGAACTAATTTTAAAACTCTTCTTTCATGACGGCGTGGTGCACTTTACGCCTCATTCAGCTGTATACTTTTGTGGCACATTGAGATAACGCTGTACCTCTCTCTTACTGTTGAATCAGCATTAAGCAAGTCAATTTTCTGCAATGAATTTGTCTGACACAAATTCGATGAGATCTGTTAATAAACATACTATTTATTTTTTGCAAATTTCACCTGTATCATTTTCAGTTCCATTTAAGACCATCCAATTATTGTTTAACTATTTCTCGTTCATCATTTGTGACTAAATTAGTTTTTTTTCCTTAAAAATTCTTAAAATCAAATTGGTACGAAATCAAACGTTGGAGGAACGGTGAAGGTAAGAGAAATAAATGACAGGGACAAAGTCTTTAATAGCTTTCTAAAAGAAAAACAGACGGAGACTAGAGCATAAAGACCGAACGAAGATCAGGATTTAACGCATTGTCGGCAACGACGCTATCAGAGATGGAGCACAAGCTCGAATAGAGGTAAGAAAATTTTCCACGTTATTTACAAAGCCACAATTGCAGTATTTGCTTTTATTGGTTTAAGGAAATCACGGAAAGCCAGAATCTGTGGATAGACGAATATTTGAATCACCGTCCTCCCAGAATACAAATCAAATTTCCTAACCAATGGTCAGACTCGATCTTTAATATTGTGTATAGAGGATGAGATGTAATAACTGATGATATGCTTTACGAGTGTTTAGCATAGCAGCAGTCAAGAAGAACACAGGACATTTCCTCACTTTAGACACATCACCGGAATGTCAGGGCAGGTAAGTCTGAGGGAAGCTTGAGACGTTTGTTATTGCTACCTCTTTACAAAAAGTGACTTCTTTTGGAACATTGTTACCTCCAGCCTGGTGTTTGGGTTCCCTTTGGTCATAGCAATGAAGCTTTTTGCGATGGTCTTCTATGAAACTCTCTTGATATTCAATCCATGTAACACCAAAGTAGACACTCGATCTTTCCAAGATCATCGTCAGGAGATGCTTGATTGTAGGATTGCAGCTACAAGAAAACACACCAAAGGTAAATTTACAAGAAATGTTTACCATTCTCACGCTCATCATAAAAGAAAACTATTTTTAGCCTCAATAGCAATTTTAGCTCTCAACAAGCAGGGCTAATATGTGGACCAGCGGTAAGTGGCCCCTTGACAGACATATTCATGAAACACGAAGAAACAGAAATTTTTGACAAAATTGTAAAACCAAAGAAGTATAAAATAAAATGTTGATGCTGGTACGTGGTCGATGTAATTTTCCTAGTAGATCAACCACACACTCGTACAGACCAGCTTCTCAATGACATGGACATTATCTATACACAAACACAGTTCACCACTGAGACAGATAAAAGACTAAGCTCCATGGGCGTCATCATACACAAGAATATAAAATGAATTCATAATAGTCAGAGAACCTACCACGACTATCACAATAATCAACAATCAATCTACTAACCCAGTAAAATATAAGGATGTTAGCTTCAGATACCTACTACACCTACTGAACAGAACATCTAGGAATAAAAATGACTACATAGAGGAGCTAAACACTATCAGCGCAAATAGCTCTGGAGAATGGCTATGATACGAAGACCGTGGATAAAATAAACAACAAAAGCCAGAATGAGACAAAACAATCATAATCCATGCACACGGACAGACGCAACGCAGTACTTAACAAATCCACAGTAATTGAGCAACAAGTGGTTCATAATAACACAGAACAACAAAACCACAAACATAGGAGAAACAGTTCAAAGACTGGGTCTCAACATAGCATTCAGAACTAATAGCGCAATACAGAAAAAACTGGGAAGACAAACCACCAACACTTTAAGTATAGACAACCTGGTATCTACAAATTATCCTGTGAATAAATTCTTCATTAATGTGGCCGTTGCAGTTCCTGTCAGTCTGTATATGTGGGTCAAATATGTAGGAGTTTCAGACTCAGATACATAGAACGTCTAAGGGCACTAAAAATAGCAGCTCCCATTCAACAGTTGCAGACCATGTAATGGCACAGGATCACCATCAAACAAACATAGAAAGCGATTTGAAAATTCTTAAAATCAGCAATAGCTTGCAACAAAAATTGACTATGTTCGGATTGACGAGCTTGTTATGAGTCTTTAATAGTGAGTCGTTGAAGGCTCTGATGAAGTCTCCAGCAGTAGAAGACGAAACATTAGGTAGGGAATTATGCCTTTGACCACGGTCTTTCGCCCATAAAACAAATATCAGGAATATTGCAAAAGCAGCCTTGAGAGCCTACGTTTTACGATTTAACACTCTGAAATTGGCGCCCCACAATTCAAGCAAAGGCATAACTAAACAAGTGAAAAGCAAACAGCTGCTATAAAACGACATATTCAAAATCGAAACTCTGTGTTTCGTCCAAAAATAAATAAAAGCTATATATTATAGAGTGCAGCAATCAGTCGTCCTTTTTTAGATTTTATTACGCAAATCCTGATTTCGGCTAGTAGCTAGCCATTCTCAATGCGCTATTTTCTAATGTCAACGCATGTAAGTCTCTGTTGTTTGGGCGTCAATCACAGTTCTGTGAGGACTCAAAGGACGACTAATTGCTACACTAGATAATTTACAAGTCACATAACAGTCGATGAGTGCACCCACTTTCCGAATGGAAAGTAACCTGATTAATAAAAGTACGTGTGAAACAAACTCAACTCCCATTATGAAGAAATTAAGTCCCTTAACACATCTAAAATTGCAGTAAACAGGGCTAAGGAATGAAACACCGCATTGATGATGCTTAATGGCGTGATATCCGATATGAACTGGACCAGGAACAGAAAATAGGAACCGTTTTGTTTGTTTGTTGTGTTTTTTTATTTTTGTTTTTTGAAAATAAACCATAGTTGTAAAGCCATCACCATAAAAACAACTTTTTTGGATCAGTTATGGTTTGTTGAAATCTGTATAATTATTTGTTCGTCAAACCCAGCGTTCTAGGCCTAATTTTCGCCACAGCATAAACATGGAATATTTCATTTATGAGTTCACTGAGTTGTGTGATTAACTACATATGTAAGCCAATACGATTACTAATTAGCGCGCTTTTACGTGTGTGTAACTTTAAGCTGTAATTCAAATGTTGTCATACTACAATAATTTTCAAGCAGGAAAATAAAAAAAGAATCGTACAGAAAAAAACAAGTCCGAAAAAAAAGATTGTCTTGCAGAAGGTGGAATTACTCTCCAATTTTTCTCAGCAAGTACCGAAAAAAGAACATCAACATGCAATAAGATGATTATTCAAGGTACACAATGGCAATCTGAAATACACTAATAGTGAGAATAAAGGTTTATAAGGTAAGAGATGCGATACAACCACAGAAATTTTGAAAAGTCATCTAATATGATCAGTAGAATACGCAATGGTTCCCAGTTGTATGAAGAGTGAACGTTTCACTAACATAAATTATAGGACACATGTAGTTATATTTCGTTTGCAATTAACGACAGAAATCGTATCCAAGCAGAATGTAATGACAGTATCACTAGCAAAACTGCAATTGGCAAAAGAAAAAATTACATCATATATTCATATCCTTAGAAAATAGATTAAGGAAAGGCAAACCTACGTTTCTAGCATTTGTAGACACAGAGAAAGCTTTTGACAATGTTGACTGGAATACTCTCTTTCAAATTCTAAAGGTGGCAGGGGTAAAATACAGGGAGCGAAAGCCTATTTACAATTTGTACAGAAACCAGATGGCAGTTATAAGACTCGAGGGGCATGAAAGGGAAGCAGCGGTTGGGAAGGGAGTGAGACAGGGTTGTAGCCTCTCCCTGATGTTATACAATCTGTATATTGAGCAAGCAGTAAAGGGAACAAAAGAAAAATTCAGAGTAGGAATTAAAATCCATCGAGAAGAAACAAAAACATTGAGGTTCGCTGATGACATTTTAATTTTGACAGAGACAGCAAAGGACCTGGAAGAACAGCTGAACGGAATGGACAGTGACTTAAAAGGAGGATATAAGATGAACATCAACAAAAAGCAAAACGAGGATAATGGGATGTAGTCGAATTAAATCGGGTGATGCTGCGGGAATTAGATTAGGAAATGAGATGCTTAAAGTAGTAAATGAGTTTTGCTATATAGGGAACAAAATAACTGATGATGGTCGAAGTAGAGAGGATATAAAATCTAGACTGGCAATGGCAAGGAAAGCGTTTCTGAAGAAGAGAAATTTGTTAACATCGAGTATAGATTTAAGTGTCAGGAAGTCGTTTCTGAAAGTATTTGTGTGGAGTGTAGCCATGTATGGAAGTGAAACGTGAACGATAAATAGTTTAGACAAGAAGAGAATAGAAGCTTTCGAAATGTGGTGCTACAGAAGAATGCTGAAGATTAGATGCGCAGATCACAAATCTAATGAGGGGGTATTGAACAGAAATGGAGAGAATAGAAATTTGTGGCTCGACTAGAAGAAGGGATCGGTTGGTAGGGGATATTTTGAGGCATCAAGGGATCACCAATTTAGAATTGGATGGCAGAGTGGAGGGTAAAAATCGTAGAGGAAGACCAAGAGATGAATACACTAAACAGGTACTGTGAGATGATGAAGCTTGCACAGGATAGAGAAGCATGGAGAGCTGCATCAACCCAGTCTCTGGACTGAAGACCACAACAACAAACATATTCATATTACCCGTGTGAAACATGACTATGAAGCTTTAACATGTTATTCCCCAGAAGCGCGAATATTTTACATCTGAAAGGTGTTTATGTTTCCGTAACACTGCGAATTTACTCAGCGGGTGACGGTTTACTATGGCGTGAATTTATAAAGAAAGTATCGTCTTGACTGCAAAATATTTATTTTGTTTCTTTCTTTTGTGTTTCGGAATTTCGCCGTTATCAAAGGAACTAAACGCACGCAGTGAGACTCGTTTATACATCACAAACTGAATACAGGCTCGTTATAACTAAACTTTCGCTACTTCAGTCAGTGTAGGAGGAAAACTATCGTAAGGTACGGCCGCCCTCAACAAATGACAAGACAGCGATGAGAATTCTCAATAACGCAAGCATTATTCCACTGTCAGGCGCAACACTTCTTGATAGAAATGAACGAAGAATATGGAGATTTTATACACACTCATACTCACAAATTACGGATTATTGTAGAATGTGGTGCCACACCACGTGGAACTACACGAAACTGGCGCTAATAGCATAGGCACATAGGAAACACACACGACACAGATCTGCAAGTCCACGGTATCGGTGATAAGTTGAGAAAACCTTCCCGAAACACATGTGCTACAAAACGCCCCTTTTTCCTGCGCATATACCCCGACATCAATATGGGATATGATCACCATACACACATACACGGGACGCACACCGGATTGACATACTCTGGATCAGGTGGTCGAGCAGCTGCTGGGGTATAGCCTTCCATTCTTGCACCAGTGCCCGTCGGGGCTCCTGAAGTGTCTAGGGGTTTGAAGACGTGCAGCGATACGTCGACCGAGAGCATTCCAGACGTGCTCGATGGGGTTTAGGTATGGAGACCAGGAAGGCCACTCCATTTGCCTGATATCTTCTGTTTGAAGGTACTCCTCCACGATGGCAGCTCTGTGGGGCCGTGCGTTATCATCCATCTGGAGGATGGTGGGACCCACTGCACACCTGAAAAGGCAGACACACTGGTGCAGAATGACGTCCCGATACACCTGACCTGTTACAGATCCTCCGTCAAAGACATAAAGAGGTGTACGTGCAGCAATCATAATCCTACCCCACACCATCAAACCACGTCCTCCATACAGTCCCCTTTCAAGGACATTAAGGGGTTGGTATCTGGTTCCTGGTTCACGCCCCATGAAAACGTGGCGAGAATCACTGTTCAGACTACACCTGGACTCGTCCGTGAACATAACCTGGGACCACTGTTCCAATGACCATGAACTGTGTTCTTGACACCAGGCTTTACGAGGTCTCCTGTGACCAGGGGTCAGCGGAATGCACCTTGTAGGTCTCCGGGCGAATAAATCATGTCTGTTCAGTCGTCTGTAGACTGTGTATCTGGACACAGCTGTTCCAGTGTCTACGGTAAGGTTCCGAGCAAGGCTACCTGCAGTACTCCGTGGCCGTCTGCGGGCACTGATGGTGAGATATATACCTTCTTGTGGTGTTGTACACTGTGGATGTCCCGTACTGTAGCGCCTGGACACGTTTCCTGTCTGCTGGAATCGTTGCCATAATCTTAAGTTCACACTATGTGGCACACGGAGGGCCCGTGCTACGACCTGCTGTGTTTGACCAGCCTCCAGTCGCCCTAGTGTTCTACCGCTCATAACGTCATCAGTATTTCTTTGAGCCATTCTCAACACACGGTCACCATTAACGCGTCTGAAAACGTCTGCACACTTACTCGCTACACCGTACTCTGACATGCACTAATACACCTTGCGTATGTGGACTGCTGCCAGCGCCACCGTGCGACGACCGCAGGTCAAATGCACCGCATGGTCGTACCCCGAGGTGATTTAAACCCGTAAACCGCTCACCAGAGTGTTGTTTCACCATGTATCAGCATTATCCGTAATTTATAAGCATGAGTGTATTCCCGCAAAGTACGTTGTTTAAGTTCAAAAGCCACTCCTGGAACAATTTTCCAATTTAAAATCCGCAATTGTTAAATTTCTGAAGGAAAAACGAGAGTAGGAATGGATTACAGACCTCGAATTTTAAGTATACGTAACAGCACACTACCTACAGTATATCACTGCAAGGTGAGAAACAGATCTGTGATTTAGCCTGGTGACTAGCTTTGCTGCCTCTGGATCACGGGGTCTCGGATTCGATTCCCGGGCGGTTGGGGATTTTCTCTGCCTGGAGACTGGGTGTTTATGTTATCCTAATGATTTCGTCCTCATCATCATCATTCTTGACAGTGGCTAGAATGGACTGTGTATAAGTTGGACTCCTTAAAAATTGGGACCTGGTACGGGCGCTGATGACTCCGCAGTTGAGCGCCCCACGAACCAAACATCATCATCATCATTTGTGATTTGATGGGGGTACACTGAAAAAGAAAATCGCATTGCAAAAGGGACAAATTATGACAAACACCGTCCAGTTCCCTAATCTCAGCAGTGTTAAAGAAAACACGAATTTTGATGAATTCATTGTGATCTTGAAAGAATTACAAAGGATAGTTTTCTAAACGTTTTGAGGGAACTTCCAGTTTTATATCTGTTTTCGAGACCGGTCGCTGTTTTATTTCAAAGCGCCACGTAGAATATGAAGATGTAACTGACTCATCTACAGTCCTGTTTTAAAGACAAATTCTTCTACATTAAAATTGTCAATGGCATCTTCGTTGTTTTCCTCAGGCAGATTTTTCACGTGCCCATAGTGAAGTTGCAGAAGTGATACAATATTCCGATCAACATATGTGAGTGAAAGACCTTTTTCGATTACGAAACTAAATAAGTCGCGATTACGTGGCAATCAGGGAGTGAAAATCTGTGAAATTATATGTGTCTATCCGTTTCAAATATCTGTACTAGATAAAAATTACATGTCTTCAGTTCGCCAAAAATAATGGAATAATACTGAACATTTGTTTTGTTTCTGATCTACACTATTGAGAAATGTGAAATATAGAACCAAATCGTACGCAGTGCGACTGTATTGCCATTAAAATGCAATGGTTTCGCAGTTTCATCTCCCCACTCCACACGATCAGACAGCGTGCCATGGCGATGGGGGAAATGACAGCGAGACTGAGCGCCCTGTCACACATGCCAAGACACTTTTCGCGAGCCGAATGCTTGGGCGCCTCTGCCATATGGGTACCCAACTTTATGGGAATGATGTTCAGACTGTGCGCTGCAGGATTTGTGTGGTTAGTGGTGTTAGTGTCATAACTTGCCATTAGGCGGTGGTACCATGACATAAGGCAGAAACACAAGCATCGCTTTGCATCACAGTAGCAGTCTTCAATACGTGTCTGCACAAGGTGAGCAGGACATTATTCGTAAGGCTGTTTTACCAAAACAGCAGTAATAGTGCTGTTGCCGTTGTGTCAACGGATTAAAGCAATATGGAGAGGTCCTCTTTCCACTGATGTAGAACAGCATTTGGAGAGCATTGAATCATTGGCCGATCGTTGCAAAGTGCGTGGCTACCAATATCACCAGACCTGAATCGGTGTGATTTATGGGTGTGGGGTTACCTGAAGGTAAAAAGTGACAAGTGTATATTTTATAATCATATGTTCGCACACTTGCGTATATGCCACTCACTTAACGCCTTATACATACGCTACTGGCCATTAAAATTGCTACACCAGGAAGAAGTGCAGATGATAAACAGGTATTCATTGGACAAGTATATTATACTAGAACTGACATGTGATTACATTTGCACGCAATTTGGGTGCATAAATCCTGAGAAATCAGTACCAGAACAACCACCTCTGGCAGTAATAACGGCCTTGATACGCCTGGGCATTGAGTCAAACAGAGCTTGGATGGCTTGTACAGGTACAGCAGCCCATGAAGCTTCAACATGATACCACAGTTCATCAAGAGTAGTGACTGGCGTATTGTGACGAGCCAGTTGTTCGGCCACCATTCGCCAGACGTTTTGAGTTGGTAAAAGGTCTGGAGAATGTGCTGGCCAGGGCAACAGTCGAACATTTTCTGTATCCAGAAAAGCTCGTACAGGACCTGCAACATGCGGTCGTGCATTATCCTGCTGAAATGTAGGGTTTCGCAGGGATCGAATGAAGGGTAGAGTTACGGGTCGTAACACATCTGAAATGTAACGTCCACTGTTCAAAGTGCCGTCAATGCGAACAAGAGGTGACCGAGACGTGTAAACAATGGCATCCCATACTATCACGCCGGGTGATACGCCAGTATGGCGATAACGAATACACGCTTCTAGTGTGCCTTCACCGCGATGTCGCCAAACACGGATGCGACCGTCATGATGCTGTAAAGAGAACCTGGATTCATCGGAAAAAATGACGTTTTGGCATTCGTGCACCCAGGTTCGTCGTTGAGTACACCATCGCAGGCGCTTCTGTGTGTGATGCAGCGTCAAGGGTAACCGCAGCCATGGTCTCCGAGCTGATAGTCCATGCTGCTGCAAACGTCGACGAACTGTTCGTGCAGATGGTTGTTGTGTTGCAAACGTCCCCATATTTTGACACAGGGATCGATACGTGGTTGCACGATCCGTTACAGCCATGCGGATAAGACGCCTGTCATCTCGACTGCTAGCGATACGAGGCCGTTGGGATCCAGCATGGCGTTCCGTATTACCCTCCTGAACCCAGCGATTCCATATTCTGCTAATAGTCATTGGATCTCGACCAACGCGAGCAGCAATGTCGCGATACGATGAACCGCAATCGCGATAGGCTTTACCAAAGTCGGAAATGTGATGGTAAGCATTTCTTTTCCTTACACGAGGCATCACAACAATGTTTCACCAGGCAACGCCGGTCAACTGCTGTTTGTGTATGAAAAATCGGTTGGAAACTTTCCTCATGTCAGCACGTTGTAGATGTCGCCATCGGCGCCAACCTTGTGTGAATGCTCTGAAAAGCTAATCATTGCATATCACAGAACCTTTTTCCTGTCGGTTAAATTTCGCGTCTGTAGCACGTCATCTTCGTTGTGTAGCAATTTTAATGGTCCGTAGTGTATAAGAAAAGACACTGCACGGCATATATTTATGCTCTGGAGTGCGCTATATAACAGCTCGATTTACCTAATGACATCATGTAACCAAATTCACTCAACACTGTGGGTAACTGTAATGGTTCGAGGGTGTTTGGTTACAGGATGCTATTGTTTTTGTAGAACTATGACGTAGTGCACTGCCGGCCGCTGTGGTCGAGTGGTTCTAGACGGTTCAGTTTGGAACCGCGCGACCGCTACGGTCGCAGGTTCGAATCCTGCTTCGGGCATGAATGTGTGATGTCCTTATGTCAGGTTTAAGTAGTTCTAAGTTCTAGGGGACTGATGACCGATGTTAAGTCCCATAATGCTCAGAGCCATTTGAACCATTTTGAACGTAGTGCACTCAGGAAAAAAAACAATGTCGTACAGTGTCTTATTTTTCATGTTCTAAGAGAATGATGCACATTCAACTGAGTGTATGTATATAATTTTGAAATATGCACTTGTCGTTTTTTTGTAAATGCAGGAAAACATTTATTCCTCTCATGACAATGCCACATACCGTACGTTAGCGCCTCATAGTGGCGCTGTTATCTTTATCGTTCTATGACCGCACCCGACACAGTTTGCAGTTATGCTTGGTAAGAATTAGCCGGAAGGGATACTTTCTATCAACAGTGGTCCGGTGTACAGGTTCTGCTGTCTGTACTGTAGTGTTCGGTTTGTGACGTAGAAAAGATCAAGAGCACAGTGAAAACCTTTTATGACAATGGACAAATGTCGAAACACATAAGGAAGGAGTATCCATAGACGAGTACCATACTTTTGTGTAGAAAGGTAAACGGATGGAAAGACGTAAATACAGCAAAGGTTATGTGTAAAGTGAATTTGGTTATGATCCGGCAATGAAGTGTGGCATAAAAAATCTCAGAAAGACGCGGGGAAACCAAGAGAGCGAAAGAGGCAATACGAGAGTCACTTAAAGTGGCAGAAAGATGAGTGGCTAGGAGATGGAAAAAGTTTTGCTCGCCGTTATACACCGGATAAACACAAGCTGGTTCCCACCGAAAGGCTGTGAAAATTCACGCCCGGGTTGCAGACTGCTTTGAACGGGAACTAGTCCTACAAAGAAATGCACTTTCGTTCCTTCTCGTAATTAACGCTGAAGCCTGCCTGCGGAAATGAAACTTTCTGAGGTCCTCATTAAATTTACAGCTATATCTGAAAAGAAAAGGGGGAAAGGTACCCTCAGCTGTTATTTGATATTTATTTCGTGTGGCTTCTACTTTACTACCAGCGAAATTAAGCTACACGCAGTTATAACGGCACTGTGTACAAAGATACCACACTGAGGCTAAGTGGATTTACTGTTTATCTTGAGCGATACGTCACTTGACTTCTACTACGGGTGGGTACTGTGCTTTTTTCGGCTGGACTGAATAACAAAATACGGTCTTCTTCTTGGCTGCCACTGCTAGAAAACTGTTGATAGTAAGTGGTGTTCTCGTTCTGGACCAGTTCCGTTCTACCGTTTCAAAATGACGAAAACAAATGGCAAACTCAAATGACAAAAAACTAAAATAACCAGCGTTTCACGTAAATATTTTGCAGAAGTGTAACATATACGCGTTTTCAATTGTTTTAATGCATTAAACATTATAGTAGCTATAATACAATCATATCTTTTTCTTTTAACGCAGTATTGAATGAAATCCGCCTTTAGTCACAAAATTATTATTGGTTAATGACGTTAGAAAGAATCTTTCGGTTTCATTTTAAGGAACTGTTTACAGTTCATACGGTAGTTTTCTTCGTTTCATTACCTGTGTCAAAAATACAGAGGGGTTCAAAAAAATGTATTCACAGTTTAAAAGTCCACAACTTGCAAACTAATTGACGGAGTTGTCTCATTTTTGGTGAAAGTGTAGCTTTAAGTCTAACTTAAAGTTATCATTGTAGGTGTTCGAAATGGTCACCATTAACATCCACAGACAAACGATGCCGCCGAACTGCAGCACGAACTTCTGACTGCAACGTGTTCAGTTGGATATTTGCACATGAATGAACGATGGATTCTCGAAGTTCATCCAATGTGCGTGGCTTTTGTCGATAAACGACGCCCTTTAGTGTTCCTCACAGCTAAAAGTCCAGGGGAACGTGGTGGATAGTTCACAACACCTCTACGGCCTATCCATCTTCCTGGTAGATTTTCGTCGAGATTCACCATAACACGATTTTGGTAGTGGGCTGGGGCACCATCTCGTTGAAAGTAAACTCTTTCGTTTCCACACAAGTCTCGGATGGCAGGTAAAATGAGCGTCTGAAGCTTCTAAAGGTAGACCCCACCGTTAACTGCGCCGTCAAAGACGAATGGCCAAATCAAGCCCCGGTAAGACAACCCACACCACACATTTACTCCTGGCAAATTCACGGCTTTGTCTACATGGACGTTCGGATTTTCGGCGGCCATGTTAGTAAACCATTCGCAGTACTCCATTCTACGATCTGGGTCGTCCTCGTTCATTGCGTGTAGCAATCGTGGGATGTAGCACTTCCACGTTGCTGTCTTCAAAATCGGCCGAACACTTGAGCGACTCACTTCAGTTTCATGGGCACACTGTCTCACAGACTTCTATGGTGAGCGGGTGAATTGTTGTGACACACGACGGGTGTTAGCTGGACTTGTTACTGTTACAGGTCGTCCAGATCTTTCTTTGTGTACATCTTTAACACAGCCTACGGCTTCAAATTTGTCTCGAATGCGACGAATCGTTAAACGTGTCGGTGGCTCTGTTTGATACTCATTTCACCATCGCCGTTGAACCTCATTAATGTTTTCTTACTTAAAATACCACTTCAAAACTGACTTCCTTTCACCGAACGTAAACCTTGCGCCAGCCATGTTTACTCGAGTAACTAGATGCAACTAAGAACAAAACACTGACTATCTGGCGACTGTCATCTGACAAAACAAAACAACGCAATAAAACGCTTGTGTGGCGATTGCCGGAACTACAAACTATCACACTACCAAAGATGAGAAAACTCCGTCAATTAGTTTGCCAGTTTTGGACTTTTAAACAGTGGATACATTTTTTGGACCCCTCTGTATATACTAAGGTGTCATACTGAGTATCTTGATTTCTGAAAGAAATGGAAACTTATCTGCACTTCCTAAAGGCAGCTGAGGGCATGCTAGAGGTTAAAACATAATTCAATGGCCACAACTGCATAGCAGCTGTAAAAATACGATGGTGGTTCAATAAGTAAAGCAAGACATTTTTTTCTTTGCCAGTATTGGTTGTGAAAGTGTGCGGTAATTTTGGAATATTCCCGCTTCAGTCCCCATAGTTTCATGAAGTTCCGAAAAGTGGCGGCGCTATACGTAGCATTCGAAGTGGTGTTTGTAACATGCGTTCCATGCAGAGAGCTGTCACTGAGTTTCTTTTGGTAGAAAACCAGAGCATCGCAGATATTTATAGGTGCATGCAGCATGTCTACGGAGACCTGGTAGTGAATCAAAGCACGGGCAGTCGTTGGGCTAGGTGTCCGTCGAGATCATAACGTCGCGCAAACCTGTTCGATTTCCCGCGACCCCACACAGCTGTGACTCCTGCAACGTTTGACCGTGCGGACAATCTCACTGGAGGTGGTCGACAGATCACAATCAAACACCGCGCTGCACAACTGGACGTCTCTGTTGATAGTGTTGACACACTTGTCCAGCAGTTGGGATAATCAAAGGTTTGTGCCGGCTGCGTCCCTCACTGAGTAACAGAAGATCATAAAGGGCATCGAACGACCACTTTTACATAATTTATTGCGTGTTACGAGATTGATTGTGACAGTGTTCTGTCGAACATCATCACAGGCGATAAAATATGGGTTTATCACTTAGAACCGGAAACATAGAATGGTGCCACTCCATCTCTCCTCCGAAGAGAAAGATTAAAGCCAAATTGCTGAGCCGGTAAAGTGATGGCGACGAGTTCCTTGGAGTCTGGAGGGGTTGTTCTATTTGATGTCCTCTCTCATCGTGCAACGATCAACATTGGAGTGCACTACTGGCCATTAAAATTGCTACACCACGAAGATGACGTGCTACAGACGCGAAATTTAACCGACAGGAAAAAGGTTCTGTGATATGCAATGATTAGCTTTTCAGAGCATTCACATTAGGTTGGCGCCGGTGGCGACACCTACAACGTGCTGACATGAGGAAAGTTTCCAGCCGATTTCTCATACACAAACAGCAGGTGACCGGCGTTACCTGGTGAAACGTTGTTGTGATGCCTCGTGTAAGGAGCAGAAATGCGTACCATCACGTTTCCGTCTTTGGTAAAGGTCGGATTATAGCCTATCGCGATTGCGGTTTATCGTATCGCGATATTGCTGCTCGCGTTGGTCGAGATCCAATGACTGTTAGCAGAATATGGAATCGGTGGGTTCAGGAGGGCAATACGGAACGCCGTGCTGGATCCCAACGGCCTCGTATCACTAGCAGTCGAGATGACAGGCATCTTATCCGCATGGCTGTAACGGATCGTGCAGCCACGTCTCGATCCCTGAGTCAACAGATGGGGACGTTTGCAAGACAACAACCATCTGCACGAAAAATTTCGATGACGTTTGTAGCAGCATGGACTATCAGCTCGGAGACCATGGCTGCGGTTACTCTTGACGCTGCATCACAGACAGGAGCTCCTGCGATGGTGTACTCAACGACGAACCTGGGTGCACGAATGGCAAAACTTCATTTTTTCGGATGAATCCAGGTTCTGTTTAAAGCATTATGATGTTCGCATCCGTGTTTGGCGACATCGCGGTGAACGCACATTGTAAGCGTGTATTCGTCATCGCCATACTGGCGTATCACCCGGCATGATGGTATGTGGTGCCACTGGTTACACGTTTCGGTCACCTCTTGTTCGCATTGACGGCACTTTGAACAGTGGACGTTACATTTCAGATGTGTTACGACCCGTTGCTCTACCCTTCAGTTGATCCCTGCGAAACCTTACATTTCAGCAGGATAATGCACGGAGTAAATCGGAGAAAGACGAAGGTAATGAGAAGTAGTAGAAATGAGACCAGCGAGAAACTTAACATCAGGATTGATGGTCACGAAGTCAATGAAGTTAAGGAATTGTGCTACCTAGGCAGTAAAATAAGCAATGACGGACGGAGCAAGGAGGACATCAAAAGCAGACTCGCTGTGGCAAAAAAGGCATTTCTGGCCAAGAGAAGTCTACTAATATCAAATACCGGCCTTAATTTGAGGAAGAAATTTCTGAGGATGTACGTCTGGAGTACAGCATTGTATGGTAGTGAAACATGGACTGTGGGAAAACAGGAACATAAGAGAATCGAAGCATTTGAGATGTGGTGCTATGGACGAATGTTGAAAATTAGGTGGACGGATAAGGTAAGGAATGAGGAGGTTCTACGCAGAATCGGAGAGGAAAGGAATATGCGGAAAACACTAATAAGGAGAAGGGACAGGATGATAGGACATCTGCTAAGACATGAGGGAATGACTTCCATGGTACTAGAGGGAGCTGTAGAGGGCAAAAACTGTAGAGGAAGACAGGCCAGCACATTCTCCAGATCTCTCACCAATTGAAAACGTCCGGTCAATGGTGGCCGAACAACTGGCTCGTCACAATACGCCAGTCACTACTCTTGATGAACTGTGGTACCGTGTTGAAGCTGCATGGGCAGCTGTACATGTACAAGCCATCCAAGCTCTGTTTGACTCAATGCCCAGGCGCATCAAGACCGTTATTACGGCTAGAGGTGGTTTTTCTGGTACTGATTTTTTAGGATCTATGCACCCAAATTGCGTGAAAATTTAATCACATGTCAGTTCTAGTATAATATATTTGGCCAATGAATACCTGTTTATCATCTGCATTTCTTCTTGGTGTAACAATTTTAATGGCCAGTAGTGTATATTGTGCTAACCTCAGGAAATAGAAGAAAAGTCTTCAGGGTGATCATCGCCACAAAAACGTGCAATTGAACTTCTCCTTCTGCGAGACAACGCAAAGCCTCACATAAGCCTGCGCACCCGAGGTGAGCCTACAAAACGTTATTGGACTATTGTTCCTCAACTATCCTACAGCTCGGATCTCGCACCTTCCGACTTCCATCTGTTTGACCAAATGAAGGTAGCACTCCGTGGGAAGCAGAACGTGGATAATGGGGAGAAGCAGAAAGACGTCCTCTCCGATGTCAACCAGTAGAATGGTACCATGAGGGGGTACAGGCCTTTCCTCTGAGGTAGCGTAGGGCCGTCACATTCACGGTATTGAGCGCCTCTCATACATTTTTTTTAGCCTGATCAGATTAGGACCTACAGCCCCTCTCTTATGTCGGACAAGGAAAGTGTAAATATCGAAAGTTGTTACAAAATATTCTCAGTTTCTGTGCATACTTGTGGTTGAGATATGCGCTTCGGAGATCTTGTAATGAATATAATTGTAATTGTTAACACAAAAATAGTAGAGAATAATAACAGTAATAATAATTATAATGAAATAATAATAATGATAATAGCAGCCATTAATAATAATATTAAGCAGTTTAGCACTATTGGAGCCACGTTTAATATCATTAGAAACCGCAGGGATGACAACAGAGCGGATGATTGTAATGACAGTGACAGAGACTATTAAGAAAGGGCACAGTATTTCAGTAGAGGGAACAGAAAGGGGTGAGAAAGCTGGTGTAGTGGGATGACTTGAATGAGCTGCTAACAAGTTGTGAGAGGCATAGCTGTTGTATTCGAATTTGGACCAATGTCGGCTTTTTGAAACTGAATATTTTGAGGAACGTTGTTAAAAAATCGGCTTCTTGATAGAGATGGCTGTGTTATGTAATGGCTTAGAGAGAACTGTCCCTGGCTGAAAACGAATAGCTCTGCTATACTTAAAGCAGAGGGTATGAATCGACTGACAGTAAAGCAAACGGGAGGTATGATAATCTTTGTGCTTACCTGAACGTAGCCATGATAAATATTCGTGGGCAGGAGTGATAAGGTCGACGAACGAACGTCACAAATACTCGTATATCGCACTTAAGCGCTCATCACTAGTTCAACATAACGTGAATTTTCATATGAGGGGTGGGCCATCACCATAATCGAGAACTGGAAGAACTGGTGTTTATTTATGTAGAGTACTGAGAGACGCTGACAGCTCCTTACGGACTGCAGTTGCGTGTTCCAATCTAAATAAGTCATGGCCCGGAATTATCCCCAAGTTCCTTGCAGAAGAAGATAAAGTTACTTCTATACGGTTCAGGAGCGGAAGCGATCCATTGAACTGAGACATAGTAAGTCTGTTGTGAATGACTCAAACTGCTTGCGTTTTAGAAGGGTTAAGTTTCAAACCAGTGTTGTGCACCCATTGTGATAAGGCATGTTACTCGGCGTTTACATGCTGGATGGTTGCGAGCAGTGTGGCGTATTAATTTTCAACGGTTGGGTTCAGTATTATGAAAAATTTCTCTGATCTGGATGTAGTAATATCAATGACATATTTTCGTTCGTCTCTTTTATGAAACCAAAACGAGCTACGTTTGAGTCCTTCAAACTCGCCTTTCTCTTATCTGTCTTCTTAAAAAAAGTAAGACGCTCGTCTTATACTTTTAAGTGCCCCGTGTACTAATCCCACCCGTGGTAGAAATTTTCATTTGTCAATGCAGTCTGCTTATATACATCGTAGATGTTTGAAAACTGAAAAAATCTCTGGAACCATATAGTTTCATTTGATTAAAGTACCTATGCCTGAGTTTCGGGCAGGATCTCCGTTTCGTTCGATGGTGAGGCGCTATTCCTGCATAGTTGTAGAGACTCTACAATGCAGTTCGAGTGTACGGGGATTATCAAGTGGGTGAGGCGTTTATGGGAGTTTAAACTGAGGAGGGAGGCGTGGTAGGGTAGTTCGTATAGTTGTGCAAAGCAATTGCGCCAGGGTGGCGTATTGGTTAGCGAGTGTATTGTCCAAGCAGGAGACCACAGTTCGAACTCCAGGCGTGGTACAATTTTTCATTTTTTACTTCAGTCTGCATATAGATTCTTAAGCTAATTGGTAATAATAGCCATATTTGTTGAGACAGAATGTTCAAGCTTAGGGGGAATATCAATTGGATGTTCCTGTCGTTTATCACTAATTAGCTTAGCACCTGCTGCTTCTCTCGTGTAGACTGTATGGTCTTCAAAAAGTTTTTATTTTTTTATTTTTAGTCAATCGAATTTTAATGTTGTTCACAAATTGCAACACCTTCTATGCTTTTCACCCTTATTAAGATCATATATGCTTGGTGTTTTCCGAATATACTTCTGACCAAAACGCGATTCTCGTAGCTGGAGTCCAAAGTTTTTATTCACCGTACCTTTTGCGTTCTTGTTCCAATGCAACTTTCATCGGCTAAAAAATATTTCTTTTTATCTAACCGATATGTGAAATACCAATTTCCGGAAATTTAGCTCTAAAATTTTTTAAACGTAACGAAATATTTTGTTAAAAATTATCATCGCCTATGGCACACCATTAGTGGTTCAGTTTTTAGAAACACTGAAATACGTATTAGTTATTTCTAACCAGGAAGTCAAATACCAATTATCATAGAAGTAGCCTTAAATTCATTTGGTTATTATTTATTTTCAACTAAGCTTTCGCTCACATTTCAGCCCCTTAGTTGTTGAATTTCCAAAAATGCTGAAAGACATATTTTTTATGTTCTTACTGAGAAACCAAATACCAATTTTTTTAGTTCTAGCTTCAGACATATTTTCAAAAAGCCTCTCATCCTCTATTTCCCGATTTTATGAGTGGAAGTTCTTTAATAATGATATATTTGAAATAAATGCTTTTACTCACTATTTCACCCACTTAGGGAAAAATTACCAGAAAAGGTTGAAACACGTATTTCTTTATTTCTGATCAAGAAACCAAATACCAGTTTTCGTTTGTCTAGATTCAAAATTGCCTTAGTAGCGACTTTTTCAAAACAACCCTTCATTCCCCAAATAACCCCGTTAGGGTTGGAATTTCGAAAAATCCCTTCTTAAACGACACCTACAATATAAGAGCCAAGCCTTCTCCAAATTTCAATTTTCTGTCCTTTGCTGTTTGGGCTGGGCGATGATGAGTCAGACATTTAGGACATTGCCCTTTATATGTATGGAAGATTATCTCCATAAGTGAATTCTGTGTTCAGCTATTTATTTCCGCTGTGCAGCATAATTTCATTGATGTAATCGTTCCACGCCATCCGCGCTGTGCTAAACGCTTAATTTTATCATTTATTTTAGAATGTGCCACCTGATTTGTTTTAAATACGAAGTCAGTTCATTCTTGCCATGCACTGCGACGTATTTCGTCGACAGTACTGCATTTTCACACGATCACACATCACCCAACTTTTCGCCATCCAGCAGCGATACCTGCGCCTGACTCCGTCAGAGTGGAACCAAAAAAGCTGACTCGCGAAGAGTAAGCTTACAGAGGAAATTTTATTCAAAGCAGATTTCAGTTTAAAATTAATCAGAGTCATTTCGACTCCTGCTGCAGCTCTTGTAATAAATCCTGCCAAAATAATTAACATTCTACCAGAACTTTGTTATGATTTGTAAACGCTCTTGCTGGTTGTAACATTTAGGGTGTGTAAGGTGTCAGGCAAATCCAACACCTTCCATGAAAACCCTGACATGATAAGCAAATCCAGCAGTATGTCACATAGCTCTGAATAAATCGTGACATTAAATTAACCAAAGTAATAGGATTAACGAGTGAGCAAATGGAATACCACAGACTAACACAAGAACGCCTAAATGCATGTCATACCTTCCCACCGTGAAACAGACGCAGTTCCGAGGGGAGAAACGAGAACAGAAGCCGAGAGCAGAACCGTGTTAAGCTAGAAGGCCCTACGATAAGGGATGGACACCCACGTCGCCAGCCGACTGCCAAGATCACCCCCAGCCCATGTTAAAAGATAGAGCCCTCCAGAAGAACAGTATAGATCTTACGATAACACTAACAGGGCCACACCAGCTGCAAGTTTTAGCGTGAGACTTTTTCGCGTCTCTGTTACGTTGCAAACGTTAAAAACATTGCCCCACCACAAAAAGTGTAACGTTTCTCATTGGATAAACAGAATTATTGTAGGCGGAGCTTAAGGTTAACATTGAGACCCTGATTCGTTAGATGAAAACACAGCCAGATAGTTTTTTTTAAACCAACTTCGGTAAATTGTAGTAAGGAGAAGTTAGGAGACAGTTGCTTCCGAGACGGCGAGCTATATGGAGCTGCGCCGCCCGCCGCCCGCCGCCCCCTGACGCTGCCTAACCAACGACAAAGTAATGAACGAACGCAATGCCGCATAACAGCACATAAAGCTTCACTCAGAACTGCAGAAGTCTCATCTGTTACACCCCCTTTTTACGTAATACTAGTGTAAAAATCTGAAACGCGATGATTTTTCTGTTGTATAATTATTGAGAAGCCACATCAGCCACTATAATTTACGACAAGTTAGATAAGTAATTAAAGATAATTGATGGTCACTGTAGACCATTTTGATAGTTTTCTCTTTTGTGAAACTTAATTTAAACCTAGATTATAGATGTGATATGGCATAGGTCATCCTTCGATCCATTGTAGAACTTGGAAACCCATTCAGGGAATATTCGTTCACATTTTTGTTGAAAGCAGTTGGTTTTTATCATCCTGTATTAAAATATTTCCTTTTATCAATAGTGCAATTTACAAAGAATGTTTTGTGAGTAGAATAAAATTTCCAGTGGCAAACTTAACTGCTTTTTCGACGTTATTTTACCAGCTAACTAAAAATAGGAAAGCGTTGAACCCCTTCCAAAAATTTAGTTAGTATTAAGATTCTTTTACAGGGAGTGCAGTGGAGCTGACGCTGAAATCATTGATTATATCATCGCTAGTCTCACTGAACTCTTCTGAACTCTTCATGTCATGTGTGGTCTGGCGTCTCCTTACCAGCAACAGGTCCCAGGTTCAAACTAGTCAATTCCTTAAAAAACACACTCAGAGCGTCGTTGCGCGAAAGTGGTAGGGAGACACGACTTAGAACTGACACCACGCAGAATGTTAGAGTGTGTGTGTGTGTGTGTGTGTGTGTGTGTGTGTGTGAGTGAGTGTTTATGTGTGGTTACCTAATGTTGTCTCCGCACTGGAAATCGCACGCCTAAAAAATGTTTAAAACGACTCTACCACCGACAATCTACACCTAGTGATTTCCATAATATGAAGTATCGTGTTGTACTTCAGTCTAGCAAATCTAACCTATTATTCCTATCAGGATGTTAATAGAATGAATCACAGCTTGGATACCGGCAATGATTTCTTCTTAGAAAATATGTAGAGCGCAAAAAATTGTATAAATATGGAGTAGACGATGTCAGATTCTATCCTAAATGTAACTTAGAGATTGGCAGAACATATGTCTAACTTTTTTTTTAGACTGCACCCCCCTTAAATTAGGTGGACACAATGTTAGCTGATGCTGATTAGTGGTGAGAAACAGAAGACCTACAGCCTGACTGACACTTTCAGAAAAAGCGCAGTCGACACGCAAATTGAACTCAACCCACTTAGTGTGAGTGTTTCGCTGTCTGCTGGACAGAAATGCGTGTACCACATATTGAAGCATGGACAGCAGTTATACTGCACCAATGATCTGCCCGTTGGGGCGTTGACCGCTGTACAGATGATGTATATGGTGTTCCTGTAATTCTCTGTCTACATAGAGGACAAAATACGCCGTCCGAAAACTCCTGTTGTTGAATAAGAAAGAACACGAATCAAGATTGCTGTTTTCTCACTAACCGGTTCGACTCAAGTATTCTATCATAAAGAAGAACTTCAGTGCGTGTTAAGTCCACGGACGGACAAAAAGTCATCACTCGAGTAAACAGAATAACAACTGCGTTAACAGATAAACGACTTCACGTGCTTCTTGTGGTGAAATCAGCTCTTCCCACATGTAACCATCAGATTCTCCACTGTGACTTTCACCAGCGAAATCTGTAGGTCGATCCCCAGAGGGAAGTGTCTTCGATCGGTCCCCGCAGGGAAGTGTATCTCCATGCCATACACCCGGTCTCTCCTGGACATGTGTGCACTCAGGCGACAAATCCCAGAGGCCGTTACAGAAACGTTACCTTCCATAACATAAGTCATGAATGCGCCAGCCAATCGCCTGAAACTCAAGCTCCTTTCACAGCATTTCTGAAAGTTTCCATTTCTCCTCCTACGTCACTCGGCCAATCAAATACGCGTCTCTGCTTTCAATTAGGAAGTGTGCCTCGACACTTCCCACTAGAAGATTCCTTGGAGGTCAGGTCGCGACCATTGCTTATGACCCCACGCATTCCTTCTCATTAAAAACGTTTGAATTTCGCCTTGTTCTGCCCCCGATGCTATTCCGCTGGGTACGCTAATCCGAAATTTTCTTTTGGTCCATCAGAGGACAAATCCCCCATTCGCACTGTCCTTGCTTCAGGGGTTCTATGGCCTCCAGCGTTGGAAACCATCACCTGCTCACGGCAGTAAATGTCCACCCCTGCAGAACATAATTCTCTTCCCAGCCCCTCTTTAACTGATAGCGGCTTCTGAGGGACGCCCTTTCTGTCAGCTCTCAGCTTTAATTAACTCTTAGACATGCAGTACTACAGAAATCGTTAGGACATGCTGCTAGCCACAATCAACCAATTAGTGTCGAGGTACGGTGTGCTGGCCAGTCTGTGGATGGCTTTTTGGCGGTTTTTCCATCTGCCTCGGCGAATGAGGGCTGGTTCCCCTTATTCCGCCTCAGTTGCACTATGTCGACTACTGCTGCGCAAACACATTCTCCACTTAAGCTTACACCATCATTAATCTACTACGCAAATATAGGGTTTACACTCGTCTGGTGTGAGACGTTCCCGGATGGGTGGGAGGGGGGGGGGGAGGAGGAGGGGGTGGTGGTCCATTGTGGGCCGAACCTCACAATAACCCTGGGTTCGGTGTAGGGCGGCGGAGGGGTGAGTGGACTGCTGTAGCCTTTTGTGAGGTTGTGTACCACTGAGGCTACGGCGAGGACGAAGCCTCTCCGTCGTTTCTAGGTCCTCAGTTCAATACAATACAATACAAGCTCATCTTGATGTATTCTAAAACCTTAGATGCCTTAGAAAATGGTGACAGAATCCATAAGGGCCAGTAGTCGCGGGGTTCGATGGCAGATTTCTTCTTAAATAATGATATTAGTAGTCCCTGTTCCGAGTCTGCTGGCGGGAAGATGAGAGTGTCACTCAGTTGTTAAAAACGTTCGTTAGTTTGGGTAGTGGCGGATCGACAATGAATTTGTTCACTTTCTCAGTAGTACTCGTATAATCATGACCTAAAGCTACCGAACGAGTTCCTGCATTAGATTTCCTGACAGTAAATGTTGTGCGCTGAAGGAAAGTCCTCTTCGTTTGTATATACTGCTGACTTTTTTTACAAATATATTGTTTGCGCCCTTGTCCGTTAGCGATTTCCTCATACCATTGTCTTCCACAGCCCTTGCCATCCGAGGCGGTGAAAATGGATCTAGCTTGCCACAGTTCATGGGTGTGGTAAATTTTGAGGAGGCGTAGGGGTTTCAAATTGATTACATATCCCGTATTCGAGCATGTACGGCGTCAGCAACGTTTCTACTTGCGGGGGGCCCTGGTTTGTTGAATACCGGGAGAGCTGTTAGAATGTCACGACTCAAATAAGAAATAAATATGGAGTATCAAAAATATTCATATGCAGGGATACGATAAAGGTTCATTCGTTTTCGCATTCTATATTTTTCAACGTATTGCAAGTACAAATAGATTGTTGCATGAATAGAACGATAAACTCACAGTGTTTGCATTGTGCCCGCCAACTGACGTTACGAGTGAAGAACCTTGACATAATGCCGACTAAAGAAAAGAGTATGTGTGTGTTGGAATATGCGAGTTATCAAATACACAACGGCATAGAGTGTATTCAGGAGGAATAATGGGAAAACAGCCATGTAAACATACAATAGTTGGTTGGTATCTACCAGATTGTTGTAATTAGAGTGCAGCTATTCACAGAGGTCCAGTGTGGGCTGTAACTATCGCATGGCAGCGGAACTTGGTAGATATGCTGATGCTGCAACGTGGGACCGATTTACTCTGTGAAACAAAAAATTATAATCCAGTTCTGACCACCAGGTACAAATTAGGTGCTGCACAGTATCTCGTCGACATCTCCTCGGATCATATTGAACAAATTCTGTAGGCAGTGATTAATAATAAAACCAATATTGTACGTTTATCACTTATTTGACCCTCCCTGCCTTCGCCCTGTTCCTAATCCTTTGCATATGGAAACATTTCTATACATCTTTCTTGCGTTCACAGAGCCAGATTTCCACCTGGTTGCCAAAACTGGAATTAATATTTTTCCGGTGTAAATCAGTTCTGCATTAATGCATTAGACTATAAAGTTTCACTGCGGTATGATAATTACAATCCACACTAAACCTCTCTGAGTAGCTACGCTTTAATTGTTTGTCTCTGCAAACGGAAAAGTGCCGGTGGACCAACTGCACCTGACGTAATCACGTAAAGAGTGAGGGAAAGTTTCGTATGCAGTCCAAAAATCAACAGTCCATGCAAGCCACGAACTTGGAAAACAGCAGCAAACTGTGTGGAAGATTTTACAATGCCTGTTACATTTGTAACTATATCATCTGCAGTTCGAGCAAGAATTCAAACCGAAATACTATGGCCAGCGCCTTCTGTTTTTAGTCACAACACTACTAACTATGTATCCTTATTGCACTAGGGCACAAATTACTGAGCAAACAATATCATTTAAATAAAAATCAACAACCTGCAGACTATATATATTGGTATAAATTAGCAAAAAAAGATAAAGTATTGAAAAAATATTAAATTTCGATAGCTCAAGAAACAAATAACTCAAAAAAAAGGAAAAAAAGAAAAACGAACCAGGTTGCAGTAACCAATTTCTATCAATCCAAAAACTCTACTTAATGGAATTCATTATCATTATTTTTAAGTTTTTTCATTCCCTTATATCTCAATTTAATACTACCATCTTCAAAACATTGAAAATCCCATTCTCTAATTAATTTAAAATATCTGTTTCGCAAAATAATTTGAAATTTACTATCAAACTCCATACAAATTTTTTCACCATATGTAGTTCTTAAATATTCACATCAAATTAGTTGCTACTTATGCATTAATCTTTTCAAGCAAATTAGAACTGATTGAATTTTTGAGCTTCTTCAGTTTAGCCTACATTTATATAGATTAAAATGTTCTTAGGATTAAAAATTATTTACTTTCTACATAAAGACACATATGACAAATGTGTCAAATGAATTTAAATTTGACCAGAGTATTTTGCTCAAGAGAAACATTGAAGCAAAAGAGAAACGAGTTAATGTAATATTTGAAAATATTATTGTAAACCATCTTCAAATACAGAACATTTGAGAAGTATGAAACATAATGTTTATGGAGAAGAAGAGACATTTGAAGAAACTGATACAGAAATATAGGAAGAAATAGGAAAGTAAAATTATCTCTTTTTTATAACTGTAAAAATAGTGAATTATCAATTTAATGGTTATAATTTAACAATAAATAATTTACCAGAAGTATTAAAAATATTTTAAAGCCTGTATATTATTTTTAAAAACTCTCAGTCAGGAATAAAAAAATCTGAATCTAGAGATTTAGAAAAGAGAAAATACAATAAATAGCAACTAACATTCTGTTGTTATAATGAAATAGCTGATGTAAATTTTATTTTAACAATTGAAAATATACAGAACTTTTTTTAATTTTAATTGATTAAATTTTATTGAATAATAAATTAAATTAATTTTTGTATCCATGAGGCACTGTATCATAATTTTCTAGAACTACTCTTTTATCACACTGAAATAAGAGTACTTTCTTAACTTGTTTGTTTATTAAATTTTTAGTGTCTATGTCTCTTGTCATCTGTTTGTTCTCTAATTGTACCTTTTCTTTCACTTCATTGTCAGTTACTCTTATTATAGATTCACCATTTAACTTTTGAATATTTTTACAGTTTAAAGTGAAGACCTTTACCTTCATTTCTATTCTTTTATCATATTTCTCAAAATAATAATCTTCAGGTCCAGTTGAAGCCCAATTTGTAATCCATTTATTATTCCTAATTCATCAGTCCATTCACCCAACATACATCTTCCTTCTACAGAGTTCTTACCATCAATGCATACTACACTGTCTCTATCAAAATATATAACATTTTTCCTTGCTTATCTAACCTGTCATACAACCTAAAGCTTGCATTTGATTTTATGAATGCTGCTACAAAAATATTTGTAGCTGTATTATTTTCTACATAAAAATCCTTGAAATCCTACATAAAAATCCTTCATCTGTACTAGATGGTCACTAAAAAAATTATATCTATGTTATCTAATCGATTATCCAATAGAATCTCATAAAATTGTTGTCAATCTATCATATACTCAGTTTCTCTCATATTTTGTAGTTATCCAAATTTTCCCCATAGTGAATTTAGATGTATCTTAGCAACACCTCAGTTTTCTGGCTTTTCTCTTATCTCATCAGTCAATATCCAATTTTTCTTTCACTGTTTTGATATACATCTCACTGATTCATAAAGTCTTTCACATAATTTTTAAACAACATGTTGCTCTTATGTTTAAAATCCCACACTTCATGGTCATCTAAAATTTTGTATTCTTTTTCTATATATTTATTTACTTCTTCAGTTGTCCAAGTTGAAATAAAAGTTCTTTCATCACTGTTGTAAATATGTTAATTTATTTTCTCTTCTGCGCATTTGACACACAAAGGAAAGAACAGTTTTTAATTTTTATCAGTCTTTATTTGTACTGGTAAAACACATCTAGGTCCCAATTTTGAAAGTTTGTGGTAAGTTCCTGTGGGACCAGACTGCTGAGGTCATTGGCCCCTAGGCTTAAAAACTACATAATGTAACTTAAACTAACTTACACTAAGGACAACACACACACCCATGCCCACGGTAGGACTCGAACCTCTGACAGGAGGAGCTATGTGAACTATGGCAAGGTGCCTCAGACCGCGTGGCTACACCGTGCAGCTAGGTGCCAATACTTTATATTTTGCGAATCCATATCATTTCTTAGTATAATATCTCAGTCTATACATTTTTCTAGGCTGTTGCTAAGGATAATTATATTATTGCATAGTTGGATAAAGACTACATACATTGATATTATTTGTTTTTATGTTAACAGCATCAGCCTTAGCTCTTAATTTTATTGTGTTAGTTTGACCACCATAGAAAGCATCTCTTGGATTTGATTGTTTGACAACTTCAGGTGGCTATTTCAATTTCCTAGGTTTTCTGCATTCTGCTAAGTGAAGCCAATCACATTCCTGCATTTCAGCTAAATTATTTCCACAATTTCGTATTTCACTACTTCTTATTTAAGTCTTTTGATATAGGTCTGCCACTGTTTCTGTATTTTTCTTGTTAATTGTCTCACCTTTAAAAAAATTTTACAGCTATGCCAAAAATAACCGTGAAATTGATAAGCACTATTGGTTTCTTTACCAAAGTCATCTACTGTGGCCTCAGATATACAGTGTGTTTCAAAAAGCACTTTACAACTTCGAAAATTCATTTAAATTAATTCATAGTACCAACAGAGATGACTGTAATGAAAATTTATAAGGAAATACATGAAGTTTTGTCTCGTGTAGTTGCCTTGTGCCGGATTCCACCGTAAGGAACGCTAGCGGCAGTTTCGTTAAAGACGGCTGCCTTCACTGGAGGCAAGTGTGATAGCTGTGTGTTTTGGTTTGAAGAATCGAAGTCAGGGGCAACAGTTCAGCGTAATTTCCGTACCAAGTACGTTAAAGATCCTCCTAGTGGGCCTACAATTTATGAGTGGCATAAATGTTTTGTAGAAACAGGGTGCTTGGTAAGACATGGGAAATCATCAGGTCGTCCTAGCACATCTGATGACATCGTTGAGCGAATGAGACAACGTTTTGTCAACAGCCCTAGGAAATCGACCTGGAGTGCATCTCGCGAACTACAAATCTGTTTGGCGTGTGTTGAGAAATCATTTGCATTTGAAACCATACAAATTGACGATGGTACAAACAACACAAGACACTGATAAAATTGCTCGCAAGAACTTCTGTGCAGATATGTTAAATCGATTACATGCGGATGAACATTTCTTGGACAAAATCATCTTTCCTGACAAGTCAACTTTTCACTTAAGTGACAAGATTAACAAACATATCTGTAGGATCTGGGGCAGTGAAAATTCACATCAAACAACTGTAGGATCTGGGGCAGTGAAAATCCACATCAAAAATTGCAACACGTTCTTGATAGACCTAAACTGAGCATTCTTGTGCACTGTGCACTGTGGACAGCCCCGTTTTTCCGTGAGAGAACCATCACTGGGTTAGTGTACCTGGATATGTTACAACAATTTTTGATACCACAGATCGGTGAGCATGACCAAGAACGAAATGTTTACTTCATACAAAATGGTGCAACACCCCACTAAATAGCAGACGTCCGGGATTTTCTTGCTCGCCGCTTTCCAGGTCAATGGATTGGCCGTGATGTGCCAATTACACGGCCCCCATGTTCCCCAGACCTGACACCAGTCGATTTTTTTAATGGGAATTCATCAAGGATATCATGTTTGTACCTCCCATGCCAGCTTTTCTACCTGAACTCAGAGCCAGAATTTATCCCGCCATTGAACAAGTTACATGTGAAATGCTACAGCGAGTTTGGGAAGAAATAGACTTCCGATGGGATGTGTGCAGGATAACCAATGGAAGCCACACACAACATCTTTACTTTAAGGTAAAAAAACTTGACGTGTTTTCCTAAGTTAAAAAAATAGTAAAAAAAACTTTTTGGGACATCCTGTATTTACTTCACCGCCATTAAGAGCATACTGTATATTATTATTGCTTAAACTGTTTAACCAATGCGTGTATACTATAGTATAGTTTTATTTCTGTTCTTTATGCGTTACAGCAATTTTTTCTTCAGACAAATATTTAGATCTGTATAAACCACACAACCTGGCAATTCTTAAATAAGAGAATGGATTTATATTACCTATTGCTAGAAATTGTTTCCTTAGTTTTAAACCATTTGAGAAATATTTTTCTTTATTTTAGTTTCATTATTTCTATACAATAATATTCTATTTCAGGAACTGGCCATACGTAATTTTTATTTTCCTGTGTATTCAACAAATATGGGAAATCATCTTTCTTCAGTTCTTTCAAATGAAATGTTTTTGAAAAGCTACTAAGATGGCCTTGAACAAAATTGCTGCTATCTAGAATTTTGTAGTTGTAAATGATTTATCTCCAGTAACATTAGTTCCTGTATAGATACTATGTGCTTTTATTACATTTTCAACACAGTAATTCAGAATGAATTGTGAATTGTAACCTTTAGCGTAGTGAGCTACAAATGTATAATTCTAATGTTTATCAAATAGGAAAAAAGATCACTTAACTTTTTTCAGCTACCCAGTTTCAGCTACTTTGTACACTATTTAATTTTATGAATTTCTATGCCTTTTAATAATATTATTCTGTCTCTGATTCTAGCTACTTTAACATAAATATAATATTAATTTCCCTATGTAAATGGAAGCTGGAAATGAAATGTGTGCTACGAATAAAATGTGTAGTACCAAGGAAAAATATTCCAGAGCAGAACTTGCTGGAAACCAATGAAAGAATTGGGTTATGGCTACTTACAGAAAATTGAAATAACACTAATATTGTTACAAATATACAAGATATTATATGCACAAAAGGAGAAAAAAATTAGAAGAATTTATATCAATTACAAAACCATTTTGTGACAACATTATGATCTTTAAAATAACAGATTTACAGACTGTGAAGGAGATGAGAAAAATGGAAAGTTATTAGGAAAGAAAAGAAGGTTTTGGAAGATTTATTGGATTTTTTAAGATCTAGATTTTCTAAATTTGATATGGCTAGACATGATATCAACGCATAAAGTCTTTATTTATTACAGTTAAATGTACAAACAATTAAAGTGCCGAATCAGTAGAAAAGAGCCTCTGATTGTTGCGAAAATCTGAAATCACTAGCGGAGGTGACATCGAGGAAAAAACAGTAAAAATGATGCCATAGCCATCTCCAAAGCCGCAGAGCGCATGGCAAGCACCAACATAAATATATTACCTATCTTAAGAAATGTATGACTGCTGACTGCCCAGGGGTAGCCTCAGTCATTGTGTCAGTTCCAGGTATCTAGTGATAGGCTAGGGGGTCAATCCTCGGCAATCCTAGATGTGTTCGACCGTCTGTGGAGCCTCGAGTCCAGCTCCTGTGAGCTGCACTGCCAACTTCCGTGGTGATGCTGATAGGGCACGGAAGCTGCCGTCACCCTGGAGGTCTGCTGGAGACTTGGCCTGTGTGACCTGGAAGCACTCCATTATCTGCCTTCGGGAGGGATGACCATTGCCGCTGTTCATACCGTTCCTGAGGCTGATTCCTGTCTTGTAAATTGGGAAATGAGGGCCGACTGCCGCTACCCAGCGAGCACTTCAGGTGTGCTGGCGGAACTGCAAATCGAGCGCAAAAGGGCTCTTTTCTGCTGGAGTGGCCGCTGCTCTGCCGGCCTGGGTGTGGCGTGGTGCTTTGGAAGACAATATTGTATTACTGCTTAATAAATTTGCTATTGTCAATGATGTTTTCTTGACGCTTTTGAGCGTAGCTAGGTCCTCACCACTGCATCGTAGTCAGTTCTCTCCTGACGACGTAGCAGTCTGTGTCCGAATCCTATAATTGTAAGGTTCATGCTTATCGTTAGAAGAAAAGTTCGCTGTAAATATTTGCAGCCATGGCCTACTCAAATCTATGTTACAATATCTTTAGAAATACTTTTTAAGTTGACGTAAAAAGACAAAAGAAATATTTTATGATTTAGGAATTTATTGCAGATACAAAAATTTTGCAAAATAAATGTAAGCACCTCAACATGCAAAGACGCGATTTAAATTGAAATTACACACTAATTTACACATTGTGGGTTACGTCTGATTATTTCAACAGCGCATTGGCTGTCACTGTCATACTCGCTAACACTGCACTCATGGAGAAATTATTTTTTTAATACTTTAACATACAACTTACTTCTGTGTTTACGTCACACATTCACGTAATGTTAGTGTACCTCTGATGAGAAAAAAGTATTTTGAAAAGCAAAGTAATACATAAACGAAGTTTTCTCAGAATTCTTGTCGTGTTAAGATTGACTGACGGAGAGTTTACAGAGAAATATCCTGAGTTGTTTACATTCCATTTGCAATCAGTAGCGTTACTAGTGTCCGTCCATTACAAATAACACATCGGCATAATCTTTGGCAGTATAAACTGGTGTCCAAAATTGAAGTAACAAACGGAAATTTTGCAAGGTTGCGTTTATTTTTCCACAAAACAATAAACACAGGTGATGGTAAAGTAGAAACAATATAAAGAAAACACAACATAAACAACTGCAATACGCATAACAGTAGACAAAAATGTTCTTCGTTTTGTCCAATATAACGGATTTGCACACACATTCCAACGATTAGTTAATATGCTCAGTATGAGTTGTGACCACCTCTGGCAGCAATCAGGCCTGTCAACGATGGGGCATGCTGTGAGTGATATCATCAAACTCATGCTGAGGCAAAACGCCCATTCTTCCTGGGGAGCTGCGCGCAAGTCCTGGAGAGTGGCTGGTGGGTGCTGAAGCGGTGCAACCCGTCTTCCTACTGCACCCAAGACATGATCTATGGCCGGCCGGAGTGGCCGAGGGGTTCTAGGCGCTTCAGTCTGGAACCGCGTGACCGCTACGGTCGCAGGTTCGAATACTGCCTCGGGCATGGATGTGTGTGATGTCCTTAGGTTAGTTAGGTTCAATTAGTTCTAAGTTCTAGGGGACTAATGACCTCAGAAGTTAAGTCCCATAGTGCTCAGAGTCATTTGTACCATTTGAACATGCTCTATGAGATTCAAATGTGGAGAGCGAGCAGACCACGCCATGCATTCAATATCTTCCAAGGAAAAACATCAACAGCTCTTGCTCTATGAGGTCGACCATTATCGTCCATCAATACGAAGTCGGGGCCCGCACCACCTCGAAACAACCGCTCATGGGGTCCCAAGATCTTGTCGCGGTACCTGACAGCAGGTAAACCTTGTCGATTCACTCATACAAATTCATAAAGAGGTGTTCATGTGGTCAACATAATCCCTGAACACAACATCAGGGGTCCTCCTCGATATCGGTCTCTTTCTGTAATATTTGTGTCCCGAAATTGTTTCCCACGTTCCCTGAAGATGCGAATGCGTTGAGAATCACTCTCCAGACGAAATCGGGACTCATGTGTGAAAAGAACCGACCGCCCAGGTTGCATGTTGATGACTCCTCTCCAGACGTTCCCTTCTTTGAAGACTCATCAGAGGTACACTAACAGCAGGTCTCCATCAATAAAGGGCACTCTGCCGAAGCCTTCTGGAAAAAAGTTTGTCTCGATACAACACGTCCAGTGGATGCTGCTCGGTCAGATACCAGTTCCCGTGCAGAGCTAAGGAGGTACCATCGTGCCCTTACATCCAAATAACTGTCCTCTCTTTCTGATACTACAAGTTGTCGGCCCTGCTCCCGCCTTTGGGCTACTGTTTCGGTCTCTATAAATTGTTGCCAAATCCGAGAAATAACAGAACGATTCGCATTAAGTCATCGGGCTTGTTCAGTTTGCAACTGTCCTGCTTCTACCGTAGATAGTCTGGTAGGCGTGTGCTTTATGCCATACTGCACCGTCAGCGACTATATACATGCGGTTTTAGATGTGGGACTACGAGGCAAAAAATACCCCGGTTCGTAGGTGCCCTGATGTCATTGTTGACGTCGTTGTCCGTTGACCAGAATTTCATTTTCTGTGCAGAACACCATTGACAGTTTTTATTGTTATACCGTGAATTCGATACAAGACGGGGAAATGGCGGCTCGTTGCTCTAATTTTGGACGCCAGTATATGTCATTTGTGTGAGGTCACATAGCATCTGAGGAGCACAAACTTCTAGCAGCAATATCCATAGAGCGAGCATAGTGTAATATACATTTCACCACCATCAAACCAAACTAGGCGTGTATCTTACGCGAACTGCTGTTTACATTTTAAGTGAAGACTAAGACTGTAGTGTTAAACTTATTTTCCCCACTTGATACTTCATTCATTAGAAACAGCAGTGGCAAATAATTCGCCGTGACCTTGAACACATATGTAATCATGATCCTCCCCCACTCCACCTCCACCATTTCCCTTTCCCTCTCTGTGCAATCACAGCATACTATTAAAACGAGACAGCCAGCCACAGGTTAGTATTTTAGGGGGCATTAAACTGTAAAGCCAGTTAAAATGTACCTGTTTGATTGTGCTGAAAAGTGTTTGAATGCTTTGTATTTTTGGCGCCATGTTCAAAAAATTACGTAAGCTTCTTCACCAGAATTCTGTAAACTGGATTTATTCGCACAAACACACACACACATACACACACATGCACACACACACACACACACACACACACACACACACACACACACATATATATATATATATATATATATATATATATATATATATATATATATATATATATATACAAGGTGTTTGAAAAATGACCGGTATATTTGAAACGGCAATAAAAACTAAACGAGCAGCGATAGAAATACACCGTTTGTTGCAATATGCTTGGGACAACAGTACATTTTCAGGCGGACAAACTTTCGAAATTACAGTAGTTACAATTTTCAACAACAGATGGCGCTGCAAGTGATGTGAAAGATATAGAAGACAACGCAGTCTGTGGGTGCGCCATTCTGTACGTCGTCTTTCTGCTGTAAGCGTGTGCTGTTCACAACGTGCAAGTGTGCTGTAGACAACATGGTTTATTCCTTAGAACAGAGGATTTTTCTGGTGTTGGAATTCCATCGCCTAGAACACAGTGTTGTTGCAACAAGACGAAGTTTTCAACGGAGGTTTAATGTAACCAAAGGACCGAAAAGCGATACAATAAACGATCTGTTTGAAAAATTTCAACGGACTGGGAACGTGACGGATGAACGTGCTGGAAAGGTAGGGCGACCGTGTACGGCAACCACAGAGGGCAACGCGCAGCTAGTGCTGCAGGTGATCCAACAGCGGCCTCGGGTTTCCGTTCACCGTGTTGCAGCTGCGGTCCAAATGACGCCAACGTCCACGTATCGTCTCATGCGCCAGAGTTTACACCTCTATCCATACAAAATTCAAACGTGGCAACCCCTCAGCGCCGCTACCATTGCTGCACGAGAGACATTCGCTAACGATATAGTGCACAGGATTGATGACGGCGATATGCATGTGGGCAGCATTTGGTTTACTGACGAAGCTTATTTTTACCTGGATGGCTTCGCCAATAAACAGAACTGGCGCATATGGGGAACCGAAAAGCCCCATGTTGCAGTCCCATCGTCCCTGTATCCTCAAAAAGTACTGGTCTGGGCCGCCATTTCTTCCAAAGGAATCATTGGCCCATTTTTCAGATCCGAAACGATTACTGCATCACGCTATCTGGACATTCTTCGTGAATTTGTGGCGGTACAAACTGCCTTAGACGACACTGCGAACACCTCGTGGTTTATGCAAGATGGTGCCCGGCCACATCGCACGGCCGACGTCTTTAATTTCCTGAATGAATATTTCGATGATCGTGTGATTGCTTTGGGCTATCCGAAACATACAGGAGGTGGCGTGGATTGGCCTCCCTATTCGCCAGACATGAACCCCTTTGACTTCTTTCTGTGGGGACACTTGAAAGACCAGGTGTACCGCCAGAATCCAGAAACAATTGAACAGCTGAAGCAGTACATCTCATCTGCATGTGAAGCCATTCCGCCAGACACGTTGTCAAAGGTTTCGGGTAATTTCATTCAGAGACTACGCCATATTATTGCTACGCATGGTGGATATGTGGAAAATATCGTACTATAGAGTTTCCCAGACCGCAGCGCCATCTGTTGTTGAAAATTGTAACTACTGTAATTTCGAAAGTTTGTCTGCCTGAAAATGTACTGTTGTCCCAAGCATATTGCAACAAACGGTGTATTTCTATCGCTGGTCGTTTAGTTTTTATTGCCGTTTCAAATATACCGGTCATTTTTGAAACACCCTGTATATGTATGTCAAACATTGTAGCTTTATCAGTAAATTTAATTGTTTTTGTGCTTGAATCGTTTTCAAACTTAATGTTTTCATCAAATACGATACTGAATTATCAGTAAATTTCATCTCTCTCTCTCTCTCTCTCTCTCTCTCTCTCTCTGTTGTCATACAGTTCACATTCAGTTCTGAAAAATCAATTCGACTGGGTCTAAATACTAAACATATTGTGAATTAAATAAAGAGTCATAACAATCTTCTTTTTGAGCGTGAACATTAATTTTTTTAGTCCACTACTAGGTACTCTACGAATAGGAATTGTTACTTTTTTGTGGTCACAGATTTTCGACTAGACACATAAGAAAAAATATTCTAGTTGTGTAGCGTTTTTTCGAAATCAGTTGGTTCATATTGTTCACTCTTCCACAATAAATCATCCAAAAAGCACCTCTGTTGAGAGTCAACTTCAGTGTCACTCATAGTTGCAGATCTTGACTGTAGATATATTTTGCCGTCCATCATATAAACCAGCACTAGTTTCCCAAATTGGTGTTAGCACATCTTATTCTTAAGACTGGGACTTCACTATCAAAAGTCTTTCGAAGTGTATTGCGTTTTCATCATTACCCAGATGATTTCCATCATCGCCCAGATGATTCGAATTCTGTAAAATGGAAGTAGAAGACTCCATGATTTCTTGAATTGTAACAAGTAGTTAAGAAGCAAAATGAAAATTTTATTAGTAGTGCCTATCTGACTTTCATTTTTTGTAATATGACAAAGCATGCACAGAGGGCAGCAGCAGCAGCAGTGACTTACTTTACACTACTAACTGCTGATGGCTAATCGCCATGCATGTCATATTGCACCAGTCTGAGAGTAGACAAAGCAGTGGTCTCCGTAACCTGTGTGCATTAGACAATAAATGACATTTAACGTTCTTTACATTTTGACAGTTATGTAATAACGATAGTTAATTTGGTCTTGCAGCAAAATCGTTTGACATCTTATGCTGTCACACATTGGAAACATATGAATTTACTAATTCTTATTCATCTCTAACAGTTTTGCAAACAGGAAGCTGTTGCATTCATTCACCTTCCATGATGACCAATTTGTAATATTGGTGCTACAATTTGCACCATGTTTTCAATTCACATCTGAAATCGAATATGGTCCCTCATCATCTTTTCCCAAAACGCAGTGTGTATAGTTTGATATGGAAAATCTCCTGTATTAATTATGTGAACAGTTTCTGAATCTTTCGAATTTGCAAAATTCACCTTTTGTAGATGTCTTTCAAGTCATGGAATATTCGTATATCCGCATCCATTTCTTTCACTTTTTATTTTCGACAGACTTCATAAATTTCAAGTAGTAATCAATACTTTACGAAATTTCTCTCCAATTGATAGTATTTTGTTGTCATGTGAAGCACTGTCTACCGCTTTCAAGGCTTTCATTTAGGTCATTACAGTGGCCACAGTCGACATCTGCTGGAAATTTATTGGAGATCATCTTCCAATCATGAACATCGTCTTCCTTGGCATAATCATCAGCATCTTCTAATTTTTCTTCTTATTATTCTTCTTCTCCTCCTTGTCTTCCAATATCTCCACTTCTGTTTTTTTCATAAATACGTTACTGTCTTTGACTTTAATGTTGTTGTTTTGGTTTGTCTTCTCCTTTCAAAATAGCTGTTCGAAACACTGTAACGGTTGAGAAATGATTTAAATGCTTTTTGCAGTACAGAATCAGCTTTTTCTTGGCGTTTTTGCAGTACTGTCATTTCCCTGTGAATATACCATCAGGAATTTTTGTATCCAACAGTATAAAAAGCTGGATTAGGGACTGAAATGGTAATAGATTATATGAATACTGTTGTTTTACACATTGATTCACTGTGTTTGGAAATGGGTTTGGTGAGAAGTTGAAATGTATACTTCTTGAATCACATATTCTCCTCTGACAAAAACTGCCAAGATATTTTTTTGTATACAACATTAGTCACAACTGGAATAGTTGAATGGCTCTGAGCACTATGGGGCTTAACATCTATGGTCATTAGTCCTGGAATAGTTGAGCATAAAATAATATCTCCATTAAATGAAGGTAAGAAACACTATAAGCATTGTTGTTTTAAATGTTGATTCACTGTGTTTGTTGTTTATGATAGCAATAAATTAGAAAATTCACCATAAAATATTTACTTAATTACTTTATATAAAATATTATTATATTCACCCTAAAATGATTGAAATGTCAGTATCACAAATTGTATTATATATTTATGGTGAAAATTGAAATTCATCATAGAATACATATATTTTCAAGTCATAAATACTTAATGTACCTTATGAAATGGATAGTCCATGTAACACTTATCTTTGACTGTCACAAAAATAAAGCATATCTTTGTCCCTGTCACATGTTCAAGTGACAGCTGCGTAACTTTTGCTGCTTATCTAAACATGGCGATATTTTTGAGCAACTGACTGCCTCAATTTACTACTATACTGAGGCTGACTGGGGAATGAAAAGTGGAAGAGGAGTGGAGGGGCATCGTTGTGTAGGTCATTCAATTTCAGAGTCAAGGTCATAGATCAATGGTCATTGGCTGTGTCTTCCCTGTAGACATCCCAATGGGGAAAAGTAAAATTTGTCACAGAATCCTCATTAGCATTCTACTAGTGTGTGATACATTACTAATTTGCTGCATATCATAGCTCCATATTTGTATACGTTTTCGGAACACTTTCACTTTGTTGTTCTATAAAGCCATTTTGCAAATGCTGTCATTAGGTTCTTATTGAAACGGAAATACGTCAATTACACCACATAACCTAAAAATAGAGTTGGCTGTTTTTACTTTTCCTATAACAATAAAAATATTATAGTGACATCTGACCTGCACGCCTTACCTCTTCAAAGGCAATACGGTCAGTTACACCACAAAACCGAAAAATCGTGGTGGCTACTTCTTCTTTTCCTATAACAATAAAAAATGATAGTGACATCTGACCTGCAATACTTTCTCTTCAAAACTTTAAGCCAAATAGATTCCAGACACTGAATGTACATTGTTAAGATACCTATGAAACAGCACTTTTAACCGGTATCTGGCCCTACTAGCGATGTAATAACATTCAAAAATTGCAGAACACTTACAGGCAAATCTTGAGATGCACTTCAGTCCTGTGACTTTTGGAGGCAATGTATGTTTACGAGAAAAATTCTGTTCTGCACGTCACTTCCCAGACATTTACACTGATCGTATGACACTTCACAGTATCTTAGATATGACAAAAACCATTCGAATAAAGTAGTGGGCACTTTCTAAACAAGCAGGATGCTATTATGTAACACATTGTTATTACTTGTCTTTGATGTGTACGCCCCTTCCGATGTTGCATTCGTTGGAGACTACGTGCTTGTGATGTTGGGGAAAGCATAGCGAGGAAACAAGCTACGGTTTCTGGTAAAGTAGTGCCGTCAAAGTTTGCAGCGAATGATTCAGAACGATCCTAGAAGCCATGGACCAGTGTCCGAGTAGATTGAAACTCAATACAAATCATGGACCAAAGATGATATATGAATACACCAGGAAAATTAGAGTTCAGTGCACGTATTTGTTTATATTTCACAAGAATTGTTATAATATTGAATTCTTAAGAAAACTTTCTTTGTTCTAATAACGCGGAAAAAGTTATTCATTCACATCTTCGTCTGTTTTTTCATACGGAGGCGTCAATACTCAGCGAGCAGTAGCGCCCTTGAGCAGCTACTTTTTGCACTGAAAGCCTCTTCCCTACCTGTATTAAATACGGAAACGGCGACGAATAATGTTTGAAATCACGAGAGCGTGCGATGGTTTTGAAAACGTCTGCCAACTCCGAACTGTGTTATTGCATAATTATGCAGATGAGACTCCCTATTAAGGAAGAGGACTGCAGGAAGGCGACTTATGTGTTATTCATGGCTGTTATCGGAAGCCATCCACCCTTATTGTCTTAACACCACCTGCACTGGCGGGAGAGATAGGTAGCTGATGGTGAGACATGTACTTGTGAGTGCTAGTTAAGGAAGGGAATAGCATTTCAATTCAAAATACTACTTCCTTTTAGAAAGAGGTAGTTTAAGATGTCTTTCTATAGAGTGCGGCAACAATGTATTATGTGGCGCCTGACAGATTGTATAATAATTTATTTTAAACGCAAATCATTGTTTCTTAGCTACATACAAGCTACGGTCGATATTTGTCAATGTAACTATAAGTCTATTTCTTTTGAGGCAAAGTACGTTTGTTACTGTGAGTTAACTAAGTTTGCACAGCCAATACCAGAAGTTGTTTCTCGCTCTACAACCTTTATTTAATCCCAGAGAGAATTAGAGATTTATCTGTCTTAGATTGTACTGCGGATATTTTCTAGTAGCCACTAAATGATGCTGTGAAAAGTTAGACAGTTATATGAGTTGTACTTAAAGGTAAAATGCAACACATGATCCGTGTTTGGCGATGGGCTATGTCATATTGTATGACACGCATCATAAACTTGCTTGATGTTTGTTGAAAGTGTTATGTGTGTTGTTTTCCAAAGTATTGCTAAATATTTGAGAATGGACAAACAGCACGAGATCACCACGGATCGACTTACAGAAGAGGGGCATCATCGAACTTCCACGACTTTATGTAAGTGAAGGGACACTGTGAGAAAAACGACGTGAAACAAAAAGAGCCGCCAAACTTTCAGGACACACTCCTCACAACTAGAAGACGAAACAATGTTATGCGGGAATGGATCGTGACACACTTTATTTCCACGTTGTAACTCAATTTGTACAACTCTGCATAAAAAAATAATAGTGGGAAGCACACAGGAATACAGGAATAAAATTTACTAGCATACCGCATACAATTTTCTTACATGATGCGTCCAAAATGCCATCTTGATTACGTCTGGTTGTATTGTGATTCTTAGTTAGTTGGTTTTATGTTCCATGGATCATTTCCATTGTAAATCGTAATGCGGAACGAGTCCTTTTTCATTCAAATAGCGAATTAATTCGTAAGTAGTTTTAGAGCTAAGTCGCCGTAAAATGAGAAATCGTAGTTGGTTATGTAATTGACAAATTACTTGAAACTTAACTGTAGGTAGTTTCAGTGTAGCGAATGCTCTGTACTAATAATTACGAAGATATGCAGGTGAGGTACTCGTAAATGTGCCTGTAAGATGGATCATGATGTATGCAGGATTGATCATGTTAGAAAAAGGTTGGAGAGTGACTGCATATCTCTCGTTTCGAGCGTTAACATGTATAAAATTTCAATATGTCTTCAAGTTTCATGACTGTATTATTGTCCTTATAACATATCACGTAGTCTCGCGTGTTTGATATTTGTACTGCAGTTCTTTCACACGACCGAGTAAGGAACTGCACTTCTTACACCCCTTTGTAAGCTTTAAAACAAAGCGTAGGTATTATTCGTTGAGATACATACCAGTCACGTAAAATAGCGATCGGTAACGTACGAAAAGTACCGTACTCATCACAGGGTCAACAGCAGCTTGGCATAAATATTAAACTGTCATATTAATTTTCCTTCCCATGTAATATCGCTTTGGCTCACCTTTTGCAAATCTTTATTAAAGTTTCCATCCTTCAGAAAGCAGAATAATTCAATGCGTGAAATATATTACACTCTGGGCTACGTTTCTCCTTCGCTTACGTCCTGAGTAGACTAAAGTTTATGTCTGTTTCCCTCCGAAGCGCCCCCATACATTGGTAGATCTCGTCGAAGCCAACGTACACGCATGGCAACGACGAGAGAACTGGGTGACGTTCTTCATTTTCCCACTCTGTGTGAACTGCGCATCATCTGTAAATAAAATGCAAGCTCTGAACTGCATGTTTTCTGCGTTCCTTCGTAGAATCCATTAGCAGAGTTGTAGTGTATCTGACTTTGTGATCTTATGGCCTAAGAGTCGGCACTTGCTGCGTGTGATATGGATGGATAAACTGCTAGTGCAGAATTGGCCACGCAAGAGTGTAATTTGCGACGTCTGAACTCTAATTCTTCAGAATTATCTCTGTACTCGCATCAACACTTGCCCGCCCCCTCCCCCGCCCATATATGGCATTCGAGCTGTGCGAGGTCTATCTGCCCTTGTTGCAGATGACCCTCTTTCTGTAAGTCGCTCTACCAACCCGCTGAACATTTCTTTCAGTTCCAATACAGCACGGAGAATGCCTTTAGATTCCCGTGACGCGTACCTGTCCATCGATGCCGTTGGCTCAACCATAGAAAAACACCACTGCTGTTAGCCGCTGGGAGAAATAGGGCCTCCAGTCCATCGTTTATAACGTTTACACCATCGCTAATCTTGTTCTGACAAGAACAGACCCCACACAACTGAGTACTGACCGTTCCCGACACAAATAAAATGGACCATATCTGAGAAAGTTCTATTTATAGGCCTTTACTTCTGACAAGTACTACGTTCGCAGCCCCCCCCCCCCCCCCCCCCCGCCATCTCGCCTCTGAGGTTCGAGTAGTTTAAGTTAGGTTAAGTAGTGTGTAAGTATAGGGACCGATGACCTCAGCAATTTAGTCGCATAGAAGCTTACCACAAATTTATAAGAGTGGTTCCGAACTTGGGGGTAATTAACCACTGAGAGGTAAAATCAAATTTTCTGACGGGGAAAAACCAAACGATTGTATTCTGTTTCAGTCATTAAACTAAATTATTTTCAAAAGATCATTACTACTACCACAATTTTGTAAGACTCTAATACTGTTTATGCAGGTTATCAATAATTACTTTTTCTCAGTTAATGCAGTAATGCGGTGGAGGTTACAGCTTCCTCGCATAGTCCACCCACTAAACACAAACGTATACGCAATAACCGATAAATATCCCAAGAAAATGTCTTCTCCATGTCGTAGATAGTACCTGCAGCAGTCCAGAAATCGCTTCATTACTCGCTTCGAAACAGACAACTGAATTTATCGACAGTTTGGGAGAGCAATAACTACATAAGAGCTACTGTAGTGTTGTACACAGTTTTATTATTATTATTATTATTATTATTATTGGAAGAGTGGCTAGACACAAAGCATTAACAGCCTGAAGTAATCCAGTTTCCGCCAGCTCAGAAGTAAGGAGTGAAGCAATAAAGTGATATATGAACAGCAAGTATAGTGCGCACATCTGAACTTGTTTGATCTGAAATGGGACTGCAGTGTGCAGTCAGGCAAGTGCTGCAGTGGAGAGGACTGATGCCCGGGAAGCATGTTTACTTGCAAGTGTGTACCCTCATTGTGGATACTTAGCAAAAGTGTTCCAAGAAAAGTCTTTCATTCTACAGTTCAGTTAAGTGATAAGGTTGGTGAAAATGTGGGGAAGGGGCGACAACAGATGGCAAGGGGCGAGGGTAGGGCGAGGGTACTAGCTAATGGCTGATTGCACTCGGGGGTAATGGTCTAAGAAAGATTGAGAACGATTGTCTTATAAGAATATGGGACACGTTTTATAACACTTCGAATATGGGAAATGAAATCAAAAATATCCGTGATTTCCGTTACTTAACGCAGTAATCCCGATGAGATGCATCTGAAGTGATAATCAGATTTTTTCCTTAGCATTAGGACTTAGATATGGAGTTGGTTTTCGTGAGCAGTCTCCTCACATTTTTATTTTTTTATTTTTTTATGACTGTCTGCACCTTTGCCTAACTGCTTCTCAAGGCTCCACTGTTCCAATTGTACATGTGCCCTCTACCACGTATCTCGAATAACCCATTACTCACTAAATCGGGCACCTTTTCTAGAAAAGCAGATGGAAAAGAATGTGGACTCACCGTGTTGAACGGTTTCCAATACAGAAGTAGCCTAGTCATTGTTCAGGAGCTAAAACAGTACACGTGCCCAGTCATTTCGTTAATACTGTCACCTATGATGGATAACGGATTGTGTCCAAAATGATACCATTTGTGCGAAGATGCAAGTAATCATTGACAAAAGTGTCACTCACCCTACTGTTTATTTCATCATCTCCATGACGTCCGCGGACCAAGTAACGTTGATTCACGAGAGATCTGTTTCTAGTATTAAGTTTGTCTTCAATCAAAATTGATAACCAAGGTCGAGCGGCTGTGGAAGCAATGATCTTGTCTCTAGTGAAGGAAGGAAGATTAAGGTTTAACGTCGCGACGACAAATAGGTCATTAGAGACGGAGCAGGCGCTACTAATGTTACGAGGATGGAGACGGATACCAGCTGTGTCCATTCTATGGAAACATCCCGGCATTTACCTGGCCCGAATTAAGGAAATCACTGAAAATCCTAAATCTCGATGATCTGAGGCGGATTTAAAGTGCCGTCCTTCCGAGTGCGAGTCCTGTGTTTAATGAATACTCCTCTGACGTGAGGTTGAGCAGGGTGTCGCTTTCACCACCACGGCCATTCACAGCGCTCCCCGTATTTATCTGTTTCTGCACGCCGACTAGATCTCGGCAACACGAAACAAACTTTTTCTTTGCCAAAAATTACTGACATTTGAAAATTACATCCATCACTTACAGTCATGGACGTTTTCTACCAGAATATGATAGTAGTTGGGAAAAATTCAAAGCAGAAAATAAAGGAGCAAAGGACAACGAGATTAGCAAACCAGTACAGTAAGTAGCTAGGCGTATGGAAAAGAACGCGGTTGTGTTCTTTAGTAAACAGTCAGAATAACACAGAATAGGTGACAAATATACGCTAAAGCGCCAAAGAAACTGGTATAGGTATGCGTATTTAAATACAAAGATAATAACCAGACAGAATATGACACTGCGGTCGGCATTGCCTATATAAGACAAAAACTGTCTGGCGCAGTTGTTCGAGCGGTTACTGCTGCTACAATGGCAGGTTATCAAGATTTAAGTGAATTTGAACGTGTTGTTATACACTCCTGGAAATTGAAATAAGAACACCGTGAATTCATGGTCCCAGGAAGGGGAAACTTTATTGACACATTCCTGGGGTCAGATACATCACATGATCACACTGACAGAACCACAGGCACATAGACACAGGCAACAGAGCATGCACAATGTCGGCACTAGTACAGTGTATATCCACCTTTCGCAGCAATGCAGGCTGCTATTCTCCCATGGAGACGATCGTAGAGATGCTGGATGTAGTCCTGTGGAACGGCTTGCCATGCCATTTCCACCTGGCGCCTCAGTTGAACCAGCGTTCGTGCTGGACGTGCAGACCGCGTGAGACGACGCTTCATGCAGTCCCAAACATGCTCAATGGGGGACAGATCCGGAGATCTTGCTGGCCAGGGTAGTTGACTTACACCTTCTAGAGCACGTTGGGTGGCACGGGATACATGCGGACGTGCATTGTCCTGTTGGAACAGCAAGTTCCCTTGCCGGTCTAGGAATGGTAGAACGATGGGTTCGATGACGGTTTGGATGTACCGTGCACTATTCAGTGTCCCCTCGACGATCACCAGTGGTGTACGGCCAGTGTAGGAGATCGCTCCCCACACCATGATGCCGGGTGTTGGCCCTGTGTGCCTCGGTCGTATGCAGTCCTGATTGTGGCGCTCACCTGCACGGCGCCAAACACGCATACGACCATCATTGGCACCAAGGCAGAAGCGACTCTCATCGCTGAAGACGACACGTCTCCATTCGTCCCTCCATTCACGCCTGTCGCGACACCACTGGAGGCGGGCTGCACGATGTTGGGGCGTGAGCGGAAGACGGCCTAACGGTGTGCGGGACCGTAGCCCAGCTTCATGGAGACGGTTGCGAATGGTCCTCGCCGATACCCCAGGAGCAACAGTGTCCCTAATTTGCTGGGAAGTGGCGGTGCAGTCCCCTACGGCACTGCGTAGGATCCTACGGTCTTGGCGTGCATCCGTGCGTCGCTGCGGTCCGGTCCCAGGTCGACGGGCACGTGCACCTTCCGCCGACCACTGGCGACAACATCGATGTACTGTGGAGACCTCACGCCCCACGTGTTGAGCAATTCGGCGGTACGTCCACCCGGCCTCCCGCATGCCCACTATACGCCCTCGCTCAAAGTCCGTCAACTGCACATACGGTTCACGTCCACGCTGTCGCGGCATGCTACCAGTGTTAAAGACTGCGATGGAGCTCCGTATGCCACGGCAAACTGGCTGACACTGACGGCGGCGGTGCACAAATGCTGCGCAGCTAGCGCCATTCGACGGCCAACACCGCGGTTCCTGGTGTGTGCGCTGTGCCGTGCGTGTGATCATTGCTTGTACAGCCCTCTCGCAGTGTCCGGAGCAAGTATGGTGGGTCTGACACACCGGTGTCAATGTGTTCTTTTTTCCATTTCCAGGAGTGTAGTTGGCGCACGTGCGATTGGACCCAGAATCTCCGAGGTAGCGATGAAGTGGAGATTTTCCCGTAAGACCATTTCACGAGTGTACCGTGAATAACAGGAATCCGGTAAAATGTCCAATTTCCAACACTGCTGCGGCCGGAAAAATATCCTGCAAGAATGGGACCAACGAGACTGAAAGAGAATCGTTCAACGTGACAGAACTGCAACCCTTCCGCTGCAGATTTCAGTGCTGTGCCATCAACAAGGGTTAGCGTGCGAACCATTCAACGAAACATCACCGATACGGGCTTTCGGAGCCGAGGGCCTATAGGTGTACCCTTGATGACTGCACAACACAAAGCTTTAAGTCTCACTTGGGCTCGTAAACTGACGTTGGATTGTTTAAGATTTGAAAAATGATGCCTAACCGGACGAGTCTCGTTTCAAATTGTATCGAGCGGATGGATTAGTGCGGATATGGAGACAGTCTCCTGAATCCATGGACCTTGCATGTCAGCAGGGGATTGTTAAAGCTAGTGGACGCTCTGTAACGGTCTTGGGAGTGTGAAATTGGAGTGATATGTGACTCCTGATACGTCTAGATACGATCTAACAGTTGACACGTAAGTAAGCATTCTGTCTGATCGTCTGCATCCATTCATGTCCATTGTGCATTCCAACGGACTTGGGGGATTCCAGCAGGACGATGCGATACCCTACAGAATAGCTCCAGTGACACTCTTATGAGTTTAAACACTTCTGCTGTCCACCAAACTCCCCAGACATTAACATTATTGAGCATATCCGAGATGCCTTGCAACGTGCTGTCCAAGAGAGATCTCCACTCCCTTGTAGTCTTACGGATTTATGGACAGCCCTGCAGGATTCATGGTGTCAGTTCCCTCCAGGACTACTTCAGACATTAGTGGAGTTCATGCCACATCGCATTACGGCACTTCTGCGTGCTCGGTGGGATCCTACACGATATTAGTTAGGTGTACTAGTTTCTTTGGCTCTTCAGTGTAATACCGTTTGCTGTACAAGACACGTGTTGCGACTTAAGAGCCCATGGGAGTTATTTAACAGGAAATCTAATCATACACTGAAAATAGTGTCTGTCCATGTCGCTAATAACATGATTAGCGCAACAGTCATAATTTCTGATCATAGCCTGCCTCTGACGTGACGATCACTTGAACACGCTGCAGGTCTGATTCCCGAGGTCGGGATGAGTGCTTGGAAAGAGCAATGGCAGGCGTAACGAGGTTGAGAATTCACATGGAGAGCTGCACTTCCAACATGGTGTCTTTATCCGGCCTGGTTGCAAAATCTGGAGAGAAGGTGGCAGCATCTAGAGTGTGCCATCAACGGCAGCGCTGAATCACTAATACACTCGTGATCCGGTTAGTAAAATTAACATTCCGTAAATCACGGCTTAATGCGAGGAAGAATGGCTGACTTATGCTGGTGATCAAACTTCCTAAAAATGTGAGTCAGTGTCAGTCGGAACAGACGAAGATGGGCACCTTTGAGTAACAGCTGTTCTACTAAGAACCCATCTTCTTTGTCATTTGCGGGACAAGATCTAACTTGAACAAAGCGCGGGCAAAGAGCAAGAGAGAGGCGAAGTACGCTCACAGTTTTATTAATTCTGTCAACAAAAAACAGGACACTGCCAAAGTGGGCATGCTACCAACCCTCCAGCGCCAACGGTATTAGTGCCTATAGCCACCCACTGGACCCGGGAGGGACCATTTGTACTGTTTCGGTTCGGCACAGACTGTGCATGGGAGAGTGAAGTCTCAGTAAAACAGCCGCATTCAAAAAGCAATGGCTGCTTCTCGTTAGGCACCATCTTGCGGACTGTAATTAATGAATTAGCGACTTTATTCCGATTCAAATTACTTTGTGATTGACAGGGGGCAGCGAAGGAGAGCAGAGTTGCGGCGGGGTACACAAAATGCCACGTGCTCATGTAACTGATAATTACGTGCGCACCAAGAAAGAGACAGGTAGTCTACTATCAGACTGTCGCCAACGTACACTATGTGATCAAAAGTATCCGGACACCGGGCTGAAAATGAGTCACAAGTTCCTGGCGCCCTCCATCGGTAATGCCGGAATTCAATATGGTGTAGGCCCGTCCTTCGCCTTGATGTGAGCTACCACTCTCGCAAGCGTACGTTCAGTAAGGTGCTGAAAGGTTGCTTGGGGAATGGCAGCCCATTCTTCACGGAGTGCTGCACCGAGGAGAGGTACTGATGTCGGTCGGTGAGGCCTGGCATGAAATCGGCGTACCAAAACATCCCCAAGATGTTCTATAGGATTCATATATATATTGTCATGTAACCAATCCGCCACAGGCCGTACATTATGAACAGGTGCTCGATCGTGTTGAAAGATGCAGACGCCATCCCCGAATTGCTCTTCAACAGTGGGAAGCAAGAACGTGTTTAAAAAATGTAGGCCTGTGTTGTGATAGTGCCACGCGAAACAACTAGGGGTACAGGCCCGCTCCATGAAAAACACGACAACACCATGACATCACCGCCTGCTAATTTTGCTATGGCACTACACACGCTGGCAGATGACGTCCACCGGGCATTCGCCATACTCACATCCTGCCATCGGATCGCCATATTGTGTACCGTTATTCGTCACTCCACACAACAATTTTCCACTGGTCAATCGTCCAATGTTTACGTCGTTTGCCATTTCCCGTCGTGATGCGTGGTTGCGAGCAGCTGCTCGACCATGAAAGCCTAGTTTTCTCAGAAAAAAGAAGAAAAAATGGTTCAAATAGACCTAAGCATTATTGGACTCAACATATGACGTCATCAGTCCCTAGACTTAGAACTAATCAAACCTAGCTAACCTAAGGACATCACACACATCCATGCCCGAGGCAGGATTCGAACCTGCGACCCAGCAACAGCGCGGTTCAGGACTGAAGCGCCTAGAACCACTCGGCCACAACGGACGGCCCTAGTTTTCTCACTTCCCACCTAGTTGTCATAATACTTGCGGCGGATCCTGATGTAGTTTTGGTATTCCTCTGTGATGGTTTGGATAGATGTCTGCCTATTACATATTACGACCCTCTTAACTATCGGCGGTATCTGCTAGTCAACAGACGAAGTCGGCCTGTACGCTTTTGTGCTGTACGTGACGCTTCACGTTTGCACTTCACCATCACATCGGAAACAGTGGTCCTCGGGATGTTTAGGAATGTGGAAATCTCGTGTACAGACTTATGACACAAGTGACACCCAATCAGCTGACCACGTTCGAAGTTGTGAGTTCCTCGGAGCTCTCCATTCTGCTCTCTCACGGTGTCTAATGACTACTGAGGTAGCTGATATGGAGTACCTGGCAGTAGATGGCAGCACAATGCACCTAATATGAAAAACGTATGTTTTTCGGGGTGTCCGGATACTTTTGATCATATAGTGTATTTAAGGTGGTGGAAAGTCAGTGGTGGGGCCGCTGCTGTTGTAGCTGCAGCGATGCGTTAGAATGCCGTAATCACACGTTATAGGCGAATAACTGTAATAAAAAAGAGCATTCAGTCGCACACATGTCGTAAGGTAAGAAAGTATTTGAACAAGCGTAGAAAACTGTAAGAGGTGAACACAACAGAATTTTTGATTACGTAGTGTACTACTAACAAACATGCCAGTTATAGCTGAATCACTTTTACGATATTCTGTGTACTGAGTAGAACTGTCGTCAGAATTTAGCGAAATATTAAGTTGTTCTATATTATTTTTCACGACACATTCATTTTCCTATGCTTTTATTGTTAAATATGCGTAGATCTATAGTGTAGCTGGCGAAGTCACAGATGAAAACTGACTTTACTGATCACAAAGTATACATGCGTTTCGTAATTATTTCCATCTTCGGAAATCCAAGTGCTAAGGTAGCACAAGGACAACAGCGTTACCAGCTGTGTGGGTAACATGAGGTGGCAGACTAATGACTCATTATTTTATTTATTTATTTCGCGTGTCTTACAGCATTCTGCTGTGTCCTGTTCGGCAATATTGCCTAGGTTGACAACAACCAATTGCTATTCTAGGTTGGCCATACTCCATGTTGACGCTGCTTGATTCTATTTTCTTGAAGTAATAACTTCCGCGATTTGACTGTTAATTGTTTATTTTGCACATACATGATTTCGGCTTTGTTGCCATTCTCGAGTGTATGTTGGAATGTTAAAATATGTCTCACCTGTCTCTGACATGTCATCGTCGAAAAAACATATTTCTAGACTTACAGACCACTTGTCGTATTACAGGATACGGGTATATACCCACGATACCTAATATGGCGGACTTCATGCACAATGAGAGAGCATTAACATACATGGACAGGCGGTGCGTTTACTTGGCTGTGTCTAAGCGGAAGGAACCGTGGTGCGAAGCGTGGAGTATTGTCATTGTGGATGCTTGGCACGAACACACTGTGCATTTATGAGATGTGAATCAACCGGACGCATATAATTTGTGTATCGGATGTTCACTTCCTTCAGGTAGTGTGTACTGATTCTTGTGTCGTCTTTTCATGATTTTACATTCTTATGGTGTTCTGTTACTTGCTCACGAAACAGTTGTATATTTTTCATGTGCTACGTGAGCTGTAAAGATTCAACACTTTCGTG